>NC_088784.1:59238496-59872246 GCF_958450345.1 Calliphora vicina
TATATTTATGGTCGAGCTTGACTGACTATACTATCTTACTTGTTTTCTATTCAATTTTAGTTTTCACATTTTACATGCTAATCTGTCCGCAATGACTTAACATTAACTCGTCACTGAGAGGTCAAAGTTCAATTGTTTAAAAATTTGAGATTTTTAATGAAAATTAAATCTAAATTTTAAAGAGTCGAACTGAAAGTCTTTCATTAAGTGCTTCAAACAAAGTATTCGACGTCATATTTTATTCGTTTGAAAGGCCTATCAATGCCTATCCGCCGAGGCTTCACTGGGTGGCTTGCATCAGAAATGGCCAGTTTTACATGACTCTGGCGCACAAATCAAGCTGAATTTGACCCATGCCATGGGTTATGTTGGCTTTGAGAGCCTGTTCTGCGACTTCTAAAAACCAACAAGAAGAATCGCACGATCTCGATGGCCTGTTCCCATCACCTTTTTTCATCAAATTTGTTTGTTGAGATAGCCATTCATCCAGAAATAGGCCTCATCGCTAATGATGATTTTCGCGGAACGTTGCTCGAACAAAGCAGCCATTTTGATAAAACAATTTTTTCGGATTTTGCCAAATAAACTGAATAAATGACAGTCAACTCGACAGATGTAGCTTCATCAATATGGCCGCTATCAACTGTCAAAGTTATTAAGTCCCTATTGGAAGAGCATTTATTTTCTGTTGATCAGAATTGTTTAAAATTGAACATGGACCAAATCAGTCCAACCATAAGAAAATGCTAGAACAAAATGTCCGTCCTCTTTTATACTCTAATTTACGAGTATAATTTTTTCATTCGCCTTAGGGCGGTTCAAAGGGAGGGGATTACATGTTTTAAATCGACAATGAAATGGTGTCAAATCGATAACGGACATTGTCAATTCGACCACGGTGTGTTGTCAAATCAACAATAGACGGTCTCAAATCTGTAACGATTCTTCGTTAGGAAATTGACACTGCAGTGTACGATTTCTGGACATACGGGGTTGATACATTATTGACACCAAATGGAGTCAAATAGTACACGGATATAGTAATTTTTTCAATGGGCTTGTTTAGTCATGGCAAAGGGTATAATAAAACATTATTAAGGTACAGCTTTAATGGGCTGATCTTAAACGACTTATTATTATTTGTTTATGAAATACAATTCTAAAAACCAACAAAGAAATATTCAACATTAACATGCGGCTGGCTTGTTGGACTAGCTGACTATGAATTGTTGAGGTTTGTGTAAAAATTTCGAAAAAAAGGAGTAGGATAAAACATAAAACTTTTAAAAAATCTCTTACAGAAACATATCTAAACATACATAAATACAAAAACTTAATTCTCCATATGTATTATATTTCATATGCAGTACATAAATACATAAGTATGTATACTTACTTACTTACTTACATTTACACTCCAGATGTAAAAACACAAAAAAAAATAGGAAAAAAAATCTGGGCTCTTAAGATCTGGTGTGTTGTGTTGTATGGTCTTTTCGTTTTTTTTTTATTTTATTTTTTCTTCCTTTTTGTTTGTGGCAGTTGAAATAAAAAAAAAGCATAACAAATAAAATAAACATACACATCATGTTGCATGAATAGTGTGCCAAATCCTCTTTTACCGTGATTAATGATGAAATGAATACGTATTTATTTATACACATACGTACTTGTATACTATGTTGTAGTTGTTGTTGTTCTTGTTATTATTGTATAACTCCTTATAAACATTTTCACTTTTAACTCTAGTTTGTTTTTTCCATTTTTTCCTCGTCAAAAAGAAAACATTCACAGACCAGGTTGGTTATTCTGTTGAAATATTCTTCCATGTGTATAAAGTTAAAATAAAGGCAAACAACACCCACACTGCCACCATCGTCATCATCATCCTACCAGTCTTTCCTAGAGTATTTTTGTATAGTTCGCAGAAGAACGAACATCATGCTAAATGCAAGCACGTACTAGAGAAAAGGCTTTTGCGTCTGACGACGATTCGTTCATACTTATGAAATTCACTCCTTGCAACAAAAAAAAAACTGCATCAAATGAATATTAATGCCAGCTCTGTTATGAATATTTTAAGTCAGCGTTTCAATTGAAAAGTTACTATGAGGGTTAGACAAGTAAAGATAATCGAGGACCGATCCTAACGATTTTCTGGGTTTTCTGGAAAATCTACAATTTCTAAATTTAGAAATATTTTTTTAAAAAATCATGAAATTCAACAAACTATTGGTCGATTTGCAAGGTATCCTATCCTATAGCGTCACGAGACAGAAAATAATATCATTTTATATTTGTCTCTTTCTTTATAAACTGCCCTTTTCATCGTTTTGTTTTGTTTGTTTGTCTGTTTTGATTATATTACTTTGTCTACCATATTCGCATTGTGTATAGCGTTTTGTTTTATCGTAGTACAAAATATTTGCTATCCCTTTTTAAGAGAACTGCCCTATCATCTGATTTTAAATTTTTGAAACGTCAAATTTGACATCTCTGTATACTTTGTGCTATCATGTCATATGTTGCTACCGACATTAAATGATGATTATTGTTATAGAAGTCCTATACGTTTCCATTTTCCATTTTCAGTTTTTATATTTATCTGGTTAGAAGATAAAACAAGTTTTGAATTAATTTCCTAGTTACTCCTCATTTCACCCACGTTTATGCATTTACATTAAAAAGGTGTGTAGTTTCTTATTCTGCATATTCATGCGTTTTACATATTTTTCTTTCATTCTACAGTTCGTATGAGCAACATGTGTAATACATCAGATTTATACATTATACACACACAAACACAGCAATATATGAATATTAAGCTAGCCCCGTTCTTAGGCAGGAAAAATAAGGTGTCGATGTTCCCAACTAAAATAAAACTTTCGTTTATTTTAGGAGAAAGAATATTGGTTTCCCAAAACTCTTAAAATACTTAAAATTTCCAGTCTTCTCAATTGTGTGTTGCAAAGAAACGATATACAAATTTGGTATCTTGAGAAAGTAGTCGAAATGAATAAAAGAGATTTACAAACAAGCTTGAGCTTATCCAAATATTTCAGATTTTATACCAAAAATTTTAAATTATTTAAATATTTGAATGGATTTATTATTATATAAATTTATAAACCATAATCCGTTTACAATATATTCGTATTAGTTCTAATTTTGATTGAATATTTCAAATTTCGAAACTATACAATAAGAATTAATGTTGAAAATGTGAAAAAATTCTAATATATTATTATAATTTAATCGATCCAAAATATAGATACAAAAACCTCCTGAGACTTGTTATAATTACAATTTAAACAATTAACCCTCCGTTACTCGCAACTGATCTGTTTGATACAGGCAAACTTTTTTTTATTGTAAATTTTTTTAATCACCCTAAATTTTAAGCTATTTTTTGATAAAATAATATTTTTACTGTATTTTTTTTGTATCACTTTTTTAAATACATTGCATTTAATATTGTTTTTATGTTTTCGAAATAAAAAGTGAAGAGATTATTTACAAATGCGCCTTTTTTTATTGATATCATTTTGATACATTGCGACTAGACTCGATTGAAAGTGATTGCGACTAACGGAGGGTTAAGAATAGAGTTGCCAAACGGGGAATCCCGTTCTCGATAATCTTGGGGTTTTCGGGATTTCCTAAATACCGAAGCCCGGGATTTTTTAATTTTAAATCCCGGGTTCAGCAAAGTTGTCAAGCTCAACTCCTGCTACAATATAGTTAATAAAGGAAAACGGTATTTTTGGTTTTCCTTTAGTGGGGCTCTAGAAAATCAATTCTTCACCTTTTTTTGTAAGTTGTCTAACAAAACTCAATTTAAATCCTCTTCAAATGAAATAGATTTTATCTCAAATGATGAGCTCGAACAAAATGAAAATATTTCGATTGCTAAAAGATAAAAGATAAGGTACTGTTTTTTTACCAGTATATACATTATGGAGGGTCGATTTGTATGGAGGATCAAAAAGTAAAAAATCGTATAGCAGAAACGCAATCTACGGAAAATTCTAAGAAAGTTTCCTCAAGAAACCATAGGTCTAATATCAAATCCTATCTTGCGCATTTCGTGTTATATCCAATAAAAAAAACTATTAAAAAAAATAAATACTGAAATATCATTGGATAAAAGACGAAATGCGGAAGATAGGATTTAATTTTAGACCTATGGTTTCTTGGGAAAAATTTCTTAGAATTTTCCGTAGAATGCTGAAACTGCTATACGATTTTTCGTGAAAAAAATGTACATACTTTATTGTTATTTCTTCTTATATAATGTACTCATGCAAGTATTTTATCCTTTTTAGTGTCTAATAAAAATTAATTGCTAAATAAAAAATTTTCTTTCCATTGTAAAGATATTATTATGTACGTTTCTTTTCTTATTCACGTTATAGTACTAGAAAATATCGGTTGTAAATTTCACCTTGCTAGATTAATGCATTTAAATGTTATTGGGAAGAAGATCAGACAATTTTGTTAAAGTGACATTCGTGTTTTAATTTGCCCATTTTAGTACCAAACATTTGGCCCATTTACGGATAATATTGAGGAAACTATCTCCTTTCTACATAGCTAGAAACTTATGAGGATCCAGAATATTTTAAGAACAATATTTCGATGTGTAACAAACGGAATGACCCACCATCATTTTAGCGGTATCTTTAAATTTTCTACTGATTGGGCTACGGAAATAATTAAAAAAACTCAATATAGTTTATAGTCCATTGATGTGGTCATGAACAGTTTTGTAGTAATTAATCAGTGCCAACGAGTAGAAATAAGTCAAAATGTTTACTGGGCGGTTGCTCTCTCAAAGAGTCGACACAACTGTAGTCTAGAATTGCTCTAGCCCTCATTAGTACGAAACAGGCTTTGGCTCTTAGTGGGGAGTGAACTCGCGGTAAGGTGAATGCAGACATTTGAAGAGACATACTGGATTATTGTATAGAAATTCCAGGCATTTGTAAAATAACATCCATATCGTCGTTGAGGTATATTAATTTTTATATAGCTTCAATATCAATAGAATTATTGTTTTTTTGCTGTCCTTAACAGATGTTAAAAAACACAGACGATTTTTTTGTCGGCTCTAAAAGTATTTAAATATTATTTTTTTCCAGAACTCATCGAAATACATACTGTTTGCCATAAACTAAAACTATTATTTCAAACACCATTTGCGTTTCCTCCATTACATAAGCCTTTTCAACAATGTAGATTTCATAAAAATCAAAATGGCTCTCAAACTAAAAACATTTCCATGACCTGTCTAACGGATTTTATTTTGTGTCCATAAATTGATAATTGTAAAATATTTAATTCTAAATTAAAATTAAGCACCAAAGCGAAACCAAATCTAATTTTTGGATAGAACTTCAAAAAATTTTCAAAAATCGTTTTGATCTACAAAATTAATAATCCAATTTTAAAATATCTGAATAAAAATCTGAAAAACGTAAAGTTCTTAAGAATACACCGTACGACATTCAATATTAGACACGAACCGGATGATATAAGTCTGAAACAATAAATTAAATGGAGAAAAACTGTATTTTCGGTTTTTCATTTCGTGATCCTGTTTCTTTTAAAAGGACTTAAAATTTTCAGAGGAGTACATTTTTAAAAAATTTTTAACGCACTATTTTCTTGAAAAGAAATGATTGGAAATCTAAAAGGATTAAAAGATAGAAATTTGAAAGGACATTTTTACCTCTTTTGAACCTTACAGAAGAAAATAAAAATAATACGAAATATTTTACAACTCTTCTTGATCATTTGACACCAAATTTGGAATAGTAGGATGATCAGAATTATACCAAAAAAATCATTTTTGATGAAACACTCCCTAATAAATATTTACAGAGAAATACTACATACATACATATATAGACATAAATACATACATACAATATTTATATTAATAATGCATCGCACGACATTTATGGTTTCTTATCCTTTTCATCATATTTCTTCTTCAAATATTTTGTGCTTAATAATTTTTGAAAAGAAATGAAACGATACAAAATGAAAAGAAAAACCTTTGTACCCTCGCAGTGTGGATCTTTTTAAGTCATCAGAAAATGGTTTGCCCTTCGGTTGCCGTTTCTCTCTGTATTCGAAATAAATTCACTTTTTTCAACAACTTTTGTTTTAATACATATTTGCATAAAAAAAACAGCTCTACATCTAGTTTTTGCAAAAACAATATTAATAATAAGTAGTTGAGTTTTAAAGAAATAAAAGGGTTTTAGTTTTAAAAAAACAAGAATAAACATGCTTTAATTATTCAGTTTTTTTATATGAATATAAGTTATTGCTAAAATATTAACATTAATAAAATTGAAAACGATTTACCCCCAGTAACACAAACTCAGATTTTGTGATAACCTATATTGTCGGTTAATATAATTTTTGTATGAAAACTGTCAGTTTAACTTAAAATTGAAATATAACTACACATTGAGATAATGGGGGTTGGATAATAAAAGAAGAAATATTTAAAACTCAATATTTTTCTGACAAATCAAATATTTATGTCAATCACCTTAAATAATTTAAAATCATAATCTCTTTCTTTCAAAACTACCGTAATGACGAGGCCTTTTTTCTCTTAATAATTCGTACCACTTTTGACTCAATCTTAATTGTATTTCGTTCATGTAGTTGTCTGGTTTAGTGTTTGTATTTATGGCCATTTAAAAATTACATGTTCAAAACTCGTTAAACACTTTTATATAATTTCTTCAACAGTTTACATTTTTTGTTGTTGTTCTTGTTATTGTTGTTGTGGTAGCTGTACGTAGTATTTTAAGTCATTTTCACTAATTGTGTGACACAAATAACTTTGCTAAATCTTTTTTTTTAGATTTCCATCAACCAACATTAACTGGCAGTTTTGTTGCTCTCTGATGGCGTCAGTCTTTCAGAACTTTCCAAATTTCATAATTGCCACTGCATGATGCAGTTGTCGTAAGTAGAATTGACGGCTGCAGCAGTAAAATATTAAACTGAAATGTGAATATTCTTGATTAAATTCTTAATAATTTGCATTCTTTATTAAAGTAATTGTAAGCAAATAGATGAGTTTCATTTTGGTATGAAAACAAACCAATAAATACACTATTTCCAAATGTTAGTTTAGTTCTACTTCTTTTTGGAGCTGATATCATGGTTAATGTAAATTCTTCTACATGTGACCATATTGAAATATCTGCAATTTTTATTATATTTTTACTTTTAAAACTCAAAGTAGAATAAAATGGATTTGGCATTCTCATTTCAATATTAAGGCAATATCGGAAATTTGAAAAAATATGTTGTGTTGATGTTTACATGCTTTCTAGTTATAGATAAAGTTATAGTACCTAAAAGGCTACAAGGCCAGAAAATTTCAAATCCACTTAATTTTAATAATTTCAATAACTTTTGTAGAAATAATTAAGCCTTCAGTGAAATGAGAATAAAATATTCTATTATACCTCCTGCAGCTTCGAAAATTCAATAAATTAATTGATTCTGCAAATACATACATATATAATATTAAAATTAAACAAAATTTAATTAAAATTTAGTTTAGAACCTAATTAATCAAAACGAAAAAAGGAAATAGTGTGAAAAATTAATAAGAAAATATCTTAATAAGACACAACAAACCAAATGCTAAATGAAATAAAGAAAAACCTCAAGAAATGTCGTGCCACTTTCTACTTAAGCCAGTCAGACCCATCCAGTCAGCCTGCCTGCTGCATGGCAAAAACAAACACTCACTTCCAGCGTGTCATAGCGTCGGCAGTAGCAGCCACAGCAACAACAAAAAATCCACGCTAATAAGCTGCAAAATAACAACAACAATGCCAATAATATACAGAGTACTAGACTTGGAGTAACATTACCAGGGATGCTGCTGTTGTAACTTTTTTTTAACATTAAACAAATAACGATTACCGCGTCACTTTGTGCCAAAGATGAAATACATTCACACATCCATTCGATCTAGGGAGCATATATAGATTCATACCAGGGATGGTAATATTGTTATACACAAACATTTTCTCAAATATACACACATTTTCTCTATAGAAAATACTGTTATACACAAAATTTTCTATAGAAATAACAGTTTCTTTCGAAAATACTGTTATACACAAGATTTTCTGTAGAAATTACTTCTATACACAAGTTTTTTCTAACGATTATTCAGTCATACACAAAACTTTTAATAGAAAATGCTTTTATACATAAGATTTTCTATAGAAAATTCAGTTATACACAAAACTATTATATACAAGACTGTTATACACATTATTTGATATTATACACAAAATATTCTATCGAAATTACTTTTATACATAGAATTTTTCATAAAAATAAACTGATTTATAGAAATACTAGCTGTCCCGGCAAACGTTGTTCTGTCATAGCTCACACAAAGTTTGAAGACTCCCACTATAATAGTAGTCCACATATGCAATAATAAATTTTTACTTTGTATGGGAGGTACCATGCCCATAGTTCCTATATAGTTCAATTGTGAATCTAAACCATCCAGGCACCCACTCAAATACACACAAAAAATTTCATCGAAATCGACCCAGCCGTTAAGGAGGAGTTTAGTTACTAACACACGTACAGAAGAATTATATATATAAAGATTTAAATTTATATTTTTACATAAATCGGATAACGTTTAGAGGTGCGCAATTATATATTATAATTATCTATATAAATATATAAATGTCTTTGTAAGTTTGTTTGTTGGTTTGTTTGAGCATCACGCCTAAACGGCTGAACCGATATTATTGAAATTTGGGACATAGATAGATCCTTACTTGGAAGCGTCAATAGGCTATATCTTTTTTTAATACTTGAACTAGAAAGAGATTTAAAGGGGGAAAACCGGTAAAATTGGTACCTTTAGTTCTTAAACAATCAAGAGTAAACGGCTGCACCGATTTGATTGAAATTTGGAACATAGATATTCCTTTACTTAGAAGCAATAATAGACTATATAGTTTTTCTTAAATTGGACCACAAAGGGACAAAAGAGAGCAAAATTTGTACCACCCATACAAAGTAAATAGTTATTTTCGAATATCTGCAGAACTAAAATTGTGACTATCTTCAAACAAATCAATTTTGTATCACTGTTTGAAGTTTAACTAAAAATGGGACGGATCGGAACAGGGGTGTGATACCTCCCATAGTTATTTTCAAATATATGGTGAACTATAATTGTGGAAGTCTTGAAATTTAGTCAGAATAGTACCCTTATCATTTTACATGGTTTGGCTGAAAATGGGCGGTATTAAATTAGTAGGCGTGGCACCTACCATACAAAGTAAATAGTTATTTTGCAATATCTGGAGAACTGTAAATGTAAAAGGCTTCAAACTTCATATGAGTTAATTTCTTATCAGTGCAAGAAGTTAATAAAATAATGGGAAGGATCGGATCTCGGGGTGAGTCACCTCCCATACAAAGTAATTAGTTATTTCTAAATATCTTGAGATCTATAATTACTAGATTCTTCCAAATTTTTCCGAATAGCTCTCTTATAATTTTACATAGAATGAAAATGGGCGGCAGTGGATAAGTGGGCGTTGAACTTCCCATGCAAAGTATATAGGATTTTCGAATATCTGCAGAACTATTATTGCGACAGACTTCAAACTTTATACTAATCAATTTCTTATCAGTATATGAAGCTTATCCACCCCTTCTTAATTTCTGGCATAACAGGACACTGGCATCAACGTAATTTACACAAAGTTTATAGACTCTTACAATTAGATTCACTTGATATTCGAATATTTATATATTTTATTTATATATTTTATCTACAATGGTAATAAAATAACTCATTTGAAGCATTACTTTAACTATTATAATAAATAGCTTTCATATCATTATAAGGAGTCTTAAAAAAAGCTTCAAGATTTTTTAAAATCACTGGATATTAATCACAAACAAGAAATTCCGGTATTAATTATATTCATTTATTTGCTTACAAAAACTTTTCACATTTTTTTTATTTTACTTCAACAGGGGTAGCGAAGCTCACCGGGTCAAGCTAGTAAAATATAAAATACATGTAAGCTCTCTATTGAGCAAGAAAAAAATAACAAAAAAAAAGCCCATTTTGAAAAACAAAAAAGTCAACAAAGTTTTAAATTTTGCAAAAAAAGTCAAAAATTTTATGTCTTGAGTTACAAAACATTTATTTTGATAGATATCCAACTTGCATCCTACTAAGCGACCAAACAGTTCTTTCAGGAAAAAACCTTAGATTTCTTTTGAGAAAAAGTCAAAAAAGTTTTCGAATTTGGATAAAAAATCTAAAATTTTTTATTTTTAATTTTTTTTTTCGAAAGATTGAACAAATAGATATCTAAACTATTTGGGACACATTTTTCTGAGAACAATAGGTAAAAAGTAGGGTTTTTAATTTCCTGACCTTTTTTTTCTACATTCCCGGGTACCTGGCTATTCCCGAAATATATAATGATTCTGTAAATTAGGAATATTATAGCCAAATTTCATATAAAAACATAGTGTTATAATCATTATATATCAGAGCTTCGAATTAATTAATACAATTTGAGTTTAATTCACTAAAACCTCAATCCGTAATTAAAAAATGTCAGCCTTTCATTCCATAAATAACAGAATTTATTTAAACTTTGAATAATTAAATTTTTGTTAATTCAAATTGAGTTAACATTTTTTTTCTTCATTCAGTTTAAATTGCTTTTAATAATTTTTGTAATTGATTTGAATTGAAGAAAAATTTAATCATTAAATAAATTTTTTATGCTATTTTGTAATGGATTTGAAGAAGAAAATTATAAATAATGAATGCTCAATGGAATGAATGAATCGTTAAGAGATAAAATTTATTTTCATATCGAAAATGGAATTAAGAATTAAATCGTTCGATCCTTTTTTACGTATGTATGTTATGTGTGCATATATGTACATAAAGTCTTCATTTAATATCTTATTATTTACAAAATATAAAAGTTTTTACAAATAATTTTTAAAAAATGTAATGACGGAAAGCTTAAAAATTAAAATTTCAAAATTATTAGAGTCAAGGGTGTTCATTCATAAAATCAAGACGATTATGAATTTTCATAATACAGTGTCTGCAAAACAAATTCATTATAAAGCTGCCATTGTTACCAATACATATTTATTGGATAAGCGACAGCAGTACATATTCAGGAACAAAAATTTATCAAAATGATGAAAATGATTTTTCCAATATGTACGTACAATTTTTTGATATTTTCGTAAAAAAAAATTTAATAAAATATCGTATTTCTAAATTTTTATTCGAAAAACCGCAAATAAATTTTTGACTTTTTTGATGAAAAAAAATAGAGTTCTAAAAATCCCGGGAATCGGGTAGTGAAAAATTGGAAAAATTCCGTGAAATTTGTCCCGGGAAATCCCAGGATAAATACCCTAGTAATAAGTAACATTTCAAAGTTCGTTCACTTGACATGAAATCCACCATATGTATAGTTAAGTTAGACTATAAATGTTGTAAAACTCCAAAACTTTTTTAGTAATACGTATTATAATTTTTTCGGGTTTTAAAAAAATTTACCCTTTACTGCGTGACATTTTCTGTTAAATTCTGCTCTTTGCTTCTTTGAATTGAAAAAATTCTTTAAGAAATAAATTTAAAAATGTTGTGACCAAAAACAAAGATTTGTTCAGGTTTATTGCTTTATCGCAAAGCCACATATAGTAGGAACTAAATGAGATATAGATCATAAAAATCGATGGATTCTTTCGAATTTATAACAGTTAAAATTAACCTTTTTAATATTTAAACATCTATACATAGGTAAATGAAATACAAAACTATTATTAATTGAATGTTTTTGAATATTTAATTTTTAAAATTATTTTTGAAACTTCCATTAATACTAAACATTATAGGATTTTGCTCAGGTTTTCAGCATTTGATTTTTCGATGTCGCAGAACCATTTTAGGTCATGGCCACCCTAATCACTACTATTGAGTAAATAAAAAATTACGATGGTATTAACATTTCCATCTCTGAATCCTACATATCTACGTGTATACATATATTCTATATTACATTAAGCTGGTTAGCAAACATCCAATCATCCATCCATACATCCATTTAACCATTCATCCATACAACCATTTAGCCAGCCAGTCATCCATCCATCCATCTATACCATCATTTACTATCATCGTCATTATTCTGGCTTTGGCAAATTTTTAAATTTAAACTTTTCTAACACGGCAACAGCGACAGACAGACATTCAACAATAATGAAATGTATCTATGAGTATATGTATGTGTTTATGTGTATCCAGCAGTTCTGGGTGACTGTTCCCAACTAGTGATTTTACCTATAATTTAGAGTGACTAGTTATTTCAACTTACACAGATACATAGATTACAAATAGACTATCTAATAGCTGGTCCGAAGTAGTCAACTCATTGGATTCACATACCTGTTACATTATATTCAGTTATCTTACTAGCTACCTAAATGATTACTTGATTAGCCACATAACTTTAAGTTCAGAATTTTCCAATTATATTCCAGAAATGTCAAATACAATTAGAAATTTCTGAAATATAATTGGAATATTCTGAAATTCAATGTAGACAGTCAAATAACCGATTTCATGTAAACAAACCTTTCTCCGAATACTCTCCCATATATTACTTCTCATGGGTAAAATAACTACGTTCTAAAGTATAGTACAAGATAAACGTTTGACGTGACCACACTCTAGATTACTTAGAGACACTAAAGTTACAATTGACTTCACGCTAGACTACCTGCGATGTATAAAATACCTAATTGGCTTATCCCTGGGATACATTGACAGCTTGTACTGCTGGGTACTTATGACTTGATGTTGCAACTTTAAAGTTGTTTATTTTTATGTACATAAAACTATACGTATGTATTAGTATATTTTGCAGCTTAGAATGTCACAAATTAATTAAGCTATTTTTGATTAAATCGAAATTGTGTTTAAACCACTTATTTTATTTTGTTTTCCTTGTATTTTCTTCATGCCATCATACGTTCTGACAGAAATACATAGCAGGAAGATGGGTACAGCGTAGAAGAAGCAACCAACAACACATCTGACAACAAATGGCGAAAGACATAAAATTGTGTCATCAAATAAATGACATGAACTCAAATATCCGAGGATAAATTTTTGCAAGTGAAAAAGCAAAAGAAAAACTATGAAAACAACAGCCTGAAAAATACAAAGTAATTTAACAAGTACCAGCTAGTACTTTGTCTCAGCGACAAAGTTTTTCTTTTGCAAGTTTTATTATTATTTTATATTTTTTTGCCATCAGCTGCTTTTTACTAAGTGTTTGAAAGTAGTAGTAAACGGGATAAATGGGAAAAAAATGAAGGAAGCAAATAACAGAAAAAAAAGAGCATCAATTTTTGTCCAGTAGCTTGGAAAATGTCACGTTTTCGCATAACTTATGATTGTCTTAGGTTCTGCAGCCTCTGCTGGTCCCAGTAAAAAAATGTAAACCAGTGTGGTATACGGCAGTTGCGTTGATGAGAGGGGTTTAATGGAGAAGTTACTTGTGGTTTGTTTAATGGTTAAAAGAATTCTAGAATTTAATCCAAAAATTTGCTTAAAATTAGTTCCTTTAAAATTGTTTCTAAATTTTGACAGCAATTAATTTGAAAATTCAAATGATATCACCATCTTGTCAGTACATATGGGCAATTCCATTAAAATGACAACCACGATTGAAAAACCAAAACCCCTTGAAACTTTTTTTCAAGGCGATTTGAATAGGAGAAAACACTAAAATGTTACTATGTGAAAGTATTTAGAGCTTATTACAACATTTTAAGGGCAAAAATAATAGTTTAAACTGACTTTATTTAATCTTTTAATTAAATTGCTATGTTTTAGGCAAAAACCAAGCTACCAATTGAGAAGCCGCAGAACAAAAGGTACTTTTTTATAAATTTTGGGAAATTGATTTTTTTTCTACCAAAAAATCAATTTGTAAAAAAATTCGAAAAATTACCTCTTGTTCTGCGGCTCCTCAATTAGCATGTAGTATGAAATAAATTTGACTCTGATTGTTTTTTTTTTTGCTATTAACAAATTTAGAGTTTCCAAAAAACCGAAAAATTTCAAAACCGCGGTTTCGGGTTTAAAAAATTGAAAACCGATCGGTTTCGGTCGGTTTTGGGATAATTTATTACATATTAAGTGTTATAGAAACAAAATCAGTTGATAATATAGGAAAAGCTAACAAATTTAAAATTCAAAAATCAAGATGATAAAGGAAAATTGGTACATTTTCTTTTAATGCTACTTTTATTATTTTACTTATTTTAAATTAGTTAACATATACATTAAAGTTGGCTAATATGCTTCTCAGTAAAGAAATAATCAAGAAAAGGTGAACTAAACCAAACTAAGGAGTACTTTTTCGTTCTTTAAATGATTATTTTTGAATTTTCAATATTATTGAAACTATAATCAGGAAATTAGATTGATTTCCAACTTGACGGGGGTTCAATTGAGGAAAATTGGTACTTTACCCGATTCCCGGGATTTTTAGTCGGGATTCACGGGAATTAAAAACTGACGAATTTACAAAGAAAACTTTAGAACTCTTTTTTTTTAAAAAAAAAAAGTGAAAAGTTTTTCTTTTACAATTTTTCGTTTATATCTCGGCAATAATATACCACTTATTATTATTATTTATTTGGGGTTTTTCGAATAAACATTTAAAAAAGCATATGGAAAACTGCATGATCTAGGAATAAAGGTGAATAATCTTCAATGCCAAGATAGACCGTTGCGAATTATTTCAGAAAACACTAGTAGAATAAAGGCCCCTACTTTTGATCGCGGCACACCATTTGGTATTTTAAAGTATAGAATTGATTTTGGCCTTGAAAGGAAACACAGCAATAGTCCTTGGTAACAATGTCAGCTTTATAATGAGTGCGTTTTGCACATATTGTATTATAAAAATTCACCTTTGAATCCAATAATTTGGAAATTTTCGAGATCAACATAAATTTTATCTCTTAACTATTCAGTTAAATGTATTGAATTCATTCCTTTTACTAAAAGGATTAAGAATTTTTTTTCAATTCATTTTGAAAATGATTAAAAGTTAAATAAAACTGAATGAAGAAAAAACATTTTAACTCAATTTGTAGTAGATCTGAATCAACAAAAATAATAATAATAATTTAAAGTTTGAATAAATTCTGTTATTAATTAACTTTTAAATTAATTCAATTTAAATTATGCTTTTGAAGGAAGCTAAAGAATTAGATATTGGGAATGGATTTATGAAATGAAAGGCTGACATTTTTTAATTACTGATTAAGATTTTAGTGAATTAAGCTAAAATTGAATTAATTACTAAAAAGTTCTATATATAATGATTATAACACTAAGTTTGTATATTAAATTTTGCTATAATATTCATAGTTTACAGTATTATTATATATTTCGGGAATAGCAGGGTACCCGAGAATGTAGTGACAAATTTTACCGATTCCCTGGATTCAAAAATGGTCGGGAAATTAAAAACCCTAGTTAGAATTCGCAAAAGGTGACTTTAGTGGTACATTTCTTTTGCATTTTCAATAATAATGCGCCCAGAAATATGAAATTAGGCATACATGATGCTGAGTGGGAATACAAAATGTGGATCTTTATGGTACTTTTTAGTACCATTTCTTTGTTCTAATTGGGGTGGCGAAGCGCACCGAGTCAGCCAGTACTCCATACTTTTATTGGATATTTGAAAAATATATTTTTTAAAAACACTTTGCATTCTATTTTTTTAAATTAAATAAATAAATAGTAATTTGAATTTTATTTGTCAGGAAATACTTGGATGAATCTTTGGATTCTTTGTTTATCATTTCTAAGAAGAATAATTGTCGGTTTCGGTTTTAGGACTTGAAAAACCGCGGTTTCGTCTTCGATTAAACTCTAAACAAATTGTTTATTGAAACCTAATATATATTTTTAGTTTACATATATCTGTCAGGTTCGGTATTTCACGTACGATATTAAATTTTATTTATTAAAACTCATCCAAAGAATTTTTTTATTTAAATATGACGGATTGTAAAGGAAAAATATTTGGGTTAGTTTAAGATCTTAAAAGAAAACATAACGCCTCTCACGATTCACTTAGAGCTTGGTTTGCGCATCATTATGGCTGTGTAATAAAATATATTAATTAAAATTTGCAATTTTATAGCAAATTTATCTCCAAAGACTCCCCCACAAATCCACACCACTGCCAACCATGTAACTAGAAAGCAACAGTAAAAAAAAGTGTAATAGATTTTTAGCTGAATAAAGAAAAATATCCCTAAGTAGCAATTGTCGCTTGTAAAGACTAATAACACAAGAGCGTGAGAAATTACGTTTAGTTTAGTTTTTTCATTTTTTTTTTTATTTTTTTTTTGTTCTTTACATCTGCCACAACTAAAAAGTTCCTTTTACTAAAATTGCCACAAAAGGAAACAAATACGAAAAGAAATTTTCACAAGAAAATTATTGCTGCAAAACAATTCCATGTTTTCTAATGCAGTGAAGAAGGAGACTCTGTGATGTTACACAGAAGAATCAGTGGCCCAGCCCACTCAGTTTGTTTGGTCTGGGGGGAAAGAACAAAGTGAAAATGAATTCATTTTATATAACAAATGAGAAAATAATTAATTTAAAACCAAGTAGAAAAAATAAAAATAAAAACAAAAAGCAGATTGGAATAATAAACTGAATGGCTTTTAACAAGGTAACTGGATACTGGGGCAATTCGAACGTTTTTTTTTTAGTTTTTAACACAACAACTATGGCAAATGAAAAAAAAATGGAGCATTTAGGCCCTCATGAATTGAGGCTAGAAAATATACTGCAACAACAACATAAAAACCTACGAACTTTTTGTAAAATACTTAAATATCAAATACACAGATACTCAGGCAGTTATTTATACCCTAGTATGAGTAGGTCCAAATATACATTCATCCATCCCTACATACATAAATAATTTTAGTTTAATTTTTTATAACCAGCATCACCATCCACAACATCAAGAGCAACATGCAACAAAAAAACAACAACAACAACATAAAAATGTGTTACAGCAACAACTCAAAATGTTGTTGTTGCTGAAGTACATAAGTTCAGACATACATATGGGCAATTCCATGTCATCGTACGTGACATTTGTACGCCTATGAAGTGAAATAGATTTTGCAAAAATAAGAGTATCTGAAAAATAATTCTAAAAAAATAACAAGTTCTTTCGAAACATTGATATCCTAAATATCGAGTGAAATAAGAGTATTTCGTACGTGACATAAAACGGAAGTAATTTTGAGGTACATGTTGAAATATGAGAAAATTTGCGAATCGTGAGAGGCGTTAGTTATGTTTTCTTTTAATTTCTTACACTAAACGAAATATTGTATCTCTACATTCCGTCATATTTAAATAAAAACAATCTTTGGATGATTTTATAATAAATAAAATTTAATATCGTACGTGACATACCGTAAGTGACAGATTTTACTCTTATAGTAAAACTATATATATTCTGTAAATACATATATGTATACAAAAACTAAAAAAATAAATAGAAAATATATATTCGGTTTCAATAAGCAATTTGATAATAGTAAAAAAACAATCAGAGTCAAATTCATTGCATACTACATGCTAATTGGAACTTAGTTTTCGCCGCAATCTTAGCCTAAAAAATTCCAATTAAATTAAAGAATTAAATATAGTCAGTTTAAACTAGAGTTTCGTGTTCGGTTTTAATCGAAACCGAAACTGTGGTTTTTCAAGGCCTAAAACCGAAACCGACAATTATCTTCGGTTTTTACTTTTAATCTATTTTCAGTAGAAAAATTAAAAATTTAGAAATGAAAAACAAAGAATCCAAAGATTCATCCAAGTATTTCCTGACAATTAAAATTCAAATGAATGTTATTTATTTAATTTAAAAAAAGAATGCAAAGTGTTTTTAAAAAATATATTTTTCAAATATCCAATAAAAGTATGGAGTACTGGCAATTAGAACAAAGAAATAGTACTATTAAGTCTCCCTTTCTGAATTAATAATAATTCAGGATAACATGTCTCTAGATTCAAGTTTATTGGTTCATTGTAATGTGGATTCATTCGAAACGTATTATTAGATTTAAAAAAGTACCATAAAGATCCACATTTTGTATTCCCACTCATGAATGCCTAATTTCATATTTCTGGGCCCATTATTATTGAAAATGCAAAAGAAATGTACCACTAAAGTAACCTTTTGCGAATTCTAACTCATTCAGAGTTATGTGTGTGTAATTTTATTATTATAAAATATTCCAAAAGTACTATTACAATAAAGAAATAGTACTATTGCCAACTATTATGTACATTAGTAAAATAATTTAATATAATAAAACGTACAATTAGAAGATAAAGTACCAATTTTCCTCAATTGAACCATCGTCAAGTTGGAAATCAAACTAATTTCCTGATTATAGGTTCAAAATTATAGAAAATTCAAAAAGTACCATTTTAAAGAACGAAAAAGTACTCCTTAATTTAGTTTAGTTCTCCTTTTTGGTATCATAATACCATTGAGTCCCCTATTCTTGATTATTTCTTTACTGAGAAGCATATTAGCCAACTTTAATGTATATAAGCTAACTAATTTAATATATTAAGGGCCATTATTACAACTTTCAGTTATAGTTAAAGGTAACTTTAAGCAATAGAAAAAGGTACCCTTAAAGCTAACTTTAACTATAACGGTAAGTTGTAATAATGTCCCTAAAAAAGTGTCATTAAAAGAAAATGTACTAATTTCAACGGATTTTGTTTCTATAACACTTAATATTTAATAAATTATCACAAAACCGACCGAAACCGATCGGTTTTCAATTTTTTAAAACCGAAACCGCGGTTTTGAAATTCTTCGGTTTTTTGGAAACTCTAGTTTAAGCTATTATTTTTGACCTTAAAATGTTGTAATAAGCTCTAAATACTTTCACATAGAAACATTTTAGTGTTTTCTCCTATTCAAATCATCTTGAAAAAAGTTTCAAGGGTTTTTGTTTTGGTTATCATTCTCGTGGAATTGCCCATATGTAGAAATGGATGCTGCTGCAAGTATGAATGTAATGTAACGTTTAACTAATGATGGGAAGAATTTAACCTAAAACCATTATTTCATGTTCTCGTCAAATATGGCCATAGACAAACAGTTCTATCTCTAGAGTATGTGTGAGTGTGAGACAGTCAGTACCTTGAGAAGATCTTTGGAAATCCTTTTATATTGATATATTGCACTATAAATATCTTTAAAGGAAAAATAGCACTGATGCTGGCCACTATAAAGTGACCTCTTCCATATCGCAAACGAGAAATAAAAAAATACAAAAATTCATGTTGTCATCATAAAATATTTATAATCATGCTGATGTTGAAGGAGTTGATCATCATCTTTTAATTTGGAGAAATCTCTTTGCTGGTTTATATGGTTGGTTTATCTTGTATTTGGAAGTAAATGAATATGATATGTTTATATGTAGCTACATAATGCAAAATATTAGGAGCGGGTATAATAAGTTTGTTATTACTTTAGTAATATGTTTCCAGACCGCATAGACCGTTCATACAAAAATGTATGTCGGTTGACAACATGGGCATTTCTATGGTCACAAACGTGACATTCGTATGCTTTGTAGTGAAAATATTAAAGAACTCTGAAACATTTTTTTCTTATTTACATTTTTTGACTAAAAGATAGGTTTTGTCAATTAGTGGTTTCAACACAAAAAATAGAACTCGTTTTCGACTTTATATAGAAAAATGTCAAAATCAGCGAATTGGAATATAATTTATTAAATATTTTTTTAATTAAAATGTAATAATGTTGAGAATAGAGTTGTCTGGTTCAAATATTTGCATTGCTTTTGGTTTTACAACTTTTAGTATGATTTGTCAAGCGACATGAACGCGACATTGGAATATGAACAAAATCTAATGAAAAATTTACAAATATATTAGAAATAAACATAATATCCCGAACAAGACAAAAATGGAACTCGTTTTCGACTTTATCTAGAAAAGAGTCAAAATCAGCGAATTTTAACATAATTTATTAAAGGATTTTTTGATTAAATAATGTTGGAATAATGTTTAGAATAGAGTTGTCTGGCTCAAATATTTGCAGTGGTTTTAGTTTTACAACGTTTAGTATGATTTGTCTAGCGACATGAACGCGACATTGGAACACGAACAAAATCAAATGAAAAACTTTGTTCGGCATCTTTTAATTTTATTTAATAATTTTTGTTGATAGAGAGATTTTATAATGTCTGCAGTTGAGAAAATAGTTGTGCAGCGTTAAATTACAAGAACGAAACGCCCACTTGACATCGTTAAATCGAAATTACGCAATCGGGAAAATGCTCATGCAACAACTGATTTGTTTGGCAGACGTTTTGCTGAAATCAAAGATCACTGATGTCAATATTGTTTATATAACCGCATAATTGAAAATTGGACTCATCACTAAAGATGTTTCCGTTGAAAAATGCGTTGTTTTTGTTCAGTTTTTCAAAAAGCCAATTCACAAACATTCCATGACTAAAATTTCCCATGTCAACGGATGACATCTCAATTCTTGTCATTGCATCACTTGACAGCCTATTTACACCATAGCCTCAAAGGTTTAATGTTTCCAGAATTCAGATAAATCTGCTGAAAACATTTTCTAAATTTATTCTGGACTCATATACGTACGTATGTTTATGTCAGAAGCTAAAAGGCGTAACTAAACCAATACGTTTAATTAAAGAGGAGTAAATTGGAACAGCTTCTGAAAAAAATCAAATAAGATTCAAACCGTATACCGATTTTTCATATTTGTATACCCTTCACCTTCGTGAGAAGGGTATATATAAGTTTGTCATTCCGTTTGTAATATCCACAATATAATTTTCCGACCCTATAAAGTAAATATATTCTGGATCCTTATAGATAGCGGAATCGATTAAGCCATGTCCGTCTGTCTGTTGAAAACAATTTTCTGAAGACCGCAGATATCTTCGGGATCCAAATCTTCAATAATTCTATCAGACATGCCTTCGAGAAGTTTCCTATTTAAAATCAGCAAAATCGGTCCACAAATTTGCTGAGATATGAAAAAACCAGGACCTATATATGGATTACTAAGTCATTAGTATAGACAATATGGATATCTAATGATAGATATTTCAAAGATCTTGCAACGCCGTATATATGACCATAGTAAGTTGGACCTACAATGGGTCAAAATCGGAAAAATATTTTTTGAACCGAATTTTTTTTTTACCAAAAAAAAAAATTTTAAAAAGAAAAAAATTCTTTCTAAAATTTAAAAAAAAAAAATAAAAAAAAAAATTAAAATAACAATTTGAAAATTTTTTTTTTCCAAAAAATTAAAAAAACAAATTTGGAAAAAGAATAAATTGTATTTTGAAGTATAATTTGGTGAAGGGTATATAAGAATATAGCTCTCTTACTTGTTTAATGGAAAATATTTATATAATAAAAGAACAAAATAATTTGCAAAGAGTTCGCAACTAAAAAAGCTTCATTTTTTTTGTTGTTTAGAATTAGTGTGCTGAATTCCCAATAATTGATAAATTCACTGAAATTTATTGTTGGGGGATAAGCTAGTTCCTATGCGCATTTCACTGGTTGCTTAGGCCAGATCATCAGGAAACCTTTTCCCAAAAGGCTTTAGAAAAACTAAAGATATTATACAAATAAACCACTAGAGTGAATGAGAATTACAGACACTCAAGCTTTATTTGTAAAAATATCAAAGGATGTGCCAGAAGCTAAAAGGAAGCTTCTGGCCATATGTGTATTAAAAGAAAGTGACTATTTAAAACGTTGTTGTGTAAATTTATATAAATAAAAAGTTGTTATAATTTTAAAACTACTTGGCGCTTTTATTACTAAGTTAAAGGACATAAACCACTGCTTTTAAAAGGTAAATCTTAACAATATTCTAAATATATGCTAAATTGAGTAACAGTAACGTGAAAATTGTAAAATTGATTGACCTAATTTATTTTGATTTTAAGGCCAATAAGTTACAATAGCTGGGAGCTTCAAAAATGAATTATTGTATATACATTTTGATGTAAATCGTGGTAGTAATTTTGTTGATTTTCCGTAGCAAAATTTACAGCAAAATTAGTATGATATATTTACTTTTAAATAAGCTAGAATGGTCTAATATTATATATGTTTAAGCGTAATATTATTTTCAAAAGTAGGGTATCATTGGTTTGACCTTTACTGGCAAATCCATATCCATCTATACAAAACATATTTTAACGGACATCTTTATGATGATGTTTCTACTATTTATTTGCAGCATAAAGTAACAAAACAAAATGTATAAAAACATAAAATGACTTTTATTTGCCATCATTTGCCTTGTGACCATAATAAATCGAACGAACGTGATGTGCAAGTACAACTTACCGCTCGTATTCTGTGTGGATACACTTTCATAATCATGCTGATGATGATGATGGCAATGCTCTGACATGAAGAGCACTATTTTAGACGAGTTTAAATATCATCGCATTTGTAGCCCATCTTCGAAAAAAATAAAAAAATTGGAACAACTTACAACATACACTTGAATGTTTTATAAAAGTTTTAAGGCATTTTCATTTTTTTTATATTGTTTTGTCGTTTTTTGTGTTGGTTCCTTCAGCACGTTAATATTGCCACATATTTTATGATTATATTACTTTTGTTTAAAAACACCACTCACTATCCACACATACTTCAGTTTTACAGGCCAAGTATGTATCATTGTATCCATATTTGTATGTATGTACATTAGTAGGGTCCCATTTTAAGAGCTCAATTACTCAAAATTATTTTTCTGGTATCAGACGTTCAAGGAGCAACTGGCAATCGGTGTGGCAGTAGACCTCTAGTTTGGTTGTTCCAACTTTTAGTTGTTAGAAACGAATATCAACAAATGTGCTTGCCTCAACTAATCTGTATTTTTTTTTTCTATGTATAATAAATATTTTAAGAAATTTTATTTTAAATGAAGTAAAAAGTAACATATTTGTGGGGCTGCCCTAATATCCATATTCAAGTTCCCACTTTGCCTCGTAACTTGTCTTTAAGTATTTATCTATTTAGTGTTCTTATTTTTCCCCCTTTCCTATTTAGTTTTTTATGTTTTGCAAATTAAAAATGTCCATAATAAAATTATTATTACGGGTATTACATATTTAAAACATGTTGGTTTATAAATATTAAAAACAATTAATCTTTCAAACAATCACGGAAGAAAAACATGTTTGTTCGAAATTCCAAGAATCACACAAATAATAAAAATTGTGTAGCGAACAAGTTATCCGTTTATAGTGTTTTCGAGATATGTAAAATTGCCAAAAAAAATGTATTTTATTTAATTCTATAAGAAGATTGATTAATTTGTAAATTAAAGCTTTAAGGATATTATATGTTTTGTATAAATTAGAGCTTGGAATTTTTGAAAAAAAATTATTAATTCGTAGGAATTCACAATATTTTACAAATTCATCACCAGTAAGCATACCGTAATTTGTCTTAAGGCTGGGTTAACCGACCTCAACGTATAATATCCTGAAGGTATCAGCAAAACGAAATATTAACTAAGGCCGATTTATATTACTATCTTCTTAATATTTCAAGAGTTCGAACGAAATCTAAATTATTTTGAAATTTTTTGTATAATTTCGAAGATATATAGGATAAATGGATTTCCCAAATCAAATTCACCCATGACACGTTTTTTTCAAAAGGTGTTCCAAATACTGTGTTGTATCTGAATATTGTTTATAGTGAAGACACAGTTGTAATCAACTTCATTTCAATTATCAATACTCAGATCTGTAAATGAATGATTCATTTTTGAATTAACTCCGAATTATTCATGCACTGAATTAGCAAATTTTGATTCAATTCTTTTCACACCAAAAAATTAATTTAATGAAATTTGAGTCAATTCAAATGAATTTGGTAAAAATTAATTGCAATTCATTTCCAACTCTAATGAATTTCTCAAATGAATTGCAATTCGTTTCCAATTCAAATGAACTGTAATTCGTTTCTTATTCAAATAAATTTGTCAAACTGAATAGCAATTCATTTGATTTGAATTGATTTTGAATTAATTCAAATGCATTAGAAACAAAATTATCAATTAATTTCCAACTCATTTGAATTGAATTGATTTTGTATTATAAGTAAATCTACAGTAATCACTGTCGTTTTGTTATTCAATTAATTTTTTATGTAAAAGACACTCTCGTTTTGTATATCACCTAGTATAGTCCAAAGACAAAAAATTCTTAGATTTGAAATTCCCATGATATACTGAAATTGTCAGGTAGCGGCAGAATAGGAATTGAATTATTAGGTATCGGCGAAAATCCTATCAAAATGGGAATATTTTGTTGATTTGCCCAAAGAAACTTAAATTTTTATTTTTCATTCCCCCTAGATCTGATCTTGAATTTGTTTTTTGATTTCATTCATTTGAATTGCAATTCATTGTTCTAATTCATTTGAATGAATTCAAAATAGGAATACTTGAAGTAGTAAATGTGTGATTTCCCAATTATTATTAATTTCATACAGTTTTGTTAATTGTATTTTGTCCTTTATGAATTAAGCATAAGTATTTCAATCTAACCGTATGTCTGTGTGTTGGTTGAAATATGCTTTGACTTTTTAAGAAAAATTATTACACAAAAATTAACTTTCAAATCTGTCAGAATAAATAGTGAATTAACTGTATTGAAAGAATCACCCAAATCGATATACATATATTTGGCCAAGTTATATGTAAACGAAAACCGGTTTATCGGTTCTAGTAAAACTTTTCATATAGCATTCAAATGTTTACCTCTAACAAAGTATATAGTTGTGAATACAACAAATATTTATTTGCTTTAAATTTGTTATATAAATCGGTTCTTTATTCCGATATTTCAAAGAAGCATGATCTACATTGGATTTATTTTGAAAAAAAAAAATCAAAAGAATAAAAATTCAATATTTATTAAAAAATCATAGAAAAATCGCATAAAAAAATCCACAAAAATATATTTATTTAATTTATTTAAACAGTAAAAACAAAACCCGTTCAAAAAAAAAACAAAAATATAATTGTCCAATTCACAATTGATGTTGTAGAGTTGTATGTCATAAATATTTTTCAAACTAGTTTTTCGAAACAAAAACAAAACATTAATAAAAAATCTACGACATACAACGATACAATGCTACGACACCAATTGTGAATTGGGCAAATATTAATTCATTAATCAAAGAAAAAACAGCAAAAGATCCAAATAATAAGCTAAAACATTTTTTAAGGAAATTCTGTAAATATGTATGATTAATCTGAATCACTGAATAATTGTCTGCATCGTTTAGGAATTGGTTCAACGTCACTTTTATCACTAGATGATATAATCATATTGTCATGATATTGTAAAATATCATTCTCACCACTAGAATTAAAAAAAAAAAACATCTAAAATCGCATAAAACGAGACCTGAGTGTATAAATATATTATATTAAAGTTACTGCCGAGATAGCCGATTTTTCATAAAATATGTAATCTTTTTAAACAAATACTGGCATTTTACCTAAATATTAAAGTAACATTTTTATAAGATAAATAGATTCGTAATTTTGACTAATACTAAACAATTGTCTTTAAATTAAAATCTTATACATAAATATGTATTTATGATTGTCATTTAATTATTTTGAATTGATTAATTCACTTCTCTAATTCATAATTGAATAATTTAAATTACAAATATTTAAACACCTCATAACCATAATTAAGACATCACTAAACAATATTAAATATTCTATTTGATTGTTTTAAAACAACACACACAGATGTAAATTATATTAAATGACAATAACGACGCATTTAAAAAAACATTTGCATAAAATTAATATGAATTCAACTTGTTTTAAATCACTATGAAAAACAAAGATGTCTATGAAATGATTCATTAAAACATATTTGTTACACAGAACTAACTATTAAATGTTTGAATAAAACTTTGTTTAATGCTTTGGATGTTACGAATATTTAAGATTTTATTTAATAGGCATTTTAATTAAGATTGACTCATTAAGTTATTTTTAGTGGTTTTTGTGACGTCAAATCTGCATTTATTCTTAATTAAGATCTTTATTGAAGTTGACATTGACAACGACTGATTCACTTGGGAAATTTATATAAAATGTTAATTTGTAAAAAACAGGCTTCTTAGAAAATGTAAACAGTTTTCAAAGAAGTTATATTGTGGTTAAAGTAAATGGTTTGATTGGAACAGAAGATAAACAGTATTTAAGCTGTAAACTTTTGCACTTACATTGAGTAGTGAAAATAAGTTTAAGTTATTGTTAATCGTATTAAAGTTATTTTGTAAATAATCTATAAGCCGTAAAAGTTACCGAAGACCTGCTTTATACAAAAGTTACAACTAACTCTTAAAATTAAAAATAAATGGAAAGAAAATTTGAATATCGTAAGACATATGAAGAGCCGCAGAACAAAAGGTACTTTTTCGACTTTTTTTACAAATTGATTTTTTGGTATTTTTATAATATTTGGGTTGAAATCTTCTAGAAAAAATCAATTTCTCAAAATTTTAAAATTTTTAAAAAAGTAGCTTTTGTTTATAACATAGACAAAGATACATAGAGTGGAAACTCTCCTGTCAGTTGTCAAGATCCTAAGTGGTGAGAATGTATTAGTAAACAAATTATTTAATATGAAAACAACACTGTGTAATTTTTTGTGTATTTCTGTTTTAGTTTTTTTCCAGTTTCCGCTCTTTGAATATTTCTCTATGATTTATAATTACAAAATTGCCTTTCAGCAGTCATCGCCTCAATTAAATTTTGCCCACACATTTTCCATTTATCTATTTATATACCAAACTACAACCGTGTATTACATATGGATGAATATCCAGGGAATTTCATTAAATATTATTTTATATTACGAACAATTTTAACAAAAATATCCAATAATTTCCTGCCATTTAATTTATTTTGTACAATTTATTAAATTCTCATTTCGCCTCTCTCTCTTTTATTGCAGGATAATTTGCCAACAGTTATATAATACCAACAAATATTGTGGAAATATTATCCAAACATCATCAAAAAAAAAGATATACAAAGTGTTGAGATTCAAACCGAATGCAGTATTTTAATTACGCCCTACAAACTTCCTCACGTTTCCTAACCTCAACAACATCAACAACCACTGCACCATCAACGAATACCTCAAACCATTTAATACCCCAACCAACCAACAACAATTTGGCCTCCACCTCGAACTCTACCACCACCCACAACAACAATCCTAGTGTAGAAAATTTAAACGCCAACATTGAAACCCCATCATCGACCACAAAAAACACACAGGTCAGCTCTAGTGATTTGGATCCCACACAAAATCCATGAAATTTACTTACATTTAATGTTAACTTTGCGCGAAACAAACTGTTATCATTCTTTAATCGCGACATGGCCGCTACTGATGGCCAAATAATATTGGCCGCATCCCGCTTCGGGGACTCGACGTCATCGCCACCCGTTTATTTGCGTGACTTTTCCAAACAAAAGCTGCCGGCTGTAGCCAAAATTGTCAAGGGTCAACATCAAAATCTCGGCGTACCCACACTCTCAGCACCTTCACTGCAGAGTACGGCCCTCTTCCTCAGTTCGGGCAAGAAATATCAGATTCTAGCCCAACCCATCAAGTTGAAAGAGGGTCGTAAGCCTACAAATGTCGGTGCTAAGGTTCTAATACCCGAAACGTATCCTGGCTATTTTGAGCTGCTGAGCGAAGATGGCCGCTCGACGCGTTGCATCGAATCGGTTCTGGAGCTGTCGAAACGTCGCAATTGTCGTGTTTTGGTGCGTGAGACATTTCGCTGTCCCCAGATGAGTCGCACCATACATGCGGGTGAAATGCTAACGACCATGAACGACAATGGCAAAGTGTTGCAGTGTAAAAATATCAAAGATGAGATCATCAATCTGCCACTCGATACCAAAGCGAAATTTTCACCTATAGCTAAGGAGGATAGTATAAGCGGAGTTCATACTGTGAAGAATCTACTGTTGAAAAGAATGCCAGTTGTTGTGAGGTAAGTAGAATTTTGATCGTTCTCTCTCTCTGTTAAAATAAAACTCCAATTCATCACAAAATATTATTTAATTAAAAAACAACATGGAACATTTAAACCCACAATTCTTATTGGAAATAACCAATATTTACCAGTTCATAAAATATATAACCCTATTCCAATCTATCAATCAGCTTAGCGTTAAAAATATCAAACAATTACGTTCCTAATCAGCATCATTGCTCTTCCTCTACTTTCAGATTAGTTCATGGTAGCGCACCGAAGGGTCTGAAACAACCGTTCGTGCCGGAAATGCGTCTGTTGGGCTGTGTTGAAATTGATCGTATTTTTGCTTTGCCATTGCAAAAAGATAATGACTTGGTGCCAGTACCCCTAAATGCTAAAATCAAATTGCAACGAGCCAAAAATATGGATCAATTGGAACATTTCATCGAGTACACGCGATTTCTTGAGAAAGCTCAACGTCTGCTAAGCGATGCACGTGATCGTTTGCAAATAGTAGATATTAAGCTGTCGGAGAAAGAGAAAAAGGACTCGAAATTTAGTAGTCGTAATAATAAATTACCCGTGGTTATGTTGCCATCAGCAGCCGGCGTAGCGTATGTGGCCAATGGTCTATTGGAGAACGGTTATATCCTCAAGCGTAGCGCCAGCTGTGATTCGTATAATAAAAGTCAACCGCCTGCGGAGATATCCGAAGATTACAAGGATATCGATCATATATACGATTATGTGAGGGGTTTGACGCCACTGTCGAAGGCATTGTCGCGATTTGAGCCCATCAGTGAAACGCCCACAATTAAGTCACAATACACCGATAGTAGTGGAAACTATTGTAGTCTCATACGAGTTAATCAGAATTCAAGCAGCCATAATAACAGCAATAACAACAACAACAACAATAATTCTAGTAGCAATAATAACAGTTTAAATAATAGTGGCAATGGGGGTGGTGGTGGTGGCGGCAGCAGCAACAATAATAACAACTCAAATAATAATAACAACAACAACTACAGTAGTCTGGAATCAAATAAACATACAAACACCAACAGCAGTCACAATAGCAGTAGTAATCAGAGTCATCAACACCATCACCATCATCATCACCAACATCATTTGCCAGCCGCCGTTGGCCAACAGTTGCAACATCACAGTCAACATCATCACCATCAGAATCACTCGCATAATCATCCCACATCCGGTGGAGGAGGCGGCGGCGGCGGTGGACTAGGTGGTAGTGGTGGTGTAGTCAATCATTATCAACACTCACATGTCCAAGAGGATATTAAGCCAGTGCCACCACCAATCGAAACTATACCGGGTAAAAAATTACCAGAGAAACGCCAACGTCCCACACTACCAAAGCTTTATTTGAAAAATTCTCATAGTGCTGGCAGCAGTAGTGGAGGTGTTGTTGGCAGTGGCAACACAACCAACACCAGCAGTTCCAATGGTAGTCATCACAATAATCATCACCATAATCATCATCCACAACACAGCAGCCATCATCAGACACATCATCCAAATCCCCATAGTCATCAAGCGTCGGTGGTAAATGTATCATCATCGTCCGTAGCTGCCGCTGTGGCAGCCCATCATCATACGCATCATCACCATCATCATGGCAATGCAGCGTCTAATGGCAGAGTTTTGACACCAAGTAATCATCATCATACGCCCATTAATGGAAATGTGGCACCTTTAAGTGCTGGCATATTAAGCAAAGATTGTGGTTTAGAGCCTCAGTCACCATTATTTCATATCAGGTGAGTTGCATTAACTTTCTAACAAATAATTAAAACTGTAGTTTAGTGTTAATGTAGAGTCTTGTAGCAAGTGTTAGCTACCTACTCCCACATAGTTATAATCCTTGTAATTTTTTTTTGATTTTCATAGAAATAAAAGTAGAATGTTAATTTGATAAACTTGAGGGTATCGAAATAAAGATTTCAAAAATCTTTCCTTGTTTATTTAACCAAGTTCATTTTAACCTCAAATATAAGAATTAGATGAAGACCCGCCCCTGTGAAATTTCATAATAAACTTTTCATAATGTTCATACATTAAGTGTTGGAGTAAAGTTTAGGCGACTAGATTTTGAAAATTAAATGTGTAAAATATTAGGATCATAGCTTTTGCACTTTAATTTAAACGAATCGAAATGTGTGCGTAACTGTCGTTCTAATGAGATATAAAAGGTAAAAATTGGTTACAAAATTTTAGTGACACGCCATTAACGTGTCTCAGGCCACTAGAACAAGAAATGTAGGAACAGAATTATACCATGTTCACACGACGACATTATTCGTCATTCACGCTCTCATTCGTCATTCAACCCCCAATTACGAACTGAATTACATGATTCGCCATACAAAATTTCAAGTGCGAATTACCTTGTTCGTACGTAATTCAGTTTGAATTACCTTATGAATTACGAACGAATGACTGTCATCTCTAATTTTTATCGATTATTTATGTATCAAAATCAGCTGTCCAAACAAAAATGTCAAAACAAAATAAAGAAAAAGATTTTTGTATTAAATAAATAAATAAAAAGTCTGATTAAAGTTAAATTCATTTGTAGAAGTAGCAGATCTGCCATTCATTCAGCACACACTTCTAATAAAGCCCGCTCGCTGCCCTGGTCCCACTTTTTCTTTTTTCTAATAATGAAAATAATAATTAAATTATATTTGTTTAATTAATAATGCTACAATTTTATGTAAAACAGAAGAAAAAAAAACAAGAAGAAGAAATAAATAAATGTCAAACTGAATTACGAATGTTGTCGTGTAAACAGGTTGATTCGCAATCGTAATTCAAAACGCGAATTAAGTAATTCAGACTGCCGTGGGCATTAACATATTCCGAGAATATTAAAATTAAATATATTTTTACTTAACATATGTATATCCATATTTACTTGTATTTGAGTTTTTGTCTTTGTACGATACCGTTAACCTATTCGCAGGTATGACAAAATTTAATTTTTTTAACGCAGTTTCAAAACTCCATTTCAAATTTTAAAAAATTTTGGTAAGAATTGTGCTGAATTTCCAATTATTGATAAATTCACTAAAATTTATTGTTGGGGATAAGCTAGTTCCTATGCGCATTTCACTGGTTGCTTAGGCCAGATCATCAGGAAACCTTTTCCCAAAAAGGCTTTAGAAAAACTAATGATATTATACAAATAAACCACTAGAGTGAATGAGAATTACAAACGCTTTATTTGTAAAAATATCAAAGCTTAAAGAAAAACCAAATTTTGTTTAACACATTTCAGAAGAGTATGAACAGAACAATGAACAGAAATATACGATTTGACAAAAAAAACCGGTGACCGGCGGAAAATCAAATTTCTTTTAATTTAAAAAATTTAAAATAAATATTGATCATGCTTTTAAAAATTAAGATGACAAAAGATGGCAGATTAGGAATAAAGATGACAGATAGAGGACACAAATTTTATAGATGACAGCCAGTTGAAATAGATGATTGTCCTCTAAAAAAGAGGACGTATGGTCACCTTAGTAAAGTAAACTCTAACATTGTAAGTATTGCTGTTCTTTTACTGAAATCTGAACACTTTGTTCATACTAAAGGATCATATTTTTCTAGATAAAACAAATTCGGTGTCGCAACCGAATTTGTTGCCAACAAAATTATGAAAACAGAAAAATATTTGTCACTCCAACTAAAATTTTGTAGTCACAACTGCAAGATTCGGTCATTAAGACTGAATGATTTGATTGGCATCAAATTCGGAAATATTATCTCTTCTTTGGTAGAAGAGAGCTCTTGAGCCAGTTCCTATATTCATACTTTGTTTGCATCCCACTTTTATTGTGCTTTTGGAACTCGATATGCCCTTTAATAATCCGTTAACATTGATAATAGGGTTCTTAGCGGACGTTTTTCGTTCCCGCGAAATGTTAAAAATACTATGCATTCCCTAGGAATTCCCGGGAACTTTTAAATACTAAATTAAGCTAAAAACCAGTAAAACATGTTAAAGTAATTGGCAAAAATTCAATAACAATATTCAAATATTTATTTATCGTCGCACTTTCCGTGATATAGTCTTTCTATGTTTTCAATGTTCTTGTTCATCGCAAAGTTTTCAGTAAAAAAGTCCAAAAGTTGAAACTGAAAGGCTACTGGGATAATCTTTCAATAGCCAAATATTGGTATCTGAAGGGTGAAACTCCGAGATGTTGCAATAAATTCGATTGCAGCGATTCCCTTAACATAGATACTGATACGTCCTACTGCTCATTATTGTAACCGATTACCATTTATTTCAGGCTCATAAGAGTATTTGTTGATCGGATAAACCGGCCTTTACAAGTACGAATGTTTTTGTGAGAAAAACTGATCCATTAATGAGAGAATTTGTGCGGCCAAATCCAAATAATCTAGGGGCTCATCTAGAGCAGGCACTTCGAGTTTTGTGCTTCATTATCATCATTTGACTAGGGCTGTAGAGTTTCATTAAACCAGTGTCCTAAAAACTTTCTCTATCGTCTTTTAGAAATTGTCGGAACTAGACAGAGTATCATTCAAGTATGTTGAGGAATCAGAATTGGGTTCACATTCACTGCGATCTTTAGCATTGGAACGTTTCAAGTTACAGGCTTTGTAATACATCTCAGTTGCCAAGAAGGTAAAGTGCTGATATAAAGTGGCATTACTCTCTGCAGGGTTTTCTACAACATCAAAATACGTTGGTTCCGTCAATGCTGATGTCTGTCTTCCTCTTGTTTGAGGCATATCCAAAGAAGTACTTTCAATGTTTAAATCTTTATCTTCTATAAGTTCTGTCAAAATCAAAATACAATGATTAGCTATAGCTGCATTTAAAACCACAAAACTCTTTTATGCCTTAAAAAGATTTACTGTAGCTGATGCTTTCAGGCAAAGGTATTGAAAAGCAGTTCCATTTTTGTTTTTCCATTAGACCTAGTTCCATGTGAAATGGTGGAAGTAACATTTTTTCTGGATAAACTGGGGGATCACTTTGTTTTTTTCCAATTAAGTTAAGTTTTTGGGCAGAAATAATAATCAGTTCCGAAACTGAATTGAGTCCATCAGACATTTGGAACGCAAATCGTATCCTGAAGTTTTATCTCTTCGTTAAAGACTTGTCCTAGCTGCAAATTACTAATCGTTGCTGACTTTTGCTCATACCACTCATATAAAAACCTGCTATATCTTCAGAATCTCTAAAATTGTAGTGACGATGGCTTTGTATTGCTGTCATTTGATAGAAAGAATCAGATATTCAGAATATATCAGCTACTATTTTGTTAAACAACATATAAAATCAAATAGCTTAGTATATATATATATTATGTATTTAATAAAAACAGCATAATTACTCATTAATTATTTGAAATGATTTAGGTAGTAAAAGAAGCCTTTTAATTTTTCCCCCATTTTCTCTAAATTTTTCCCTTTTTATAGATATAAAAGTCTCAGTAGTCTTCAGTTGACACCCGATAGTAATTCAGTTTCACCGCCGATCTCAACAAATCCCAAAGGACAACCAGTCGTTGTGGCACCACCCGATCTAGTACTTAAATGTAGTAACAATAATATTAACAACAACAACAGCAACAATCATCCAATACCACTGCCGTTAAGCAAAAGTTCTAGTACCACTGGTGGTTTAAACGGAATGCTACACACCACTTCCTCACACAGTCACAATCACAATCCACGCGAGGGAACACTCGATTCATCTCGCAGTGGTGGCCGCACCTCGGGCGATTCAAATAAATTGCCCGAAAAGAAAACACGACGTCTGTCGCGACCACGTAGTCTATCGAATTTAGTCTGGGATTTAAGGCCATCCAAAGAAAAATCCAAAAAGAAATTATACATTCATCATTTCGATCATCGTCAGCAGGCGACTTTGTATTTGTAGTCAATTTGTAGTTGTGTATCAATAAGAGAGCCAACATATAAAATAGCGTCAAAGATGGCCTAAACGAAGAGAACAAAATGGATTCAAGTTAATTGCTTAAATTTGTTTAGAAGAACTGAAATGTTTCGGAAATGCTTAAACACCTACACACACCTTCAACAAGGAACTCATAGATACATCTACATTTTACATAAAATACATCATACACTTTATTATAATCGTCATCGTTATCATTGTTGTCGTTGTAGCAGTTACAAATTTTCTTTTAATTTTATTAAATGTTGCCATCATTAAAAAAAGCATTAAGAAAAAAATAAAACAAAACAAAAATCTATATAAATCTTTAATAATCAATCAATCCTCTTAAGTGTTCGGAAGTAATGAAAACAAGGATCTTTAGTACATATGAATGAGGTAAGTGATCTATGCATAATGACAATTATTTTACTATTGCTCCATAAGCAAATACAAAGATTATTTGTTAATATGTACACGCAGAGAAAAAATATAATTGGGCATGGTTACTGTAACCATTTATATAGTGTTACAAGTTTTTTAACTATATTATAGTCACAGTAACCATTTACATGATTGTGGTAACCATAATATGATTAATTTACGATTCACATGATTGTCTCAACCATATATATGGTTACAGTAAACATATATATGTTTGTGGCAACCATATTTATGATGAATAATTTTATCATAATATGTTGTTCTCAGATTATGATAAGCCTTAAGCCGAGATCAACATAATATGATAAGTCCTTCATCATATAAATGGTTGTCACAAACATATATATGTTTACTGTAACCATATATATGGTTGAGACAATCATGTGAATCGTAAATTAACCATATTATGGTTACCACAATCATGTAAATGGTTACTGTGACTATAATATAGTTAAAAAACTTGTAACAATATTAAAATTGACCACGCCAATTTTTTTTTCAAAATATCCAAAATCGCAGGACGCATGGACCGATTTGTCAATTTTTTTTTTTAATGTTCGCAAAGTTTTTACAGAAATAAAATTTGTCCACGTCCACATATTAAATACATCTGCAAAATACATCGATCCGTGATCACTCATATTCATTAATAATCGGCCAATAAGCGTTTAATAAAAAAAAGGGGCTCGATCTGTGATCAATCATATCAATAATATTTCTTCAAATTTTTTATAAAAACTCAAAATATCTAAATTCGCTAATAACTTGGCCAATAAGCGTTTAATCAAGAAAAGCAGCTCGATCTGTGATCACTCATATTTCTGAACAAAAATCGATTTTTTATATAAAAACTCAAAATATCTAAATTCGCTAATAACTTGGCCAATACGCGTTTAATCAAGAAAAGGAGCTCGATCTGTGATCACTCATATTTCTGGCCATATATATATATATATTAAAACCCCAAATATCTAAATTCGCTAATAACTTGGCCAATAAGCGTTTAATCAAGAAAAGGAGTTCTATCTGTGATAACTCATATTTAAGACCAAAATTCGATTATTTATATAAAAACTCAAAATATGTACATAGATTTACATGTATTCTGTTGTTGCAAGACTTAAGATTTTGACAACAAACTTAGTTTCTTTGTCTCTAAGTAATGTTTCCATGTATATTCATTGTACATATTTTAAAATCAAATGTAAATCAAACATAACCCAAACCTATATGAATAAAAATTATGTATCATTCGAACAGAAGCATTTTTTTAATTTGACAGGACAACGCGTTGTTTTAACAGACGTTGCAACGTCTGTTAAATATCATTTAGGATGAGGAGATCTATAGAGAAATCTGATCATATTTGGAAAGTTGATAAGATCCTACTTTGATAATACCACACTACTAAATATAATTAATGCATTTACTAGATCAATATTGGATACTGAATCTAATATGTTGCATTGAGGTATTATCCAGTCTAGTACTGTAGTTTTCCGAACCTATAAGTTGTCAGACTTGTTCGTTAAACTGGAGAAGTTCATTACGTATTAATTTTATTTTGATTTGTTCATTAAAATGAGTGGAATATACATATATGTTTTGTTTAGTTGTTCAGTGATTTGGCACATATCAGTATATAGAACCTACTCCCTTGGAACCACACACGTAACTAGTTCCCTATCAGTTTCCTTCACATGGTGGGAGTTTTTCATTTTAGTTGACTATATTGTAAAATAGAATTATACACAATCAACAGCTTAGACAATTTCTCCACTGCCATTGACAAATGTAGCAGGCAGTCACATCCAGCACATAGAATATTGAATTTTTTCTTAAGCAATTTTTCTTATTTGAATTTGGTAAATTGAATCGTGTCTTAGTGTCCCGATTTTTACTTACATTTCGATGTAAAAGTCAAACGCAAATGAGTTAAAATGTTTTATTTGTTATTTGCAGTTTAAGTTTTTCTCATTTATTTTAATGTTTCTGCAAATACAAAACAGAAAAACTCCAGAAAGGAAAAAAAGAAGACAGAAACATTAAATGAAAATGATGATGGTGATGGTGCTACGGCACAGATTGAGTTAGAGGTAGAGAGTATTCAACTGCAGTAGATTAATGTTAAAGTTGTTAACATATTAACGTCTTTGTAGTTAAATTTAAATTAACTTTTTTTTTAAGTTTAGGCCAGAAAATAAATAAACAACGTACCATGAACATAATTTCGTAAGAATTTTCCAGACACACCACAGAGTATTTTTTATTTTTTTCATTCATACAATTATTTTTATGGTCTTAAAGAAATTTGCCGAACTGTGTTTTAGTTGTTGCATTTAGGAGTAGTTTGTTTAGAATGGGGGAAAATAGTTTTATGAATTCTCTAAAGTTGTGGGTGTCAAGAGATGTAGGTATACAACCAGATGAAAAAATAACATTACTGATTATTCACTACTTGAAGATGTTGGTAAAAGTCTTGCGAAATTATTTTTTTTCTATCTTATCCCAGCAGTTCTGGTAACTGCCTCCGGGTCTAAGACTGTTTAGGGCACACTGGTTACCGAATTAGCTATTAGACTAGTTACTTTAACATAGTTTTCTGCGGTAGTTTACACTTCAGATTACAAAAGGACACTTAATTTGCCTTTGCGAAATATTACTTCTGGTAAACTCTAGGGCCACTAATATGACAATTGACTTTACTCTAGATTACGTGGGATGTGTTAAGTAATCTATTGATTTATCTTTGTATTGCAAAGGTTCCATGGCTGTCATATGACTAAAAATATATAAAATAGAGACATTCAAGTAACTAGACATTAATGAAAAATACTATATATCAAACTGCTGGGAAGTACTTAAACTATTTATGTGAGATTTCGGGAAATCGTATGAGAGTAAGTAAAAATTTCACCTACCATTATTGGCTGCATGTAGAGTGAAATGAATTATTATGGATTTATTAGCAAATATTGATGTAACTTCAGAGAAATATCTCAAGAAGTCTGAAGACTAAATTTTCATTGATGTACTTGGGATCAAAATTGGTTTTATTTTTTAAAACTACTGTCTGGTTGGAATTTTAAAACATTTTTTAGCAGAATTTTATTGTGTTTTTATTAGGAATTAACCATTTTGTGCACTCAGGGTCAAAATTGGTCAAAATCTTGTCAAGACCTATTGAAGAACTCTTCTGAAACTTTATCATAATCAATAAATGAAAATAATCTCGCAGTATTTTAATGAAAAAATTCAAATATAGAAACATGAAACCGTTGATCCCGATGGTGAAAATTTTAAATATATTGAGTATATTCAGAATTCTGTTACACATTTTTATTAAAACTTAGCAACACTTTAAGTTATGCTCCTAAGTGGACTCAAAGTTAAAATCGCAAGTACGCCAGAATGATGATCTTTATACCTTTTTTTTTTATTCTCATACGACAACACCATAAACTGGGCGTTCAAAACGTTCGTTATCTTCCTTGCTTGTACGGCCACAACGAAATTCACATTTTTACCATTGAAATTGATGGTGCAGAGCTTATGGTGAATGTGTTTCATTGGTTTCAACGTCCGAGAGATGGTTTGTTCGGTTCGGTTCAGAAGTGGTAATTTTGAGACGGAAAACAAAGATCGCCCAGGCCAGCCAAAAATGTTTGAAGGCCAAGAATTGGAGGAAAACTCAACAAGAGATTTCGAACTCATTGGGAGCTATTCAAGCAGCAGTTTCAAAACGTTTGAAATTGGGTAAGCAGGGAAATTGGGTACCATACGAATTAAAGCCGAGAGACCTTACAAGACAATTTTGCATTTCCTAAATTTTTGCCTCACCCGCTTTATAGTCCATACTTTTCCCCGTCCGACTACTATTTCTTTCGATCGAAGCAGAACGCTTCCTCTGGAATACACTTCACTTTGGATCAGAGTATCCGATATTGGCTTGATTCGTTCTTGACCTAAAAATATGTGTAGTTATTTTGGCTCGCAATCCATATGTTGCCATAAAGATGGGAAAAGGTCATAGCTAACAATGTGCAATACTTTGAATAAATTTATATTGTACAAATGTTTCAAAATAAAAGCTGTAAATTTGAAAAAAATCCTTCAGTTTTAAGTCATACACCCAGTATTTTCATGAGAGTTTTTCGGAATTGACCCTTGTATGAGAGATATAAACAATTATGAACCGATCACCACGAAATTAGGTTATTTGTATATGAAACATATTTGTGATGATTTTTTTTGGATACCAGCATATCGCTACCTTAATATAGGAAGGCCGTAACTAACATTATCCTTACTTTACAGGAGATTTTTTTCAACACAGATTTTTATGAAGGTCTTCAACCAATTTAATGTTGTGACATTTTATTTTATTAATAGTGCATTACTGGATTTTCTGTCGAAGTATGAAAAAAACGAGTTAGGACATTTCTATATTATGATTCAATAATAATGATATAAAGCTGTGGAATAATGTGTGTGAATATCTATATAAATCAATCATTTATGGCAGATAAAGTCCTATTTCTGGAGAACATTTACATGGGGCCAAATAATGAACCGATTTCTACCAGTTTTAACAGACTTCGTCCTTGGGCCGATAGTAATACATCTGCTAAATATTATCGAAATATCTTCAAAATTGTGACATGTACTTTGCGAAAAAGATTAGATGGATAGACAGACAGACAGAAGGACATTTTTAAATCGACTCAGAAAGTGATTCTGCGTCGATCGGTACATTTTAAGGCGGATGTTAGACTAATATTTTTGGGAGTTGCAAACATCAGCACAAATACACAATGCCGCCCCCACTATGGTGTATAAACTTAAAGCAACTAAATATGCAATGAAAATGTTGTAGTTCTAAACTACTTACTAATTTTTCTTCTGGGATATTGATATCGTCTGAAAATTAAACATATAAACATACGTATCCTATAAACAGAAATCAATTGGGGTATTGGCACGGTCTACTATTTGGTCATATTGTCATAATGTCCTAAGATTTTATGATAGTTTAAACAAATTTTTGTTGTGTTTCAAGCAAAAAAGTTCTAAACTAATAAGACTATTTGAACTATGTTTATTGTTTTGTCATAAAATAATACTTTTTTTGTTTAAAACACAGAAGCAACTATTATAATATATTAGGACATTATGGCAATATGACTAATAGCAGACCATTTGAACACCCCAAATGTACATTTGTTTTATATTCATACCATTTAGGCCATTTTCGAAGTTCACTTTTACTTTTATTGCAGAAGAGCTATTTTAGGGGTAACAGTAGCTTAGCGGTAACTGTATTTATCATAGATTATCATAAATCATGTCATTAGTTACAGTTATCTAAACAATAATCTTAAATATTTCTAATAATTTTCTTCTTGTTCTCTTTGCAGATTTTTCGATTAACATATCTGGAATTTGTATAATACCAGGGATATTATTAACTATTTTATTATTTTAAAAATACGCTAGAAAATTATGAATAAATCAAATCCAATAAAATAAACAAAAAGAAAAGAACAAGATATAACTACATATTGTATTCGATTTGTGTTCAACATTTTTGTTGTTTTTTAGAACAAAAAGAAAAAATAGCTTTAATTGTTTTGTTTCAATAAATAAAATGTGCCTTTTATAATTTATCTTATTGTAAATTTAAAAAAAAAACTCTCTCCCTCTCTGAACTTAATCCCTAAACTGTGGCTTGAAAACGAAACACATCAAAACAAATTCCATTTAAATATTTAACGCAAACAAATATTTCATATGGGAGTCAAGTCAGCTGAATTTGAAATTTATTTAAATAAATACGAAAGGATTTCATTTAAGGTCTGTTTTCAAATGAAATAAAGACTTTAAAACTAAAGTCTACATTTTCAACATTCTTTCTCTGTGTGAAAACGAAAAAGAAAAGCAAAAATGCAAAATTATTTAACATTTGTCAAGTCTTTAAAATTGTGATTTTAATTTAGTTTTTTTTTATTAATGAAAACAAGAAAAGATTTTAACTTTTTATGTATTTTAAAAGTTTATTTTACAAAAAAATTGTTTTAAATATAACTTACAATTTTTTCTATAGAAAATAACTTTTTAAATATTAATTATTATAGTAATTGTAATTGTAATAAACAGGTTGTTTCTCAAATGGAGATCAAGTAAAAACCTGCTAGTTTTTAAATTTAAACCATAAATGTTCTCAAAGTCACATTATTAAATACATAATTATGTAATATCAAATAACGAATTTTTGTCTCCTTGATAATTGTTTTCTGAAAAAGACAATTAAGGAAAAACTAAATATTTAAATTGAAATACACTCGTACTTAAACATAAAGGTGTTGCTATAAATATAAATTAACACACAATTTAACTACAATAAATAAACCTAAACAAATCAATTACAACAAGAATTCATAAATAAATTAACAATTGAACAAAATAAAAATAAAAAAACAAGCAATAATTATTAAAACTGCAATATGAATGTCTATAACATAGAATTTAAATTAAAACCACAAATTTTAATCAATAAAAAATAGTTACTTTTCAAATACAAATTGAAAAAAGTTAAATATTAAAAAAAAACCTCTACTCGCCACCATTTAGTTTTTTGCTTTCTAATTTATATGCAGAAGAAATAATCATAAGTCTTAATGCATGTCCATATTAAATGTATTTTTATTTTTATTTTATTTTTCCCATTATTATAATTAATTATTATTATTATTTTACAGTTTAATAGTTTATACATGTAGATGTATTTGTATTAATTAAATTAAATATTATTGTTTGATTGGATTGAATTGAAGAAGGAGAAGAATTTGCACTGCTGCAGTCAGTCAGCCAGTCATTTCTATAATCGTATTCGTATTAAATATTAATTAAATTGATTAAATATTACATATTATGATAATTTTAGGTTTTAATGAACAATACATCCATGCATACATACTCGTACATAGAAATAAATAAAAAATTATAAAACAATACAATACATTCATATATTTTATGTCTATTAAAATAAAAAAAAAAAACTATAAAAATAAAGAGAAAAATACAAAATATTATTAAATATGAAATTTAAGCAAATGTTTTATTTGAATGTTCCAAGAAAATAGCAAAGAAATGCTGTGATATTGTAAGTATGTAAGTACAAATGATTGTAACGTGGAAAAATATTGCCCCATTACCCACCTTTAAGTATACCATCTGATCAGGATCACTTTCCAAGTCGATTAAGCTAACCAAAAATCAGGATCACTTTCCAAGTCGATTGTCAAAACTAAAATATAACACGAGATGTTATTTTCGAGAGTGGTCCTTTTATGGGAGATATGGTATATCATGGACTTTACCAAATTTGATAGTGTGAGTTTAGTTTATATAAAACTAATTGACTGATTTGGGCAATAGAAAATCTTGTACCAATTATCTCTGAAATTGCGACCTGTAGTTTTGTTAAAAGGTTTACATAGACGGACGGACATCGCTTAAACGACTAAGAAAGTGATCCCGAGCAGATTGATATACATTTAGTTGGATATTTTTGTTGCACGTTACAAAGATCAGCACTAACCCAATAATCCCTACCCACTATGGTGTCGTAGGATATAAATAGCTGGACACAAATCAGATCAAAAATACAGAGACATATTTTCACAAAAAACAGCATTATCATCACATTTGAATCACTATCTTGACTGAAAATAATTTTAACTGTTACATATTATAAATATACCAAAGAATCTGAGAATTAAAGTTAAAATAAATGCTGATAATGTTGATCAAAACTTTAGATACTTAGTTTATAAAAGTGGACACGGAAATTAATTTAATTAATATGAACGCAGGATCAACTTCCAATTGTCTCGTAGCGTCAATAACGGAGTCCAGTTTGACATTGCGAAGGCACCCTCTTTATCGACGAAAGCAAAGGGTATTCCTTATAATTCCAGGAGTTATCTATATGACTAACCCCTCTTTATCGAAGACAGCAACTAAAGGTTATATCGGCGTTTCCTCAATACTCTCAAACAAACAAACTGTCACCGTTTAGTATCGGTCCATGATTTCATCTAGCCCCAACACAAATGCCTCCGCAGAAGATTGTTTGAGTAGCCAGAAATATGTTAATTATGTCGCAATTCTGATAAAATTGTGCACAAATTAGTTCTACGTATTATCAATTTATACCTTGAATATTCATAATTGTCTTATACTAATTGATATCTTGATTTTATTATAAGTATCGGTCCATAATTGACCCTACCCCCATACCCTAAATCAGAAAAATATTTTAAAGATAATATTAATCACACTGTCCAACAAATTGAGACATTTTGATTAGAACAGAATAGTGACCCTATAATTCTGAAAGAGCATGTTGAATAGATCATTTCTGTAGAATAAACTTATAGTCCAGCTGGTCTGAATTTTTTTTTACAGTGGGTCAAAGTTTTCATTTTTTGATCGAGGGGAGCATTATACTAACTGAAAACAATGTTGTAAGTTATTATCTGAGAGAATTCTTATGGCCAGGGTTATATTATGGAATTTAATGGGAATAATTTTTGTGGGAGATCTTAACCCTCTAGCTCCTCTCTCTAGGGATCAATTTGACCCTTTTTTGAGAAAATCAAAAAAAATCCTTTCAAAAATGACACTTAAGGATTCAAATATTCTACGAAAATTTTTGCTGGAAAATTTCAGTGGGGGTCACCAAAGATACCAAAGTTGTAAATAAAGCTCTTTATGCTTAATTTGCATAATTACACGCCACCTTGGGTCTCACATTTTTTAAAAAAATCACAAAAAATCTATTTATGATCCGAATGAGCTGATATTTAAAATATAAATAGTCCTAGAGAAGATCTAAAATATATATACATATGTAAAATATCACTTTTAGGTTAAGAGTTATTTAGGTTTATTTATTTATTTTTTTTTATTTTGTTCGATCTTTTTTTAGTTTTCTAGATATGTCGAATATTATAAAAATAATTTGCTAACAGTTATGTCGTCCTTATAAAAAGTTACACGCATCCAAAGTTGGAACATGTAAAAATGGCCGTATTTTTTAAGTTTTTTCAAAAGCACATTTTGCATGGAATATATAAAAAAAACGTTAACATTTTTCAAAAGGGTGCAAGGTTTGTGGAGCTCCTGATGAATAAATATATGCTTTTTGTATAAGAAGTTGGTATTGATGAAAACATTAGGACTTGAGGATTAACAGTTTAGTAAAATTAAATAATTTTATGAATTTTTCGGACTTTATTTAACTTAGAACCTAAAAAATTTTAATATTGGGATTTTTCATGAACAAAAATATAAAATTTTAATTAATGTAAAATTTTAACGGTTAAAGATATTACAATAAAATTTGGAAATAATGTAGATCCAAATGTCCTTAAATCAATGGAAGTATAATCTTTAACACTTTTTATTTTCAAATACCAAAATTCCTAATACGGGGAAAATGTGTTCCAAAAACAGAGTTTTTTTTAAAAACACCCTACTGCTACGTTATTTACGGTGTGATAGTAAAATAACTTTGTACGTGTTTAAAGAAGATATAGGCCTATACATGAATGGAGACTTTTCGAGGATCGGTGATTTGCCTTTTTAGAATTTATTGCTCAAACCAAATTTTTTTTTTTAAATTGGCAAAGTTTGCATTGGTCTGGAGGCGACTAGGTCCACTTAAGTGAGCCAAGTTTTACTTTTCACGCTTTTGCATTAGGTTATCTTTTCGGAGCATATATAAATTTTTCATAGTCCCGAAAAAAAATTTTTTCTACAAAAGTAAATATATAGGAACTTTTTTTGGGAAAAAACGTAAAAAATACAGCCACTTTTACATGTACCAACTTTGGATGCGTGTAAATAGATTTTTTGTGATTTTTTTTTAAAAATGTTGGGAAAAAACGTAAAAAATACGGCCATTTTTACATGTACCAACTTTGGATGCGTGTAAATAGTTTTTTTGTGATTTTTTTAAAAAATGTAATCCAAGGTGGCGTGTAATTTTGCCAATTAAGAGTAAAGAGCTTTATTTACAACTTTGGTATCTTTGGTGACCCCCATTGAAATTTTCCGGCAAAAATTGTCGTAGAATATTTGAATCATTAAATGTCCTTTTTGAAAGGACTTTTTTGATTTTCTCAAAAAAGGGTCAACTTGACCCCTAAAGAGAATAGCTAGAGGGTTAAGATCTTCCACAAAAATTATCCCCATAAAATTCCATAATATAACTCTGACCATAAAAATTCTCTGAGATATTAACTTACAACATTTTTGAAATTTTTCACACCCGTTTCGCGGGAAAAAATATTCTGGGAAACCACAAAACCCTAGTTGCGACTCATAATGGGGGAATTTTATAATTATTAAAAATTATCCTTATTTTGCCACCCGAAAAAATAAATTTTTCAAGTCCAATCCAACTCAACTATTCAACGTATATATTCTGAAAAAGTCAAGTAAAAGAAATTTTCAATTTCTGCTAGGATACAAACAAATAAAGTTGCAGCACTTTATATTTATTTTATACTATCCCAGCAGTTATCAATGTAGGAAATACTTTTTTTCTAATGCAACTCTCTTGTCTTTATATTTATTGTAAGTATTTAGAGCCGTTAAATCAAAGTGCACTTAAAACCTTTTATGCACTACGTTATACGAGTGCAACAATGCCATTTTTTTTTTGCTGTCAATAAAAATGCCAACTAACGACCACCTTGTTGAAAAACGTTACAAATTGCCTCGATTACTTAAATAGAGACACACACACAAATTTCCTTTAATTTTGACAATAAACAACAAATTAACAACAACAATGAAATAATTAACAATAGACACAAAGAAATAAACGAAAGAAATAGCAATTGTTTTAAACGTAAAAATAAAATAACGACCAAAAATTACAAATAATTAAAGCGTCAATACAACTTGATTTGTCCATAATTGGTCTAAGACGCTAAATGTACGACTACGATTACAACAATAACACTTTAAACGTGACAACAACAACATCAAAAAGCAACAACGAATCAAATGTATGAATGTGTGTGAATAAATTGTGTGCATTTTTAACTTAAACGCAAAAAAAGTAAAAAACTCACAAAAAATACAGATTAAAAATGCAACATTATTGCACAGTGGGTGGGTAACATGATACTAACAGTGCAAAATTATTTGATATTTCAAATTTCTAGTTCTTTAATAAATTCTACATACATATTTAAGAACACTTTATTAATAAGCAAAATGAAATCATAATAAGTTCAGAAAAAATATTTCGACGACGTTTATCCAAAATGGTTTATCTGCAGATTTTGTAAAAATGAGATTTTGATGCCAAACTATTCCCTGTGATGCACTTTTCCTATGGTAGGAATTTCTGATCAAAATGTTGATTTGTTTGCGACTTATTCACATTTTTTGTTTGGTTTATCTACATAAACACTTTTTGAAGGCAAAATGGTTTATCTACAATTAGAGATGCCAAACGGGGAATCCCGTTCCCGAAAATCCCGGATTTCTTAAATCCCGAAGCCCGGGATTTTCCAAATCCCGTTTTTCATAAATAAATAGGGGAAATTGTAATTTCTGTGTGCCTTTTTCATGCATTTTGACATTCTACATGACCGAATATCACAAAGTGATGTTCAGAAAAGTTGTTAAGCTCAACTACTGCTACAATATAGTTAATAAAGGAAAACGTAATTTTTGGTTTTCCTTGAGTGGGGCTCTAGAAAATCAAAGAAAATTTAAATCCTCTTCAAATGAAATAGATTTTATCTCAGATGAAAATATTTCGATTGCTAAAAGATAAGGTACTGTTTTTACCAGTATGTACATTAGGCTGGGTCGAATTGTAGGACGATCAAAAACTAAAAAAACGTATAGCAGAAACGCAATCTACGGAAAATTCTAAGAAAGTTTCCTCAAGAAACCATAGGTCTAAAATCAAATCCAGGCAAATCTCGGTATAACGAATCTCATTTTAACGAAAATCCGATTTAACGCACGGTCAAATTCGTAACATTGACCACCTTATATAACGAACGTTTCAAAAATTGTATGCTCGATATAACGAATGATGAGAAAAAAACAAAAAAAAATCAAACAATCCACCAAATTTTTAACATTGACAACCTTATATAGCGAATATTTCGAAAATTGTACGCTCAATATAACGAACAGAAAGTATAAAAAACAAAAGTAGTCATGAATGTAAAAATAAGAAAATAAGTCGTTACAGTACCGTTTTCAATGGTTACTTTCTTTAATAATAGGTCTGTCTATTTTTCTATAGTGGTTTTAATAGCTTGTTTTCACAATATCGAATGAAATATTTCGTTCGCATTCTAAGCAAAAGAAAACTGATTCGTTCACATTAACATGAAGTTAAGGAATCCAAAATCAGATTTCTTCCGCTTAGAATGTGAACGAAATCTTTCATTAGATATTGTGAACCAGGCTATAATTCACGTGAATTAAATATGGAAAACCGTAGAAGAATTTCATTGAACGAAAAACTAAAAATTTATATGAATGAATGAAATATGGAATAACAAAATTCTCAACATGTATTTTGAAGAAAATAAAAACAAACATTTTATCGTGACTAAGTTTTTTCTGTAAATTATCTTTACACAAATTAAGTGGGATCTTCAAAATCTGTTTTTTTTTTTTTAAATGTTTGTCCGAGTTTAATTTTCTACAGTTTGAATCATTCTCAGAATCGAAATCCCTTACAGTAATCGTGGAAAATACACCAAGCCATCCTCCAGAAGAACAATTAGTAAAAACTACTAAAGATATACAAATTTGAACGATATTCTTGCCTCCTAATGTCACACCGCTCATCCAACCTAGGGATCAAAACGACATAGGTTTAGTTAAATTCCAAAATAGAAAAAGTTGTCCAATATTAAAAAAAAAATCATCTCGATATAACGAATTATTCAATTTAACGAATGGGCCTGACAACATATCGTTCGTTATACCGCGATTTGCCTGTCCTTTCTTGCATATTTCATATTTTATCCAATAAAAAAAACTATTAAAAAAAATACTGAAATATCATTGGATAAAAGACGAAATTCGCAAGATAGGATTTGATTTTAGACCTATGGTTTCTTGTGGAAAATTTCTTAGAATTTTCTGCCATACGATTTTTCGTGAAAAAAAATCGACACACCCTAATGTAGTATTTATTGTTATTTCTTCTTATATAATCTACTCATGCAAGTATTTTATGCTTTTTAGTGTCTAATATAAATTAATTTCTAAATGAAAAATTTTCTTTCAATTGTAAAGATATAATTATGTACGTTTCTTTCTTATAATTTTCGGGATTTTAGATTTCCCGAAACCCCGGGTCGGGATTTCGGGATTTTTTACCAAATCCCGAACCCCGGGATTTTCAAAAATCAGTCCCGATTAGCATCTCTATCTACAATGTATTTGCAAGATTTTCATAGCAGTCGTTTATTAAAAATCTGTTAGAACGTAATTATTTTAAAACGAATTCATCTTTTCTGATGAATATTAATACGCAGATTTGAAATATTTTTTCGAAATGTTTCTATCTTCACACAGTTTAACGAAAAAAATGTTCGATAATTGGGATGGGAGTTTATTAATTTAACCAAAAATATTATAAGTTAACATAGTGCTCATAGAATATTTAAGTACATATGGCAACATTTTTGTCCTCAAATTTCATCTTAAGACACACTGCATAAAGGGTGATTTGCCTATAGGTTTTTATTGCGATGGTTCCGGCCAAAGAAATAATCAAAGCGTTTGATACCGAATACTTAGAAATCAATTTTTTCAAAAACATCAACAATGAAAATATTATACGCTTTTCCAGTATTCGTCCTGGACGATCTATGAATGGCCCAAATGTTTCAAAACTAAAATCACTTTTATATTTACCGAATGGTAGTGTAAAATACAAAGTCGGTATATTGACGAGTACAAAGTACAGGATATATAGATCCACAATCACTTCACCAAGAATATCTTCAAATGGAAACATCTACAGGAATTGAAATCTGTGATACCTAATGAATATCATTCTGTCTATGATAATCTTCATTGAAAATAAATCTAATTTATTCAATAAATACACTATGCACGAAATTGACACTTTTTTTTAGGTTAGCTCGTATTTTCGAGATATACCGTTATTTCGAAAATGGAGGAGGTTGCTGGGTGCCCCGCTTGACAGTTTTTTCAACTAGCACGGTATATATTAATAAAAATCATCACATTAACCATAAATTGTTTTCAAACAAAGCGGTTTTTCTAATCATTTTAATACTAACATCGAAAATTTTCTAAGACAAAATGCGAATAACGGGTTTTATTTTATAATTTATATTTTAGGGAATTAGTAGACAATAAGGGTTTTGCAGATAAACAATTTTGGATAAATGCCGTCGATTTGTATTTTTGAATCAGGTTTTTCAGTTTTGTAAGTTGGTAGACTAATTTTTATTTTGGTAATTTCCTTAAAATTACATTACATAATCTTTGCCATCAATATAAATATTAATAGAACTTCAGGATCTACAGAAATTTATTCGTATATTGTACAAATTCATTAAACATTAAAATATTGACATAAATGTATCCACTTTTCCTGGAAATCCTAGATCCTAAAGGTTTATAATTTATAATTGCTTCCGTTACCTTTTTGGACGAGGTGTCTAGTGTTTATAATCCGGTTAACCGAAAAACCGGCTTTTCTTCGAAATCTCGGTTTTTTGCGAACCGGTTAAATTGAAATGTTGATTTTCGGTTAACCGGTTTATCCGGTGAATATCACTCGGTTAACCGGTTTTTAAAATTTGGGACTAAATTCAATAAATCTCATGTTTTGATGAATTTTTTATAGTCATTGTGTACACATTATATCAAACATTTGGTCTGATTTGAAATCTAAACTGCTAATATACAATATAAATCTCATTCGATAACATTTTTAAGAATTACAATGACTCTAAATAGTACAGGACAATGAGTTTACTTAAAAACTTTTTCGGAATCAATTGAACATAATGAAACTAGTAAAAAATAAAATTAAATTCCGCATAATTCTAGAAGTTTAGGCTAAATCCTACTAATGATTCATTAAAAACTTAGTGATGATTTTACCCAACGTTAAATTGCATTTGATGTACACATCTTTTGTTCTTAAAATTTTATTTTATTAATCATTTCGTTAGCTTAGTGTACAAATGTTCTAAGTTACTCTTCACGAGAGACAAAAAACGTTCTGAAATCCTTTTGAAATCTGTTAATGCAGTTTTATTACTTATTTGGTATGATTTATTATGACAAATAATCACAGTTAAGAAGTGCGTTTGCATCTCATAGGTGCTTTTTTGGGACTTGGGACATTTTCTGTTTTATATCAGAAAGTCTAGGTGTTAATAAATTTCAAAATTATCAAATATTTAATTAAAATATTTATGATTTACATTTTTTGGTTGAAATTTAATGAATAAACAATTCCATTTGACTGAGATAATAATTTTTACAAAATAAAATGGAATTAGCACTTTTGAATATTTATAGTTATTAAATATTAAACATTCCTGACTACTGAAAACTAATAATTGTATGTATACTTTATTAGATATTTTATGTTTTCTACATATAAAAATGTATTAATATCGGTTAACCGGTTAAACCGGTTTTTTCATAGTCCGTTAACCGAAAAATCGATTTTCTAAAAAAGGCCAATTTTTGGTTAACCGACAAACCGGTTTTTTATAAACACTACAGAAAATACAAAAAACCCAAAATTTTGTCCCTAAATAACTGGCAGCCACATATAGAATTTCAATGATTAGAATCTAGTTTCAGTCATGCTTTTTAAATATTTATAATCGCAACTGATTTCCGATCGATATTTTGTCTCTGTGTGTGTAGACACCCAGATACTTCGTATGAAGTTAAAAGTCAATTGAAAAGCTTTTATCCTCCTTTCATCACCTTTTCTTCTACACTACAAGAAAGTAAAATAATTATATATAGGCATATTAATTGACTGAGTGTTACTTCTCTTTTTTAAAAAAAAAGAAAAAAATTAACTCTTGACTATAAAGTTATCCCGAATAACCAATTTGCTCATATTGAATCTAACTGAGGGGAAGGACGAGCAATAGCAGTATTGATCTAATACAGAGGGCCCAATCGAAAATTCTTAGGATCATGACGGGTGCACCATGGTACATAAGAAATGAGAACATAAACAGGGATTTCCAAGTAATTAAAACTAGTGAAGGATGAGTTTAAGAAAGTCCTCGATAAATATATTATAATACTACAATATCACCCGAAACCGCTTGCTAGACTTCTCGCACATACCCAAACGCGATCAAGGCTTCCTAGAGCCGATTTACCACCCCTCTATGATATGGCTCATTTGTTAATTTCAAATAAGAGTCAATAAATAAAAAAAAATTTAAAAAAACTGTTGTAGTAATCTGTAGAGCTGCACGAAAGATCCTCCGGATTGTGTTGCTACTACAACTTTCTTTTAGGTAGGAAGGATGATGGACCAGCTTTTATTACGCCTTGAGATATAACATCTCTTAACGTATTTCCGAGGTAATGGATATTGGTCTATATTAAACAAATTTTCTTAATTATGAACTAACTCAGAAAAAATAAATTTCCATTTATTGGTATCACGGAGAGTAGACTAAGGAAAATAGTATAATTGATATCTAAAGGTACGGTCACACATGGCAAATATTTACTCAAACAAGCGTAACCAATTTGTTTAGCACAAATTTGTTTGACGTGTTTACTCTTACAAGTGTTTTGTAAGATCAAACAGCATCAAATAAAATAAAACAAAATATTTGTTTTGAATTGTCTTAAGTAAAAGGAGTTTTTGACAATAAATAAAAGAATTAAAATATATTTTATTTAGCGGTTACGTATTTTTCGTCAAATATTTGCCATGTGTGACCCTACCTTAAGACGAAATTCTCTCGAATTATATTTGGGGCATATCTTTTAAAACTAGCATTACTGCACGAATATACACATTTTATAATTTTGTGCCCAATGTGCAATAACTGTAATCGAAATTACAATTGATTTGATGATGTTATTTTATGGACTTAAACACACTTAAGTGTGGCTTAAACAGTTAAAAACACACAAAAAACACTATAGTTGGTTTTCCGTAATAAACACTAATATAATACATACTAGCAAACAAATTGTATACCAATGCAATCGATTTTCAAATGCCCTACATTCAAGAGATCTTTTGATTCAGCATCTCAATTTACATCTTTTGAAAGGCAGTATATTTGAAATTAACCATATTTTAATGCTTTCTCATATACATTCTTAATAAAATCCTAGAAAGCAATTCAAATATTTGTTGAATTTGTTAAGCTAAATTTAAACAAATTGATATTACAGTTTAGACCATAAATTGAACATTGCATTTCAAATGGTCTGAGATTTTTGTAATAACTCAAACATTTTCTAACCGATTTATTTTTAAAAATGTTTAAAAATTTGTTTACAAAACGCATAGCTCTTTTTATATTCGCAGCCATAGGGTACCAGTGAGTTTACTATTCTCCAGCAACCAAATCCATTAAATGTTAAAAACATGAACAATAAAAAACTTTTTTTGTCATACTTATGTTCGTTTAGGAACAAATTTGATTTTCGAATTTGTAAAGCTTTTTGTTATAGAGTTGTAGCCTCTTCTTGATTTCCAATTTGGCGTAAAACGTTTATGCCTTAATTGATCAGCAAGTAAGTGTGAGAGTGTTTTTTTTTTTTTTTTGTAAATAGTGTTTGGAATTTTATAATATGATTCTTCCATTGACTACATTTAAGTTTATTTCTAGAATGCGGAAGAAGTTTATTTGAATTTATAAATATTTTATTTTGTTTTAAGTAGCAATGCATTTAAATATTTTTTATGCATAATTTTAATGAAAACAATTAAAAGCCTAGAGTCATGTGTCCATGAAAGGCTCATATTATTTCGAATATTGTAAAAATGTAATCGAAGATTAACAGATTTTCATAACTCTAAGTGATCATTAATCGATCATGATCGATACCACAACCCAAGGTCGATATTCCCCATAGTTTCGTCCCAGAAGGAACTCATACAAACTCGACATGTTGATGTCCAAGCTGGTCTAGAGTATGAAGTATAATAAGTCAAATCGAGGAGATATTTCGACCTGAGATTTGACAGCATTTTCTGATGCCTTTGGTGGCATTGCGGATGCGTAAATTTTAGCTTGGAAAACGTATCAGTTATTGGGGCAATCTGAGAAAAATCAAGAAACCAAGTGCCTCAGAGAAAATTCCCGAGCAAGTGCATGTTCCTGTCTTTGATCCATCAGTTTATACTGAGATCGTGACGTGACTTATCAAATATTGTTATATTATATGTTATGACACTTTCAAAAGTGTCACAAGACCATGGAAACTTGTCACTCTTTGGAGTGTCATAACATGCATGGACCTAATAAATAAATCGGATGATGAAATTATGTTGACAAATAAAAATAATTTGAAATAAAAAATATATTTTTTCTTAAGCCTAGACTTTTCAATCCATGTATAAGAATTAATGTTATGTACTAGTATAAATAATATACTAAAGGGTGGATCCATGTGAAAGCGGACAGCAGTCGGATTTACCATCTCTGATTTTAATGAAATTTACCACATACATAACACCGTGATACAATTTTACATTTTTTTTGTTGGACTTGAACGACACTATACACATATGAAACCTGTGATCATATATAGTAGAACTGAGTTTTCAGTTTTTCATTTTGTGATCTTTCCTCCCTTTTAAAGGACTTCAAAGTTTTTTTTTTGATATGAGGAACATATTGGATATATTATAATATATCCAATATGTTCCTCATATCAGTAACTTTCTCAATGGAAACTCATTCCGATGTAAAAATATCGCGATTTGATTCAAGATTCAAAGATCGTGGTGTTAAAAATTAATAAAGATAACGGTATAAGGCCACCTAAACTCTCTACTACATTCGTGCAAAAAAATTTCGATTAATTCGGGAGTTATAAAGAAAAAAGTTATTAAAAGTACGTTTTTTCATATAAATTCATATAAAAATTTAAGCAAATAGAATAGAACAGAACACAGTTGAATCAATTTTAATTTATAATAAGGGTACTCATTTTCCATTTGTGCAAATTTGAGCGACGTTTTTCTTGAACTCACCTTTTCAATTTTGTGCAAGTTTATACAGAAAATTTATATTTGATAAAAATTTCAAATAAAAATAAATTCAACAAAAGCTTTAAAAAAAATTTGTTCAAATTGCATACATTTTAATTTGAAAAATGCTAAATGAAAGTGGTATACATAGTTTGGAAGATTTTGTTTATGTTCTAGCTGTTGGTTAATGTTTTCAGACACAATGCCATTTAATCCATTGTTCCAAAGTTACACAATTTTCACATGCACACAATTTTTATTTTTTTTGATTTTTATATCTTATAAATAAAAATAAACAAAAGCAGCTGATTCATCAAATGCACAATAAATTCAAGTTTTCGAGTCTAAATTGACGCTCAAACTTATCGGAGTTGTGCAAACGAATTTCCATACATTTTTTGACAGTTCATTTGCGAGACTGTAAAAATGCACAGATTGCACAGTTTGCGAGACATATAAGCATTTACATGAGGGCCCTCATACCGTGAACTTTATTAACACTGCGATCATTTATATTTTTTTCATTGAAATATATATTCCGAAAATTGACCTTAAAGCTTTTGGAAGTAAACAATTTAATTCACACCATTTTAAGTACAATATCTTTGGCTTTAAAATGGAGTCAAAAATTATGCTGGTCTTTGAGTAGTTTCAAAGTTATGGTCAATTATGTGTATATACTCTTAGACAATTTTAACAAATTTTTTAATTTTCAAATCGCGATATTTTTGAAATGGAATGGGTTCCCGATGAAAAAGTCATTGATTTGAGGAACCTTTTGGAACCGTAATATCGAAGATGTCAAATCCGAAAATAGCACGTTTTGTACGTTTTGATATGGATTCTCCCAAAAGTTTTTATTATTTCTTACTTTGTTGCAACGTACATAATTTGCTATGACAGTATTAATGCTACAAAAAAGTCTAGAATCAATATGCTTTTAAATCAGTGATGGGCAAACACACTTACTATCTCATTTGCGATTGTATGTGAAGCAGCAGTCAACTCACCCAGCAGTTAAGCAAGTAGTCAATATATCTCTTATAGACAGTAATTGGCACTAATGTCTGATCACTTGGCTGACTCCAATTTATATATTTTAGGACAATTTAGAAGTCAATTGGTTACTTTATACATTCCAGGTAAACTAGCGTGAAGTCAATTGTCACTTAAAAATCTAGATTGTAGTCACTTTAAACGTTTTGTGAGGAATTCGTTTTATACAAATTATTGTGATATAATTCTCATACAGTTTATTTTCTTAACCTAGCGTGAAGTCAGTTATCACTTTAGTGTCTCTAAGTAACCTGTAGTGTAGTCACTTTAAACGTTTATTTTGTACTGCACTTTAGAAAGTAATTATTTTACCAACCAGAGGTAATCTTTTGGAGAGTTGTCTGAGGAAAGTTTGTAAAAGCAATCGGTTATTGGACTGTATATGATATGTCTTTTTATGTCTATTTGAGGTCAATTAGCATCTGTACATGTTAAAATGTAATGGGTAAAATCACTAGTTCGGTACTGTGACCTAGAACTGCTGGGTTGTGAACACACATAAATATAGGCAGTAAAGTTTCATAGATACTATCGATTATTCATTTCTAAAATGTTCCTTTCTTTTTATTACGATTGACTTTTTGCCATTTAAAAATTAATATCTTTAGTAATTGCCGGTGTCCACGCAAGACAACAAATATCACATCACAATGAATCCCTTCATATTTTATCGCAACATTAAGTTGCGTGTTTATCTCGGCAAGACAGATAAATGAGATGACATTGTTATACAATAAGACCAACAACAATGAACTATTTACATGATCATGCAACTTACTCCCTGTAAATGAAATTGATCACTTAGAAGCATCTAGTACGATATCATGTCCTCACATGTATGTTTATTTATCGGTGTTAAAAGCATTTTTGTAGTGATCACTAAATGAAGATTAAAGGAAAAATGTTGAAGTTATTAGCAACATTTACAAGAAGAACAAGTTATCCATATACCGCGATCCATGGGGTATTGTGTGCAGCCCATAACATCAGCGCGGTAGGCCCACGGTTCTTGTGAAGTTAATTATAATTTTAGGTATCCAGCGGGATCATAAAGACCTCCCGAGCTAATATGATTTGCTCGACCGGAAAATCTGATTTACCATAGGCCAAAAGAAAATGTGATGGTATCTAAAACTACAAATACCCGGTAAATTGTCCCGGAAGTAAAGGAATTTACTTCTGAACATAGTAACATACCAGATAAATCACCCTATTGGTTCCTATGTTGGTCAAACAAATTATCCTGTAATTTTCAATGTCAAGCCATTATGAGCACAAGATTTTTAACACTGTCCACGACGACACCCGACCTTACATCAAAAGATAATAAGACCCTAAGTACAACCTGACTATCCGACATCACAAAACCACTCCTTAAACATTTGTACTCCATAAGTACGAGCAACTATGCACTGACAAATATCTATTTATTAAAATTACGAACATTAGTCGATTTAGTATAACGAAGATGTAAAAATATCTTACTCAAATTATGTATGTATTTAAACTTAATTGTAAAAACAAAATCAATACTACAAGAAGTAATTTAAACTAAGCAAAATAAACTCATCAGTAGATTTATATATTCATTATTTAATGTGCTGTTTTTCTGTAGCGAACGAGTACTTTGAGTGGAAATTTAACTTGTGTTTTATTATTGTAACAAAAACAAAATAGAAAAACAGCACATAAGTGTCATAGAGTCGTCATACTCAATCTACTAGACATTTCTTTATATGATCGCATGTGTTGTAATGTAAGATAGCGAGTAGCCCTTAAGGAATAACTATGAAAAATTGTGAATATTTTTTTCTTTCATATAATGTTGGTCTACATCTACTCGTTCATGTACTTTCATGAGTACAAAAGCGATTGTTAGTCTCTAAAGACTCAAAGTGTCCAAGATGTTTAAAATGATGTATTTATGTGTGTCTAGATGAAAAATGAGTATTAACATGTTTCAGATGAAAAGGATGTGCTTTAGGCAAATAAAGTGATGATCACTTTTAAATATTCAACACAAAAAACTTGAAAGCATTTCGAGGGCTAATTGATAAATAGTTGAGAAATAATAAGTTGTTATGTATTTTAGAAAAACAGGCAAGCTTTTTTTTTAATTTAACTGCACACAGAGAAAAAATATAGTTGTGCATGTTTAGTGTAACCCTTTCAAGTTTTTTAACACAGTAACTATTTATATGATTGTGGTAACCATAATATTTACGATTCACATGATTGTATCAACCATATATATGGTTACAGTAAACAAGTTATGTTTGTGACAACCATTTTTATGATGAATCATTATATCAAAATATCTTCTTCTCCGATTATGATATCCATAAGCCGAGAGCAACATAATATGGTAGTCCTTTATCATAAAAATGGTTGTCACAAACATATCGTGTGATATGAATTTATTATTAAATTTAAATTGTTTATTGCACGCTCAAAATATTATGTAGGTAAATTCAACAGAAAATTCATTAATAATAACTATAAATTTATTCAAAAAACGGACCGCTTACATTTCATTTAAATCAAAATAAATTTTCATTTATTTTTAAATGTTAATTTTTTAACAAACAAGCTTTGTAAAAATAACTGATTTTTCTGTAGTTTGAACTTACAAAAATGTCTACTACGAAATCGGTAAAAATAACTGTTTTATCTTTTATTTTAACTGTAAAAAATTAACCTACCAAAAAAGTTAAAAAAAAACAGTTTTTTCATTTGTTTGTTTCTTTTTGTGTTTTTTATTATTTACTTTATCAATTAAGAATATGTTAACAATATTATTAATGTATAATTTTAATATGATATTAACAAGTATTTTAGGGATAATATCTTATTTCTATGTATAATAATAAGTATAAAGTATTTACCTTTTTCCACTGTAAAATTTTGGCCACCACTTTTCAGTATGAACACCTAGAAAGTTGCAAAAAACAAGACCACAAGAAAATCGCTCAACTACAAAATAACAACATTTATTTATTCTAATTTTGCAAATGTTTGTTCGAAAAGCGTCTCTGATAAACTCACTAACGACTGCAACCTCTGCCACTATTTATAACACTGTCATCTGTACTCTAGATTGCTCTTTAACTGTCTAGAGCTTTCTAATACATACGCCATCTGTGGTGTACTTTCTACAATGTCTTTAACTGAATATTCGAATTCGAATATACGGTCGCAGCAAACGGCGTTGCCATACTTACGATCAATGGTCAACTGAAAGCTTTTATTCAATGTTAATAATGCCCACAGATATGTTAAAGTCTGGGCATTGCTATTTGAAAGCATTGTGCAACTTTAAATCAGCCGTTAAAATCGTTATACATATTTGAATTCAAATACAATTTCGTAACAATACTCTATTACTTATTTTTTGGTAAAATTTTTATAAGAAAACTGAATAATTTATATTGTAATAAATTATTTGTAGAACATTTTTTTTTTTAATTTTGACTATTAAGACTTTTCAAATTGTATTTTTTTGTCAACATACAAAAAATTTTCTACTGAGAAATTATTTTTTGTTTTTAAATAATGATGTCACAAACATTTTTTATAAATACAAATGACTGATAATGCTGGGTATACACGATACTATTTTTCGTACTAATCGTAGTATGAGTTGAAGTACGATTTTGTGATAGACGTTACTACAAATCGTACTATTTCCTTTGAAAAAAATGACAAGTAATAAAAATATCACAAAAATCAAAAATTTTTGATTTTCATACTTCGTTAGTACGACAACATGATACACGTTACTAATTTCATACTTATACGATTTATCGTACGACTTATCGTAACGTGTATACCTAGCATAATATTAACTGTACCGAAAAACAATTTTTTATTGTAGGTTGTTTTTTGAACAACGTACGTAAAATGTTAAAATATAGGCCCTAATTTTGTAAATCACGTCACCAAAGTGATATTTATGCTGGGTATACACGATACTATTTTTCGTACTAATCGTAGTATGAGTTGAAGTATGATTTTGTGATAAACGTTACTACAAATCGTAATATTTCCTTTGAAAAAAATGACAAGTAATAAAAATATCACAAAAATCAAAAATTTTTGATTTTCATACTTCGTTAGTACGACAACATGATACACGTTACTAATTTCATACTTATACGATTTATCGTACGACTTATCGTAACGTGTATACCTAGCATTATATGGAAAGCAAAAACAAAATTTCAAAAATTTGAAATATTTGTTTTTGTTTTATATACAAATTTTTCAAATTATGAAAGACAAATCAACGCTTGAATTTTGGTGCGTTTGTTCTGTTAAGAATTTGTATATAAAATAAAAACAAATTTTTCAAATTTTTGAAATTTTGTTTTTGCTTTCCATATAAATATCACTTTGTGACGTGATTTACAAAATTAGGGCCATAGATTTCGTTGTAAAATAACAAAAAATTCATTAGTTTTTAACATAACTTTTTGAATAAACTACTATCAGTTACTGTAAAACTATTTTGAGTGCATATAAAGACAATTTGGGTAAAAATATAGTATTAAAATATTAACAACGGGTTTTCTTATTGTTTGTCCCGCTTACCTATTTTCAACAAGTTCGAACATTTTTTTGGTAAAAATTTTGGTTATTCCCGAAATCCGCAAATTTTAAATCGCTGATACATAAATACTATGGAATATATTGATATATTTTTTTTTTACATTTGTATCCCCTTATATACTCCTAACCATTCCCAACGATGATCTAAAAATTCTAAAATGTCTTTAAGAATATTTTAAAAATATAGAATATGAAGTTTAGAAACTGCACTTAAACGATACAAAAATATTTTTTGAGAAATCGCACTTACATTTCGAATGGAGAGACCATATCAAATTCAATATGGCCATGATCTGAACTACATTATAGTTATTGTAAAGAAATGGTACTTTTAAAAGGAAAATACAGAATGGGCAAGTGATAACAATGACCGCCATTGATTGGTTTTAGAAGTTATATTTGGGCAATATATCTAAAAATTTCAATGTTATCAAGAGCAAATATCATTTAAGAAACAAATTATATTAAAGCATGTATACAATTCATTATTTTTAAACCAAAACTTATTTGAAACTCAGTGTATACTAGAGTATTCGAATTATTCGATTTTTCTCTTGTTCGAATAAAACGAATAATAATTCCAAACGTTTCAAATTAATCAAATTCTTCGAATAATTTAAATTTTTTTAAAAAAGTAAAGAATGAAGTTTTTGTAATATTTTATCGTTAAAGAAAAACCAAAAATAACGTTAAAGTTAACAATTCAAGTATTTTGATAATGTTAAAAAACATTCGAAAACAAAGTCCATCATTAAATTTTCAACAGAAATATTCTGATCAGATTAACTCCCGAACAATCTACAAAACAATTGACAAGCAAACCCTTTAGTTTCCGTTAATAAAATCACTTAATACATATATTTTAAGATCATGACCTTCATCTATTTCAATTTAATCACTATAAATGTCATCCCCAATATCACTTTCGACGGCACATTCTCCATCACATTCCACTTTAATCTTAGTTAAAATTTTGATTATTAATTGCGATTCTTCTAATATTTCGCCAGCTAAATAACAAATATTTTATTCCGTACCTTTTATTTTCTTTGGTTCAAGTTCTAAATTAAAAATGTTGAAAGATTTGTTTTTAGAATTGTAACTTCTTGCAGTAATATTTATATATTTATAGAAGGAGCTATCGGAACTAGAGTATCCAAAACCGGTCAACCGGTTTTTTCATCTTTGTAAACTCCAACGGTTTCGGTTTTTTGACAAACCGGTTTTTGTAAGACGGTCAACCGGTTTTATTGAAGATTCCGTGAAAATTTTATCAAAATCGGTCCAGCCATTTTTGAGTCCATACGGAACATACATACACACATCCATTTTATGAAATATATGGCATTAGCGGTATAATGTAAAAATTGGATTTTTACACGCCCCTCGGCCCACAGACCGAATATTAAAAATCTGACTATACCCGCTGGGCTATTTTGAAGATTACCTGAAAATTTCATCAAAATCGGTCCAGCAGTTTTTTATATATATAGATGGCATTAGCGGCATAATGTAAAAATTTGATTTTGCCACACACTACCGCCCACAGACCAAAAATCTGACTTTAGAGTGTTACCCGCTAGGCTATTCTGAAGATTCCCTGAAAATTTCATTAAAATCGGTCCAGCCGTTTTTGAGTTCATTCGGAACATACATACATCCATTTTTATATATGTATATTGTTACGAAATTGTACTTGAATTCAAATATAACGATTTTAACGGCCGATTTAAAAGTAGCATAATGCTTTCAAATAACAGTGCTGTAAAACTGTAACATATCTGTGGGCATTATTAAATAAAAGCTTTCAGTTGAGTTGATCGTAAGTTGGCAACGCTGTATTCGATTTCGAATATTTAAAGAACATTGTAGAAAGTACACCACAGATGGCGTATGTATTAGAAACCTCTAGACAGTTAAAGAGAAATCTAGAGTGCAGATGGCAGTGTTATAAATAGTAGCAGAGGTTGCAGTCGTTAGTGAGTTTATCAGAGACGCTTTTCGAATAAACATCATCTAAGTGCCTTAAAGTGTGTTGTGTTTTTCAAGTAAATTCGTGTACATTATAAATTGTGTCTGTAATTCTGAGAATTTATAAACGTGTATAAAAAACATTGAGTGGCTATTTAATTCTGTTGTTGTTGTACATTTTAAAGAAATAAAGAGTTGTTACAATTTTCAAACTACTAAACGGCTTTTATTTGCAATCAAAAGTATCCGGTTTATTTAAAGGAAATAAACCAGCGTTTTGAAAAGGTTAAAACGTAACAATATAGACGAAAAATGTTTGTATAAGAAAATTCGATAATCTGCTTTACGAAATCACAGAATGGACCTAATGTAGTATTTTAAGTGTCCAAAACCATATTCAGAAAATTTCCTTTCCAATGATACCAGTTTGGAGCTAATCGGTTGGATGGTCTCAGAGTCTATAACGGACATAGGTAGAAACATTTTTTGTATTTTATATGTATAGAATAGATAGATAGAAGATTATGACAATATGACTGATAAGACACCTTGTGAATTGACCAACTATGATTTAGTTTTATTAAATTGTTATGATACTTCATTACCTTAAAGGCAATTAACATTTACTTTAAACAAAATTAATGTACAATATTACTGTATACTTATTTTAGTGATTGACAGTACATATTGCTGGTTTCTATAATCAACATGTTTAGCAACTAATATCTTATCTAATATAGTTGAGTGGAGACTTCTACTTATCAACTATGTTCAGTACACATTGTTGTACTGTGTGATCATTCTAGAAGTTTCTCTGCTAGAACATGCTGGACATCGTCAGAAGATGCCGCTGGTGTATATAAATAGTGATAACGAGTTGCAATTAAAAAAGTATATTAGTTTAAAGAACATATAGTCACAATTTAAACTTCTATCGTGAAATTTTAAATTACTAAGTATTAGATAACATTAACTGCATTTCGGTTTATTTAAAGGAATACAGGTAAAAACGTAACAATGTGAATGTATGCATGTATTCGTTTAAGTACATATGTATATATTTTAGATAATTACCAATTTACCATCGTTCGCTGGAAAATAAATCTCAAATGCACGTGTAAAAAATAACTAATTGCCTATTTTATCATGGGAAAATATTTTATTTTTCAATAAAATTAAAACAAATTATTGATACAAAGAAGTCTGCATTTATACATCTTTGATAATGATCCACATAAAATGTTTTAATATAATTTGTAGAGTTCGTCAGAATATCGGGTTTCGTGAAAAAACGTATCTGAATGAAGGGTAGAGATATGAACCAATATAATGTAGGCACTGATTATTATGCATTTTGTGTAATATGGCTCTTCCCATTTAGTTAATATTATCATCTCTATTAACTTGCTATATTCATACATTTAAATATTATCGGGAATAAAGTTGTTCATATATTTTGATCCAAAATATTTAGCCCCTTTCATGTTTTAATTGTTTTTAAACCTTGGACGAACATTTTTATTCTGACTGATTTTTTCCCATTTTCAGTATCATACACAGAGAAAACTGATTCGTGTTCACAACCGAATTTGGCGCCAATCGAATTTTGTCAGTTGCAAGTACTATCGACAAATTCGATTGCAATAACTGAATAAATACGGTAGACATCACTGTTTTTAAAAATGATTCGGTAAAAATATATATGACTATTGTGAATTATTTTCAAAATTGTTTGACATTTTTTTTTTATTATTTTTATTGAAAATACAATGAATATTTAACCAAAAAGAAAATCGTAAAACAATAATATAGAAAACAAATAAAAACTATTAAAAATACATTCAAAATGTTGAGATTTGTTGCGCGGCTTCGTCCCCATCTTTATTTATGTACAAAAAGGTAAACAGTTGGCCACATCGATACTCTACGGGTCATTTTTTGGATTACAAGACATACAAAATGGATCCACCAGTAATGAAAGAAGACGGGAGAACTTCTACAACGCTTTTGAGGAAAGTCATTATGTAATATTGGTCACAAGATAATATAAATAAATAAGAAATATAATTATGAAATATGATTGTTACATACATATATATGTATGTATATGTAAATATAAATATGTACATAAGTACATAAATTGCAATAGAGCATTTACTCCATGCAATTTACATACATAGTACAGACTCATTGAGATATTGAACTTACTCTAGCATATCCAACGGCTAATCTTAAGAATTTTAAAAGTTTCCTTTAATTGTATTTTTTACATATGTATGCAATTGATTTTATCATAGACAATTTTTTAATTTATTTTCAAGAATGTCAAGCAAACAATTTATCAATTCAATTTTTATATCAGTTGGGAACATCGAATTCAAGTTTTTTACATCACAACCGAATTTTTCAATTACAAACACCAATATTTGGAATATGAACCAAATTTAAACTGAATTAATATAGGTTGTACCTACCGAATTGACTAAATAAATGTCTACAGACACAAATTGGTAATACCAACTTATGAAACAGTAGTTGGAACCTCAATTCAATTTCAATAATGTTTAGATAATTCTTATTACTGAAAATCTATTAAGTTCAGAGTTTTTTGATAACCACAATAAAATTTCGTCTAAGATTATTAAATTTTTATAATGGGAACCGTTTTCCAACCAATCTATTTTCTGTGTGTAGATTTCTTACATTCGCTACGGCGATTTTTATAAATGTATATGGGGGATTTCATGTCAAGTGAACCAACTTTTGAAATCGATGTCTTCCGATCGGGATGAAATTTGCACATTTTGAAAAAAAAAAGTCAACAAAGTTTTTGATTTTGCAAAAAAAGTCAAAAATTTTATGTTTTGAGTTACAAAATATTTATTTTGATAGATATCCCACTCGCATCCCACTAAGCGACCAAGTAGGTGTTCAAGGAAAATATCTAAACTTTATTTTAAGAAAAAAAAAAAAATAAAAAAAAATAGCGTATTTTAAAAAAAAGTCAAAAAAGTTTTTGATTTCGGAAAAAAAATATTAAAAATTTTTTATTTTTTTTTTTAAATATTTTTTTTCGAAAGATCGAAGAAATAGCTATCTATACTATTTGGAACACATTTTGCTAAGAACAATAGGTAATAAGTTACATGGATAAGAAAAAACCCCTGTTTGACCAAATTGTCAAAATTTTACCCCCTATAACTCAGAGAGTTCTCGACCGATGTTGTTGAAAAATTGTGTCTGAGTTACTATCCAATAGAGCTAACCTTGGTGCAAATTTCATCCCGATCGGAAGACATCGATTTCAAAAGTTGGTTCACTTGACATGAAATCCCCCATATGTATGTTCTTATTATCGGATTTCAATCTGATAACGATATTTTTAAGAGATTAATGTATGTTAACCCTCCGTTAGTCGCGGCTGATCTGGTTGATACAGGCAAAAAGAATTTTTATTGTAAATTTTTTTAATCACCCTAAATGTTACGCTATTTTTTGAAAAAAATATATTTTTACTACAATTTTATTTTTATTACTCTTTTAAATACTTTGAATTTAATATTGTTTTTATGTTTTCGAAATAAAAAGTGATAAAATTATTTTCAAATGCGCCTTTTATTCTATTTGATACATTGCGACTAGTCTCGATTGAAAATGACTGCGACTAACGGAGGGTTAATATGTTTTCAAAAGTGCTTTTTATATGGGAGCTATGATCAGTTCTAGGCCGATCTTTATAAAATTTGGTACGACGATATATACATATATATTGTTAAGTAATTGTACTTGAATTCAAATATAACGATTTTAATGGCTGTAATAGCAAACTGTAACATAACTGTGGGCATTATTAAATACAAGCTTTCAGTTGACCATTTATCGTAAGTTGGCAACGCTGCGACCGTATATTCGAACTCGAATATTCAGTTAAAGAACATTGTAGAAATAGCGCTTTCTAGATGGTTATGCAGTGTTATCAGTGTTGCCAATTCATGGTGAACAAAAAGGGCTAAATACTTAGAAAAAAGGCTAAAAAGTGGCTAAGAATGGGTGTTAGCCCTTTATGTATTAAAAAAATACATACATTTGACACAAAAAACAACTTAGAATGTTACATTTGGCTATGCCGAATAGACAAACAAAAATGTATGAATATAACACACGTTCAAATGCAAGAAAATAAGAATATTCTTATTAAATATCCTGTATGTTGATCCTTAACTTATAAATAACGTAATATGGGGCCACACGTATATTTATTTTTATTTTATTTATTTATTTATCTGTTTTTCCATACAACAAGACATACATCTTTTAATTATAGTGTGGAACTAGGGGAAGTTATTGTAATACAATATAGTTTAACATAATAATTTATTAAGTGTGAAAAATTTAAACATTTTAAAAATCAAAAATTAAAATAGTTAAGAATGTTACTTTTTAACAATTACTAATTAACAAAAATACTTATCATAAATACAATATCAAGTTTAAAGTGTAAAGTTACGTTATATCATTATTCAAATGTTTCGTTATTTCTGATTTAAAAGTGTTTACGTTGCTGTTTGTTTGTGCTTTATTCGGAAGTCTGTTCCATAGATGGATTGCGTTATAGTAAAATTGCCATTCCGTTATCTTACTTCGGTGTGCAATAGGTATGACCTTATTCCCTCTATTAGACCTTGTAAAAGTTATCCGATTATATAAATATGACGGCACTTTAGTGTAAACGATTTTGTGTAGTAGCGTAAGTGTCCTGATGTTGACCAGATTATTGAAGGTCACGTTGTAAAGCCTTTTACTTAAGGTTGCAATACCATCATGAGTATGAAGACCAAATACATATCTGGCAATATTGTTAAAAAGAGTATTTAACTTCCGCTTACTAGCGGAATCACAGTTAGCATAAACTTCGCAACCATAAAGTAGTACTGGCATTAAATAGGTTTTAGCAATTAGCATTCTAATGTTAACTGGGGTGTAAAATTGTGTTGCCCACAGATTACGAAGCATTGAGTACGTTTTACCTACTACAATATTAACGTGATTATCCCAGCTGAGCGTGCTATTAAATGTAACGCCTAAATTCTTTGCTGAAGTAACGATTTCAATTTTTTCATTGTTAATACAAATGTCAACGTTAATATTTTGTTTTAAGGATTTCTTACGGATTATTAAACATTTTGATTTTTGGCGGTTCAGCCATAGACCATTTCTTGATGCCCAGCAATAAATATTGTCAAGATCCGAATTAAGCTTACATACATTTTCATTTATGGTCTTAAGCGAAGTGTTAATGTATAGCTGTACGTCATCAGCATATAAATGAATTTTACTGTAGGATACATTATTAGGCAAGTCATTAACATACAAAGAAAATAAAAGTGGACCCAAAATTGAACCTTGTGGTACTCCTCGGGTAACAGACAGAGCTCCAAAGTAAGTGTCATTTAAGAACACAGATTGAGAACGATTATCAAGGTACGATTTAATTAATGAAACTGATGTGTCACTGAACGCGAATTGATGATACAGTTTTGAACAAAGTAAGGAATGATCAACAGAATCAAAAGCTTTCGAGTGATCTAGCAGAACCAAAAGTGTTAAATTCCCACCATCAATTGAACAACGTATATCTTCAGTAACATCTATTAAGGCTGTGATGCAACTGTGTTTCTGACGAAATCCGGATTGCCTGTTGGTGAGCAGATTATATTGGGCTAAATGATCGCTTATCTGTTTATGTAATATTTTCTCAAGAACTTTAGATAAAAATGGTAGAATAGCTATCGGCCTGAACTCAGAGTTAGACTTAGAAACTGGTATTATTTTCGCATGTTTCCAGTTAGTTGGAAAAACACTAGTCATGAGGATGGTATTAAAAATATGAGTGATATGAGGCAACAGCTGAGGAAGTAGGATTTTAAGAAATTTAGGGCTGATGTTATCATAGCCAGTAGCATTAGACTTAATAGAAGTAATATTTAGTAAGACCTCAGATTCATTAACACAGCAAAATTCAAAAATGTCACGACGGTTATTGTTATTATCAAAGTTATAGTTGTGCTGTCCAAGAGTAGGAACTGGTATTCTTGTAAAAACATCATTAAGTTCATCTGCACTATATTTACTGACAATGTTATTATATCATATGCCGATGTTTTTAAAGCCTCGTATTTATCACCTGGCCTGCAAAATGCTTCTAGGCAAATTTTTTTATATGAAAGACAAATTATGTATAAAGTAATCCTTTGTGATAACTTCGATGGAGAATATTTTGATAAGTGAATATATGGCAAATATACCTCTCATGTAATGCAGAAAAAAAATATTCTAAAAATTATACACGTCGCCGGCCAGAATTGATTTTCATTGGCAAAAACATAAATTTTGCCATTAGTTAGTAAACATATCAAAACTAAGATAGCCAAAATATGTAAACATAAATATTTAATTTAAATTTGGAAAAAAGATAATTTTCTATATTTGATCAGATAAAAATGATCATAGCTAAATTATTATCGATAAGGAACTGAATTGTTCTTTCTAAAATGGTTGTATTGTACACAGAAAAAACTATTTCTTAAACCGTTTCAATTCAAATATTTGTCACATATTGAACTGGTTTCAATTATTTTATAATTGAATCAAGTATTCATGTGCTCAAAAACAAAATTTTCTGACATTTTCTATTGAATTTTGAGTTTGAATTTGATAGTTTTGACAATTGAATATACAATTTTCAATATTGGTTGAATTTTAAATACGAAAATTATTGAATAGATAATTTTCGTAATTGAAAACACATTTTTGTTTTTTTTTGTGTTTTCAATTACGAAAATTATCTATTCAGTAATTTTTGTATTTAAAATTCAACCAATAACGAAAATTGTATATTCAATTGTCAAAATTATCAAATTCAAAACTCAAAATTCAATAGAAAATATCAGAAAATTTTGTTTTTGTGCACATGAATACTTGATTCAATTATAAAATAATTGAAACCAGTTCAATATGTGATAAATGTTTGAATTGAAATATAGTTTTTTCTGTGTAGTCTTTGAAAACGGTATACTACACGGCATGTGTTATAAAATATTTGTTAAAGTACTATATTTACGTCAATACATCGCCCAGATAAAGTTAAAAGTATTCTCTTTAACCCTATATATGATATTATAAACGCCCGGACCCGCGCGTAAAACATTAACATATTTATTAACAATTTTTATTCAAATAACGTCCATTTTCTCTATATTAGTTATGGCATGTTTTTAATGTATGGAAGGTAAAACAATTTGTATGTGCTTAAATTGTTTACTGGTTCAACATTTTTAGTTAATTTTTGTCATAATATCCCTGCCAATTTTTTTGAGCTGATTTTACTAATTTTCAACAGCAAAAATTTCAGATCATTAGAGTAAATATATAAGTTTTGATTTAGTCATAAAAATGGCTAAATGAAAATAAAAAAGGCTAAATTAATTTTTTTGTGGCTAAACAAGATTGAAAAGGGCTAAATTTAGCCCAAAAAGGGCTAAATAGGCAACACTGAGTGTTATAAATAGTGGCAGAGGTTGCAGTCGAGAGAGAGTTTATCAGAGACGCTATTTGAATAAACATCAACTGAGTGCCTTAAAGTGTGCTGTATTTTTCAAGTGAATTCGTATACATTATAAAGTGTCTGTATTTCTGTGAATTTATAAACGTGTATAAAAAAAAACATTGAGAGACTATTTAATTCTGTTGTTGTACATTTTAAATAAATAAAGAGTTGTTACAATTTTCAAACTACTAAACGGCTTTTATTTGCACTCAAAAGTATCCGGTTTATTTAAAGGAAATAAACCAGCGTTTTGAAATATTTATCAATTAAATTAAAGAAGGTTTAAATAATAGAATAAAATATTCATAGATGCGTTACTGAGAGTCAAAAAACTTAAGTCCGTTGTCAAAAACATAAGGCTTGCAACAACAAATACATGTAAATCAATATATTTTGTTGTTGGTCTGCCATAAATTTGGGAATGAGTAAATATTTTTATTGTTTTGTTTGAATGTTCTCAAAAATAGACGAAGAAAATGCGTATTTATATTGTTCTCAAAAAAAATAATAGGAATTTGATCGCTGAAATAGAAATTTGTTCATTGTTTTGAAAAGATGTATGCACTTCTCTTCATACCTATTCAACTTTGAAAAATTATGTACAATAAGAATTTTTCAAAGTAAAGAAAAATTTTGTAGTTAATACTTTTAAATTAATTTTTTTGAGAAACAAATTAAAAAAAAGATCAAACTTCTAATAATCTTTACCGCGATCAAACCTCCTTTCTATAACTGACAGGATCGCAATCAAATGTATATTCTTAATCGTTATATGTGGAGAAGTCGGTATAGAAATGTCTGTCTGTCCATGTATTGGTTGGTTTTTCTGAAGCCATCAGATATCCTATTTCATTTCTGTAGCAATCCTAAATACCTATGTAAATATTTGAAAATTATTTTAGTATGTGTTTTGGTTTAATTTGACCCAGTAACATAATAATAGATCGATATTATTCATAAGTTTACTTATATTAATTGATAAATATTAATCATACGCTAACATAGTTCATGTGAAAAATTCAACTGTATAAAAAGGTTAGAACCACTGGAGTTAGCACGCCGGGTGTACCGCTTTACAGTTTTTATACCCTACACCACCATAGTGGGGAGGGTATAATGCGTTTGTGCAGATGTTTGTAAAGCCCAAAAATATTGGTCTAACACCCACCTTAAAGAATACCGATCGACTTAGAATCACTTTCTGAGTCGATGTCCGTCAATCTGGCTGGCTGGCTGTCCATGCAAACCTTGTGCGCAAAGTACACGTCGCAATGTTGAAGATATTTCGATCAAATTTGGTACATATAATTTTTTTGGCCCAAGGACGAAGCCTATTGATGGTTAAAATCGGTCAATTATTTCACCTAGCCCCCATAAAAATGTCCTCCCGAAATTGGACTTTATCGGTTATATTTACAGAATATATATTGTTTTATTATAAGAGAAAAATCTGTCACGTACGGTATGTCACGTACGATATTAAATTTGATTTATTATAAAATCATCAAAAGATTGTTTTTATTTAAATATGACGGATTGTAAAGGAAAAATATTTTGTTTAGTATAAGAAATTAAAAGAAAACATAACGCATCTCACGATTCGAATATTTTCGCATATTTCTAGATGTACCACAAAATGAGTTCCGTTTTATGTCACGTACGATATACCCATATTTCGCTCAATATTTTGGACCACTATATTTCGAAATAACTTTTTATTATTTTAAAATATAGTACCCTCTGAATGGAACATAAAGACCAAATTATTTGCCCATATGTATATCGAATTAAAAAAAAGTAAGGTTAAAAAATATTTTTTTTTTTATCGAAATCTTTTAATAATTTACACATTTTATTTTATTAGTAGTATACAACAGAATATGTTCGTTCAGAGACCTGTCAAAGTGTTCTTCAATGGTCTCACTTCCAATGACAGCTTCGCATTAATGTGACAGATCACCTTCATAAAAAGTGCTACAACGAAATCCGGGATTGGTAACTGACCAGTTTTGTGGCAGTAACTCCAGGGTTACTACTTAATGTGTAAATACATTCTGTAGTTTTGAAAAATCTATATTCCGGAAATTTTCAACATTGTATATAAGTGGTAATTTTGATTCTGTATTCATAGAAAATATCTGTACTTACATGATATAGGGAACCACTCCAGTTGTTCTTCGCTAAATATTATTACCATAATCCCAATTTTTCTTTCTGTTGCTGTTGTTGTTATGCTTTTGTACGTGCTTAAACTACTCCCAAGGGTCAAAAAACTGTTGATGTACAAGAATATAGCCAGTTGTTTCAGATTGTTTTGGTTGTTGCTGTTGCGGAGGATCATTGACAGCAGATATATACGTTTTCTACAACAATATTCAAGTTTAAAATGAACCACCATCAAGTTCATGAAGTATCAAACATATTACAAGGAGACAAACAAAAACAAACACAAACTAACAAACAACAACGAAAAAAGAATATAACAAAACAAAAACAAATTGACAACTGCCACAATATAAAGAAATGAATGCAATTGTTAGTTGTTCACACGATAGACAACTAATAACACTACGACTACAACAACAGCAGAAGCAGCAACAGCAGCAATCTAATCGAAATATATACAATTGAATAGCACAGAATAGAATAGAAGAGTCAGTCGTCAGTACAACTTGATGATAGTCAGTATCCTCGTATATTTAAAGTTTAGGCCGTGTTAGCGTAACGAACTGTATTCTTGTTTATACCCTTCACCACCAAAACTGCTGAATGAGGATATATAAGTTTGTCATTCCGAGTGTAATATTGATCTGAGACCCAACAATGTGTATAAGTATACATACATATATTATAGATCAATATGAAATTTAACATGATTTTCTTAAACAGTTTTGTATTGAAATTTTGTAAAAAAGGTTAAATAGGGCCAGTTATTAACTAAAATATGACACAATCTTAAAAAATTTATATTTTCACAAATTTGTTGGTATTTTTTTTAAATGCATTGTAGATAATACAATAAAAATTTACAAAATTTTCCTACAATAAAAGGACAAAATCTGTTGAAAACGTTAAGAATAATAGGTCCATGATTTCTCCTACTCTAAATCATATAAATACGGTATTTTTAAACTATTTAACTAAAATATATTTCGTATTGAAAGAAATCACCACACCATATTTTTTTAGAATCGCTCCACATTTGACCATAGCCCACATATAATGTTTACTTTCGAATATCACATAACTACGCATAAAAATAAGATAAATATCCAATCGGTTTTACACATATTCGTCGTCCGGGGGTTTAAGTGCCCTATGTGCCAAAAATGCATTTTGAGTAAATCGATGTTGAACTTTAACATAATTGTTCTAAGAAACTACTCGATAGGATTTTGTGATTTTTATACCATAAATTTGTTTTAAAATGATGATTCTGAGGAAACATTTTTATCTCCCGATCGCATCTACAACGGGATATTTTCTAACGGTAATAAAAATCCTGTTTGCTCTATGCGCCATCTTAAGCATATTTCCTTGCAAATATATACATGTAGAGCAAAGTAGCATTAACAAAGCAAAAAAACACACATACAAATCTCTGTAAAACTATATTCATTTACAAAAAACCAAAAATAAAAGCTATTCACAAAGTTATTATGGAATATATCAAAAATATAATAAAAAATTAACACCTTAATTTTTTTTGAGATACCTACATAAATTGATTAACAATTTTAATTCAGAAATTATTTCATTTTGAATTTTTGCTTTTCTAATAACGACCGATTATTAAATACATCTGCAGAATACATCGATCTGCCCAAAAATCGATTACTTATATAAAAACTCACAATATCTTAAATCATTAATAATTGGCCAATAAGCGTTTAATAAAGAAAAGGAGATCGATCTGTGATCAATCATATTTCTGAACAAAAATCGATTTTTTATATAAAAACTCAAAATATCTAAAATCGCTAATAACTTGGCCAATACGCGTTTAATCAATAAAAGGAGCTCGATCACTCATATTTCTGACCAAAAATAGATTTTTTATATAAAAACTCAAAATATCTAAAATCGCTAATAACTTGGCCAGTACGCGTTTAATCAAGAAAAAGAGCTCAATCTGTGATCACTAATATTTCTGAACAAGAATCGATTTTTCGTTATTTTTCCCAAAAAAATAACGAAAAATCGCCTTTTTTAATTTTTTGAAATTTAAGCATAACTTTGGACTCAGTCATTATTTTTAATCAATTTTTTCTTTATGTTATATATACATTTCTTGTTAGTCCTATAAATTAAAAATAGAGAAAATCGGAAAATATTTGAAACCGCGGTCATCAAAAAACTGGAGTAGGGTGGGTAAAAATGTTAAAAATTTATTATTCATATGCCAATATCTCTTACGCTATAAGAGATAATTGATAGCTATAGTTATATGTAGTACTCGACGAGAAGATTCTATATATATGTAATTTTTTGAAATCGGAACACAAACGAAGAAATATTATTATTTTTAAAATTGAACATACCCGAGGTCTCCTAGCAAAAGAGGTCTTGAGCTCCAAATCTTCTCGTAAAAAACCGGAAGCTCGATTTTGATTTTAGAACCATGGTTTCTTCTGGAAAAGTTCTTAGAATTTTCCGTAGATTAGGAATTTGCTATACGCTTAGTAGTCAAAAAAATTGACCCACCCTAATATTCATATTTAGAGAAAATAATGACAATAATAATGATTGGTAAGTTTTTACAAAAGGAAAAAGTCCGAGAAATTAGTACCCCTAATTATAGAATCCCAGATTTTTCTAACCATTTTGGAGTAACCCGAATTTCTCAGGAACGGCACAAGCAATTTTTAGCAAGAAAAGCTTTTTTTAACAAATGGGATGTGCCTATGCCCTGACACTGCTCTCATTCTATGGAATTTAGAATCACAGATTATCCTGATCTTTGGTAAGATCCTAATTTTCTCAGGAACGGATTGAGGTTATTTATTATTAATTAATAAAAAACATTACAAATTATTAAAAAATTTAATTATAGTATGTTATTTTCTAAAGTACGATAATTTGTTATGGTTGATATATTTTCTCATTCCTTCCTTCATATTAATTTCCGGTACTGCCACTCGATTCATGTGAATGAGATCGCAAAATTCCCTCGTTTTCATTTTCGGCGTTCCTATTTGGACGTACATATTTTTAACGTAAACTTGTCTTCCTAACAAAGATATAAAAACATTAATATCGAATAAAACAAGCTAACATAAATACGGTGTCCCAATTCATATAATCAGTCCTAAGCTCAAATATCAAACATTAAATATGGAAATTCTAGTGTTTTTAACAGTGTAGTTTCTGTAATTCTCATATTACTTGGGTGCAGGGTATTTAAGATTCGGCACAGCCGAATATAAAATTTTAACTTGTTTTTTTTTCATTTTTGTTGTTTCAGTTGATTTTATTGTAAAAATTTCTATAAGGGTATAATTTGACTGGATGGATGTTTGTTTGGTTTAGTATCATCAACTGGTTACGAATGATTGTAGTACGATGGCCCATAAATGACAGCTCTAACAAGAACAACAACGACATCTACAGTATAGCAGAGGATTAAATCAAATACAAATCAAACTAACAACAACATTCAATTGATATTAAAAATCTAAACATAAAAGCAGTAGCGTTATTCATAGAATTCCGACTTTTAAATAGAGGGACAAAGTAAATTTTCTAAGATAACAGATACAAAGTCCTTTCATTACACAGGTCAACAGCAAAAAAAGGCTTCACTAACCACTATATAGATTTGATGCATCATGGTTACCTAAGTACAAAAATGGTAAATTTTTTTAATTCTATTTACAGATTTTTTAAAAATTTTTTTTTTTTCTAAAATTCTGAATTTTTTTAGATGTTTCTCCACATAATTTATGATAACTCAAAAAAGGTTAGTCCGATATTATTGAAATAAACTTAGAAAAGTTTAAATTTACATAACCTTATATATTGCGTTTTAATCAGCTCAGTAGTTTCGGAGTTATAATAAGAAATTGAAGCAAAAAATATATTTTTTACGTGAAAATAGCTATTTTTTGTGGTTTAAAAAACTCATGAAAAATCAAAAACGGCAGAACATGTTCAAACAAAAAAGGAAAATTTTGTGAAAATGAGCGAATTTACTTAATTGCGAATAAATTCGAAAAGAATCAATCGATTTTTATCTTCGATATCTCATTTTGTTGCTATTATCGGACTAACCGTTTTTGAGTTATCATAAATTATATGGAGAAACATTTAAAAAAATTCACAATTTTAGAAAAAAAATTTTAAAAAAATCTATCCATAGAATTTAAAAATTTTACCATTTTTGTACTACTGGAACCACAATACATCAAAATTGTGTAGTGTTTTAAATCACTCCAAAATTTTTTCGATTTTGTTGTCCTGTGTTATCGTACATTTTAGATTTTCAGCATTTAGTTGCATGCAAGGTGGACTGACTATTCGAAAAGATTCAAGACAACGGTATTGTTTCTTTATTTTGGAAACGGAATTTAAGCGGTTACTGAACTTACGAATTAATTCATAGGCTTAATTCCTTAGTTCTTCATTAAATTCATTCCTTTGAGAATTCATTCTTTATTTTTAAATTTTTCTTCAATTCAAATTTATTACAATTTCTTTCAATTCATTATTTAAATGATTAAAAACAAATTGTTTCACGATGTCGAAAAAAAACCAATCGAACAAATTTGTATGAAAACTATTCGAAAGAATTTAAAAAACTGAGTGTTTTTCATACAAATTTTTTCGACTCATTTTTCTTTCGACATCGTGAAACATGCCTTTTGTTTTTAATCATTTAAATAATGATTTGAAAAAAATAGATTTGAATTAAAGAAAAATTTAATAATTCCACACATTTTTAAAGCTATTTTGAAGAAAAAATATTTTTAATTTGGAGTAATTAACACAAATTTATTCACTCAAAGGTTAATTGAATTTTATTATGAATTAATTCAGCAATGAATGAATTCTATTCAAATAATGCCTTTGAATGAAGCTAAATAATTTGTTTTGTAGGGACTAGTTTTATAGAACGAATTACTGACCAAAGAATAACTTACTGACATTTATAATTCAGAAGTAAGATTTTAATTAATGTGTAATTTTAGGACTAATTTGAGCCCATTAACTTACAACATCACCGTATCATTAGTCATATATTGTATATTCATAACCGCAGTTATCGATTTACATAGGGGCTTGCTACCAGCACGCAATCAGGTAAAGCTCACACCACTCTATAATATCAACGAGCTATATAGATCAAAACTAAATGCTAGAGCAATTAGTACTAAATCAAAGGTATCCCAAGGTCACACAGTATAGTTCCCAATACCTCCGATAGATTGTTCAGTAAATGTTTCTTCTGAAATGTATGTATTCACAGAGAAGGTGAAAAACTGTTTCCACCTTTTTATGGAAACTGTTGAAGGAAATCCAATAGCTTTGGCGTACTTACGGATAATAACCCTTCAAGATCATATTTCAGAGTTTTTCTAGCAATCTGGAATGCTTCCATATTGAGCTATCTATAGTCAGACGTCTGAAAAAAGTGTGTGGAGATTTCGCTTCATCTGATGTTGTAATAGCTTGAACAACTATTGTGCTTGCCAAACAGACTTTCGACACAGACCTCACTATGACCCCAATATCTAGGTCCAATACGTATTGAGAACTTTAGCTCTCAACAAACTGTTCATAAGAGGCTTTATGTAGATGGAGTTTTTATTTTAGAGCAAGAGTAGCATATACACGATCTGTTCGTGTCCATACGTTATAGATGTCCAGCCACGAACAAGCACAGTAATCTTACCAAGACCTTTTCTGAGCGTCCCAAAGCTTTAGTCGTGAAATCGCAACTCACATTCATAAACTTTCCAGACACCATATTGCACACCCGAAGAACGGGCGAATTTGGCGTTCATCGAATTAATAACAACTTCCCAGGGCATACAGTCCTTCATATTTTGACTTCTCGCTATTACCAAGATTTTCAATGACAACACATATTTGAACGATATACATATATTCTCTAATTTAGACACTAAGAATCACTCCTAGGCAACGTGTTCAACCTTGAAGTGAGACAATTTAGAGAATTTCAATCATCTTGACATACATATATCCAAAGTCTTGCTGATTGCTTGGTTATCGTAGAAGTTCAGATATATTCTGTTCTTTACATCATATTAGATGATAATGGTACTAAGAATTGGTGTTTTGGATCATCCCTAAATAAAAATCTCCACCCAAAAACCTATCCGTTTTCTGGTCGTTAACAACGCTTCTGATCATATTCGTACTCCATATACTTAATGAATCAAATTTTCATGTTGTTTTTTATACATTGTTGTTGTTTTGGTAGCTCATGTTGCTGTTGCAGTTTGTTTGTTGTCCCATGTTGTAATACTTACGTCAATTTGCTGTTTGTTGTTACAATTGGTTGGCTGATGGTTGTAGTTTTTATTGCGATTCGTTGTAGTAAAATGTACTTTTGCAATTATTCGCATAGTTACAATTTGTTTTAGATACTAACTGACTGACTGCAATTTAAAACAAATGTTACTGGAACAGAGGAAAAACACACAATAGAACAACAACTACATACATACATGCAACAGCAACAAGAATATGACGATGCATACAAAAATCTTGTAAACATTAACAACAAAAAGAATACAAGAATATTGCAAACAACTGCATCTGCAGCAGTTGGGTAGTAAGTAGCAGCAACATCTATTGCACGTTGTTATTTCTGTTTTACACAAACAACAAATGTTGGACGAAAGAAGATGTTGAAGGGGTTGAATTTGAAGGAAAACGCATCATTTTCAAGAACATCCATGACCATGACCATATTTTGAATTGTCAGTCCTTAGCATTATCTATTACTGTTGTTGTTGTGGTTGTTGTACGTTCGAGGGAATGACTTCTGAATGACGACTATCAGTATCACGTCTAGTAAGTATCACTGCAACGTCATTACAAGGTACTATTCTAGTTAGTATACATGGTATTTCCTTGAATGGTGTCTATCAGGGATAATTTACAAAAGTTTCCGCATTTGAGTTGTAGCCAATATGGAGTTTCAAGATCAGCTTGTAGTCACTCTGCATACAATATCTCATATAACTATAGTAAATAAACGTTTCATATGCATATATTGACTATTTAGGTTGGTTACCTTTATTGAAATCTATAAAAATTTAAATATAACACCGTACTACACTCAATATTAGACACGAACCGGATGATATATGTATGTACGTCTGAAACAATAAATAAAATGGAGAAAAACTGCGTTTTCAGTTTTTCATTTCGTGATCCCGTTTCCTTTTAAAAGGACTTCAAATTTTCAGAGGAGTACATTTTAAAAAAATGTTTTAAAATACTACTGATCATTCCACTATGCCAAATTTAGTGTCAAATGATCAAGAAGAGTTGGAAAATATTTCGTATTATTTATATTTTATCGTGTAAGGATCAAAAGATGTCAAAAATGTCCTTTCAAATTTGTATCCTTTAATATCCTTTTAGATTTCCAATAAATTTTTTCAGAAAAATAGTGAGTTAAAAAAAAATTCATCCTTCTATCTTCACTACTTAAGTGTTAAATAATATTGTTACGAAATTGTACTTGAATTCAAATATAACGATTTTAATGGTTGATTTAAAAGTAGCATAATGCTTTCAAATAACAGTGCTGTAATAGCAAACTGTATCATATCTGTAGGCATTATTAAATAAAAGCTTTCAGTTGATTTGATCGTAAGTTGGCAACGCTGTATTCGAATTCGAATATTCAGTTAAAGAACATTGTAGAAAGTACACCACAGATGGCGTATGTATTAGTAAGATCTAGAATATTAGAATTTTGACAGTTAAAGAGCAATCTAGAATGCATATGGCAGTGTTATAAATAGTGGCAGAGGTTGCAGTAGTGAGTGAGTTTATCAGAGACCCTTTTCGAATAAACATCAACTGAGTGCCTTAAAGTGTGTTGTGTTTTTCAAGTAAATTCGTGTACATTATAAATTGTGTCTGTATTTCTGAGAATTTATAAACGTGTATAAGAAACATTGAGTGCCTATTTAATTCTGTGGTTGTTGTACATTTTGAATAAATAAAGAGTTGTTACAATTTTTAAACTACTAAACGGCTTTTATTTGGAATCAAAAGTATCCGGTTTATTTAAAGGAAATAAACTAACGTTTTGAAAAGGTTAAAACGTAACAATATTTTAAATTTGCCTTATTTGGTTTTTCTAAGTATATATTTTATTTTAATATTAATTATATTCGAAAAAACAACAAAAACCGTTGTGAAAATCAACGAAGAATACTTTTTAATAAACAAATAAAATGGGAGAAGCCCGACCTTATGATACCCTACACCGAGTATATGATTATAAAGAGTTTTTTTTTATATGAAACTTATTTGTGTTGAATCTTATTTGAATACCAATATTTTAGGTAGCCTTATATGAGAGCTATGACTAATTATGGACCAATCGTCACAAACTTTGGTGGGATGATTTGCGAATATATGACACATATTTGTGTTGAATTTTGTTTGGATACTGAAATATTTCAGAGATTTTTGTATATTAATGACAACTCGTTTACAAATTAAAATACTATGCATCGGTTATGTGGTTTAGTATACAATATTGTTACGAAATTGTACTTGAATTCAAATATAACGATTTTAACGGCTGATTTAAAAGTTGCATAATGCTTTCAAATAGCAGTGCCTCTCAAACTGTAACATATCTGTGGGCATTATTAATATTGAATAAAAGCTTTCAGTTAACCATTGATTGTAAGTATGGCAACGCTGTTTGCTGCGACCGTATATTCGAATTCGAATATTCAGTTAAAGAACATTGTAGAAAGTACACCACAGATGGCGTATGTATTAGAAAGTTCTAGACATAGAGAATAGACATAGAGCGGAAACTCTCCTGTCAAAGACCTAACTTGTCAAAAACCTAAGAGGTGAGAATGTATTAGTAGAAAAAACTATGTGAAAACAAAAACAACACTCGTGTGTGTGATTATTTTGAGTAATTATTTTATTTGAGTTTTTTTTCTAGTTTCCGCTCTATGTTTCTCTGTGGTTCTAGAATATACGAGCTTTGACAGTTAAAGAGCAATCTAGAGTGCAGATGGCAGTGTTATAAATAGTGAGTGACTATTTAATTCTGTGGTTGTTGTACATTTTAAATAAATAAAGAGTTGTTACAATTTTCAAACTACTAAACGGCTTTTATTTGCAATCAAAAGTATCCGGTTTACTTATAGAAAATAAACCAACGTTTTGAAAAGGTTAAAACATAACAATATTAAAAGAACATGGTATACCACTAGAGTGCTCCAAAAAAATAAAATTGCGAATTTTGACCGTCCCCCCCTCTAGAATTGTTCTATGTATTGTAGAAACACATTGTGTAAAATATTAGGATGATAGGATAACGTTAACTGCTGGCGCAACGACGTTGAAGTTTTGAGGTGCATTTACAAGGGGAAAATATGCAATTTTTTCAGTTTTTGTAAAAATTTTGCCATTAAATAATGACTTTTACAATTTAATTTAAAAGAATCGAAATGTGTACATAATTGTCGTTATAATAAGATATAAAAGACAAAAATTGGTGAAAAAATGTTAAAGTTATTAAAAAATCGCCAGGCCATTAACGTGTCTCAGGCCACTAGAACAAGAAATTTATTAACAAAATTAACATATTTTGAGAAATATTAAAATAAAAGCTTATTTTACTTAAAATATATCCATATTTACTTGTGTATGAGTTTTTGTCCTCGTAGGATACCGTTAACCTATTCGCAGGTATGACCAAAAAAATTTAATTTTTTTAACGGCAGTTTCAAAACTCCAATTTCAAATTTTTAAAAATTTTGTTAAACAAATTTCAGAATTTGTTGATCATCACATGGGGATTTATTGACAACATAATATGGAATAAAAATATGAAAAAAGTATGACAATACCTCCTACAGTTTTTCCGTACCTGCGATTTAAATGTTGCGATTTTCGAGAAAAACAAATTTTTTGGCCATATTTTGGCGAATGAGCCGAATTTCCTTACTGTTATGATTTTTAAGTAAAAGCTATTCAGAATATTATAGTCCAGGTAGTTTTAAATATAGTATGAAAGTTGTACTAAAATCAGAAAACGTTAACTCTTAAATCGTGAAGGTCAAAAGTAAATTTTTTCAATATTTGGAATTTCTCATGGAAAGATAGCGAAATATTATATATTTTTGGGCCGATTTTGATGAAACTTAAGAAAAATATAAAATGAAGTCTAGTATTCACAACAACAGTACAAAAATGGAAATTAACCCTTAATATCACTTGGGGTCCAAATGACCCTCAACTTTTAAAATCACGAAAAACACATTAATTTTGACCCCAAGTACTCTTAAGGGTTAATTTCCATTTTTGTACTGTTATTGTGAATACTAAACTTCATTTTATACTTTTCTTAAGTTTCATCAAAATCGGCCCAAAAATATATAATATTTCGCTATCTTTCCATGAGAAATTCCAAATATTGAACAAATTTACCTTTGACCTTCACGATTTAAGGGTTAAAGTTTTCCGATTTCAGTAAAACTTTCAGACTATATTTAAAATTACCTGGACTATATTATTCTGAATAGCTTTTACTTAAAAATCATTACAGTAAGGAAATTCTGGTCATTTCCCAAAATATGGCCAAAAAATTAGTTTTTCTCGAAAATCGCAAAATTTATGCATTTACAAGGGGAAAATATGCAATTTTTTCAGTTTTTGTAAAAATTTTGCCATTAAATAATGACTTTTACAATTTAATTTAAAAGAATCGAAATGTGTACATAATTGTCGTTATAATAAGATATAAAAGACAAAAATTGGTGAAAAAATGTTAAAGTTATTAAAAAATCGCCAGGCCATTAACGTGTCTCAGGCCACTAGAACAAGAAATTTATTAACAAAATTAACATATTTTGAGAAATATTAAAATAAAAGCTTATTTTACTTAAAATATATCCATATTTACTTGTGTATGAGTTTTTGTCCTCGTAGGATACCGTTAACCTATTCGCAGGTATGACCAAAAAAATTTAATTTTTTTAACGGCAGTTTCAAAACTCCAATTTCAAATTTTTAAAAATTTTGTTAAACAAATTTCAGAATTTGTTGATCATCACATGGGGATTTATTGACAACATAATATGGAATAAAAATATGAAAAAAGTATGACAATACCTCCTACAGTTTTTCCGTACCTGCGATTTAAATGTTGCGATTTTCGAGAAAAACAAATTTTTTGGCCATATTTTGGCGAATGAGCCGAATTTCCTTACTGTTATGATTTTTAAGTAAAAGCTATTCAGAATATTATAGTCCAGGTAGTTTTAAATATAGTATGAAAGTTGTACTAAAATCAGAAAACGTTAACTCTTAAATCGTGAAGGTCAAAAGTAAATTTTTTCAATATTTGGAATTTCTCATGGAAAGATAGCGAAATATTATATATTTTTGGGCCGATTTTGATGAAACTTAAGAAAAATATAAAATGAAGTCTAGTATTCACAACAACAGTACAAAAATGGAAATTAACCCTTAATATCACTTGGGGTCCAAATGACCCTCAACTTTTAAAATCACGAAAAACACATTAATTTTGACCCCAAGTACTCTTAAGGGTTAATTTCCATTTTTGTACTGTTATTGTGAATACTAAACTTCATTTTATACTTTTCTTAAGTTTCATCAAAATCGGCCCAAAAATATATAATATTTCGCTATCTTTCCATGAGAAATTCCAAATATTGAACAAATTTACCTTTGACCTTCACGATTTAAGGGTTAAAGTTTTCCGATTTCAGTAAAACTTTCAGACTATATTTAAAATTACCTGGACTATATTATTCTGAATAGCTTTTACTTAAAAATCATTACAGTAAGGAAATTCTGGTCATTTCCCAAAATATGGCCAAAAAATTAGTTTTTCTCGAAAATCGCAAAATTTATATCGCAGGTACGGAAAAACTATAGGAGGTATTGACATACTTTTTTCACATTTTTATTCCCTATTATGTTGTCAATAAATCCCCATGTGATGATCAAAAAATTCTGAAATTTGTTTAACAAAATTTTTAAAAATTTGAAATTGGAGTTTTGAAACTGCCGTTAAAAAAATTAAATTTTTTTGGTCATACCTGCGAATAGGTTAACGGTATCCTACGAGGACAAAAACTCATACACAAGTAAATATGGATATATTTTAAGTAAAAATAAGCTTTTATTTTAATATTTCTCAAAATATGTTAATTTTGTTAATAAATTTCTTGTTCTAGTGGCCTGAGACACGTTAATGGCCTGGCGATTTTTTAATAACTTTAACATTTTTTCACCAATTTTTGTCTTTTATATCTTATTATAACGACAATTACGTACACATTTCGATTCTTTTAAATTAAATTGTAAAAGTCATTATTTAATGGCAAAATTTTTACAAAAACTGAAAAAATTGCATATTTTCCCCTTGTAAATGCACCTCAAAACTTCAGCGTCGTTGCGCCACCAGTTAACGTTATCCTATCATCCTAATATTTTACACAACGTGTTTCTACAATACATAGAACAATTCTAGAGGGGGGGACGGCCTGTACCTAGAAAGTTTTTTTCGTCCATACAATCTTGGAGCACTCTAGTATACCACATTGCCCGCCAATTTTTTCAATGGCTTGTTTATGGGTTTTTTCTCTTTTTCCCAAATTTCTCTGAAACTTGAACTTAAAAGTCTTTTTTACTTTCATGGATGTAAACCTAACACTTGTAGTAGAACATCAGCTGAAAACTGTTCCAATCGAATTAAGATTCTAAAAATTATAGTCAAATAAAAAATAGGTATACCACATTACCCGAACTTATAGCCCATTCACATACACTTGATTATCATGATAGTATCATGATTATCACTCTACGGCAAAAAAGTGTTCACATAACTTTTGACTCGATTTGCTTGACATTATTTTGTTACACAAACATACTTACACATATATGTATATTAGGGTGGCCCTAAATAAGCGAATGTTGGATTTTGGCCATTCTCACCCCCTAGTTTAGTGAACATTGGTAAAAAAATCATCCTAAAAAAATTTCAAAATTTAAATAGCAGGTACGGAAAAACTATAAGATATATTTTCATAATTTTTTTTGATATTTTTATTCCCTATTATGAGATGATCAAAAAATTCTGAAATTTGTTTAACAAAATTTTAAAAAAAAGTTTTGAAACTGCCGTTAAAAAATTTTTATTTTTTTGGCCATATCTGCGAATAGATTAACGGTAGATAAAATGAGCTTTTATTTTAATGTTTATCAAAATATGTTAATTTTGTTCCTATATCTCTGGTTCTAGTTGCCTGAGACACGTTAATGGCCTGGCGAATTTTTAATAACTTTAACATTTTTTGACCAATTTCGGTTTTTTATGTCTCATTAGAACGACAATTACGTACACATTTCTATTCTTTTAAATTATATTGCAAAAGTAATTTTTTAATGGCAAAATTTTTACAAAAACTGAAAAAAATGCATTTTTTCCCCTTGTAGATCGGTTGGTCTTAACCCCAACCGATTTACCTAAAATTTGTTCAGGATGATTTTTTTACTAATGTTCACCAAACTGCGGGTGAGAAGGGCCAAAATCCAACTTTCGTTTATTAAGGGCCACCCTAATACTATATATTTGAAAATTTGCATTAAACATTAGAATCATCTAAAAAAATCATATTCAGCTATTAAATTCCATTCAAATATACATAAATAACACACACATTCTTTATAAAAATTATATAATATTTAATAATTTTTTGACATTACCCAGTAAGCACCAAAGCCCCAAAAATTCAAGCACTTGAACATTTTGTTGGAATTTGACTTGAATGCAAATGTAATTATACTTTAGACATGAAAAATATTTGAAAATTTATTTATTTTTCAAACAAAAAACATATGGCTTGAATTTATGTTTCCTTTTTACTGGAGAATGCTATTGAAATAAAGTGTAATACAACTGTAATTCAATTGCTTGACTATAATTCAAGGCTTGAATTACACTTGCTTTCAACTTGAATTCCAGCAAAAATGCTTATTGGGTAATTTTGTTTATTATTTTTATGTATTTTATTTATAACCCAACAAACACAAATTCATACATTTAAAAATGACTTTTTCGAACTATAATAACGAATTTAACTTCGTTATTATTGATAATTTTATATTTTTAATTTGAAATCAAAGCTAAAAGTTTGTTGGTATAAAGTTATATCAAAGTGCTGCCACTGTTTTGTACTAAAATTACAGGATGATTCCTGTTTTTGAAATGATATCCGACGTGATTTTAATATTATCGAGATATTTTTACACAATTTTGTTTGAAAAAATGTATGGGAAATCACATTATAATTATATGATTTGTAGATTATCGTGTCGATTTTCAAAATCGAGTGTATGTGAATGGGCTATTACTCTACTAATAAATTTTTTTTTATATTTTAATTTGAACTTTATATATATAAAGGATGAAATTTTGACATTTAGTATAGAATATTTTGGTCTTAAATTGTAAATTGTAACATAAATTGTTCGTGGACTAGAGGTAATGTAGTAAAACTACCTAAGAAAGATGACATCAGAGATGGTGACAACTGGAGAGGTATTATGTTGCTCAATACAATATACAAGGTATTAGCCACAATAATTCTTAAAAGGTTGGAAACTGCAGAGGCTGGACTTAGAGACGAACAGGCTGGGTTTCGCCCACATCGTAGCTGTGTCGATCAGGTAAATACACTTCGAATAATTATTGAGCAGTCGATCGAATGGAAATCTCCACTGTACATGGTTTTCGTTGACTTTAAATAAAGCGTTCGATGCAGTCAATAGAAACGCTATATGGTTAGCTCTAAATAGGAAAGGAGTGCCAAATAAAATAATACAAATAATCAAAGCTATGTACACCAACGCAGAACTGCAGGTTTTACACAATGGGACAATTAGTGATACGTTCACGACAAATATGGGCGTCCGACAGGGCTGTCCTCTATCGCCACTACTCTTTGCTGTGGTAACGGACTGTTTTATGGAGGAACTGTGCAAGAAGAAAAGGGGTATTTCTTGGAGTTTTCAAAGACATCTGGAAGATTTAGAATATGCAGATGATATTTGCCTTCTTTCACATATACTTTCAGGCATGCAGGATAAAACAAACGATCTTGTGAAGTAAGCCAGAATAGTTGACTTAGAAATAAATATAAAAAAGACGTACGCCATGCGCCTACATAACAGCAACAACGCTCATATAACCATCGACAATCACCGAATAGAATACATTGACCGCTTCTGCTACTTAGGGACCAAAATTTCATCAAGCGGTGGCATTAGCGAGAACATCAGAATAGGCTCAATAAAGCAAGAAGTGCATTTGGCAGACTAAAATATATATGGCGGTCACCACAAATCACGAGAACAACAAAGATCCGTAATTTCAACGCATGTGTCAAGTTGACCCTTTTATACGGAAGTGAAACATGGCTGACCAGTGAATCGATCAGGCAGCGGCTACAAGTTTTTATAAATAAAAGCCTTCGCATTATATGTGGCATAACAAACGAAAACCTCTGGATCTTGGCCAAAGAAGAGCCCATACACATACAGATAAAACGCAGAAAGTGGAAATGGATAGGTCACACCTTAAGAAAGTCGGTCCATAATGTACTTCTTTGAAACTTTGAAGTTCTTTAAAAAGGACAGAGGATCACGAAATGAAAAACTGAAAACGCAATTTCATTTCCAAAACTCCATTTAATTTATAGTTTCATACGCATGTCATCCGGTTAGTACGGTGTAATATAATGCCACATTTATTAAGGAATCTTCAACAAAGGATATTGGAGATTAATAAAAAACAATAGGGAAATTAGTATTGGTACTTTCCTCTGCATACAAGACCATGATTGCAAGTATTTTAAATAACACCCCATCTTAAGGGAACCTTTACATAATCTGTGTTATTTTTTTTCTTCTCTGAACTTCACATCTTCTTTCTTTTCACAGAGTTGTCAATAGGAAGACAAACATGAACTAAATTTAATTTTACATCAAAATTGCGCAAAACAAACAAAAACAGCCACTCAAAAAGGTCAACAACATTTCTGCAACAGATGTTGCACAATGCAACTTATAATGGTTGGTGCCCATATTTTTTGAGCTTGTAAAAGAACAATTTAAATTGCCAATAATATACATATTTGTACGGATGTAGGAGCACAAAGGGCTATGTTGATGTTATAAGCAGCCAATTAAATAGATTTTCTTGTTATTGATTTAACGAATTATAACATAATATACGAATTCTAACCTTATTTGGCAAACGATATATTAAAGGTCATATATCGCGACGAAAATGTGAACATTTTCAAATAAACTATTCGGTTTTAGGGCAAGAAAGTTTAAGGAGAAAAGTAATCAGAGGTAAACGCTTAGTGGTTAACGGCTTTCAACTTTATCTGGATAACTTTTGAAACAAAAGATCGGAAGATAGTGGCTTATGCGGAGGATGTCGTGATACTAGTTTAAGGGCGGTTTCTTCCAACTATCAGTGGACAAAAAGTAAAAGACTGGGAGTCAACCCGGAGAAAACAGGAGATACAAGTTGAAGAGAATAAGCTTGGCGAAAATCAGAGGATTGGAGCTTATATTAGGGTGGCGTGACTAACGTCTATTATCATTAAATGACATAACTTCCATTATCAAGCTGGACATTGTGACATTACGTCAGAGGACTTTATGAGACACCAAAAAGTGTAATAATGACACAGAGTCCATGGGTTGCAATTGGTCATGATGTCTAGAAATATCTTAACTCTGTAAAGTTGGAGTTCGAAATACACCGGACTTTAAAAACACGGCCCCCGGCCGCTGCCGAAATCCAAACCACTCAGGAGTTAGTCCGAAAGAGTCAAAAAGTCTATCGATTTTATAACTCTTTCAAATGTGTTATTCTTTAGTGCGTCATAACGTCCATGGACACATCATAAATATTAGGCAAGCAAATTACTTATGTAGGCACTTTGCTACACGCAGAGGAAAAATATTGTTGTGCGTTGTCCATTTCTATATTGTTACAAATTTTTTAACAATATTACAGTCACAGTAACTATTTACATGATTGTGGTAACCATAATATGGTAAATTTGCGATTCACATGATTGTATCAACCATATATGTATATGGTTACAGTAAACAAGTATATGTTTGTGCATAAAAATTTCAAAAATTGTATTTCTTGAGTCCCACTAAGGGACCAAAATTATCTTAAAGGAATAGACCCAAGCTTTCTTTTGAGCTAAAAAAAATTTAAAAAAGGGTCCATTTTGAAAAAAAAGTCAACAAAGTTTTTGATTTTGCAAAAAAGTCAAAAATTTTATGTTTTGAGTTACAAAATATTTATATATAAAATATCTAAATTCGCTAATAACTTGGCCAATAAGCGTTTAATCAAGGAAAAGAGCTCGATCTGTGATCACTCATATTTCTGACCAAAAATTAATTTTATATATAGAAGCTCAAAATATTTAAATACGCTAATAACTTGGCCAATAAGCGTTTAATCAAGAAAAGGAGCTCGATCTGTGATCACTCATATTTCTGAACAAAAATCGATTTTTTTATATAAAAACTCAAAATATCTAAATTCGCTAATAACTTGGCCAATAAGCGTTTAATCAAGAAAAGGAGCTCGATGTGATCACTCATATTTCTGGCCAAAAATCGTTTTTTTATATAAAAACTCACAATATCTAAAATCGTTAGTAACTTGGCCAATAAGCGTTTAATCAAGAAAAGGAGCTCGATCTGTGATCACTCATATTTCTGAACAAAAATCGGTTTTTTATATAAAATCTCAAAATATCTAAATTCGCTAATAACTTGGCCAATAAGCGTTTAATCAAGAAAAGGAGCTCGATCCGTGATTACTCATATTTCAGACCAAAATTCGATAAAAACTCAAAATACATATGTACATTGATTTACATGTATTCTGTTGTTGCAAGACTTAGATTTTATTAAAATCGGATTATCGGTTTGGAACTTACAAATTTATTTACACCTTTTTTTATTTTTCATTTCCCCCACTGTGACCCAAAAGATCGGTTTTAGGTTCTCGCACAACCACAATATGAGATTTTGTAACCATCCTCGGGTGAAGTTTATTGTTAATCTTCTCCATTTGCAAAGATTCATATTTTTTGCCTTTCTTTCCTTTTGAAAAAGCACAAACATAGTCAAGTTTCTTATAAAGCTCAATAAAATGGTAGTATATTTAAACAAAAATATAAAATACGAAAGGAAAATGTTCGCGTTAAAAATGGGAAGCTCCATTTTGATTTTAGTCCCATGGTTTCTTCGGCAAAACTTCTTAGAACTTAGACCCTTCACCTTCGTGAGAAGGGTATATATAAGTTTGTCATTCCGATTGTATATTCTACATTTTTCATTTCCGACCCTATTAAGTATATGTATTCTGGATCCTTATATATGATAGCGGAGTCGATTAAGCCATGTCCGTCTGTCTGTTGAAATCAATTTTCTGAAGACCCCAGATATCTTCGGGATCCAAATCTTCAATAATTCTGTCAGACATGCTTTCGAGAATTTTGCTATTTAAAATCAGCAAAATCGGTCCACAAATGGCTGAGATATGAGGAAAAAACCAAGACAACCTCGATTTTTGAATTATTTTTGACCTATATCGGGATTACTAAGACATTAATATAGACAATATGGATATCTAATGATAGATATTTCAAAGACATTTGCAACGACGTATATAAGACCATAGTAAGTTGGACCTACAATGGGTCAAAATCAGAAAAAAAAATTTAAAATTTAAAAAAAAAAATTTAATTTTTAAAAAAAAAATAAAATTTTAAAAAAAAAAATTAAAATAACAATCAAAAATTTTTTTCCAAAAAAATTAAAAAAACAACTGGAAAAAAAATAAATTTTGTTTACCTAAAAATATTTAAAATTTTGAAGTATAATTTGGTGAAGGGTATATAAGATTCGGCACAGCCGAATATAGCACTCTTACTTGTTTTTTAATTAGACAGGTCAACGTCTGTCGGGTCAGCTAGTTTTCAATAAAATAAATCAATATTTTTAAAAATGGTATCAAAGTTTTTCATAAATATGTTTGAATGAGCTTTAGAAAATATACATATTTCATTAAAACCGGTTAACCGTCTTACAAAAGCCAGTTTGTCAAAAAACCGAAAAGTTAAAGAAACCGAAACCGGTGGAGTTTACAAAGATGAAAAAACCGGTTTTCGGTTTTGGATACCCTAATTCTGACGTTTTTCATCATTTGTTTTGATGAAACAAAAAATTTGGTTAGAAAATTGGAGGTCATTTGTTACTATAAAATTAAATATTATTTCAGAGAACTATTTAAAAAAAAATTAGTTTTCAAAAAAAAAGAAAATAATGCATTTAATGAGTCATCTTACATCCGATTTCATATTTTAGTGGCAAAGTTTCAAGCCACCGAGAAAGCTGTTTCACTTTCCACAGATGTTGGCTTTATCAAAGACAATGTAAGTACAGTACAACTTCGACAGTCCGGACATGCGCCAGTCCGGTCACTCCAGTAATTCGGACGCTTCTACATTTCGGACAACTTAAATTTTTTACCTCTACAATCCGGACAAATTTTTTTTATGCTAGAAAAAACTTAAATTCCGGGGGTTTCCAGTTTTTAACTCGCATGTTTTGTTATTCATACTTTTATTTACATTTTGCACTATCATTACTTCAGTTTCGGTTCATTCTTTCGCAAGCGTGTTTGTCAAATCCCTTACCAAGTGCCATGTCTTTAAATAATAAACGCAAACATAAAACACTAACTTTAAAGGAAAAGTGTGATATTTTACAAAGTCTTGATGAGGGAAAAACTATTAGGCAGGTTGCCGAAAAATTCCATGTTCCTAAATCAACGATTTGCGACATTAAAAAAAATAAGGAGAAGATAAAACAATTTATTTCGAAAACCTATAATGGACCCGGTAACATTTGAAACAAAATAATGTAATCAACCATTTTCATAATATAATTTTTTTAGGAAATAGAAAAGTTATGAAAAATGCAGAAAATCCAGAGTTAGAGGATGCGCTTTACACATGGTTTTTGCAGCAAAGAAACAAGCATATCCCGATTTCCTTAAGAATTTTTTAAAGCAAAGGCCAAATTCTTTTATACAAAGATGATGGGAAAAGAAGATTTTTCAGCGAGCTCAGGCTGGTTAGATAAATTTAAGTTACGGCATGGTATTCGTTATCTAAAAATTTGTGGTGAAAAAGTTTCCAGCGATGAAAGCGCCGTAGAGCCTTTTAAAAAAAAGTTTGCCGACATTGTTGCTGAGATGGATTTGAGTAAAGAGCAAGTTTATAATGCAGACGAATCTGCAGCTTTCTGGAGAGTGTTGCCTGGTAACACATGGGTGCATACAAAGGAAAAATCAGCCCCAGGCAGAAAAATTTCCAAAGATCGTGTGACATTTATGCCATGTTCAAATGCTGCAGGAACACATAAACTGCCTCTTTTGGTTATTGGCAAATCTGCTAATCCAAGAGCTTTTAAAGGTTATAAAATTCCAGTGGTATATAAAGCAACTAATAAAGGATGGATGTCAACGTCCCTTTTCTACGACTGGTTCAAAAACTATTTTATTCCAGAAGTAAAACGGTTTCTAACACAGGTTAACAGACCACTCAAAGCATTATTGTTATTAGATAATGCTCCTTCACATCCTAAAACGGATGAAATTAATTTTGACCCAAATTTCAAAGTTCTTTTTTTACCACCAAATTGAACGGCAATATTACAGCCTATGGATCAAAATTTAATACAAAACGTAAAGGTTAATTACAGAAAACAATTACTGCAACATATTTTATCAGAAAATGATGATAACGTCGACGTGGTTAAAGTTTTAAAAATGTTTAGCCTTAAAGATGCTGTTTATTTCTTGGACTTAGCTTGGCAAAGCATTAGTGAACAAAATATTCAGAAAAGCTGGTCTGCATTGTGGCCAAGAACTGCAGCGTGCTGGGATGATGAAGATATGATACCGCTTCAGGTTCTGCGTCATGAACTGCAGTCTGATAGCATCTATGATGGCTTAAAATCCATCCAAAATATGATTGGAACTATGAACATCAGTAATGACATAACTGAAGAAGATATCAATGATTGGGCAACTGGTGCAAATGAAGTTTTATTAGATTTTTCCGATGAAGAAATAATACAACACGCTAAACGAAAGGAATCGCCAGTGCTGCTTACGGACTCTGAAGACGACTTTGTAGAAATGGATGCAAAAACAAAGATATCTAATGCAGATGCAAAGAAATCATTTTCAGTTTGTATTCAGTGGGCTGAGGAGAATAATATAGATATGCAGGATATTCTATTGTTGAAGAGGCTACAACAAAAAGCTGAAATCAACCACCTCAATAAAATTAGTCAGCAAAAAATAACTTCGTTTTTTAATAAATCATAGTATGTATGTATTTAATTCACTAAAATTATTTTAATAATTTAATATAATAATTTAGTGTAATAATTTAATGTTTTTTAATAAATCATAGTACATACATACATATGTATGTATTTAATTCACTTAGAATATTTTAATAATTTTCACCTACTATAGTTCGGACAACTCGATAATCCGAACGTGCCTAAAACTATATGTGTCCGGATTATCGAAGTTGCACTGTACATACTTATTATACCCTTCAGCTTCGTGAGAAGGGTATATATAAGTTTGTCATTCCGTTTGTAATTTCTACATTTTTCATTTCCGACCCTATAAAGTATATATATTCTGGATCCTTATAGATAGCGGAGTCGATTAAGCCATGTCCGTCTGTCTGTCTGTCTGTCTGTCTGTCTGTCTGTCTGTCTGTCTGTCTGTCTGTCTGTCTGTCTGTCTGTCTGTCTGTCTGTCTGTCTGTCTGTCTGTCTGTCTGTCTGTCTGTCTGTCCGTCTGTCTGTCTGTCTGTTGAAATCAGTTTTCTGAAGACCCCAGATATCTTCGGGATCCAAATCTTCAATAATTCGGTCAGACATGCTTTCGAGAATTTTGCTATTTAAAATCAGCAAAATCGGTCCACAAATGGCTGAGATATGAGGAAAAAACCAAGACAACCTCTATTTTTGACCTATTTTTTACCTATATCTGGATTACTAAGACATTAATATAGACAATATGGATATCTAATGATAGATATTTCAAAGACATTTGCAACGACGTATATAAGAATATAGTAAGTTGGACCTACAATGGGTCAAAATCGGGAAAAAAAATTTTGAACCCGAATTTTTTTTTTAAAAAAAAAAAAAATTGAAAAAACAAAAAAAAAATTTTTAAAATTTAAAAAAAAAAAATTTTTAAATTTAAAAAAAAAAATTTTTAAAATTTAAAAAAAAAAATTTTAAATTTAAAAAAAAAAATAATTAAATTTAAAATAACAATCGAAAAATTTTTTTTTTCAAATAATTCAAAAAACAACTGGAAAAAAAATTAAATTTTGTTTACCTAAAAATATTTAAAATTTTGAAGTATAATTTGGTGAAGGGTATATAAGATTCGGCACAGCCGAATATAGCACTCTTACTTGTTTTTGCTTCAAATAAGTCTACTGTTACATTAATGTTATATTTAAATCTATTAAATTTTTTTTAATTAATTTTAAATTTCCCGTTTTTCCCGGGAAAAGTTATTATTCTTTGCGGGAAAACATTAAAATTTCTCGGGAATTCCCGACAATAATTTTACGGGAAATCCTGTGGGAAAGAATTTCAAGGTTTCTCTAAAAGAAACGTATAAAGAAATGAAGGATGCATGTATGTCAAAGTTTTGCGGAAAAGTTCAATTCGACATTGTGGGATAACAAAAAGCTTTACGCCAAAGTGTATTTGAATGTTCGAAAAGACAACGTATTTCTGTTGATAACTCCAACAGATTCTACATAAAACATTACATTTAAAAAAAAAACATTTATTTTAAAATCGGGTTATGCTGGGTACCGGAGCACTGTGACGTTGAGAGTAACGAGAGTGCTGACGAATCCTATCTGTCACTATTACACGGTAATAACCGAACGGAATGTGGAGAGTCAAAGGACATATGGCCCAAGCTGGACATAACAGGTTCCAAATTGATTTTAGGGTTATATACGGTTAGCGTAAGTATTTAGTGGGGGAGATTACAGGTCACTACTCTCTGAATTTTTGTAGGATGTGCGAGGGGATTGAGACGATAGAGTATGTCACTTGCTTGAACGACATATGCTTAAATGTCTAGGAAGACCATTCTTCAATAGAATGTATGACATTACTATTCGCAACCTGGGGGATATCATAGCCTCATAGTCATTTAAACTGTCCTAGAACATCGCCATGTAATAATGACAGATCCCATTCATATAAAGTGTTAGATCTAGAACCGAGGAACCAATCACGGCTCTAAGATAAGAATATGTAATTTTTATATACAGTCCTGAACTTAAGTATTGGCACAGGATGCTTATTGTACTTTAAGGACGATTTAAAGGCCGTATAGTAGAGATTTTTAATAAAAAAATATATTTATCAGATAGATTGATGAATTTCCTACAAAATATAACCAACTTCATTTCAACAATTTAATACCATTATTTATTAATAACAAAACAACATAAAAAGTACTGCATTTCAATGAACAAAATTATTGGCACAATTCATTAAAAGCTAAAAAACATTTGATTTTGGAAGCAATATTGCATAATTTAATATTTAGATGCAAGTGACTTTCGTTTTATAACTGCCTCGAGTAGTTTAGGCATGAATCCACCAACTTGTTTGTGATATCTGACCCAATCCTTTGCCATTCTTCAACTAATGCCTTTTTCACTCGCTTATCCAGCTCTTCCCACAGATGCTCTATTGGGTTGAGATCCGGAGATTGTGGAGGGTGTGGTAGGACATGCGAAATATTGTATGAAAGCCACATACGTCCAGTATAGGCCGAATGTTTGGGATCATTGTCATGTTGAAAAGTGAAAGAACATGGTAAATTTAACTTTTCTGCACTTTTCCTGAGGTGTATCCGTATATTTCACTTTGTCCATTATTTCGTCAATGAACACCAGCTCTCCAACCTGAAGCGGACATACAACCCCACACAATTACCTCTCCAGCACCATGTTTTACTATTGAAGCAATATTTTGTTTTTCCAGCTCTTTATTGGTTTTTTTTCTATACCGTTTGACGGCCATCAGAGCGAAAAATATTAAATTTGTTTGCATCAGAGAATAGCACTTGATGCTAAAAATCATGTGGCCTACGTAAATTCCTAAACGGCATATTTTAAACGCTTCTTTTGGTTCACAGATAAAATAAATGGTTTACGCCTAGCAATACGACAACTATAGTTTGCCTTCTGGAGCACTCTTCTGGCTATTGCTGCGTGAACTTCTTACCCAAACTCTTCCTTAATCTCTGCAGCAACCTGTTGAAGATATTTTTCGACATAACTTGACCTTTTTGATTATATGGCTGTATTTACGCTCACTTAAGAATCTAGGACGACCTGTATGTTTAGCACTTTCAAGTGTTGATGTTGCCTTAAAACGTTGCACGATACTACTAATTGTAAAACGGCTGCTTTCCATAATCTCTACAATCTCAGCATATGATTTTCCTTGATTGTGCAAGTGAAGGATGATATTGCGCTCAGATTCTGTTGTTTCCTTTTTTTGTTAGCCATTTCAGCAAAATTAGCAGTTTTAGAAACGAAAACTGTTAAATAAAAGAAGATAAAATCGCATTTTCAAAGAAAAACAAGTAAGAAAGTATGGTCGGTCAAGCCCGACCATATAATACCCTACACCAAGTAAATGAGTAAAAATATTTTTCTTTTAAAATATCAATAATTTATATTTTTGAGTGATTTTCGGAAGTGGGCCTTATATGGGAGCTATGACCAATTATGGACCGATCACCATAAAATTAGGTCGTGTGATTTATGTCTATATTAAAGTTAACTATGTTGAATTTTGTGTGTATACCAACATTTTTAAGCGATTTATGCACGTTAAAGTGATTTTCGGAAGCGGGTCTATATGGGAGCTATAACTAATTATGGACGGATCGTAACAAAATTTGGTGACATGAATTTTGTATATATAAAACTTATTTGGATCGAAATTTGTGTAGATACATAGATAAATTAAACATTTATGACCGATAAAGTCCAATTTCGAGAGGACATTTGTATGGGGGCTAGGTGAAATAATGGACCGATTTCAGCCAGTTTCAATAGGCTTGGTCCTTGGGCCGAAAAAGTAATATGTACCAAATTTGATCGAAATATCTTCAAAATTGCGACCTGTACTCTGCGCACAAGGTTTACATGGACAGCCAGCCAGCCGGCCAGCCAACCAGACGGACGGACGGACGGACATCGTTTAATCGACTCAGAAAGTGATTCTAAGTCGATCGGTATACTTTAAGGTGGGACTAATATTTTTGGGCGTTACAAACATCTGCACAAACGCATAATACCCTCCCCACTATGGTGGTGTAGGGTATAAAAAAGTGGATAGATCGATAAAATTTTAAGAATCTGGTTAAGTGTGCCAATAGTTTTGTTCTACGGAATTGTGGAATTTTTCGTATTTTTATTATTTTTAAATAATATTGCAAAATTGTTGAAATGAAGTTGGTGGTATTTTGTAGGAAATTCATCAATCTATCTGATAAATATATATTTTTATTAAAAATGTCAACAATATGGCCTTTAAATCGATCTTAAAGTACAATGAGCATCCTGTGCCAATACTTAAGTTCGGCACTGTACACTGATTATTAAATATCACCTCATCGCAAAAAAAGAATATAGGGATTGTTCACACATCTTCCAGGCAGGCAGTTATGATACTACAACAACCGTTCCTCCGAATGTTTCGTTACAATGCTAGTGACATGCCATCAGGAACACTGGCCTCCTCATCATCATGACAATAAAAATGGTTGGAAAACTCGCCATTGTCGCTGATGAATAAGTTACATACTGAGGATACGTAGTCAAAATCAATCATCTTTTTTCTCATCCCCTAAGAGGTACCAGCAAGAACTTTCAGGGCATTATTTCTGTTCTTCAGTTTCCGTGGCCGAATTACTGCATTCGTGATAGAATAAGCAATCGTATCGATATTATAAAACGTACTAAATTTCTTGCTCGTTATCGAAAGCCATAATCTCAAATAGGAAAATTAAAAATATTATCCGATATCGAATGCGGCCCCTGTCCAGATTTTGACAGTTGATTATGTAGGGGAAATCATGGGAATCCTAACCACATGTTGGTCATACATTTATAATATACTCTTATTTCGGCGGTCTGCTATGGAAGACTTCCAAGTACGACATTCATGAGGTATCCTGCAAACGCGGTATTGGCGTATGAATGTCTTTCAAAGCTGCCGTATACGAATTACGATCCAATGGATCCTGCACATACCCATATATGTTCTCCTTGTGTATACGAAAGTCCTTCATTACATTCCTGGGTGGATGTTGAAGCTAGAATGAATCCTTCGATGACATCCCAGGAGGAGCTGTTTCGACAACATGAAGTGATTGCAGTGGCATGAGCTGAGAAGGTAAAGATGTTGTCAGTTGGCAAGAGATGCAGGTAACGCGCAGTGAAGAAATTGTGTATTTTCCTAGATAACCATTTAGGACTGGCGGCCACACAGGTAGTTTACGATACATCTCTTGGCTGTCGGTGTCGAAGACCTTCGACAGATCTATAACCACTAGGATCGTTCTTTAACAAGGCTAGTAGATGGCGGGTCAGCTGGGTGAAAACAGGTAAATCGGTCAGATTTGCGAATCGTTATGACTCTACCCTTTTTCCAGGTACTGGTAGTTCAAAGACCGTTCTAAATATGGAGGCATCTGCAAACGTATGAGTCTATAATGGATGGCAACCGAACTAAAGTTGCGTTGTCAGTTTCCAAAATGGCAATACATATGGCAACTGGCAGCTATCGTTTTCTAATCGCAATCCTGTTATCTATCATCGTCAGATTAAAGAGAGACCGAAATGTAGACCACAACTTGCCAATTTTTTCGCTTATCTTCGAAACTGTGGCTGTTTTTTCCACTATGCTTGTTGGAAGATCATTGAAGAGACGATCGGTGAAATATCGGAAGCCAGTCTACTTTCTTTTGGATGACATTCAGAGACGACGAAATCGTTAGTTCGCCAAACGATTATTCTATTTCCTGCTGTTGTTGCGATTGCGGTAGGGATGGTGGTGCTGTGGCGTATGATGACCATGACGAGGTCAATGACACCGTTCAGTTTTGGCGTTGGCAGCATGGAGCGAACAAATTTTCCGATCATTCTCTTTCATGTTGAGTATGGGGCAGTTCCTGAGGTGACACCAGCCGAAACAATGTTGCTCCGTTGGTGAAAATTGTAGAGTTGTTTCTGGGTCTGACAGCCCTTCAACGAATATCTCAGGTTTTTCCGGTATATAGAACCCGATTTTCTTGATTTGGATATGGGAGATGGTGGCGTAATTTTCAATCTGTAGTTGACGTTCGCTGGATGACAAATGCGTGTACAACGTCATGATCACGCACTCTATCTTTCTAAACGTTGTTAAAATCTCTGGAAGATGAGTGTCAGTTAGGTATTTCACATCGTAGTTTTCCATTTTTTGAAAATACGGAAATTAGTAATACACCCCCATGTTCTGAAAAGCGCATATCGGTTTTCATGAGGGTAGAATTGTTAAATTCGGTGTAGTGAATGGTATGAAAAGATAATAATCGATTTTCGACTTTTCGATCAACCATTTTCATTTCGATTTTTACAGTCGATTAATCGAACCCAATAATCGATTTTTTAATAATCGACATGCATTTTTGGGAACTATAGCAAATGACCCATATACGCCATAATTACGGATTAAAATCATATTTTGGAAGAGTATTATATATAACTCCTTTATGTTGAGGTGCTCATTTTATAAACCGTAACGGCAAACATTTGACAAAAATTTTATGAAAATGTCTTAAGGTTGAAAAAATTTCGAATTAAAACATGAGGTCCTCCGTAAATATTTTCCGATGTCAGCTGAAGATTAATATATTGCAAATTTTAATGAAAGCAAAAAACGTAGACAATACTAAAAATTCCGGAATTTTTTTTCTATTTCGATTAATCGTTATCAAAAATCGGAGTATATAATCGATCACGAAATAATCGTTTTTATACCCTGAAAATCGATTTTCGACCATAATCGTAATAGATTTACACTAATTCGGAGCATTTAAAATTATTTCGGCTACTTTTCCTCTGTTCAAGTACACGATTGAGTTTTAAATTCTGCTATGACATGGCAATGACATAAATTAAACATGTATATAATAATTTTTGTTTCTTTCTTTTTTATTAAGTTTTATTTCTGTTTTGTATTTCTTATTTATAAACATTGATTTCATGAAGTTTCAAATTACAAACGATGCTTTATTTTAAAATATAAAATAATAAGTTTAAAACAGTTTTATTTGTGTGTGTTTTTTATATTTATTTAAAATGGCTTTTAAACTAAATGACTAACAACTGAATTTTAACTTATTTGATTGATATACATGTTTTCCTACAGCCAAAAACAAATTTAAAATTTATCTAAGACTAATAGAACGAATTTTCAGTTATAAACCTTAGATAAATTATAAATTTGATCATGAATAAGGTATGCAAAGGATAAAAGGGGAACGACTTAAACCAAACATTTGATATTATATTTTCTCTAAAATAAAATTTATATTTTACGAAAAATAAACTATAATTAAGATGATAATACGTTGAAACAACGTAATCAGTAATATTACAAGAGAGTTTTTCACTATAACGAGTATTTATAGGAAAATTATTTCTCAAAACTCAAAATTGAATATTAAAAACAATAAGAAAACAGAAACACTCGATAAAACATTACTTATGTTATTTCATTTCTAAAATAAACAAGTGTTTAAATTTAAAATTATGTTATGTTTAGAAATATGTATGTATGTAAATTGATATTTCTATACATATGTATGTAAATGTGTAAGTCAATGTTTGCGGTACATACAACATATGTATTTTGAAAAGAAATGTATGTAGATGAAAAGTGATAAAAAAAAAATAATAAGTAAAAATAAAACAATAATATTAATTGAGTTTGTGGGACAATCGATTAAAATCTTAAAATTATTTTTTGTTTGTTTCTTAATTGGGGGCCATTTAATAATAATAGTCCAACGGATGGTCCTACTATGAGGGATTGAAGTTATAACTGAAGCCGGGATTATTAAATTTAAAACGGGCTATGTCAAATTTTAGTTTTTCAACTTTAATGTCTGCAATACGTTTCAGTTGTCTAGCCACTTCGCGGACATCCTGTGAAGCCAGTAGCTGTCCCCCCAATGTTGTTGCTGACGATGTTGGTATCTCTTGGCTTATATGTTGATATTGTTCTTGTGGTTGGTGATGATGACGTTGCGGTTGATGTTGTTGTGTTTGCGTTTGATGCTGCTGAATGTGGGGATGAGAAACAGTGTAGGTTCGCGTTGCATGTGGTGTCTTTTTAACTAAAAACAAATAAGTGAAACCATTGCTTAGTAAAAATAGTAAGAAATAAATATCTGAAAATTATATATTTTCTTTAGGTAGATCTTAATTATATACATATATGTAAATATATATATTAATAGTGAATAGATAACATTTTCTTTAAAAATAAATTTATTTGAAAGGACTCAAAGGAAAGTGAAAAGAGTTTTATACTACTACTTGAACTACTGGAAAATTATATATGAAAGGAAGCACCAGAAAGGTCAGCTCAGAAATGGCTAGATTTACAATTAAAAATGGCTAGAAATGGCTAAAACCCAAAGTGACTGAATACAAATTCATAAATATTGTTTTTTTATTTAGTGAGATCAACTTTACTAGTATATAAAATATTACATTTCTTAGCAGATTAAAAAATTGTAATATAAATAAATTTCTGGCCACTTATAAATAAAATCGGATCCATTAAATAAATGCAAAATTGATTTTTGAATATGACTGATGTGTTTGCTTTGGAAACAATTTCGCAGCCTGTTCTCATCAAATCCACTACGTAAGATTTTTTTTAAAAAAGACTATTTCTTTGACATTTGATTAAAAATATTGTTATATTTTTTAAAAAATTTCAAGAAAAGTTTAAAATAAAATGGCTAAATCTTCCAACTAGATTAAATCTAGCCATTTCTTATGGCTAAATGAAAATAAAATCGCTAGATCTAGCCAGAAAATGGCTAAATACGAATACGTTCATGTCAGCTACCATAATTTGCAATAAATTTAAGGTCATAGTATGTCATTAATAGAATGTTGTATCAAAAAATCAATATTAGAAATAATCCGACACAAACCTACACTTTTCTAATTACAATTTCCAAAACAATTGAATTACACTCTGCTACAAAATGAGACTTTTTGCCAGAACTTGAAAAGCCACCTAATGGAGTTTGTAGGCCTAGGTGAGGACATACTAAAACCGTTTTCAAAGATTTTGAAACACCCTCAAAATTTTAAGTTATTTTGAAAAATCGGTTTTATGGTAGGTCGTAGTACATTGGTACCACTAACTCACACATTTTTAGACCGATTTCAAAATTTTAAACAACGAAAGTTAGGTAAAGAATTAAGCTTTAATAAAATGTATGTATAAAATCTATGTATATTCCTAGAAATTGTGTAAGTTTTTATAAATAGTTTCGCTTTCTTTTTTTTCGAAATTTTTCAAATTCAACAATAGTTATTTTAATTTTTTTCTATAAAAATCTATTTTTTGTTTGCAAAGTTTTTTAACGACAATTTTATATAGACAAAAATGAGACATTACTTATTAAAATCGGTTTATACTTGCAAAAGTTATTAAACTTTTTTGAAAAAGTTCCACAACATTTTTTTTGTATAGTTTTGTTGTTTTTTATTTATTCATAATACTAAAAAAGGAGTTAATGAAAAGTTGAATAACTTTTTCAGTTTTCATCCGATTTGAATAATTAAAACGATGGGTTGTTAAGAACTAAATGTCCTAAATACATTGGTATAAATAAATGAAAAGCGACTAAAATCAAAAAAGTTGATAAATTTTGTTTTTCTTTTAGATATTCTTAACAAAAACAATACTTATGACTTACAAATGTATCAAAGAATGCACGTCATTTTAAAGCGCATTCAGTTTTCGTTCCAACCCCGTTTAAAAATTTAAAGTCGGACAGAGACTGACTGAGTTATAAATCGATAAGTTGACGAACATCTCTGAAAACGGTTTTTTTCAGAATAATTTCTGAATTTGATGGTGTTTCTGACATTTTTTTGACACAATTTCTAATGTACTCGGCAAGCCCTATAACCCACGCTAGGTCGTTTTCCAAGTTTTTTTCCATCGTGTTATCTTAGCATTTTTTCGAAATTCCATCCTGAAAAATAATATTTTCAGACCATTTTCTAATGATAACAGAAATTATCTAAAAATACATTTTATCATAAAATAGTTGACATTTTCTTAATACAGATAAACACTAAAGAAGATTTTCAACCGAAACAAATAAGTTCAACATTGAACTTATTATTTCTTTTATGGCCAGTTTTTATTGGAATGTTATCACATCGAAAAACTGTGTGTCATTCTCGCTGACAAGTTTTTTTAACATCAACTTAGAAATATTATTTAGAAAGGCTATACAAAAATTCGTATTCAAACACTCAAAAAATTAGTGAACTCAATAATAAATGAAACTCTTCAGTCATTAGAAATTATGGGGGTGACACTAAATATTAAGACTGGAAGGATTAAAGGAAGGAGTATTCTGAAAATTCAAGCTTGAAGGTTTTTCAAGGGTGAAAATGCAAAAGTGGTAATTTTTTAAAAGATATAGGGAATATGATATGGGTTTATCATATGCCCTATGCTCTTGGTATTTTATTATTTCCAATGGTACTTTTTTAACTTTTTATTATAATGAATTTTGAAACATGAAATTTCTAAGTTCACTTTATTCTGATGTTACATACTTTATGAATTTGTAAAATAAATGAATCTAGAAACATTAAATTAACGTATGCGGAATGAAATTGCAACAAAAATTTGACATTGACCAAATAAAAAATACATTAGCTATTAGTGTTTTAGGACTTATTTTGAATTGCGTTATGTTTTGCCTTAATCTGGAAATCTGGCTTTCAGTTATTTCAAAATGTTAATTAAAATATATTTTATCTACTTTCATTGGGAACAATTTGTTATATTTTATATCAAGTGGCAGTGAAAGGCAGAGAAGTAGACTTTTTTTGGAAGTATGTAAATAAACCTATTATTGATAAGACGTGCAAAGTAGAACATAATCTTTTATCTAAAAAAAAATATATATATATATGGATCATAATAAATCAGATGTAAATTCCAAATTTTGACTTTTTTGGAATATGATTTGACCATCTATTCTAAGTAATATATTATGAAATGTACACAAAATTAATCATTTCAAAAAAAGAAGCATCAGAGATTATTTTTTTAAAAAGAAAGTTCTTCTTAACTGTTCCATCAACCAACTGTCACGCCCAGATGATAATGGTGTTTTCCAACACCCTTCAAATTCCAGACTTTCTAAAGTGAAAAAATGTTCCAATTTTTTTTAAATTAAAACTAATTTGAGAGTTTTTGTAGATTATTTTAAATAAAAATCGAGAAAAGTAAGACCATAAAACTGAAATAAGTGTTCAGAAAAGTGGTAACATCGGTATTTCCAACACCTGTACATTTTGTTTATCAAAAAAGAATTAAAATTAATAATCTTAGAAATACGAAGTGAGAACCGACAGAAGTTGTCAGCCGTTATACTTAAAATAAGACTGCAATCAAAAGCATCTTAATCCTATTAATATTAAACACCTTTCTTTTATTTTAACAATTCCACAATGTAGCTAGTTAAATTATTTATTTTACTTGCTTATTTCTTATTGATTTTGTCAGGATGTTAGCTATGACTTCCCTTTTTTTTACAAAAGTTATCTTCTACTACGTACTTACTTTTTCTCTCTTTACAGGATAAAACAAATGAAATAACAGGTAAATACCTATTAATAAAAAAAAATAACTCACCTTCATATATAATTTGATCGGAAATTTGGGATCGTAATCGCTTAAGCGGAATATCACCATTAATTAGTTTGGCTACCGTGGCTGTGGGTGTCGTTGTTACTACGGCCGTTTGTATTGCGGAGTTTGTATTGGACGAATTCAAATTAGAACGACGATGGGTTATAAACTCTAAATGTTCGTCTTGTTGTTCGTCTTCGGGATAGGCGGTGTCTTCAACAACAATGGTACGATATGTTGTACCACCGCCACTAACCGAATTCCCATGATTAGAGCCGCCACTACCGCCATGTGTCATCGAAGAACTGTGGTTGTTTTCGGGTATAATTTCTTCGTGTTCATCATGTTCGGTCTCCACTATGTGCTCTCCCTCATCGTCCCCGATGGCCTCCTCCACGGCTGCCTGCAGTTGTTTCTGGAATGTTTCCGTTGTTGGCATATGTTCCATTTCTTCTTCATCCTCTTCTTTTTCCGACTTAAAGTGTATGGATATCTGTTCTGGGGGTGCCGTGGCTGGTATTTTACCAAACAGATCCAATGCACGTAATTCTAATGAGGTCATGGTAATATCTTTTTCTCCCGATATGCTTCGTCTGTACTTACATCTTGTTGTATTTTTCCAGTCATTTAGACGCTGTAAAACATGGATACTATTAGCTTATTACCCCTGACAGATGTTGCTACATGTCCAACAGAAAAATGAAATCAACTTACCTTTCGCCATTCTTCCGAAGTCAATGTAGGACCATTGCCGCAGCTATTAAGCTTATCAGATAATTCTTTCCACTTTCTCGTTAAATAATTGGAGTCGTATTCTCGTGGTATACGTCCAGTGGCAAAGACAGCATCCTTTTCCATCATCTCGATGTACATCATGTATTGGTTTGTCGATGTTCTCTTTTTACGTCGATCCATTTTTTGTTGTGTTGTTTCGGCACTATCGGACATTGTTTGTTACACTCTTTAGGGACACCAATCACAATTTAAACTTATTTATTTTGTTTTTTCAACTTTTTTTTACTAAAAAATCAAAATATATTTTCTGTAAACACAATTTCTTCTCGCATACAATAAACTGTCAAAATTTTCTATGCGCTTGTCACAGGGTTGCATTTTAGTGGCTAATCTCCAAGAGTACTTAACACATTCCGTAATAATGCAACCATGTGATGTGGTAAAATAAACAGAGTTTCAGTGTTGAAATTTCAATAAGAATTATTACTTGGAGTGTTAAGAATAAGGGCCTAATTTTCCATATCCCGTCACCAAGTTATTTGTTTTCAATAAAAATAAACGCCAAAATTTAACTTTTAAAAACTATAGAATATTTAGCATGGGGTCTAAACAATAAACGTGAAAATAATTATGTACTCAAATGTCAAATTCTTATGCCAACACCATATGTTCACGTATGGACGGCAGAAACATTTATTGCACATACATTATGTATATTCCCAAAGTAAATTAATATTAATTTACTTTGTATATTCCGAAATAATTGTTCAAACTTTTTTTCTATTTAATAATGTCAACATAAACTGTCAAATTTGATTTTCATACCCTTCACCTTCGTGAGAAGGGTATAAATATGTTTGTCATTCCGTTTGTAATTTCCACAATATAATTTTCCGACCTTATAAAGTCGATTAAGCCATGTCCGTCTGTCAGTCTGTTGAAATCAATTTTCTGAAGACCCCACACACAAAAAAATCCATAGGTTATATTTCCTAAGAATAGAGTATAATTTTAACTAAGCGCAAGGGTAGAATGGCATTTACAAAGTTTCATACATACCCTTTTGCACCAAAAATATTTTCAATTGACAATAAAATAAACAAAAACAACATCGAAAATGATACCAAACATCAAATAACTAATTCCAATAGTTATATTAACATAGGTTTTAGGTAAAGTGTATTGTTTGAATTACCTATTGGCATTGATAATAAAACTTAGTTTTTAGTTTTCATATAAAAAGAAATTAACTATTTAAGCTTAGTTAATATAGCCTCGATTATTTTTTTGTGTGCAGATATCTTCAGTATCCAAATCTTCAATAATCATTGGTAGACAAATAGAGGCATTTAATTTGTGTGCATGTTTGTGTAAAAAATAAAATATTCGCAACAACATCAAGCAAATGAATGAAATGTGTGTATTTTTACGCTTTTTTGTTCACATTCGGGTTGTATGACGAAAATCATCGTAACCTGAACAATATGAACGCCTACCATGGTCAATAATTCTGTCAGACATGCTTTTGAGCAGTTTGCTATTTAAAATCAGCAAAATCCATCCATAAATAACGGAGATATGAGCAAAAATCCGAGACAACCTCTGAAAATTTCATCAAAAAAAGACAATTTATTGCATGCTTTGACAAAAAAAGCAACAATACGTACAGTGCCGGACTTAAATATTCACACAGCATACAGATTTATCTTTTATCGTCCATATTTTTTAAACGAAGGCCCCAACATTCGTACGGGTTTCAACAAAAATATTTATTTACATATAACTTATGGAAATACCTATATGGAAAAACTAAACATAAGGTGCCACATTTCAGAAAAATAATTATCTAATGTTTCGAAGTTCGATTTTAAGGGGGACACAAATATTCACACAGTTTCTAATTTTTAATAGGAAAATAGTTTTTTTAAATAGTTTAATATTTTGTGGAGTAGCCTATCTTTTAATGACTTTTGGCATTGAATTGACCAATTTTTTGGTGACGTCAACTTCAATATTTTTCGATTCTTGTAACAGGACTTCTTTAAGTTGAGTCTTACTAATAATATGGTGCTTTCCTACACGTCCGCCCAATTCATCCCACAGATGTTCTATGGGATTCATGTCAGGTGATTGCGGAGGAGTCTGGAGAATGTGGGGAACATGATGCACTATCCATATTCGGACGTCATGGGCTGTGTGTTTGGGATCATTGTACTGTGAAAATAGAAATGTTCCCAAACTTTAACTTTAGAGCGCACTGTAGTAGTTTTTCTTTTAAAATATTAAGGTACACAGTTTTGTCCATTGAACCGTCGATGAAAACTAAGTTTCCTACATCGGATGCAGCCATACTACCCCACAACATGAACCTCATCCGCCATGTTTGGCAGTGTTTAGTACATTGTTCTTTTCCAATTCAGTGTTTGTATATTATTGTATATATCGATGCAAATAATATTCTACCCCCTCAACAATTTGGATTCAGAAGTGAACATAACACTTCACAACAATTACTAAAAATCAGGAAAATGGTCAAAAGTAATTTCAAAATTGGTAAATCAACTGGTATTGTTCTACTAGATATAAAAGCTGATTTTGATTCAGTCTGGCACAATGGCTTAATCTTCAAATTGAAAAAATGTAATTTTCCTATCGAAATTATTAAAATTTTACAAAATTTCCTTGAAAACAGATTCTTCAATGTTTTCTTGGGTAATACTTCGTCACATAGGATCAATATTAACGTTGGCTGTCCTCAAGGGTCATGTCTGTCACCAATCCTTTACACAATTTTTACAGCTGATGTTCCTGAACTTTCAAATTGCACAATGTCAATATTTGCTGACGATACATCAATTCTCTGCTCCGGCATTCATTCAGTGGATATAATTCATAATTTGCAGTTTGCTCTAAATAGCTTGAAGAATTATTTCAAAAAATGGAAAATTATGATAAATCCCGAAAAAACAAAAGCTATTTATTTTACGAGAAAGCGGAAAGCATGTTTTATTCCCCAAATTTCGTTGCGTTTTTAAAACTTCGACATACCATGGGACAACGATGTCAAATATTTGGGTGTTATACTTGATACCAAAGTTAACTTCAATAACCATATACCATATATAGTTAATAAAATCAACAAATTAATAAGAGTATTGTACCCTCTAATAAATAGAAAATCTCAACTAAATATTGACAATCTTGTCCAACCTTCAAATTCAGAAGTTATTCTGAAAATAAGTTTACAGTGATGTTTTTCAACTTATCGATAGTAACTCAGTCAGTTTTTGTTCAATTTTTATTTTTTTTAACGTGTTGGGAAAGAAAACTTATTACGCTTCAAAATGACATGCATTTATGCATTTATTGATACATTTGTAAGTTATAAGTATTGTTTTTGTTACGATCTTTTTTGATTTGAGTCGCTTTTCATTGCTTATTTTGATATGAAAGCTTATAAAAATTTATATCAATGTATAAAGAAAAGTTCTTAATAAAACATAATTTTAATTTTTCAAATCGGATGAAAACTGTAAAAGTTATTCAACTTTTCATTAATACCTTTTTGAATATTTTCTCCCCCAGCGCATACAAATGTAAAAGGGTAAATATTTTCGAACTTTTTTCGAAAAAGTTTAATAACTTTTGCAAATATAAACCGATTTTAATAAGTAATATCTCCTTTTTGTCTATATAAAATTGTCTTTAAAGCACTGTGCAAAAAAAATTTAGTTTTCATAGAAAAAAATTAAAATAACTATTGTTGAATTTGAAAAATTAAACAATTTCTTAGATTATTTTTTAAAATTTTGAAATCGGTTTTAAAATTTCTGAGTTAGAGGTATTGAAGTACTACCTACCCTAAAACACTTGTTTCAAAATAACTCAAAATTTTGAGGGTGTTCAAAATCTTTGAAAACGGTTTTAGCATGTCCTCACCTTGGCATACAACCTCCATTAGGTCGCTTTTCAAGTTCTGACAAAAAGTGTTATTTTGAAGCAGTGTTATTATCCTATTTTATTTATTAAAATCAACAATAACACATTAATTTTAATTGTGTAAAATCTGGAGAACTATTACTGTGAAAGTCTTCGAACTTTATACAGGAGTAAATAGTTATTTTCGAATTGTGGAAGTCTTAAAATTTTGCCCTAATATCACCCTTACTATTCTACATTTTTTGGGTGAAAATGTTATTGTGTTAGTGGGCGTGGCATTTCTCATACAAAGTAAATAGTTAATTTCGAATATCTGGAGTACTATAATTGTGAAGTATTTAAACTTTGTATGAATCAAATTCTTGTCACTATACGGAGATTGGCTGAAAATGGGAGACACTGAATTTTTTAAAGTAAATAGTTATTTTCAAATATCTGGAGTACTATAATTGTGAAATTCGTCAAACTTTATATGTATCAATTTCATATCACGACATGAAGTTTAACCAAATTGGGAAGAATCCGAACAAGGTTTAAGTCACCTACCACACAAAGGAAAATAAATATTTTCAGAACTATAATTGCGAGATTCCTCAAACTTGTCCGATAGCTCACTTATCATTTTACATAATTTGGCTGTAAAATGGTCGGGATTGGATTAGGGGGAGTGACGCCTCCCATACAAAGTATATAGTTAATTTCGAATATTTGAAGTACTATAATTGTAATGTATTTAAACTTTGTATGAATCAAATTCTTATCACTGTACAGAGTTTAGCTAAAATTGTCTAGATCGGAACAGTGGGTGTGAATCTTTCCATTCAAAGTAGATAGTAAATTTTGAATATCTGGATAATTAAAATTGCGAGATTCTTCAAACTTTGTCTGAAAATTTATTTTTTTATAATTTTACCTAATTTTACCTCATTAAAAAAATAGTTTATAAAATCTTTAAAATTTTTTTATTTTACTACGTAGGAGTAACGAAGCACAGCGGGTTATTTAATAAAGTTTACCTATTTCAGTCCATAATTTAAAATTTATATTTTTAATCGCTTTTATCAGCTTTTTTATTATTATTTGAAGTAATAAATTCAACAAACTCAGTCCATTTCAATGGACCAACAACTCACCTTTAACTAAAGGTACAAGCATCCTAGAGCGAGTATCGTGCCATTTATTTTTCATGAAAGTTAAATAATGTTTACTAATGAGTTTATTGAAACTCATAGAAGTTAATGCATTAAGTACCTATGTATATTGTTAAATAGTGATATTCAGTTTTTATAAAATACTATATTTCAGAAAATAAATCATCCTTGTTTATCGGTATTTCCAATTTTTGATTTTTTATATTTTTTGTGGTAATTAATGAAAAAGTTATGTTTTTTTTTTTAAACGGGACAAATGGCGTCCCGTTCAGAGTATCGCCGGGACACGGGACATTCGTCTCTAAAACTGGTCGCAATTTTGAAAATATTTCGATGAAATTTGGTACATATCATTTTTTTGGCTCAAGGACCAAGCCTATTGAAACTGGCTTAAATCGGTCCATTATTTCACCTAGCCCCCATACAAATGTCCTCTCGAAATTGGACTTTATCGGTCATAAATGTTTAATTTATCTATGTATCTACACAAATTTCGCTCCAAATAAGTTTTATATATACATACAAAATTCATGTCACCAAATTTTGTTACGATGGGTCCATAATTAGTCATAGCTCCCATATAGACCCGCTTCCGAAAATCACTTTAACGTGCATAAATTGCTTAAAAATGTTGGTATACACACAAAATTCAACATAGTTTACTTTAATATAGACATAAATCACACGACCTAATTTTATGGTGATCGGTCCATAATTGGTCATAGCTCCCATATAAGGCCCACTTCCGAAAATCACTCAAAAATATAAATTATTGATATTTTAAAAGAAAAATATTTTTACTCATTTACTTGGTGTATGGTATTATATGGTCGGTCAAGCCCGACCATATAAGGTTTTTGAACATTTTTTTCCTTCAATTCAAATAATAAATCATCTGTATATATGTATATACTAGCTGATCCGGCAAACGTTGTTCTGCCATACAAATTATTTCTAGTGAATATTTTGGTTGTTAAATAAAATAGCGAATGTATTCCAAGTGAAGTTGGCATTATAGGTATTTTTGATGCCAAATGAAGAGAAATACAAACAATATTTTTTGGCGAAAAATATTTTTAGAAATGGGTGGATAGGGACATCCTAATGTCCTAGCGGTATGATATATAATATTCTCGTACCTACCAAAAATATATACAAAATTTCATAAAAATAGTTAAATATTGATATTTGGATATTGCTCATACAAAATACTAAAATCTCGGCTAAAAAACGGGTGGGTGAGGGTCGGTTGATGAAAATTTGGAGTTATAGGTATTTTTTAATGCCAAATAAATAAAATGCGAAAAAAAGCTTTTGGCCAAAAAATGGTAAAAATAAATTCTGGATAGGGTCACCCTAATGACCTAGCGGTATGAAATATACTTTACGACCTATTCTCATACCTACCAAACATACATACAAAATTTCATAAAAATCGGTTGAGCCGTTTCGGAGGAGTTCAAACTCTAACATTGTGACACGAGATTTTTATATATTAGAAGATTATAATTCATAGCTTATTATTAAGTAGAAAAGGATCATTAGCCCTAAACTCTTTACCTTCTAAGGCAAATGTATATAAATTTAATATTATCGAAATAAATAAAACAGAAAAAAAGTAAAATATCACAAAACAAACGTTTTAAATTGATTTATAATAAAATACAACTTATTGTTACAAATTGTTGTTCGCGTACTTTTTGGATATTTTTTTAGATTGAGAGTAAATGTATTTTTACGCTCTAAATTAAAGTTACTGGATAATTTTTACTGGAAAGTACGCGAACACACTTATTAATATCGCAGCCCTGTCTATTATTGATAAGACACAATCTATATATATAAAAGAGTAACGTTACTGACTGACTGACTGACTGACTGACTGACTGACTGATTCATCATCGCACAGCCCAAACGGCTGAAGCTAGAATCACGAAATTTTAACTGCGGGTTCCTCCCTCCCCAAAACGATCCGATAAGAAGGGATTTTTGGAAATTCGAACGTTTAGGGGGTAAAAAAGGGTAAAAACGGGTAAATTCGGTAACCTTATATCTTCAAAACTAATAAAGATACAAAAAAACTTAAAATAGCATGTTACTCCATTTAAAAAATAAGCTGACAGGTGTTTCGTACTTTTTGGAAATTCGAAACTTTTAGGGGAGAAAACGGGTAAAAACTGTATTTTGGTACTTTTTTTGCACCCTATGTATCTTTTAAACCAATAAACATAGAAACAAATTTTAAATCGTATTCTTTAACTAACAAAAAATAAAAAATATAAGTTTGGTACTTTTTGGAAATTCGAACCTTTAAGGGATAAAAATTGTGTTAATTTTTGGTACTTTTTCATAAAATATGTTTTTCTATAATTTTACATAGACATACGAATATTTTATTATGAGCTCCCACCACGTTACAGAAATTTATTTGAATGAAATTGTACCACCTCAATGGGGATAAAAAAGGTACCAAAAAGGGGATAAAATCGGGAAAATACATTATATTTGAAATTATTAAGCCAATTTTGATAATTTTTTTTAACGTTGGTTCCTGGATTCATACAAAAATTAACTAACAGGGTGTTATTTGGAACTCGAGTGCCAAGGTGTATATTGGGCCAAATCCGGGTAAACAGTTTGGTACTTTTTTTAAAACATATTTATTCTTGGGCACATTAACACAGTTTTTAATATTTTGATACAGGCCTGTAGCATAAACAATTTTGGCAAAATGGAATATTTTTAAATTTCAAACTTGAGGGGTGTTCAAGTAAGAAAAGGGAAATTGGTACTTTTCTCCTAATGGTACTTTTTTAAAATTTAAATTATTTCAGTTATCGACATTAAAGTTAGCTGATATGTAATTGAGTGAAGTTAGTGTTAGGAATAGGGGATCATATTTAGGTACCAAAATGTGTGAACTGTACTATAGGTACTTTTTTGTTCATCTAATGGTACTTTTTTGAAATTTCTATAATAATGGACTTAGAAACATGAAATTAAACATATATGGTCCTAAGTGAGTGAGAATTATAGGGGGAGACTTTTTGGTACTTTTTCTTTATTGGAATGGTACTTTTTGTAATTTCTTCACCAATGAACCTAGAAACATGAAATAAAGCTTATATATAAACCGAGTGAGTGGGAAACCACAAGTGTGGGTTTTTTGGTCCTTTTTCTATATTCTAATGGTACTTTTTTGAATTTTCTTTAACAATGGACTTAGAGTCATGAAATTAAGCATATATGGTCCTAAGTGAGTGAGAATTCTGGGGGGAGACTTTTTGGTACTTTTTCTTTATTCGAATGGTACTTTTTGTAATTTCTTCACCAATGAACCTAAAAACATGAAATTAAGACCGGAGTGAGTGGGAATCTACAAGTGACTGCTTTTTGGTACTTTTTCTATATTCGAATGGTACTTTTTGAATTTTCTGTAATAATGGACATAGAAATATGATGTTAAGCATATATGGTCCTAAGTGAGTGAGAATTCTAGGGGGAGACTTTTTGGTACTTTTTGTTTATTCTAATAGTACTTTTTTGAATTTTCTATAACAATGAACTTAGAAACATGAAATTAAGCATATATGGTCCTAAGTAAGTGAGAATTCTATGGGGAGACTTTGTGGTACTTTTTCTTTATTCGATTGGTACTTTTTGTAATTTCTTCACCAATGAACCTAGAAACATGAAATAAAGCTTATATGGAACCGAGTGAGTGGGAAACTACAAGTGGGTGCTTTTTGGTACTTTTTCTATATTCTAATGGTACTTTTTGAATTTTCTATAATATAATGGACCTAGAAATATGAAATTAAGCGTATATGGTCCTAAGTGATTGAAAATTCAAGCGGATACTTCATGGTACTTTTTGTTTATTCTAATGATACTTTTTTTAATTTTCTATAGCAATGGACTTAAAAACATGAAATTAAGCATACATGGTCCTAAGTGAGTTAGAATTCTAGGGGAGACTTTTTGGTACTTTTTCTTTATTCGAATGGTACTTTTTGTAATTTCTTCACCAATGAACCTTGAAATATGAAATAAAGGTTGTATGGACCAGAGTGAGTGGGAATCCGCAAGTGGCTGCTTTTTGGTACTTTTTCTATATTCTAATGGTACTTTTTGAATTTTCTATAACAATGGACTTAGAAACACGAAATTAAACATATATGGTCCTAAGTGACTGAGAAGTCTAGGGGGAGACTTGTTGATACTTATTCTTTATTCAAATGGTACTTTTTGTAATTTCTTCACCAATGAACCTAGAAACATTAAAAAAGGTTATACGGACCCGAGTGGGTGAGCAACTACAAGTGGGTGCTTTTTGGTACTTTTTCTATATTCGAATGGTACTTTTTGTAATTTCTACACCAATGAACCTAAAGCCATGAAATTAAGCTTATATGGACCCGAGTGAGTGGGAAACCACAAGTGGGGGGTTTTTGGTACTTTTTATATATTCTAATGGTATTTTTTTGAATTTCCTATAATAATGGACCTAGAGTTTCTAAAAAATCGAAGAATTTCAAAACCGCGGTTTCGGTTTTAAAAAATTAAAAACTGATCGGTTTCGGTTTTGTGATAATTTATTAGATTTTAAGTATTATAGAAACAAAATTAGTTGATAATATAGGAAATGATATACAAATCTAAAATTCAAACTTGACGGGTTATGGTTTAGTGAATGCGAATTTAAAAGTGATAATCAATGGTACTATTTCCTTATTGCAATGGTACTTTTTGAATATTTTATAATAATAAACCTAAAAATTTAAAATTAGGAACACATTTTGCATTTTCTATAATAATGGACCCAGAAATATGAAATTAGACATTTACAATTAGATTCACAAAGTGAGACTTGATAGTACTATTTCTTTCTTCTAATTGGGGTGGCGAAGCGCACCGGGTCAGCTAGTAGTATATAATTTTGTTTTTAGTTTTCGCTTAAATAAATTAACATTGGACATATATATTCATACCACAAAGTATATTTCATACGTTCGCCATGGATTGCATTTTGGAAAACGCATTTACAAATACAGACATTTGGGAAAATATTTTTCAGTATTTCAATCTAAGAGAACAGATACATTTGACACATGTTTGCGGGCTATTTCGTCATATTATAACATCGACGTGGAAAATAAAATGTAAACAATTGAAATTATATCCAATAGATGCAAACGCAGTCTTAGTTACAAATCATGTAGACAATATAGAACGTTATAATGCCTATTCAGATCCTATGTATAAATTGGGTTACAATGATTGTAAAATTGCAGACGTTGCCAATAAATCAAGCATACTCTTAAATTGTGATGAAGTAAGAGAACTTTTGGATATGAATTTCAGTAATGTCAACAAATTGCAAATATTGGAAGAAAAGAGTGAAGCTGAAAACGAAAGCACTATTTTTAGTTTTTTAATACAAAATCAATTTACAGAATTAAAAACCTTAAATTTGTTTGGCATTTACAGATTGAGCGTAGAAAATCTAAAGAGCATAAAAATGAGTTGCCCACAGTTGAATACATTGATTCTAAGCCATTGTAATAGAGAACATGGAGTTTTGCAAGATCATAACGGAATTTCCACAATTGCCAGTATGAAAATGTTGAAAACATTAATTGTAAGAGAAAAGCACATTAAGTATGAACTAAACCATATTATCGACGTTATTATAAAGTTACAACATGTGGCACAATTAGTTTTTAAAATAAACATCGTTGGGAATAATTCAGATATCATTTCTGAGAAGTCAGCACTCAATCGCCATGAGAATATGTGTGAACTAATCAGTGTTAATTTGGACGTAGCTAATAAAATGTCTATTCCAGTAATTACAAAGTCAATACTTAGGAATTTCGAAAATCTTGGTGTATTAGCAATGTCTTCAAGTAATTCTCCTCTTTCTATAAATCGAAACGTGTTGGAAGATTTAACGAAATCATGTAAGCACTTAAAAGAGTTATACTTGGAATTTTGTTATTTAGATGATTTTGTCCCTATGCCTTCGTTGGAAAATCTTACCCTTGTAAATTGTAACTATATAACTTGGATAAATTTAAAATCAATTTTAAGCCAACAAAATTTAAAAGCATTCACATCATTTTTTACCCGATTTTCTGATAACTTTGTACCCTTTTATATTGAATCACCTTTGGAATATTTACGTATTGAAACTATGGAATACGATTTTAGGGAAGATTTTAAAAAGCTTTTGTTATACAACAGCAATCAGATGGAAAAGTTAAATACACTTATTTGGCATGATTTTACATTGTGGTTTGAAGACAAACCAATTGCAATGCATCTTACTCTACAAGACACTTTTCATAATTTACAATCGCTATTTATAGATTTATCTGTAATCGCATTTGATGATATTTTGGAAATGAAGGGTCTCAAACAGTTGGCCTTTATTGAAAACGAAAATTCAATCGATCTTTCAAACCTGTTTACGATTTTTAAGCATCCTACGTTGAAACAATTTTCATTTTACACTCGCAATTTGGAATGTAGCCTAATAGTTCCTATGAATGAGTTATTACCATACCAAACAAATTTACGGGTTGTCCAAATTCCACTCGATATGTTCAATAAAGTTCGAAATATTTGGTTTAATATGTTGTCGACAAATCCTAAACTACAACTTGCTTGTTATTTTCATGAATGTAATGTCATTAATTATACATATTTGAAAGATTTGATCGAGAGCGACAAATTTCCAGCTAGAATCAAATCTATTAAGATATGCGACTTAACAATTGGTAATTCTTAAATATTTCCGTAGGTCTTTAAATATTACCACATTCGATCATTTTGTAAATTGTTACAAGTATACAAACATACTTTATAGTTATTTTATTTGACCTTTTTATTAAAATTTCAAATGATATTTATTTAAGGTCTTCTTTATAAAAATCTTTAGTGTCATTTCAGTATTTCGCTACATCATTGTTTGGCATCTTCAGGAAATTTTTTTTTATTTTTTAATTTTTTCCTGAAGATACTACACAATGATGTAGCGAAATATTGAAGTAAAACTATAAAAAAATTTTATAAAAAATATCTAAATAGACTAAACTACATGAAATATTATGTGCGTATATGGTAAAATTTTTAGATGACTAACATTATTTAAAGACAGTTTTAATTTATTGTTATTTTATTGTTTTTTTTTAGATTGTAAAAGTTTTAAAGAAAATCCGAATTCTGTAATGGATATGTTCATGGCAGCCAGACAATATTGTAACCAGCTTAATGAAATGATGTACTTAAAGCTTTAAAACGAAAATGACAAATGGATCTAATTTAAAATAATGTACTGTAATTTTTATTAATATTTAATAAATTAAATTAAATAGTTAAACAAATTCAATAAAAATTAGTTAAAAAATCATTGGCGTGACTTCATATTTCAAATCAGCACAGGCTAAATATTAAAGCTCCATTTTATGTTTTGGTAGATATCAGTCAAGTTCGACAATAGGTATGTATTACAATTTTTTTTCAATATTTTTTAAAACAAAACCATTTTCATCACATGCCTGATTATTTAATATTAAACAAAATTCTACGAAAATAAATCGACCATATAATAAAATTACATACTCAAATTGTAATTTATATTTTGTTATAAAAAATAAATCACTGATAATAACAGTTTATGTATATGGTATGACCTTGATTAGGTTTTGTTTGCTTTGGTGAGAAACAATTTCAATTGTGGTTGATCTTAATAACTTACCATTCTTTCTCTTTTATTTACATATAATAACATATTTTTATTCATTTTTAACAGATTATAGAAAGAATATGATCGCTCCGAGATCGGTCGAAAAAGTAACAGAATTGCATTTTTTGAAAAATGTTCGACCTTTTTTCAAAATCGTTTTTTTGTGAAATTGGAAATTTGTGTTAAAATCTTGAATAAATAAATTAAAAATTATTATTATTATTATTTTCGCAGTTAGTTAGCAATTAAAAGTTGTAACCTGAATACTAAAGCTAAATTAACCAAGCTTAAGTTTGTTAAGATGGATGACAGTCTAAGTGTATACAACAAGAATGCCACTAACCCGTTATTTCTCTCCAACCAGTTTTTATACTAATGGATCGTTTCAAAATGATATAACATCTTATGCTATCGTTAAACGAATATCGGAAACAACGTCTTACAGACCATACTGGAATTTTTACGGCTGAAATTGTAGCCATTAAAACTGCCATTACATGTTACTCACATTGCGAGATGGCTTTGATCTGCACTGATAGCTTAAGTGCCACAAAGGCTTTAATTAACCATAATAATGCCTATGATAATATCCTACAATATAATACTCTTACTTGTTCAGGATTCTTAAATATTTTACAATAAAATATAAGTTTTTTCTATTCTATTAAATATATTTAAAACTTGTTTCTCCTTTAAACTTACACATGTTTTTCCTTTATAAAAGTTTCAGTATTCGGCCAAATTTTGACCGTCCGAACAAAATTATTAAAACTTTGAATTGAAACGATTCCGAATAAAATGTGACAGGCCTGATAAATTATACACGAATTTTATATTATGAATAATTAATTAAGTTTATTAAATTTAATATACATATTTATATATAGTATATATTTTTTATATTTATTTTATTAATACTAATTTTAACTACATACTAAGTGTTGGTTTTTTTACATTAACATTCAAAAAAATTTAGTTTTGTACAAATGTTTGTATACAACATTTCATATATTTCTTTATTTAAACTTAATACTAAAACTAACTTACTAATTAATTGTTTATGTTTACTTAACTAAGGTATTAAAAATAAATCTTAATTTAGAAAAAAAGATCTTATTGTTTAATACATATTGAAAATTAGATATTTTCAAGTTTTAGTACAGAGTGTTTGTAGTAAAGCAAAAATATAGTAAGTAGTACAATAGATTTTAGTTAATTTGAAATAAAATTAGATTTGAAAATGGCACATGATGGAAAAGTTTAACATGTAAATTAAAAAAAAATACGATAATGGAAGCATGATTAAAGCATAAGTTTTAGTGTTTCTAATTTTATAAATTTTAATAAAGGTTTGTTTATTTCTTAAGGCATTGTTGATTTGTGAAAAAAGGCACAATGTCATATTTATGTAACCATTTTTTTAAAAAAATTACAATAATTACGTTTTTAAGGCCAAAATATTTCTTTGTCAGTATAGGGTTGTGTGTGCAACAAAAATTAAAAAAAAAACGCTGTATAATAACCCGATTATTATTTATAATACATACATATAAATAGAACTACTTTTAAATAAAGTATTTTTGATTAGTTTTTTCCTCTATCAAATATGTTATAAACTCTAAACTTAAACATAATTTCATATTGTATAATAAAATTGCATATTGTATTTTAATTTCTATTTCTCTGTTTTTTTATGTATAAAACTTTTTTCAACGATTACGTTTAAAGAATTTACATCTACACCGGTATGAAAAGAATACTAGTTGAAATATTATATTTTAGTTAAAAATTTTACTTCGTATGTATTTGTCAGTGGCAAATAAAAATCGCCATGTGTTCAGTAATACTGAACAATCTACGAAATTTTAGTTCTGTTGGCAAGCTGCATCACAATAAGGATGCTGACTGACATTTAACGAAATACATGCAATATTAGACTTATTAGGAGTACAGAATATAAGTTAAAAATTGTATGAATATTATCGGGTATGTGGAAATTAAAGCCTTGGTGACAAAATAAAAAATCGTATCGCTTTCAAAATAAATTTCTACCACATACCTGAAAAAATTACAAACAATTTAACATTTGTATTGAAATACCTGCAATAGAACTGGGATAAACATTATAATCTTATCAATCACAAAAGAGAAAATTTCTGTGGATTGCTAAAACCAATTTTAATATACCAAAGAACGATCAAGCATCTGAATGTTGTTTAATTTTTCAAACGCTATTTTGTAAAAAAATAAAACAAACTGTTTCGAATTATTTAACCAGAAAGTCAATATGAAATATATATACATATACATATCGTCCCCTTAATAAAACAATAGTGTATAAGCATAAACTCGAAATGGCAAACAAATTATACACTATTGTTTTATTAAGGGTACTATATGTACATAGATACCTTCATTCTAAAACGTGCTAAGTATAATAATGAAAAATACTAACTAATAAAAACCAAATGGCGGTACCTGGGAATTGAATTTAAAGGATTTTGATAAACTCTATTTTTGCCAATAATTTCCGCAATATTAAAAATAAATTTTGTTAAAAACAATTTTGGAGAAAAATGTATTGATAAAAAAATTGAGAGAGAAAAAATTTGGTAACCGATTTTCTCATGTATGAAAGTCATTTGTGGGCTTCGGAAAATTGATTTCAACAGACAGATGGACATTGCTATATCGACTCCGCTATCTATATCTTTATGGTATAAAAAATATATCGTCAAAAAGCATCTATATATCTCAGAACTCTATTTTTATACTTAGCATCTTACAAAATGGAGGTAACGATATGTATTAGACAAAAATATGGTGTAGTAAGTAAAAACTAAAACATAAACGTTCTAAATCTGGCAGTCTTTTCGACTGAATCGACAACATAGAAAATTACAATAAACTGTTAAACATTTAAGAAAAATTACTTTCGCAATGTTTGAATTAACCAAAAAAAATATATAGAAAATTGAACATGTTTGTCATTTAAACACAAACTTCATCATAATCTAGACGTAGTTTTTCATCTACGGAAGCCAATTTATGTATAGTCTTTTTAATACGCAAGGCAGGTAGGCGTACATTTGGATTTTGATGCCAGCATTCTTTCATAAGTTTTGACATACCCGCCAAAAGCTAAAAACAATGAACATTACATACTAAATTCAAAACAATCAAAAAAATACTAAATACTTACTGGATCTGAACTCCAACGATTCGGTATCGAAGGTCGGTAATTATCCACACATACCACCTTACGCATATCCTCAAAGCTGGGATCAGATGGCACGACATCATAGAATGGTACTTTATACTCTTCAGCAATCCCACATGATATGGTCCGTCTGCAAACTTCCCATAATACTAAGCCCAAGGCATAAATATCTGTGCGTCTTAGAGCTTCAAAATTATGCATGTCAATACTGCAAATAACAAATGGTACAATAAGTTTCAATTAAACATTCATAAAAATAAGTATAATACCGCTCTTACCTTTCTTCTAAAATTTCCGGTGCCATATAACGTTTTGTGCCAACTTTAGGATTATTGCCTAGATCTAGTTTGCCCGTAACATTTGAATGCATTACAGCTAAACCAAAGTCCGCAATGACACAGGTACCGTTTGGTTTAACTAAAATATTTTTTGATTTTAAATCACGATGAGCCATAGCAGGTTTTCCCTAAACGATACAATTTTCATTATAACAATGTAAGCATACTCAACCCCATTATCACATGTATGTTTAGTTATATTTTAACCTTAAGTTATACTGACAGTTTTCATTCAAAAATTATTTTAACCGACAGTATAACTATAAATTAAATGTATAATGCATTTCAAGTTTACCTCAGTACCAAATATTTCCGTGTGCAAATGAACTAAACCGTTCGCGATTGAAAGACAAATTAAAATCATATCGCGATGACTTAAGGCGTTCCGGTTTAAATGATCGAATAGAGAGCCATGAGGGTAATAATGTGTTAGTAGCCACAATTGGGTACATGAGTTACGTGAAGTCATATCTGAGCCAATAAAACCTAAAATGTTCTCGTGACGCAGTAACACGGTGCTAGATAGAGATAATAAGATTTGAAATTAAAAAGTTCTGCTAGATTCGTCAACTTACCTATAAATTTCAGTTTCTCGCTTCCAGGATTCTTCGTCACGACTGAAAAAGATTTTCACGGCAATATTTTCACCATGCCAGTGACCACGCCATACTTCACCATACTTTCCCCGTCCAATACACTCAACAAGTGTTACTTGTTTGGCTAGTGTTCGTTGTATAAGTAAAGGCAAGCCAGAGCCCGAACCCGAAGTAACTGAATGTTGTAAATATTCCTTTATGGTTTGTAAGGAAATAAAATTTTAGTTTAAATTCAAATTAACTAAATTATTAATTATTATTATTATATACCCTTAAGGTACTATCTCCAGCACTGGTAACTCGCAATAGTTCATCATTTACCAAATAGGAATCCGGATCTTGTTTAGCCCTGGAGTATTCTAAGCGCTTACGATGTGTTCGTCTAATGAAGTATATTGCAATATAGGCAAGTATTGAGATGATGACGAATGGTCCCAATATAGCAAATGTCATCTTTAGTAAATTGCTACTGTCAGCGCTTAAATGTGTTACTTCAGCTGTAAACAAATCATGTAAATATTTACTATAATTACATATAGAGTATTCAAAAACCGAAATCGGAAACCGGTTATTATGTTTTTTCTTCTACAAGCTGTTTTTTTATATAGATTAACCGATACTTAAGAACTTTTTTATAATTTCAGCTTTGCTATGACCATATTTTCTTATATAAATATCGAAAATCTCACGCTGATTGCATCAGTTGAGAACGGCTGCACCGATTTGGCTAATTTTTTTTAAGTGTTCGCAATAGTCCACAAAATTTTCTTACAGAAAGAAAAAATTGTCCACGCCCACTAATACGCCCAATGATAATTCGAATGAAATCGGAATTATCATTCAATTTGGACCATTTTTCATTTGCCATTCATGAAAGACATCCAAATATTGTTCATTTAGCAGTACATCTGACAAATGGAAACAGAGTGTACTTTACTGAGGAGAATGTAATACGAGTTGGTCGAATGTCATCAACAACATTGACCAGATTTTTTTAAATGCGCCGAAATGTTGAATTTGCCCAAACGCTGCAATACTCCGAACTGCCAAAATATTATACTTGGAATCAATCGTCAAAGAAATTTCAACGGTGGAAACAAGGAAATCCAGTTCCCGGTTTCCCCCATTTAATTCCTACCGACGCATTATGTCGCATTTACACAGTCCATCCAAGAAACGATGATCGTTTGGGATTAGTGTACAATGGCGTATAAAAATTCTTTGGAGCTGTCGTTACCCCTAAAAAACGTTTGGAATAAGCGAAAAAACTCATGTCAACTAACTGGTATCAGATAGCAATTTCACAAATTTGCTATATCTGGGTGCAAATGTTAGGTTAGGTTCCATGGGCAGCCACTCGTCAAGCAGCACTCTTGGGTCCATTCAAAACTGATCCCATTCTGATACCTAAGGGGTTGTTGTTGTAACAGTTCGACTGTGACCGATTGCTCTTTCCTGGGGAAAAAACTTTTGATTTGTACAGCTATCGCTGAGTTGACAATCTTTGGCCGAATATGATTCGGGTCGTTCCGGAATGGAGATCCAATTGTCGTGGGAACGTGGGATCCAAGGGGTATAATACGTCCGTTGTCTCCGAGTTAAACCAACCAGATTCTCTGCTGAAGGAGTACATGCGTCTAAGATTCATCGTTGATAGCTCATCCAAACATGATATGAATGGGATTCCGAAGATGCGTGCCCTCAGGTTTGTCAGTCTCTTCCTATTCTTCATTATGACAGCTCCTAAAGTAGTCGTTGTACCGTAGGCCCAGTGTTCTAGCATGTGTCCCAATTACACAGTGTCCTGTAATAAAGGAAACAATTAGCCTTATTTGCTCACGACGAAATTCCATAAGTAGATTCGTCCTGCTGGCATCATATACGGGCCAAGTTGACCTCGTTGTAACACAGGAAGGTTCATATAGTTTCAACTGTACAGCCGCCATCTTGCCTAACTGAACTAGGGAAATACCATAAAAGTGCTATACAATTACCCTGATTTCCATCGTGTCCAGGAACCCATATAAGCATTATCCTAGAATGTAGAGGAGGTAGACCTTATAGCGCCTGTAATCAGTATCGTGATAGTCCTTAGAACTCGTTCAACGGCCTTCCGATGAGTAGCATTATCCAAGGCAAGGTGGTCTAAAGTCATCGATCTTGTACCTCCCATTTCGTCTTTTGGGGGTTCACTCTAAGTCCACTCGAAACAGTCCACTCAGTGTACTTAACCAGATATTAATACCGCAACATCATCAGCATACGCTACTGTTTTGATCCTTTTGCTGTCCATCTTGAGCAGCAGGGTATTCATGACCATAATCCACAGAAGTGGAGATAGTACACCTCCATGCGCGGTTCCACGATTGTCCACTTTTTAAACACTAATGCCGCCTAAGGTAGAACATAGGTCTACTCTACAAAAGGTCACTCGGGGCTAAATCCGAAGAATAGGGCGGAAGAGGGAGCAATTCGTAGCATAATTCGGAACAGTTCGTGGGCTATTATGAGAAAACGCGTCAACCATCTTGAGGAAAGCATTCTCATGTCCAAGTTATCGCTCAAAATTTAAGCCACTGAGCTATGTGAGATGCCTATGGCTTTCACAATCTACGGCCACAACGAAATTCAATTTTTTAATATTGCAATTGATGATGCAGAGTTCCCATAGTATTTGGTTTGAGTGATGTTTTTTCCCCAAAAAATAATGCATAATGAGCACACGAAATTCCCTTTTTTCCATTATCTCCTTAAGTCACGCGTAAAGTCTCCGAAACTGAAACCGAAAACCGGTCAACAAATTTAATATAACCCCGTTAACCGGTTTTTTTTGGAAGACAAAAACCGAAACCGTTTAACCGGTTTTTTTAAGACAAAAATCAAAATCGTTTTTTTCAAAAACACACTTTTTCTATTAAATTTGCCGGTTTTTTGGTCTAGTCACTAGACTCTAGTCACGCTATATAATGATGCAGCTTATTCATATTTTGATAGGAGACAACTGACAGATAGATGCTTGTTGACGATTCAAAATAACTTTGATGATGAAAATAATCACCCCTATCGCGAATCAATATTTCACATGAAATATGTTCCCTTTTCCCATTTTTCGTTCATAAATTTTGTTCACGTGAAAAAATTCCCCATGTTGTGAAATTTTTAGATGGAATTTTGTAAACAATAAACAGCTGTTACGAACAAAATCAACTATTGTGAATTAAAAGTTTAGGGGAATATCACGATAGCAATTTTCCCTTCGAGGGAAATGGATATTTCATGGGAACATAAATTTAACAAAACAATTTTTAGTGCATGCCGAAGAATATCTTTACATTGATGAAAGTGTATACACCGAAGATGACAACATCTTTATTGAAATTGAAGAAACAGAAAGCGAATCTGAAGATGTTACTGAAAAAGGGAAACTGGGTAGATGTACCTAACAAAATAAGTAATACTATTTAATCTCTTAAATATCTTCTTAACCCAGATATGCCGACTGAACTACATGTAGTTCTTGTTTACAGGATACGTCACGTTTATCAAAATACCATTTTTTTTGTTCACATACTTAGTACTCACCAATACCTCATGGCAGATTGTGTGATCGCATTATTTTTTGCTACTATTTTTGATTTATTGTATTTTTAATTTGTGACATGATACCACCATTATATTATGTTATATTATGAATTTGTGATATTTTCATAATGCCCATATTCAGTCATTATGGACATATGGGCTAATCCTGCGTGACGAACGTTTCATTCGTACACGTTTTCATATTTAAATATGAAATTTTTTGGTTTTTCAAATAAGATACCTCCAACGTATACTATACACTATAGTGAGATTTAAGTGCAATTCCAAATGGCATAAGACATTTCCTTTTAATTACCATTTCTTGCGAAATAATTGATCGCAAAATTTTGTGACGCACGTTACAAAAAGTGGAAGTAACTTTAAAAGTTGAAGAGTTTATTCGTAACTTTAGCGAATTTGGCATTAAAGCACACAAAATCTTATTCCTAAAAGAAAGATGAATGAAAGAGAATTCTAATATAACTTATTTGCATGAACAATCATTTGCCGTTTTCATAAAAAGCCGAGAACATTTTGTTACGCACGTTACGTGACGCTCGTTACAAATTATCCAGATTTAAATCGAATGGTCAAAAATATAGCTGTCAATCGAACCATCTTGTTAACATTTCAGTAATTATAAAAACACATTAAAAAATTCAATTTTTTTGTATAAAAAAAAGATATCTGACCTAGTGTTGGATTTGATAATCATTTTTGTATGAATGACCATTAAAATACATTTTGTTTATATATAAAATATAATATACATATCAAGTCTAATATTACAATTAAGAATTCCAAGTTTGATTCATTTAAAAATTTTTTGTTGGTAGACTGTTTCTGGGACTTGCCCATATGTCATTTGTACGGAAAGTAAAATTTTGTACATTTACAAGTGAATAAATACTATATTTTATTGGAATTTATATTTATCAAGAGTATGTTGATTGTTATATGCATGAATGTTTCATTATTGCGTTTTAGTTTTGTTGTTGTGACCCCAATGTCCTATATATAGGACAACTTAAAAAAACAACTTTTTTCAATAAATTTAAACAAAAAACTATAATTGCACTGTTTTTTATTTCTCATTTGCTTCCAAAATAATATAAAAGTACTTTTAAAATGATCAAGCTCATGCCTTCGGCATATCTGGGTTATTGTAACATTTTTATCGACATATAACTATTAAGGCATATAACTATTTAAAACAATTGGAAAGCTGTTTGCGGAATAGTCTTATTGCTGAAAAAGAAGCGAATTTAAAGCAGGAAACTATTTTTTATTTTTTTTTTAAACGATGCTAATTAGATCTTACGAAACATTATTTCTCGTAAGATACTATGTATCAGTGAATTTTTAAAGTGTTCCTTTAATTTATTTTATATACATATATTTATGAAATTGGAATGATCTCTTTTTGTTGTTTGTTATTATTTAATAAATATATAGTTTTTTATTAGACCTTCCCACAGGCGAACACCTCTCAATAATGGACAAATTTCAGGCGGCCGTAGCTGTCCTCTATAGAGAGTTTTCAATGTACATATATATGTATATGTACATATATTTCAATGTGTTACAAGAGGAATGACAAGATCAATATACACCCCATTTTTTTGGTTGTGGGAAAAAATATGTTGCACAAATCTTTCAGAAATACTAGAAATTAGAATTGAAAAAATCAGCAAAATGTGTCTATATATGGTTGAAAAGAAATATGTATACGCGAACACTTTACAAGTAAAATGTTTTAGGCACATCTATAGAACGTATAGGAAGCTTTACAATCAGTAAGATTGTTGTTTATATTTACTATTTAAATTTTTATATCTAAAAACAACAAATTACTATCTGCTTACCATTTAACGGTGGTAATTCAGGAAATTCACCATCATTGCAATAATCGCCTGCACAACATACAACATTTATATAAGCCTGAGTATTACGCTTCCGTGGTCCACCCATAGTATTTATAGTATTCTGATTACAGATTAAAGGAATCTGGTCAGGGGTTGTTGTACAACCGCGTGTAACTCTCTCTTCACCAAACGCATCGCGTATTCGTGACTTGTAACACTGCAATAAGGTATTAAATATGTTATATATTCTTATACAAAGTTTGTAATAATAAATGTACATACCTGTATAGCATTCTGGCACATATGGGCATGCTGTGACGGATCGCGACATGGAGCTTCACACGAATAACATTTGAACCTAAAATAATCAATCGTGAATATTAAAGAAAATCCAAGCTTACTTTTTATAAGGAAAAATTCAACAGTATTCTACAAACTAAATATGTAATAACAAATGTAAGAATAAAACAAAGCAAACAGCAATTTTTAAAATTCCAGCAACAAAACAGAAACTTAAATTTGAGAATCAAAACAAACTCCAATAACAAATGATGGGTGGTTTTACCTTCTTTTCATGCGTCTTTTCGATTTTGAATGTCTCCTACAGGGGTTTATTGTTTTGTTTATTAATATTTTTATTTTAGCATACGAAGGAGGAAAGCATTAAGAAAAAAGAGTAGGAGGGAAAATAGTGGGAATAATAAAATAGAAATTTAAGTAATATTAGCCTTAATAGTTCTTAAACATATGAATGTTTATTACTCATAAATTCATCAATTTTATATAATTTACAAATATTTCTGCAAACAACCTACCTTGGATGAGTTTGTATAGAATTTTGTACAGGCACTACGGAAATCTCCTTGCTATTTGAGATTGGTACTTCCAAATCCATATTTTCCTGATTTTCATCTAACAATAGATTACTTATTTCACCTTAAATACATACAATAATATTAATGGTAATTGATTATTAAATTTTCCAACACAAATCTAAGATATTAACTAAAATATTTCGAAGCCCTGGCGTTCCTTATTGTCTTTTTTATAGATTGACAGTCTGCTGTTTTTTTTAATAAGAACACAAACAATACACACACACTTTTACATATTATTAAGTTCTGCCAGCAGCGTTTTGCCTTATTTTTTAGAATGCGTTTCAATGTTCGAAAACCATAACTTTTATATTTAAAATATTATTTTTCGATTGTTTTTCTTTAACAAATTAGTTTAAATAATGCACTTTTTAATACCTTTTGCATTTTTTATGTATAAAATCGTCAACAAATAAATTAATTTTATAATGGCAGCCATTATCAGTGACGACAATTTGGCGATTTCACCGCTAAATCCATCAATGTTTAGCGAATAGAAATAACTCCAATAGCTAAAATCCCAGCGATTTTCAAAAGATAAAAAGAAAATGTTTTTGTATGCCCGTAACTCTATGTATTGGCAGCCATCGACTATTCGAATGTTTTCGACTATTAATATTTTTTCGGATAACGTAATCTATTGTTCTACGTTTTTGCGAGCAAAAAGTAGATTTTAACTTTTTTTACCAAAAGACAATCGACTTATTACGTACAAAAACAATCGATTACGAAAAATCTACATTTTAAAAATCGAAAAATATGTTTTTTTTCATCTATAGAACCCTAGTAAAGCTGGGTTTCCGCATACACTGTAATCGTCGCCGATAACGAAAACTTAAACAGAAAAACGTTGGTGTTCGTCACCGTCTCGTTACTGAATTATTTTCGTTTCAGTTGGGTGCGTTGCTGCATAAAACAGAAACGAAATTATTTTTTAATTTTGGATGTCGCACATTAAATAGAATTTCATTATTTTTGACAAAATCTATTATTTTTTCCGTCCAATAAAGAAAAAAAAATTTTTTTATTCATTTTGATTTTCTTTAAATTGGAAATAAAAAAATAATTAAAATAATTTCGTTCCTACAGCACCGAAAACAACCTACTTGAAGTTGTTTTCGTTCCGTCCCCAAATGACAGGTTTTTCGTTACTGATCGGTGCCATTTCGTTCCCCATTTTCGTTGCCGATTTCTGAAGCGAACTTTTTTCGGTGCAAATGTATGAAATTTCGTTTTCGGTGCCGATTACGGTGTTGCGGAAACGAAGCTTAAGCACAATATAATTTTCGTTGTAATCTTTAAAAATTGAGGTCTTTTTGTATCAAAATTACGTAGACATAGTTGTGCGAACAATTATTCTGATAACGTTATTCGAACAAGAATATAACAATAAATAAATAAATAAAATGCAGACAATAAATTAATCGCTGCGTGAACATGTATTGTCAAGACGGCGGAAACTGCTCTGCTGTCGTTGAAAGTTCTTCCCTGGTTTTCTGGTTGATACAACTGTCGAAATTAGGCCAGGCATATTTTATACCAACTAAAGTTTCGAAAAAATGAATTCTTAATTCCATTTTCAAAATAAATTTTATCTCTTAAACCTTCTGTTAATGAATTCATTATGAATTACATAATTCATATTGTTACGTTTTTACATTTTAAAAACGGTGAATTATTTCCTTTAAATAAACCGGACACTTTTTATTGCAAATAAAAGCTGCTTAGTAGTTTAAAATTGTAACGTCTTATTCAAATTTACACAACTACATTTTAATTAGTGGTACTGTTTTCATACAAATACACGTTTATAATTCACAACTTATACAGCACACTATTAGGCAGTTAATTCTGGAAAACTTGCGTAGTTGCCTTCGAAAGAGACATTTCGCAAATCAGCTTGTTTATAAACAAATTTATTTTCTTTAAATATGAATATCCTAAGAAGTTGTAATGTTACGTGCTCTAATAATTCCTTTAAGAACATACAATTTCAATTTGAGTCATTCTTAATGACCAAATTTGTCGTTGAGTCAAAAAAATTCTTTTATTTCAACCATAAGCTTCTTTGACAAAAAAAGGATTGATATAATGTAATCATTCGATTAGCAATAACTTTGGTCATCATAACCAATCAGAATATTGTAAATTTTAGAAGAAATCGTATAAATAAATTCCAGAAAAATCCCGATAAAAATATTCCCTGGAATCGGTTCTTAGTTGGAAGAGTTGCCCATACAGGTATTTATGGTAGTGATTTACGCTCTCGAGAATGGCTTCTTTATTATGCCCCAATACAGCTATAAACATCACCCCAGTCACCAGAATTAAACCCAATAGAGCACATATGGGACGTTGTGTAAAAAATTGTGCGAAAATATGAAATTAGTAGCTGTCTTGCAACAACAGAATATATGTATGTAAATCAATGTACATATTTTGAGTTTTTATATAAGTAATCGAATTTTGGTCTAAAATATGAGTGATCCCGGATCGAGCTCCTTTTCTTGATTAAACGCTTATTGGCCAAGTTATTAGCGAATTTAGATAGTTTTTATATATAAAATCGATTTTTGTTCAGAAATATGAGTGATCACAGATCGAGCGATTTTAGATATTGTCAGTTTTTATATAAAATAATCGAGTTTTGGAAAGAAATAAGAGTGATCACAGATCAAGCTTGATTAAACGCGTATTGGCCAAGTTATTAGCGAATTTAGATATTTATGTGCTGTTTATACCCTACACCACCATATTGGGGAGGGTATTATGCGTTTGTGCAGATGTTTGTAACGCCCAAAAATATTAGTCTAACACCCACCTTAACCACTTACTGAGTCGATTAAACGATGTCCGTCCGTCTGGCTGTCCACGTAAACCTTGTGCGCAGAGTACAGGTCGCAATTTTGAAGATATTTCGATCAAATTTGGTACATATTATTTTTTCGGCCAAGGACTAAGCCTATTGAAACTGGCTGAAATCGGTCCATTATTTCACCTAGCCCCCATACAAATGTCCTTCCGAAATTGGACTTTATCGGTCATAAATGTTTAATTTATAAATGTATCTCCACAAACTGCGCTCCAAATAAGTTTTTGACCCGCTTCCGAAAATCACTTTAACGTGCATAAATCGCTTAAAAATATTGGTATACTCACAAAATTCAACATAGTAAACTTTCATATATACATAAATCACACGACCTAATTTCATGGTGATCGGTCCATAATTGGTCATAGCCCCCATATAAGGCCCACTTCCGAAAATCACTCAAAAATATAAGTTATTGAAATTTTAAAAGAAACATGTTTATGCTCTTTTACTTAGTGTAGGGTATTATATGGTCGGGCTTGACCGACCATACTTTCTTACTTGTTTTCTATAGCGAACGAGTGCTTTGAGTGGATGTTTTACATGTATTTTGTTTTTGTTACAATAACAAAACACATGTTAAATTTCCACTCAAAGTACTCGTTCGCTATAGAAAAACAGCACATTAGAGTTTTTATATAAAAAATCGATTTCTGTTCAGAAATATGATTGATCACAGATCGAGCTCTTTTTCTTTATTAAACTCTTATTGGACATGTTATTAGCAAATTTAAATACAGTGGAGTCGGGTTAGAGTGAACACTTGATAATTAGAACTACTGGATAGTATGAACACACAATTTTTTACATTGTAGACTCTAAAGAGTGAACATAGCCTGCATTGGCGTAGATAGGGGGGGATGGGGTGTGCAAAACCATGTGGATTCGTGTTCACACATATCATCAACTCAAACATTCTTAGCATAGAGGCTATGCGTTCACTTTTCGAAACCAGAAAATAATAATGATTTAAAAAACGTAAGCCAAGCTCTTCAAATTAACAGTATAAAATAAACACCCTTTGCACAAATAGTGGGCGTGGTCAAATTGTCATTCCGTAAAAACCTAAGTTGGACTATGCACATTGGTTTTTTTCCGTTTTTTTTTTGGCATAAACTCTAATTTAAAAGCAATTGAATTGAAATTTGGTTTGTATACATTTTTTATACTCCCAAGATGACTTGCCAAGTTTCATATGATTTGGGGCACAATTTCATATAGCTGCTATATAGCCGATTTGCCCCAACTTTTTTGTTTATAAAGCTATTGAAGTGAAATTTGATTTGTATTAATTGTTTGTGTTTCTAAGATGACCTACCAAGTTTCATATGATTTGGGGCACTATTTCATATAGCTGTCATATAGCCGATATGGCCGTTCTGACCGATTTGCCCCAACTTGGTTGTTTACAAAGCTATTGAAGTGATATTTGATTTGTATACATTTTTTATGTTCCTAAGATGACCTAACAAGTTTCATATGATTTGGAGCAGTATTTCATATGGCTGCCATATAACTGATCTGGCCGACATTTTGACGTTTCCACTAAAAATATTATTTTTAAATTTTGATTTTTTCGAAAAGGATTAGTTTCTTATTAATCTGCACACTTTGGTTAATGACTTCTCACTTACAACTTTTTGCAACACTTTGCCATGCAAAAGTACTGATCCACGAAACACAACTACACTTGTTAAGCTCATTCTAAAAATACATATAAACAAAACACGGTACAATTGGACAAAAACATATAACAACGTCACAGAAATTGGTAAACTATAGTTTTACATATTAATTCTTTTCACTTTTGTGTAAACTTTCGGCAGAACAAACAATCAAAGTTGCAAAATTTTACCCGCCAATTTCACACAAAACGTGTGGTACATAATAAGCTTTCTTTAACAGTGCGCAAACAGAACAGTATTGCTCCATATGTTAAAGTTAAATATTTTTTTCTAACTAGGGTGTTTAAAAATTAAAAATCAACAAAATTTTAAAGTACTTAAATAAAAAAAAAAATTACTTTATGCCAAAAAAACGGAAAAAACCAGTGTGCTATGGCCAACATTTAAAAAAAATGGTCTAATCGGTCCGGCATATTTCTTTTCTGTTAATATTCATATTCTCTGTATTGCCGTCCTTCGGCAGCACATTGGGTTGAATCATGGTCAAAGTGGCGCAATTGATTTTTTAGAATTAATATTTATTTATTAAATTTATGGATACATTTTTCGTATTTTTAGATAAAGTAATACAAATTGAAATTATACACAATTAAAATATTTTTTTTTTTTGTTTAAAACATTTAAAAGCTAACTTTTTATGATGGAACCATCAACTTCAGATATTTGAGTATATGAATAAGAATCTTTTATTTAGATTTTTTTTAAATATGATTGTAGTTGTTTGTTTTTAAACTATATAATAAAAAAATACATTATTTACTATTTTATTTTAACAAAAAAAGGGTGAATTCCAAAATGTATGTATGCAATGCAACCTTAAAAATTCGAGCGATTCTTAACGCAACCGTATAAACTTTGATAATATTTCATATCGCAAAATGTCTGAAAAAGTAAAAACAGGCAGTATGATAAGTTTTTTTTTTAATTTTAACTACGCGTTTGCATGCTTTGTCTTGATAAAGATATGACTGCATTGCATACATACATTTTGGAATTCACCCGCATGTTTGCGCGCCTTTCTTTAAATTATGATTTTATTAAAAGACTCGAGCTGCACTGTGGCGGAAATGAAAAACTGGAAATAATCCAATAAACCAGAAAACGACATGATAGCAAAATCGATATTACCTTATGGGGGCGATTATGATATCATATATTATTATAAATTAGTTTTTCAAAATTTTCCTTCCAATAAAATAAATAAATAAAAGTTTTATTATAAAACACAAACATTTGAAAAAAACTTCAAACTGAAAAATAATTTATATTAAAAATGTTCAAACAACATACGCAAGATTAATACAAAATAAATATTTAAAACATTATTATTTGATTTAAACAGTGGGTATGTAATAAAAACGCGATCAGTTTCTTCAAGTTTATGGTGATTTTATCTGTATGCAATATTTGAAACGTTCAAATATTTACAAAAATGTGCACATGTGGGGAAAATATGTTATGTTATGTTATTTTTCCATTACAGGTTTTTATGTTATTTCAGCGAAATATCTAGTATAAGATATTAAAAAAATATATACATATATAATTTTTAGTATTAAATATCATTCTGAATAAAATCTGTAGCATAGCGATTTCACTATCGTTTTTATTGGAAATTATGATAGCGAAAACGATATCATAATTGTCTGGAAAAACGATATTATAAGGAACGGTACAATTTAGTCCGCAAAAATTATCGTTTATGACACGCAAACGATATCATATATGATAGTTTATATCATCTAGGTGATATCGTTTCGATATCGTTTTAATATCGTTTGGTTTATTGGGAAATGAAAAAAAATGGAAGTAAATCTGTAAATTCTAAACGTATTTTCCGATTTTAATAAAATTACCCATGCCTATAGAGGAGGTGTAGCTGAGTTTAAGTTTTGAATTTGGAGTTAAATCACTAATACGCACAGGAGCCTCAAGGCCTCAAAGTGAGGTAACTCGGGAAAAAACTTGTCTATTGAAAAAACGAAAAACTACTTTTTGTTTCAAATATAGAACCCAAGTGGCTACAAATCTTATTGACTTGATTTATTTTTTCAAGTTGAATTTTAAAATAACCACGCTGCATTTGCCATACTATTTTGTTTCTTTCCATTCAGTTTCTGTTAGTGTCATCACTTGTTTTACTAGTCAAACGATGGTTCGTTTTCAATAGTCGCACGTGGAGTTTATTCTTTATACGATTTGTATATTTATTTCATTGCTTAATTATAATTAATTGTTATTTAAATTTGACACAACTATCTTCGAAATGGCTATGCTAGCTGAGCCCAGGCAACGGAAACGTTATAATTTGGTCCCCAGAGGGAAAGCTTTATATGAAGGTGAGCGGTGGAATTTTGGGAATCTTCAATGAATTGTTTCTAATATATAATTATTTTTGTTTAGATGACAGTCGCTATGGTACAAAAATGCTCGAAAAGATGGGATGGGAAAAAGGCAAAGGTTTGGGAGCCAATGAAGATGGCACAAAGGACTTTGTGAGAATTCGCTATAAAAACGATGCCCTTGGTTTGGGTTTTGAACATCGTGATGATCAGTGGACACAACATGAACAAAGTTTTAATGGTCTGCTGAAAAGTCTAAATAATGAAGAAGATGATGCTAATACAAACATGCTTGAAGAAAATGGTAATGGGTCACAAGACGACATGCCGCGAATTGGTTTTGGATTCCAAGACCCCAGTGCGAAGCAAGAGAAAAAACCAAAGGTAGAAAAACTGAAAGAAAAAATTAGCGGCATCTCTTTGGAGGAAAGATCAAAACAAAGCAGGGCTCGAGTACATTATAAAAAATTTACCAAAGGTAAAGACTTGGCTCAATATAGTGAAAAAGATCTGGCCAATATTTTTGGTAAAAAAGTAGCTGATGAGCAACAGGCCGCCAACGATTTCTATCAGCAGCTGAATAATACTTTTGTGAAAAAAGAAGAAACAAAAGATGAAGAAGAAGAGCCCAATAAAGGTGTTCAAATAATAAATACCGGTGTATCTGTTAGTGATTATTTCAAAACAAAAATGGAAGCTCTTAAAAATAGAAACAATGGTTTCGATGGTGCAGATAAGAATGTAACTCATAATGATGAACAAATGGAAGAAGATGTTTCCAAGAAAAAGAAAAAAAAGAAAAAGGATAAGAAGGATCAAGACATGGAAGAAGAAAAGAGTAATGAAACGAAAAAGGAAGAACCAAATGGTCTTATTATAAATCACGATGTTTCGGTTGCAGATTATTTTAAAATGAAAATGGATGCTATTAAAAATAAAAAAAAAGAATTAAATAATACTGAATATAATGTGGATAAAACCAGTGTAAATGATGAAGTACAAGAAGTTGAGGTTATTAAGAAAAAGAAGAAAAACAAAAAAGTGCTTAATGTTGAGGAAAATGATTCTGTCAATAAGGAAGACAATGGCCATGAAAACTGCATCAATGATGAAACGAAAAAAGAAGCAGAAGTATCTTTCAAAAAAGAAAAGAAATCCAAAAAAAGTAATGCAGTAGATACGGTGGAACTTTCTCTCGATGAAGAAACTAAAAGTAAAAAAAAAGATAAAACAAAAAAGAGAACACAAGAGATTGGCGGTCAAAATGAGGACATTGAGCTACCATTAATAAAGAAGATAAAATACGATAACTCACCAGCAGAAAATACAAAGGAGGTTAACATTGAAATTGACTTAACACAAGAACCAACAAAAAAGAAACAGAAAAAAAGTAAAACTAAGGAATCAAATGAAGTCATTGAAATAGACGACAGTGACAAAGAAACTAATCCCGTTTCCTTAAATGAAGGCAATTTAATGGAGAAAAAAAAGAAAAAGAAATCGAAGAAAACTAAAGAACTCACCGAAAACTCAGATAAAGAAGTAAATTCAACCTCGTCTTACCAAACCGAAAATACGACCGGCCATCCATCGGAAAAGCCCTCCAAATCCAAAAGAAAAGATGTAAGTTCAAGTACAAACAATGTATTTATCAATGACCTTAATGTTCAAATATTAAATCTTGATGAACTAAAGAAAAAATACGAAGCATTTAATATCTACCCACTCTCTTCATTTTGTGCAGAAAAATTCCGCAATATAAGTTTAAACGACTTTACGGGCTCCATACTGCCACAAATCGAAGGCTATGGTCTCGACTCACACATTCAGCTGGACGTACAAATAAATCATAATGATGAAGAACGCATAACAAATCTATGGAGAGGTGTTCTAGATAAGTATGTTCAATTGCAGAAGCCGAAAAAAACGTATCAGCACTACGTACGAGAAACGATTAAAGCCCGGAAAACAAAACAAAAAAGGCCAAAACTTTATGTAAAAACTTGGAAACGTAAAAATGCCTTCCAAGTTATATAGTGTCTTGTATACTATAGTTTTAAATAATTTAGGCAAATCTATCAGGAGATGTAGTTAAGTTCAACATTTGTAAAATAAATTAAAGAGTGTAAACATACCTATACATAAATAACTTAATTATAAAATGTATGTAGATGCATTGTAATAAAAAGAAGAAAAAATCTGAATTTGTTTTTTTTTTATAAAACATAGAAGCTGAAGCAGAAGACTTCTTTACTTTATTTAATTTAAAAATTTAGTTAACTTTTCCACATCCCGCAGAGAAAACATAAAATGTTATAGGTTTATTTCACATCAAATTAAAGCCCATGAAGAAAAGTAAATAAATAAAACCTTGTCAGTTGACTACCACATATCGAATACATACTAATATCCGAAACGAGAGTGTGTGACATGGCGGATATTTTTTCGATTCATTTTTGATATGAAAATATACATATGAAAATATGTATTTTAGGAAAAATTTGGGAAAATCTCGCAACCGAAACTTTTATAAATAAAAAACATTTATTAATAGAAGGCAGAAACATATATTTTATTGTCAAATATTTAAGCATCGTGTAAAAACTGTTCTCTAAAAAATTTAATTTCAAGATGAAAAAACATTAAAATAATTAGTTTGTTTAGGAAATTAATAGTATATTTGATTTGATTGAATTGAACCGAATATTAAGGTTCAATTATAGGCCGATCCTCAAACAATTGTAAAGTAACGTGTATAAATGTTGATCTGAACGTTTAATAGTTTTTATTATAGCTTTTAGAAAGACTAGCAATTACCATTTACGGAAATAAATCTAGATGAAAATCAGTCCCCTTAATAAAACAATAGTGCATAATTTGTTTGTCATTTCAAAATAATTGAGTTTAAAATTTTTGTGTTAGTAGACATCTGGAATAAAAGTAATATTTCAATTGATCAATATACCTGCGGGGTTATTATGTAACTCGTTTCGAAAAGAAATTCGTTCGAATTTGTATGCTTTATACATTGCATTTCGAAAGTGTTTCGGATCGAATTACGTAATAACCTTTTAGGTCGCTTAGTGGGATGCTAGTGGGACATATATCAACATAAATATTTTGTAACTCAAGGCATAGGTACAATTTTCGACTTTTTTTTCGCAACATGTAACTTTTTTCAAAATGGTCTTTTTTTAATTTTTTTTTTGATCAAAAGAAAGCTTAGGTCCATTCCATTAAGAGGTTTTAGGTGGGATATATGTACATCAAAATTAATGTTTTGTATACTCAAATTGTATGTCTTGAGTCACAAAATATTTATTTTGATAGATATCCCACTAGCATCCCCTAAGCGTCCAAAAAGGTCTTTCTTTTAAGCAAAAAAAAAAATTAAAGAAAGGGCCCATTTTGTAAAAAAAGTCATCAAAGTTTTTGATTTTGCAAAAAAAGTAAAAAAATTTATGTTTTGAGTTACAAAACCTTTATTTTGATAGATAGGTTTCAAGGAAAATATCTAAGCTTTCTTTTGAAAAAAAAAGTCAAAACATTTTTAAATTTTTTTTATTTTTTTCGGAAGATTGAAGAAATTGCTATCTTAACTATTTGAGACACATTTTGCTATGAACAATAGGTAATAAGTTACATGGATGAGAAAAAATACCTGTTTGGCCAACATGTCAAATTTCTAGAGAGTTCTCGACCGATCATGTTGAAAAATTGTGTCTGAATTACTTTCCATTAGAACTAACCTTGGTGCAAATTTCATACCGATCAGGTTCACTTGACATGAAATGCCTCATATATACATATAATCACTTTGATTGTACACTTGTGTAACTGTCATTCCAATTCGAATCATTATAATTTTTTCTTGGCATAAGCTCAATTTTTCGAGGCACAATATTTGGCATGCTTGTACATTAGACATGCCCTTACAAAATAGATTTGCTTAGGATGTGTATTTTTTTGAGTCATGGAAATATAACCATATACGGACACCACTACGTGATAAAAGACCAACAAAAAGACCCGTGTCTCCCAATTAGGAACTTTCATTTACTCTCTGAGGCAAAGTTGTAGCCCTTGTCATAAAGAACAAAAATTGTGAACATATAAAATCAATAATCTTCATCTTCAAGATCAAAAGCGCAAAAAACTTAAACTTAACGGTTTGCTATGGATCTGAACAGGGCAAAATGTAAAAAATATAAGTTTTTAAAGTTTTTTGCGATTTTGATCATGAAGATGAAGTTTTTTTGATTTTATCAGCCCAATTATGAATAAAATTTCCCCGGGAGTTTTTTCCCCTTTTCTCATTTTTCCTATTCAAATTCAATGGGAATAAAACTCCCGGGGAACAAACTCCCGCGGAATTTTTTATTCATAATTGGGATGTATATGTTCACAATTTTTGCTCTTTATGACAAGGGCTACAACTCTGCCTCAGAGAGTAAATTATCACTTTTTTGCAAAAATGAGGCCCCAAATCTATGGGGGCCCATAAAAACAGTACACACTTTGGGCAAAAATGGTATTTTATTTTTTTGGTCTGTTATCACGTAGTGGTGTCCGTATATGGTTATTTTTTTTTTCTTGTTTCAATTATACAACTTTCTTTCGATTTCTTTCGATATGGCGTTTTCTTTTCTGGCATAAATGATACCTTTATTCTGCCTTTTACCCTTTTCTGTGTTCTTTTCTAAAAAAAAATTTTGTTTGGTAAGGGTATAACGTGTTCTTTTCAAATAATGTTGCCCTAAAACCCCGAAGATATGCTACACACTTCACCATCAATTTTATCAAAGGGTTAGAAATGCAGCACTTTTTAAACAGCAAAATTGAATTGCATAAATGGTAATGGTTTTTGTTCTATTGTGATCGTTAAAAATGTAAAACATTATGAGGTTATTGAAAACAAAAAAAAATGTAAAACATTATGGGTAATCTTTAATGAATGGTAAAAAATATGTTGGCAACATTTTGTGTCTGAAAAGAAAAAGCCATTACATTATGCAATAGTTAGTTTTAGCTACTAATGATCAAAATAAGACCAATCCAAAGCAAATAAATTTTTTAAGGGCATGTCTATTCAACATATTAAATCTTCTTCATTCCCTTTTTCTACATCACTTACAGAAACATTCAGGATCATTGTCAACGTTTTCCGTTATGAATTCAATAAACATCAGAAGCGGCAAAAAGTAATTTTGAACTTTAAAAATATTCCGATGCGTCTTATGCAGACCTATAAATTTATTAAATTTCTTACTAGTTTCGCCCATTGGCCTTAAATGGGGACAGTATATTAAAATGATACCTCGTAGTCAAATTTTCGTTGAGAGAATGGTTTTATGCGATTGTCCACAACCTTTAAAAAAAATGTAATCTACATATAACAAATCGAAAGCACAACAAATGCTACTTGCATTTTCTTTTGTAGCAAGTGCCCTTTATTGCTAACATTATAAGCCTCTAGAAGTGATATGTATTTTTATATTAAAATATATGTATAATAGGTGTCCATATGGTAATGGGTTAAATTTTCCACTGCTTCTGGGTTTATTAGTTGCACAGAGCAAGAATGCACAAAATTTATGTTCTTGATTGGGAATGCGAATTAGTGAACGTTATTCTAATGGTCTAGGAAGATTTTAATAATTTAAATATTTTATGAAAGATAATTTAATATAAATTGTGATTGTTTTCATTCCACGCATTTAAACTTCATTGTCTAATTATCAGTGTTGGATTTTTATGCCGGAAACAATGCTGGTTGAATAAAAAATACTTGTTACTTACATTGGACTAGCACTGCCTGCTGCTTCTACTATTGATGTATTATTGTTAGAGCTGTTCCACCAAATTAAATAACATAATTAAGAAATCGCATATTTTACTATATTATATTTAATTTTATTAAAAATATTCTAAAAAACATTGCTCGAACTCATAGAGAAATGAATGAAGAAAACTTAAAATTCAAAATATAAAATAAAAAGAAAATCACATAAATTTCATTAATTCATAGCCATATTTAAAAATCGAAATAAAGGAATTTCCAGCTGTTGAACAGTACAAAAAAAAGACATCATCGTCGCCCACAAAAATACCACACATTTTATTTAAAAAAAAAACACATCGGTCTTTTTGTAGGCTGAGCAACGACATGAGTAAAATTAAAAATTATACACTAAACTAAAATAAAGTCATATATTATATACTTCAAGATTTACGAATAATTAATGTTACGAAAACTTAAAAAAAATATAATTTTTACATTCATTGTTATACTATTTTATACACACTTACTACACTGTGTGTGGAGTGTGTTAACAAGTTAAATTTGAGGAAGGTGGAAACTGAAGTACATACTGTATATATATATACATACATTTATGCAGTTTAGTGGTGTACGATGTTATTCTATAAAATGTCTGAAGAAAAAAAATATATATATTCTAGCTATTAAAACTCATTTTCTTCGTCTTCTTCATCATCTTCGGCATCCAATTCTCCCTTGCGATGAGCTATACGACGTGATCGACGCAAAGGCCTTTCAATTTGTTCTGTACTACTTCTTTTAAGATTTGGTTTATTTTTATACATATTTAAGTTTACTTGGGAATCCCACTGAAACAAACAAACAAACACATAGAACAATAGAAACCAGTGTTAAAAAATAATTCTTTAAAATTTGCTCACCGAACCAGAGACAATTTCATCTCGAACAGGATGCCAATGTAAATCTCTTATTACATAGCGATGACTTTCTATGGCTTCTTTAATATGACCAGTTAAGACATCATAAACTGAAATATATTTACAGTTATGGAGACAAAAATTACATTTGTGTAGTCATACTTACTGATGATTCTTCCTGTACTACAGCCGGTGTATATATAACGTTGACCTGTCTGGACAGCTGGTGAAAATCTAGCGCGCAACAAGGTTTTAGTTACACGATGACCCCGATAAGTCATGACACTAACATCTCCATCTAAAACTTTGGTGGGATTATAATCTAGCGAAAGATGTGAAAAATTTGTAACACAAGTCACTGAGTAAAAATTAATATACATACATTCTCTAGGCACCTGGCTGACGCGATAATCCCAAGAAATTAATGGAGAATTTGGATGACTTCGTAATTTACTTTTGGGTGTTGGTTGACGTAAATCCCATATTTTAATACTTTGATCTTTGGAATTGCTCAACACATAATGTCCATCATTTCGTGGGTCTATATAAGTAATGCTATCGAAATGTCCTAGAAAAACACTACTAGCTTTGGTAGAGCGGTGAGAACATCCACTCGAACACCGAAGGTCCCAAAGTTTGATAATGCCGTTATGGCAACCACTTACAATTAAATTTGGATCTTGATCGCTCACATAGCTGACGGCATTGATATCAACTGAAAATGAGTTTTCGGTACGAATTGTTGAAACATGGCGAGTTTCACGATCGCACACAACAATTTTGGAATCAGTTAGCCCAGCAATCATATTGCGACCACACGGTGAAAATCTCACCGAAAACATACCAGCGCGATATCGTTCATTACCAGTGTTATATGTTTCAGCATCAGTGCCATCGCCTTCCATGGGAGTAACGTGAACTTAAAAGTTTACATTTAATAGTTTACTTGTTCGAAATTTCTATATTAAACATTAGTTGTTTCTACTTACATACATCTTCCCAGGTGGAATAAGTAAAGAAACGACCACAAGGACTAAAATCTATATCCAGTATACTCCAATTAACATCTCTGACCTTGAGACGTTGGATGCGATGGTACGTACCTTTGGAGGCGTCAAATATACGAACCGTACCATCTTGGGTGGCAGTTAGTAGACGTGAACCATCATTATTGAATTTACAAATATAAATCTTTGAGTCTAACGACATTAGGCGGTCAACTTTTTTGTTGGGCACAAAAAAGTTGCCAATTCGTCTTTGTTGATTGGCGCTGAATGCACCACGCTTACAAACGGATAAACCATTTTCACGTTTCATTAAACCGCGAGCTAGGCACCAACGTTCATTGGGTTTCTTGCTATTGGCCGGAAACCCACTCAGGGCCTTGATCTCTTTGTACATCATAGTATGCTGGAAAAATAAATCGAATAAATTAACCACTCTTCCTTGGGAAGACTCAAAACTTACACGAAATATTCTTAAATCTGGTTTCTTACGTATCACTGGTGGCATTGCTTGCGTATCTTGTCGTACAATCTGAGACAGAACCATAGAGTAAGCGAAACTTAAGTGGTCACCATTATCAAAACTAAGTGAACTATCGTCGCTCACATAATCGTCGAAATCTTCCAGTTCATATGTAATATTATTACCCATATGAAGAAATATTGGACCAAAAACGTTTGCCTAAAATATATTTGCTAGAAAACTCAGTGAAAACACACTCCCAAAGTCTGTATTTTGTTGCCCTTTAATAACTTCATTCGATTTACGTCTTATGGAATTTTCTTTTACCCTGAAATAAATTCTTCCCTTTCTTTGTTGACTTGTTTTTAAGTACGTACTTATTGTTATTTTCTTTCTCAGTAAGTTTATTTGTTTTTTCTTTTGTTTTTTATCGAAATATTTTAATTGCAGCAGTTCATTATTTCTGATAGGATTTTGTAAATTACAAAAACAATGTCTTACAATAGATTAAAAAATAACAAACAAATGAGAAGAGAAAAAAAATAACAATGAAGAAAAAAGACTCAGCTGTTTTGCCTTTTTTTTTGTCAAGATTTATTTTTATGCTGCCAGATGTTTGACAATGGCTAAATGTTAGAGATGGAACAGCAACGATAACCTTTATCGATTATGATACAATTATTATACTATGTTCTCACAAGGGTTCTAGGAACAAATCACGATCCCAGTAAAGGTAGGCCTCCACTTACGCGGTTTGTTGTGCCCAAAATTGCTTGTAAATCAATTTTGCGTAAAACGAGGTTATAATTTAGAACGAAATGCTTTTAAAAATTGTAGCAACTCTTTATTTATTTAAAAATGTACAACAACAACAGTCAGTGTTTTTATACACGTTTAAAAATTCACAGAAATACAAACACACTTTATAATGTACAAGAATTCAATGGAAAATACAGCAAACTTTAAGGCACTCAGTTGATTTTTATTTCACAGCGTCTTGAAAAAAGTCGAACAATCGATTATGTTATCTCAAAAGTTGAATAGTCGATAAAAGTCGAAAATAGTCCATAAAAGTCGAATAGTAGATAAAAGTCGACTTTTTAGATTGTTAAAAAGAATATTTAATTGCAAAATTATACTAAAACTATTGCAATTTGCATTTTTTTGTAGTGTATGCTAATATATGTAAATAATAAATAAATGTTTATAAAATAAAGCACACAAAACACAAAATTCTTACAACATTCTTCTAACTATTATCGTCTTGATAAATTTAATTTTTATTGCTAAACATTACAAAAGGCCCATCAATAAATGTAGAAACCATGTATTTTTTTTCAAGAAATGGTAAAAAGTTGAAAAAAGTCGAAAATAGTCGGAAAGTCGAAAATAGTCGGAAAGTCGATTAACTAAAAAGTGAAAAGTTCGAAAAGTCGACATAAATTACCAAAAGTAGAATAGTCGACTTTTTAAAAAATGGAAAAAGTCGAAAGGTCGAATTTTTGTTTCAGCTATAGAACCCTAGAACTAACTGACGACTGCAACCTCTGCCACTATTTATACACACACTATCTCTCGTGAACATTCTACAACGATCTTAACCACAGATCTTAACACTGCAGCCACACGATCAAGTTTTTCTTGATAGTCTTTTACATATATTGTTTTTCAAAATTTACAAAATTTTAAAGCTGTGACGTGGGCTGCACGCAACATGAAAACAAATTGTGCAAAAAAATATAATCAGCTGTTTTCTTGATTGAAACACCAACTTGAATGAGAAATTGAATGCAAGTTCGTTTCAATTCTTAAAAGTGTGAGTGTATTAGTAAAAAAGTGTGAGTGTATTAAAACTTGAAGACCAAAACTTGATCGTGTAACCCCCAAGTAACGGACAACTACTATATTCAAATTCTAGAGCTTTCGAAGTTAATGTTCAGTGTTGCCATACTTTCAAACTATTTTAACAACAGCATGCTGTCAACTAGGGTTCTATAAGTCGATTGTTCCAACATTCTTCTAACTATTAACGCCTTGATAAATTTTATTTTTATTGCTAAACATTACAAATGCACATCAATAAATGTAGAAACTATATATTTTTTACAAGAAATGGTAAAAAGTTGAAAAAGTCGAAAATAGTCGGAAAGTCGAAAATAGTCTAAAAAAGTCGATTTAACTAAAAAGTCGAAAGTTCGAAAAGTCGACTTTTTAAAAACGGAAAAAGTCGAAAGGTCGACTTTTTGTTTCAGCTATAGAACCCTACTGTCAACATTGTTTTAGAAAAGAAAAATTTTAATTTTTAAACTGATAAGGTGAAATCTTCACCTTCACTGTATTCTACATTAATTTCCTCCATATCATGATTAATATTATTATCCAAGATATAAATTTCAGTGAATTTATCAATAAGTGGGAATTCAGCACAATAATTAATTTTGTATTCCCGTATAACTTTTTAATGATAAGATCTTAACAATTTAGAAATTAGCACACTTCAAATAGAATGATTAAAACATTGAACCATCGAGTGTTGCTATGAAATATGTAATGAGAGAGTTTTGAAAATGATTGATGAATGGAACAAGCAAGTTTTGCTGCTAACTGCAATTTTAAGTCATGTAAAAATATTAAAAAGAACATGTATCTTATATGTTGGAGAAATCAAAAGCATGATAAAGAATATTTCTTTTTGGATTGTTTTAGATTTTGATTAATGTAATATTTTCGTTTAGTTATGATAAAGGACTCATTTCAAAAAAAAGTGTCGTCAAAATTACCGGGAATTTTTTAATACTAAATTAAACCAAAAACCAGTAAATTTTTTTCGAATAAATTGTCTTTTTTAATACTAAATTGAAATTTCTGAAATACAGTTAGAAATTTCTGAAACACAATTAGAAAATTCTGCAATGTAATTAGACATTTCTGATTAGAAATTTTTGAAATACAATTGAAAATGGTGTAGAACTTAAAAAATATATGGATATAATAGAATAATTCAATTAGAAACAAATTTGGCCATCACAAAGAATCTGAATATTGTAACTTTCAGAAGAAAACGTATAAAGAAATTCCCGCAAACATTTACCGAAAATTTCCAAAAAAAATATTCCCGGGAATTCCCGCGAAATTTTTCTCGCTTAGGAACCCTAATACATTCAAAAATATCTAATTTTAATTTGAAATTTGTATTTGAATTGAAACGGAAAAATAAATACAAAAAAAGTGCCAAAAAAAAAGGAATTTCGGTTAATCGACACAAATTAATCGGTTTATTTGTTATTTGAAAATCGGCAATTTCAAATTATTCGAACAGTTAACCGTCCAAAATTAATCGGTTAACCGATTAACGGTTAATCGATTGAATACCCTAACAAGTATACAAGTTGATGTCTTTACTTAACGATTTTTTAAGATATGTTACAGTTTGAGAGGCACTGCTGTTTGGGAAGCATTATACAACTTTAAACCGGCCGTTAAACAGTTATATTTAAATTCAAGTACAATTTCGTAACACTGACGACCTTCATTTTAGATCTCGCGCTCTTTTCTTTTTGTATTCTGTAAACCACGTTGTTTAATCTCTTAATCACCTTGTATGTTCCATCCCAGTGGGTTTGTAGTTTGGGAGACAGTAATTTCTTACGTTGTGGGTTATACAGTAGTACAAGCCTTCGTTAAATCCTTCAGAATTCGCTGCTCGATCGTATCTGACTTTCATTTTGTCGCTGGTCATTTCTATTCGTCTGTGTACGAATAAAAAGTTCGTTAAGGTCATTTTGCTCTTGGGAAGTGTTTTCATTATTTGTTGATGATTCTAAATCACCAGGCAACTTGAATTCTGTCTCGAAGACAATTTTTGCAGGTGTTTGAGATGTTTCGGTATGTGTTCATCCCAGTCCTGTGGTCAGTGCACACCAGACTGACCACTTTTTTTTTAAATATTCCTCCAGAGTGCGATTGAATCTTTCGACCATGCTATAAGATTGAGGACGCAGAGGCGTTGTTCTGGTTTTTCTTATTCCGTATAAATCGCACATTTCCTTAAATACGGCAGATTCAAAATTTCTACCCTGATCCGAGTGCAACTTTAGTGGAACACCATAGCGACGCACCCAGTTGTTCACAAATACCGTTTTAGCTTCCTGATTATATACCTCTGGCCATTTGCTGAAATAATCCATAACCACTAGAACGTAACGGTTTCCGGCATCACTGACAGGGAAAGGGCCTGTTACATCGATTGCAATCCGCTCGAATGGCGCACCTGTGTTATACTGCTGAAGTTGTCCACGACTTCTTCTTACTGGGCCCTTCGCTGCTATGCATTGGGGACAATTGGCTACCCAATCGGCTACTGCTTACTGACAACCCACCCAACAAAAACGTTTTAACTTTTCTAAGGCTTTTGTCACACCAAGATGACCACCACTGGCACCGTCATGGAACTCTTTCATTACTTCATTTATTTTAGAGGCAGGCACCACAATTAGATTTATCGCCGTTTTACCGTCAGCACTTTCCTATATGCGGTATAAACAGCCATTTAACAACTGTAGACTATTCCATAGGGTCCAATATGATTTCATCAGTCGACTTTCGGCCGAAATTTCATTGCGGCTGGCCTTCTACCTTCTTCTTTTGCCGATATTATTTTCGCCAGTATTGGGTAATTTCTCTGCGCTACAGATCAATCTTCACTGGACTCTATGTGCATTAGTCGAACATCGATAACACATTCCTTTACCTCGGCTTTTGCGCAATGCCTGCATCCCACGTTGCAAGCGCGTCCGCATTGCCGTGTTTCAAACCTTTCCGTTGATCGATGCTAAAGTCATAGCTCTGAAGCCGCTCAATCCAACGAGCTAGTTGCCCTTCAGGTTGTTTAAATTGTAGCAACCACCTGAGGGCAGAATGATCAGTTCTCAGTTGAAAGTGCTGACCATACAGATACTTATGGAAATGCATCACACACTCTTATACTGCCAGGAGTTCACGTCGCGTTACGCAGTAATTTCTCTCACAAGCATGTCTTCCAGTGAAGTCCCTTTAACACATGTACCATTAAACGCTCGAATGTGGCCGGAGCATTGCAGAGTCCAAAGGGCATTCATTACATTAAACTGCCATAATTCATCACTAGCACTTAACGCAGTTTTCTCTGTCTTTTTCTGCAATTTCGACCTGCCAATAACCACTTTGTCTTTCTTGGTAACGTCGTTCAGCCTTCTATAATCGACGCAAAATCTAGTGCTGCCGTATTTCTTCATAACTTCGATTACTCCATTCCGCTCCATTTCGTTAACCAGCTCCTTCACCTCACTTGGTTTTGCTAGAGGAATACTTCTAGGCACCTGCTTTATGGGCCTCGCTTCGCTAGTATGTATATGATGCTTGACAAATGCCGTTCTACCTTGGCTTTGACTTTTTAAGGCGAAGATGGAGGTATGTTTCTTCAGGAGCCTTTTGGTCTTATTCCTATCGGGCGGCGCTAATCCTTCTACCCATTTCCCCACATATTCCGCTAGTATTTCGTGTTCTTTGGAGGACTTATTGGCAGGTTCCGGGCTTTTCTCGCAATTGATTACTGTCTCTGCTGAAGCGCATTTACCTATTTCGGTATTGTGCTTAACGACTTCTTCATAGCTGGTTAAGCACTTTTACAGGAACTAGTTTGTTGTTGCAGGTTTTAACGGGGCTTTTATTGTTACAAGATCACTTTTTATTTCTGCTGGTTCTACCACCCACAAACTGTTGTCCTCACAATCTCCCTCCATACGGGCCCATACTAAAGATTCTAACTGTGGTGGTAGTCACTTGCACTTTCGTGTTTGACCATATGCATCAAACACTGAACTCGGCTATTTATATTTTTAGCCTCGAAATTTTTAAAAAGCACTCAAAACATAACTAAAAGCTCTGATTTGGCAATACTTTTCAATATATCCAATGAACTCACACACAATGTTGTGGGCGTTTACAAACATTTCTGTCGACGCTAATCGACTTGTGAATCGCCAAATGCCCTGTAGTTTTAAATAAATATCGCTACTTATACAGGTGTTATTTTGTTTGTTGTCGAATTTACTTTGAACGTTATTACTAGTTACTTATGTAACCCAAAGTGACTTTAATTGATTTCCAATATATTACGGGTGAATTCCAAAACGTCTTACCTAAAAAAGTCATGTTATTCTTAACTAAATCGTGTAAACTTTAACAATGTTTCATGCCGCAAAATGTGAGACAAATTAAAAGAGACAGTATGCGTTGTTTAGATTAAATACATTGTATATATTGGCAGATGCGGAATCCATTTGTGAAATCAGATTTGCAATATATTCAAACGTTTTTGTTCTACAGAAAAATGTGCTCAAATCCACGTCTTTAGATGCGTTGAAAAACCACAAGGGGTGAAAATTTTCCAAAAAAAGGACGCCATTATTTTTAATTACGCAAAAACCTTCAGCAAAATGATGATACCCGAAAAACAAATGAAGTGACCTGGTCACAAATGAACTCTAATATATATGTATACAATATTCAATTTTTAAATATAGAGAGTTTAGATATAAATAAATCTTTTCAACTCAAAAATTGTATTTTGTGTAACTAATATAATAAGGAACAAATAACAGTTTAGATCAAGAAGTAAATTAAAAAACCCCATTTAAATATAAAAAAAAAATATAAAAATATTTTATAAAATAAATTAGCAGTTTTAAATATTGAAAATGAAATAGTTATGTTAGCAAACTGAATTTTTGTGATATTTTAGTTTTGTTTTAATAAAAAATTATTGTTTTTTATAAAAGTCTAGCTACGCTTATGGTTGTAACACGCAAGTGAGTTTTAATCAGCTGTGGCAGTCAATTCATACATATTTACCACGAACACCAAAATTAAATTTTTTAAATAAACATAAGTATTTCCTAACATTTATATAATTATACTATTTTCATTATTATAAATTTCGTATTTTCAACTCCATTTGTATCGGCCTTATCATGTTATTAATAGCGGATGTTCACTGAGGCGGGTCAACATATTTTAACATATTTTTGTGTATATATATTTTACCGATTTTTCCAAAAATTTTTCAGCAACTGAAAATAGTAACAGTAAATTTCATACCCCTAGGAACTTTTGTTTTGGCACTTTCGCACTTAAAATTCAGTAAATACAAAAAATCCAAAAATTTGTTTCTAAATAGCTGGCCGCCATGTACATTAGGCATATAACTAATTTTGGCGAAATTTTTGGTATACCACAACGTGATGGCCAATGTTGTATAAGTAATGAAAATCATTTTTTATGTCATTTGGAATCAAAAACATCACGCACCAACACCAATTTCTAAAATAAACCATACCTTTTTTCTCTGAAAAATTATATAAATAATTTCAAAATTTTATTATCTTTTGAAGTATGTCCGCAGTTATTATTAAAATAAAATATATTGTATTTCCAAATAATTGAAAATCTTTTATGAAAAACTTTATTGCGTTTGGTGCGTGAACTTTTTTAACAACCGCGAAAAAATAACACCGTGGTTTTTTTATATTTTTTAATTCGACTATGCTATGTCAATTTGCAAAAATTGTCAATAGTTATATCCCTAATGTACATATATATGTATGTATGTATATGGCGTGTTTTATATGTGTTTAACTCTTGTGTTTTAAAAGCAATACATTTTTGTGTTTTCCTTGACATTTATTGGTTTTTTGCTAACAAGGAAATCAGACGAAATTTACAAAAGAGCAATCTTTCACAGAAAATTCTATTAAAAACCACCAATGTAACATGGGCGCCCATTGCTTTGCATTTTGTATATAAACATTTGTCTGGTTGTCCCGATTTTGTTATTTTTATACGAAGATGGGTCAAAAAGTCAGTGCCTTTTTGAATTACAGACTGGCTTTTAGGTGAAAAATAAAATATTTTCAACATAGTCTCCTTTGAGCTCTATGCATTTTGCCCAACGTTTCTCCAATTTTTGTATCCCTTCCAAAAAATAAGATTTGTCGAGGTCATCAAAATAAGTATGGGTACGTTCGTAAAAACGTCAAATGTTCAAAAATGCATCACTTTGCAGCACTGATTTATGTCAAATGGTTTTTTTTTTGCAAACAATTTGCAGTGCTGCCGCATATGTTTGGAAATACTGCAACAATTTAGTTTCTGATCCAAGCGTTTTAGAATATTTTGTTGAAAAAAGCTAAAAAGAAAATTTTACATTGTGGCAAAGTATGTAGTGGTATTAAACAATAATTGTTAGTACAAATTAAAATAAAAAATCATATTTATAGTTCCGAGGAAGATTTTACGTGGAATCAGAGTTCCAGAAAGGAAGAAAAAAAGTCGGTCTTGTGGGGAAAGGTGCTGTCAAAAATTAAACCGGACTTTAAAATAACAAAGGAATAAATAAGCCGAAAATTTTGCAGAACGTTCTAAAAAGCGAACAGCTGATCACGCATTAGCATAACTGCCGCAGTGATGCACAAATTTACTGCATTTACGAACGTACCCAATTTTTTGTGAAACGATTTCATCGTTGGAGTAAAATCTATTTTCGCCGAGACATTCTTCAGGTTTGGAAACAAGAAATAGTCACTTGGGGCTAATTCTGTGGTACATTTGGCCTTGAACTTTAAAAGTCGACGTTGTTTACGATATTTGTTGCCCCGAAGGACGTTATTTAAGAAAGCATGAGTTGCACTTTCTGATATTTTGACGGAAGTGCTTGGAAATTGGAGTGGTGTCGGAAATGTTACGACTTAGGCTGCTCAATAATTGGTGGCAGAACAACTTTACGTTCGAACAGCACATTCCCGGGGATTCCTTATGGAACTTCAAAACGCTGCAATATAAGCAAAGTTTTTTCATTGCGCCAACCAGTACGTCCTTGTGATTCCTGTAGCCATCATCCTTATAGTAATGAAATACCGCTAACTTTAAATCAATTCTTTCTCTTGATCGAGCCATTTGGGAGTGATTGACTTCTAGGCTTTCGATATGCTGTTGGGGTGTCCCTGTAACTCTCGATGAAGATACACTGTGACGCATTTGCTGAAGCCGTGATTCGCGTTTTCTTTCCGTTTCTGCTGCTCTATACCTACATGCCCTTTCCCGATTTTCCTGAAGATGTGATTCGCGTTCTCTTTCTGTTTCCAATTTTAAACCAATTTTATTCTTGCAAAAAATTCCAAAACACTTGTAACTTACTAATTTGAATTAACTTATAGCTTTTTAACTGATCAACACAAAACTGCAATTAACTTAAGCATATCAAATGCAGTCAGTGACTAAATGAAAAAAAAATTTATTTGAATAAGCCGTTATTATTATGGACGTTTTTAAATATCAAACACTCGATAACAATTTTGTAGTCTTCTTGAATATTTTGACAATTTTTTCTTTTGATGTATATGTTTCAATATTCTTCGAGTTGAAAGAAAACAATTACGCATCAGAACTAATCCGTTGGAACTACCGAATTCTGAGTAAGTGAACAATAAATCTAAAACTAAATATGTTTAATTCTATTATTTTTAGATTTCAGAGAAATTTTAGATTGACCAAGGAAGTATCCCAAAATGTATTGTTCTTGGTAACCCTTCATATGGAGAAAACCTACAGACAGACTGCATACATCCAACACTAAAAGTAGCCATATTTTTGAAGTCTTTAGCGACAGGTAGTTACCAAAGGCCTGTTGGAAACGACTTTCTTGTACAATCTACAAAGTTCAGGATAAATCAGAAATTTTATTTTCCCGGGGTTTTAGGCTTTGTTAAGGCACACATGTACGCATAAACTGTCGACAAGCAAATCTGGAATTCTATTATAAAACGCCATGATAGTAAGTATGATGTTTTTTAACATAATTTGCTTTAAATATATTGTTACGTTTTAACCTTTTCAAAACGCTGGTTTATTTCCTTTAAATAAACCGGAAACTTTTGATTGCAAATAAAAGCCGTTTAGTAGTTTGAAAATGGTAACAACTCTTTATTTATTCAAATGTACAACAACAACATAATTAAATAGTCACTCAGTGTTTTTGTATGCACGTTTATAAATTCGCAGAAATAAAGACACACTTTATAATGTACACGAATTCAATTGAAAAACACAGCACACTTTAAGGCACTCAGTTGATGTTTATTTGAATAGCGTCTCTGATAAACTCTCCCACGACTGCAACCTCTGCCACTATTTATAACACTGCATAACCATCTAGAAAGCTCTATTTCTACAATGTTCTTTAACTGAATATTCGAATACAGCGTTGCCAACTTACGATCAATGGTCAACTGAAAGCTTTTATTTAATAATGCCCACAGATATGTTACAGTTTGCTATTACAGCACTGTTATTTGAAAGCATTATGCTACTTTTAAATCAGCCCTTAAAATCGTTATATTTGAATTCAAGTACAATTTCGTAACAATATTTTAATTAATCAGTCCTAATCAGGGGGACAATTGATCTTTTGACTGTCTGTCAACGCATTGGATTGACGTACTGGTTACATGGTATCAGTTACCTTACTAGTTACTTAAACAACCAATTGTATACTTACATTCTTTTTTTTGGTAGAATCTTCCATTTTTTGTCAAAAGTTGAATTTTTTATTTATTAATAATTTTTTGGGCAAATTTCATAAAAAGTCATTGTTGTCAAACGATTAAAATGTATAAATTTAAATCAAAAAGTAGAAGAAAAATTTATAAATTAAAAAAATATCTTGGCAGTAATAACAAGACAATAACGTAAATCATAATAGACACAAACCACGTAACACAGACGAAAAAAATTTTTCTTACTAAATCGTAACTTCAACTACTTTTATTCCTCAGACAAGACGAAACAATGCATTCATTTCTTCGCTTACACCAAATCATTCGCTTCAGAGTACACTGCTATAAATTAATTTTTTTAGAATAATGATGTTAAGCAACGAAACGATTTTTTTGTTGAGAAAAAATTTTTTTTGATAAAATTTATTGTTTTGACAAATTTATGTATTTTTATTGATAAATTCTTTTGGCGGCAAAAATTTTCTTTTACAACACTCACTGATCTTGAAAGCCTGTATATAGGAAACTATCGATAAGAATTGAAGAAAAGGTCGATCAACAATTATTTTTTTGACAAAATATTTTTATTTTTTGATGGCAAATGAAAATCGGTCCATCCGTTTTTGAGTCCATACGGAACATGTGTCCGACCAAATATTCGGTATTGGTTTAGTCAAAAATTCGGAAAAAATGTTTCCGAATACCGAAACTTTTATAAAGAAATACATAGATTATGGACTTTTAAAGGAAAAACTCTTGAATGTTAAATATTAAAAGACTTCTTTCTGTCTTTAACACAATTTTATTTAGAATGAAGAAAATTTCTTTCAATAAATTTGATATAAAATATTAAGGAACACTAGATTGAAATAATAACAAAATGTATAAAGTTATTGAATTAAACAAAGTTTACAAATTAACAAGGTAACAGAAACAAGTTTTGAATATACATAGTTTCATAATCAAACAATAATTTTTTTTTTCGGAAATTATATAGAAATACATTTGGAAAGTTGAATCAATAGTTAAGTAGAGAGAAAATCGCCAAACAAAAACATCCTTGCAAGTACTTTGGTGGTTAACTAGTCGTAGTTGTTAGTGGGTGAAATGCTGGTAAATGCGGTATTAGTTCCATGGGTTGTAAGGTGTTATTGTATTTTTTGTTTCCTTAAGCACTAATAAAGTCTTTAGGCTAAATTTAGAACAGACTCACACTGTCAAATCAAACAATGAACGACAATTTTTGATTTTATGGTTAAAAAACATTTTTGGAGAAAATAAAAACGAAGTTGACTTAAAAAGCGGAAGGAACTGACTGTAATAATATCAAGAGTTGGGAGGAATATTGCAATTACGAGCAATCATCACTTTTGTTGGTGCTTTGGTTTGCGGTGTTATTTGTATGTGTGTGTTTATTTTTAAATCATGCCATTATTGAAGGGAATTTAAGGACACTTCTTCTCTCAGTAGTGTTTTAAGTTTTGAAAATGTTGTGTATTTATTTCTGTATGGTGGAGGGTTGTAGCGACATTTCTCTAAATTTTGGTTTTGCTTTGTAAACATCCATTTTCAGATGTAGTAAGTTGGGAGATCTGTAGTCTGCTGGTACCCATTTGAAATGATAAATTTCTTGCGATTGCCTCACGAGACTCATAACGTCGCACAATCCGAATTCTTTTTTCACCATTACGACCGTTCATTTTAATTAAAATGGAGACTAAACTGAAATAAAAAATGGAACCAATTAATTACGCTGGTCAGGATCGCTTTTGCAGCAATATATTTTTTTCCCGCGGGTCTTGTGTATTCAAATTCTTGCTTTGTTCACTTCCCAACATCATCCCGTGGTATAATTTGATAGGAACAGTGTTACAACCCTATAAATATTTAGGACACCTAGACTAGATTCTATTCGCCTAAAGAAAAGAACTTTGTCAACAAATCATAACACCCAGGAATCTTTAAAAAAATGGTTTTTAATCACTGATCTCGTTTTTCCGTTATTGAAAGCACATTTATTTTCCAAAAGGTAATTAACGTCATGTGACTTTTGTTCAGATATCTTTCTATATAGCTTACAAGTGAGTGTAGCGCAGTTTCAGTTGATACACGCCTGTTGAGCCTTGGTTAAGTAATGACTTCAGTGTTTCGTCAGTATTTCTTTCTTTGAGTTGGAACATGTTATTGTCGCAGACATGCTCTGAAAAATAATAAGAGCCACTGAGAGTGCTGATATTCTCTTGTATATCTGTTTATATAACTCCCTCTGGACCAGGAGATTTTGAAGATGCCACAACAACGTTTTTCCCCATTAAAAGTTTCTTAGATTGTTCAGTACCTCTGAGTGATATTCAAATAGTATAGACTACATCAAATAAATATTATATTGAAATGAATATTCATTAGATAAATTGATTTTGTAACCCCGGTTGGTTTTCAGCTTCTTAGCGCTAATAGGGACCAGTGTGTTGCCCCTCAAAGTAAGTCACCTCGGGTCTCAATTTTTTTTTTTTAAAATCGCCAAAATTCCATTTATGATCCGAATGAGCTGAAATTTAAATATAAATAGTCCTTAGGAAGATCTCCAAAAAATACGCTTACATGTGTAGGTTATTTATATTAGTTGAAGATATATTTAGGTTTATTAATTTATTTTTTATTTTGCTCGATCTTTTTATGGTTTTTTAGATGTTTATTAAATGCATTGGAACAAAATGTGTCTTCATACTTAATTTTGTTGCTCGAACTTAATTTAAACAAAAAATAAATAATAAAAATCTTCTCCTGTAAAATTTAGTATTTGTCGCTTGATATTTTTTGCGGTTATGATTCTATATGGAAAATACAATTAACGGATCCACTTCTTAAATCAATTTACTTTCAAAATAATAAACATTTTCATAAAAAAATGCTTGAAAAGAGTTGTATGCGGCTGGAACAGCCCTTTTAAATGTTACCCGATATCATGATACAATAATTTTAGAAGATAGAATCATTAGGGAGAGTTGTCAATTTTATGCCATGTAAAGTCCAACAACTGAAATATGAAAAACAAAATTGAAATAATAGAATGAAAAACTACGAAAATATTTTGTTGGGACTTGATGTAATTTTAATGAACGAACAGTATCTGTTTTATAAAAGTTTTCAGTTGTTAAATGATTAAATTGGTTTATGTTGCGAGAACTCATTGCATTTTCGTTGGAATCTTAAAAAATAAAAAAAAATAATTGCAATAATATTTCTATATGTAAAATCCGTTTTGATACTTGATGGAGTTCTATGTGGTCAGAATTCTTAAAATGATGTATACAAATCCTTGAATGTTTCTTTAGTTGAACTCCACAAGCAGCACTCCATTCTATTATTTTATTTTCTAGGCACTTTATGAACTGTACGTCGTTTTGTTCGAATGAACATTTACACACACTACACATAAAACGCACATTGAAAATTTAATTTAAATTTATTTACAAAAAAATATTTTACATTTTATTTATTTTTTGATGTTTTGCTTTGATATTACTTTTTTATATGTGGCTGACATTTAAGGGAATGTATAAATGAGAACGTAGTTACTAGTGATACTACCTTATATCATTGTATCATGACCCGATATTATATTTATTGGTTTGAGAGAAATTGAAAATATTTATAAAAAATTAAAAAATCTTTTTTTTTTGAAAATGACCCAGCTCATGAATGGTATTGTTAGATCCCAAAATATTTTGGCATATTATATATTTGGTATTTTTGGAATGCATAATCCGATTTCAGTTTTTTTAGTGTTGTCTAAAATATTTAATTTCTCTTTATAAATATTTCACCTCTAAATAGGAAATTGTCCTTTATATTTGGATATCCATGGATATCTAGTGTGCAGGGTATTATGCGTTTGTCAGAATCTCTATCTGAGTTGATTTAACGATGTCCGTCTGTCTCTCCGTATGACTGGCTGTCCATATAAACTTGTGACTAAAGTACAGGTTTCAATTTTGAAGATATTTTGGTAAACTTTGGTTTATGCTTTTTTTCGTCCCAAGGACGAACAAAGTCTATTGAAATTGGATGCAATAGCTTCATTACTTCACATAGCCCCCATACAAATGTCTGCCGAATTAGGGCATTATTGGTCATATATAACTGATTTATATAGGTATCCACTAGGGCGATCGATTCTTCGACCGGTTTTCGGTTTCTTCGAAAAATTGCAATTTAATATAAACCGGTTTCGGTTTTTTAATAATAACCGGTTAACCGGTTTTTTTGGCAAAATATTAAAACGCTTAGAAATAATAAGACAAAATGTTTTATTTAATGAAAAAAATTATGATAATTAAAAACATGTATTCTAATAACAAAAAAATAAGCCTTTAATTCTAATTTTGATTATCTTCGAGTCAAATTTGATCCATTTTGAAATTAAAATTGAATTTTTTCTAAAAGAGAGTGTTTAATATTTTTGATATTTTATGAGTTTTATTTAATTTCAAATGTCAACAAATACGTTAGGTTTTTAGAAAAACAAATTGGCAAAAAAATATCTGTACAATTTTTTGCACTTAAGGTCTTTGAGTCAAATTTGACCTGCAGCAACAATTTTGAAATTTTGTTACGCATAATTAAGTTAAATGTTTTCAGAGCTTTGTTAGCACTAATATATATTATATATGTCTCTTTTCATCATACTTGTATAAAAACTACGATTCCCCGGTTAGATACCAAAGCTATGTTTTTCTTATTTTTTTGAGTGATATTTTTGATATTTTATGACTATTATTTAATTTCAAATGTCAAAAACTACGTTAGGTTTAAAAAAAAAAATGCCAAAAAAATATATTTTCTTTTTGGGTCAAATTTGACCCGAAGATTGTTAACGTCAGTAAATTTTAACCCCGTATGAAGGCTAAAATAATCTCTTAGGAATAAATCGATTTTTTTAAGTTAAAGTTTTTAATACACTAGAACTCATAAAAACACACTTTTAGAAAACACCGGCTATTCGAGGAAAAAACCCGGTTTCTTCGATATTCAAAAAAACCGAAACCGAATTAACCAAAAAAAAATGGTTATTAAAAACCGGGCCGATCACCCTAGTATCCACACAAATTTCGCTATTAATAAGTACGTTTTATATAGAAATAGTTCACTCCTAAAAATGTAGTACTGATCAGTCCATAACTGACTATAGTACCCATAGCCCACTTCCGAAAATTAGTTTTGCTATAAATAATTAAATGGCAACCGGAACGAACCGGGACTATAGCTGATATATTGATGTATGAATCATGTATGTAAGTTATTTTGGTGCTACGTAAAAATGATTTCAACATACAGATGAACATCGCTACATCGACTCCGCTATCCATAACGATCCAGAATATATATTCTTTATGGGGTCGCAAATGAAAAATGTAGAAATTACAAACGGTATGACAAACTTATATACATATGTATACCCTTTATGCTTATGGTGAAGGGCATAGTAGAAAAATAGAAGGTAGTTTCATTCTCTCTTTATTTTTTAAAATTCTACGTCTGACATGCTTAAGGATTATGACGTTTTCGTTAAAATAGTAATACCATATTGATTAAAAATTTCCCCATATATTCTTTGAAGTTTGTGAAAAAATTAATACATAATTTTCATTAATTTGAAAAATATTAAAAAAAATATAAAAATATTTACTATCAAATTGGGATCAAAGGTAAGATTTTCATAATCAAATATTTCAAAGCTAATTTGTGAACATTATTTTAAGATTTAACAAACATGAGTTGCATTTTCCCCAACTGCGAAAATACCAAATATTTTTGCAAAAATTCAAATGTAAATTTTGTTAAAGTCCCTACATTACCTAACAAACGACAACAGTGGCTGGATGTATGTAAAACTTGCGAAGAAGATTTGCCAAAAGAGCCAATGGTGTGCTCGGACCATTTCCTTAAAAGCAATATATCAGTTAATACATTAACTTCCAACACAACATACTTAATACATTTTTATTTAAATACTAAATTATAAATTACACATTTTTTGTAAAAAATTTCTCTAAAATAAAAATCATTTTTAGGAATGTGGCAACGCTTTTTATAATGCTCACAAAATAAGGAAACTTCAAAAAACCTTATTTGAAAAAAAAAATTTTGATTGAAACTACCTTCTATATTTTTATCATGGTGAAGGGCATAAAAATTTGCAATAACAAATTTTGAATAAGTCTTTCAAAGATACCTTCAAGATTGCATCAAAGATTAATGAGTAATTTAAAAAAATTAAAATTGGTCTTATGTTTTGTTGAAAGAAAATAGATAACTGAAATATCATTGTTATTTTAAAATTCCAAAATGGAATTTTATGTGTCCTGAACATAGAGAAACATAGAGCGGAAACAAGAAAATAACTAAAACAAAAAATTACTTTTTTCTATTAATAGTTTTGTCTACTAATACATTCACACCACTTAGGTTTCTGACAACTGAGTTAGGTCTTTGACAGGAGTGTTTCCGCTCTATGTTTATTCTCTATGGTCCTGAAGATATAGTTATTTTTCTATAGCAACTATTTTCGAATAAATCAATTCAGAATTGTTTACATTTTATAGAAAACTTAGTTAATTGCCCAATTCACAATTGTTGTCGTAGTGTTGTAGCGTTGTATGTCATAAATATTTTTCAAACTAATTTTTCGAAACAAAAACAAAATAATATAAAAATTACGACATACAACGATACAACGCTACGACATCAATTGTGAATTGGGCAAATATGTAAAATGTTTTAAACATGAAAAAATAAGTAGGTATGAAGAGAATATCCAATGTTTAAAGATAAAAACTTATTGGGACTAGAGTCTTCCACCATGTCCCGAATTATGTTTTTGTGTGTGTTTTATATTCATGAATTTCACAAGTACTTAAACGTAAAAAAATGAAATGAGGGCAAAAATATGGATAATGGACCAATATTAAAAGTCACCCAACCATAATAAATGCCACAAATACACAGTACAATCAAGTTGCAAATGTTTGAAGAGCAAGAGAAAAACATGAAAATTGTTTAATATCCCCAGGAATTTGTGGGTGTAACCTACCGCAAATACATTGTAACGAATCTAAACAACAATTTGGCCCGAGATGATGACATAAATGGGGTTGGGGAGGGGATGGTGACAGTAACGGGGACAATGATAATAACGATACTGACTATTGCTTTAGCTTTAAGCTAAAAAAAAAACAAAAACATATTGCTTGTTTTAGTTTTTTTTGGGAGTTCTTACTTTATTTTTATCTGTTTTTTTCGCAATGTCACCAAATTATATGGACTTTTTTAGCTTATATATACTAAGCAGGAGATGAACTTGAAGTGAATGTACTTGCAGGATGTGAATGCAGAATCGACAAATGTTTATGAATTAAAAATATCTCTCTCTCATATCCGTTAGCAATTGCTGGGTGGTTTTTATTTATTTCTATTTTTTTATCATACACAAATTGTGTCCGGAAAAAGACAACATGTGATACATGTTTTAATTTTGTCATGGTCTAACTTCTTAAGGGTTTTGCCAAGTCTAAGTTGCACACGCAAACACAGGCATCCAAATCTCAGCGGGTGTTCCAATCGATAATGTTTTAATTTAATTTTTTGTTTTGTACATCTACCGTAAACCGCAAATCTATTTTTTACTTCCGATACCACAAATTAAATAAAAATAAAGGAAAAAAATCTTAAAAGAATCTATTTTAAAAATGTAACGCATTCTTTCTCACTAGCTGCACGATCACGTAATGAATATTAAAACAATTGATTTAATGTTTTGGATTTGAAAAGGTGAAAAAGATTTGTGTTCGCTTAATGATACAAAAAAGTAAACCCACATTCCGGTAGGTTACCCTTATTAAAGAAGTCGAGTACGTGTGCGAGTGCATCTTAAATGAGTGTACGTACAAGTAATAAATATATTTATAAATACATACTCTGTTTAAATCATTTATTTGGTCTACTGCCGATGTGGTTGGATGGTGGTGTCCTCGTAAAATAGAAAACTGTCATTTATGGCAGGTTTTTATCACATTCGCCACCCAAGATGTACTGATACGACCAATGTACGTGCGTGCTATAATAATTTAGTGATTTGTAAATCTTACAATAGAATGAAAATGATTTAAAGGTGTCTTACAACACTGAAACGGTAACAATTAAAATTCAATAGAGTCCTTTCGAATGAAATGTTATCACTTTACATTTCTTTCTAATTAATCTTAAAGTGAATAAACAAGTTATCTCCCATTTTATTAAATTTAAATGTCAGCCTATCATTTTATTTATATAAACTTCTCACAGATTTCTTCTAATCAAAACGACTAGATTTCGGTTCGATTTTTTTAATAATATCAGCCTATCACAATTTTATTTATATAAACTTGTCACAGATTTCTTCTAATCAAATCGACTAGATTTCGGTTCGATTTTTTTAATAATATAATAATAATTTGTTTGTATGACTGACATTAACCTTTGCTCTTTCCTAATTTCCCGGACTTTTTCTATTCCCTAATATATTTATGGTAAAAACATATTTTGTACTAAAATTCAAATATTTACACACACACATAGGCCTCTACAAAATTTCTCCAGGATATTCGATCATTCGCAAGTACTTTTACTTCATTCCAGCTTTTTCCGTTGTATTCTATGTCTTTAAGCAAGCTTCTTTTCCATGTGACTTTTTTCCAGCTAGATTGAGCATTTGGACCACTGTGCAGCGGTTTGTAGTTTACAGTTCAGTGCCATTGTCGTCAACCACGTTTCGCAGCTATATAGCAAGACTGATAGAACGTTCGACTTGAATATGTATATTTTAGTATTGACTGAGATAATGGTTGATTTCCAAATATTCCGCAATTGGAAGAACACACTGTTTGCATTACCAATCCTATGTTCAATGTCTGATCTTGCACTATTTGCTGATGAAACCATGCTTCCCAGGTAGCAGAATTTGTCAACAAACTCAACCTGCTCCTGACCAATGATAAAAGGGTTGTTGTTTGAGGTTCTTATGTTACAATTTTAAACTACTAAACGGCTTATATTTGCAATCAAAAAAATACGGGTTATTTAAAGGAAATAAATCACAATTTTCAAAAGGCAAAAACGTAACAATATATTTTTTTGGGTGAAATTTAAATTTAATTGAATTGTAAAGCTACAGTTACAGTGAAACTGCTTAAAACTACATATAAAGTATATTATTCCACTTTAATTTTTGAAGGATGTTTTAAAAATGAGGAAAATCAGAAAAATTAAATTAAGCAAATAACAAGTTAGAGTAATACTGACACCGAAACATTTATTTTGATCAGATTTTGCATATTTTCAATACCAAATGTATAGATAGGTATCCATAGACCATTTATGTATCATAGATTCATATTCCGGGAAGATATGGGTGCTATGAAAAGTCATGGACCGATTCTTATCATTTTCCACAAAAATTGTCTGCAATATATGTATTTAAAGAAAATTTGCAAAAATAGTTTTGAAAAACATAAATTTTTTTTGGAGGTTGTCTTACACTTTGGCCCAGCAAAAACTTTACTTACCTAGTAAGCCAGCAAGTATAATTGGAGCAAAGCGATAACTACTTATTATTTGACTGAAACACTACTTACCGTTGTTCGAGATTTTTAAAAAATTCAGGGGCTTACAAATGTACTTACAATCAGTTGAGAAATAAGTAGTAAATTCACAACAAGAATATGTAGCTAAAAAAAACACAAAAAATATTGCCTTGTGTGGGAATCGAACAGTCACATTATTTGCTTGTGTTTGATAGTCAAGCTGCTAACTCACTGCTCCATGTCCGAGTTATTTTATTGTAAGTTAACAATAGTTTTAACATCAACATATAAATGAATGTGATATGAACAAAAAAATTAATGGCTTCGGAAGGTGGCGAACCACTAACCTCCCGTTTTTCAGTCAAACACACTAGATAGTTGTGCTAAATGCAAAAGTTCATTACCAACCTGCATAAAAATAAGTACTTATTCTAGTAAATAAAAAAAATAAAATAATGTGCTAGGTAACCACCACTCCTTACAAAAGAATGCATGAAATAACTAGTTGTCATTACAAAAATTCACAAAATTTTAGCTGGGGGCCCATTACTTGATCTGATCAACAAAGAATATTTGAGGAAAAATTCATCCCCTTAAGTTGTTTCATGTGCCTTCAACAGACGGGCGGACATAGCTTGATCGTCTTGGAATTTATAAGAATATACAATATACGGAATATACAATAGCGAAGTTCACAATCTTGTGCAAATGGCCATGCATCAATGTATATAAAATTTTTACATTATACCGCTAATTATAATAATAATTATTTTGTCAAAAAAAAGATTACATTTGAAAAATAAATGCTTTTTTTCATTCCCAACGTTCAAACAATAACAATTTTCATTTCGTTGCTTAAAATCATTCAAAAAATTTTAATTCATTTCATTGATTTGGTGTAACATGTTCGGTACAATTTTCATATCATTCGATAAACAAGTTGGCCGCGGTTAACATTGTACTATAAAAGTTTTTGTATATTTGTTGTGTTCGCGTACTTGATAATTTGTAATAATTTGTACAAATTATCACTGGAAGTTACGGGATTCCGTTCGTTTACTTTTAAAAACTTGTAAAGCTAAGTTTTCGCATACACCGTAATCGGCACCGAAAACGAAATTCCATACATTTGCACCGAAAAAATGTTCTGAAACGAACTTTTTTTCGGTGCAAATGTATGGAATTTCGTTTTCGGTGCCGATTACGGTGTTTGCGGAAACGTAACTTCACGAGAGAGCAAGACAGTGTTAAGAGCATTGGTAGGCAAATAGAGGCATTCAATTTGTGTGCTTTTTTGGGTAAAAAATAAAATATCTACAACAACATCAAGCAACTGAATGAAATGTGTGTATTTTTACGCTCTTTTGTTCACATTCGGGTTGTTTGCTTACCATGGGTTAAGAGTGACAGTTCGTAGATAGAGAACATGCTATTTTTACTGGACATTTTTTTCCCAGTAAAAAATATCAACATGAAAAATATGTTTAACAAATTGTTGTAAATGTAAACAAAACAAAAAAGTTGAAAATTAACACAATCTACAAGTCTTGCAAAGAAAAGAAGTAAAATAACACAAAACAAATGTTTTAAATTGATTTATAATAAAATACAACTTATTTTTACAAATTGTTGTTCGCGTACTTTTTGGATTTTTTTGCAGGAACAAAGTGAAAATTTACAAAAATAACACCAAAAAAAACAAGCATTGGTAAAAATCCAACCAAATCACGAAAGATCAGGGAAAGAAGAGCAGCTGAAAAAGCTGCGGAACGCGAATCACGTCTTGTGGAAAATCGCGAAAGGGCATGTACGTCTAGAGCCGCAGAAATGGAAAGAGAACGAGAATCACGGCTTAAGCAAATTCGAAAGCTGAAGAGACACCCCAACAGCATATCGAAAGACTTAAAGTTGGCGGCATTTCATTACAATAAGGATGATGACAACAGGAATCACAAGGACGTTCTGATTGGCGTAATGGACAAACTTTGCTTACATTGCAACATTTTGAAGTTCCCTAAGGAATCCCCGGGAATGTGCTGTTCGAACGTTAAAAATGTTCAGACACCAAATATTGAGCCACCTGATCTGCTTCTAAGTTTCCTTTTTCAAGCACTTCCTTCAAAATTTCCGAAAGTACAACTGATATCATAAACAACATAGGCAAATGAGATTTCGTTCCCGACGAACTTCTGCCAAATGCAAATGAATATTCAATGTCAACAAGCTCAATGAGCAAATTAATTGAAACTGCCTGGATGCTTCTCTACAAAAATTGGCATCAGCTACCAAATGGACAGTATTGAAATATTAACAGCAATTAATGAAATTAACTACTTAAATTCTCATATTATAATAATTATCAAGGCATGAGAAATGGAGTGAACATTTCAGAAGCCAAAGAACATTCGCGTCAGATATCCTGTCATTTATTCCAGCCAGTACCAATTATTCGAATAACTTTCCAATTACCGACAGCAGGAAGATTGGCCAATAGTTTCCACCCTGTATGGAATAACTAAAGCCGCGCACATGTCCTCGTGAAGTAACCAATATTGAGATAATGGTTGAACAAAACCGAAATGAATCATCACGCCACAATATCCGAATTCCACACCATAATTGACTCGTTGGGCTTAGGAATATTTGCTTCCTTAAAAGGACAAAGGCATAAGTTTAATTTTTAAGAAGCATTTTGTAAAGTTATTAAAAAATACGTATTTATGAATACATATTTACTAATGTGGTATCTACATATCCATGTCTCTATATATCAAATCCCTCATATTTAACGCATCTGTACATTGAGTGCAGACATTAATAAATAATTTCGTATTTATGGTTAAAAACAAATTTATTTATTGGATTGTAAATGCACGATTTTTGCAAATTAAAATTCAATTGAAAATCATTTAAAATACACACACACGGACGCAGACATTAAAGAAGACCGCACTGAATCATTACAGCTCATTAATGTTAAATTGAATTAAAACAACATGTCCAACAGCAACCAACAACAACGACGACGACGCATACAAAAAAAGAAAAATGGTAAAAAATTATTCAGATATAAATAATATGCAAAATTCGTCATAAATTTCACTAAACGATACAGTACGTTTGATATGAAATTGCAAGAATTGGAAGAAGAAAAACATGCTTGACAGCGATCAATGATTGGACAAGACTTCATCATCAGTGTCAACGACAAGAGGAGCTTACAAGTTTATTTATTAAACATTAAACACAATTCAATTAATTGCATATGATTATAAACAAGAAAAAAAAACAAATTATTCTGTAAGCAGAAACTGCTAACGTAAACGTAATTCGTTTGCGTTTTAGATTATTTGCTGCACACAGAGAAAACGGATTCGTGTTCACAACCGAATTTGGCGCTAATCGAATTATTCTGCCTTCAAAATTCTAGAAATGGTAATAATAGTTTGATTACTTCAATCGAAATTCTTCTTTATCCATTGATTTTCTGTGACTAGAACCGGTAAATTCTATATGTACAACCGAATCATTCGATTGGCAACAAATTCGGTTGCTATTACGAATCTGTTTTCTCTGTGTAGTACCAACAGTTCTAGATAACGATTGGCCTTGTACTTTGTTAATGGTTATAGCAAAGGCAAGATGAAACTGGAAATGGAGCCGCTTGAATTCAAATGGTAAGTCATTGGAAATCATAGGTATGCGTGGACTCAGTACGCCTTTGAATCTGCCACCAATGATTGTTGCCTCAATTAAATTTAGTGAACGTTTTTTAATGGTCAATCTTGCTCCGTTGCATAGTTGCGGAGCAGCATTATCGGTTATCCAACCTTCAATGTTAATACATCTGGTGACATTCCGGCTGGTTCCAATGCATTCAAAAATTCAATAAGATAATTGACGGCTTGTTCTTCTTTTATTACTGTGTCAATCGATTTGTATTTCATTGTTTCGCCAGGCAGTTTCAATTGAATTTGCTCATTGAACTTGTTGACGGGACCAATGATCCAATTTGGCCTTGAACTTGAAAAGTGGGCATGAAGCCGACGTGGTTTATTAGTTGCCCCGAAGGACGTCATTTGAAAGTATGAGTTGTACTTTCGGCTATTACGTTCGAACAGCACATTCCCGGGGATTACTTAGGGAACTTCAAAACGCTGCAATGTAACCAAAGTTTGTTCATTGCGCCAATCACTACGTCATTGTGATTCCTGTAGTCATCATTCTTATTGTAACAAAATTCCGCCAACTTTAAATGGAGTCTTTCTCTTGATCGAGTCATCGGGAGCGATTGGCTTCTACTCTTCCGATATGCTGTGTTTTTATCAATGCCTTTTTTTGTTGGCATTTTTGTAAATTTTCGCTTAAAATAATTTGTAGTAAACCAACCTAATTTGATTTAACTTATAGCTTTTTAACTGATCAACACAAAACTGCAATTAACGCAAAGCAAATCAAATGCAGACAGTGACTAAATCAAAACAAATTTTATTTAAATAAAACTGTTATTATACCCTTCACCTTCGTGAGAAGGGTATATGTAAGATTGTCATTTCGTTTGTAACTTCTACAATATAATCTGTTCGTCAGCAATTAAATGTAAAATTTTTAAAAGTTGTCTTGATATATTTAGGATGCTATACGCTGAAAGTGGACAATAGAGTAAGTTCGGGTAATGTGGTATACCTATTTTTTATTTGACAATAATTTTTAAAATCTTAATTCGATTGGAACAGTTCTCAGCTGGTGTTCTACTACAAGTGTTAGGTTTACATCCATGAAAGTAAAAAGTCTTTTAAGTTCAAGTTTTAGAGAAATTTGGGAAAAAGAGAAAAAGCCCATAAACAAGCCATTGACAAAATTGGCGGGTAAAGTGGTATACCATTAATATTGTATGCTAAACAACTTAACCGATGCATAGTATTTGAATTTGTAAATGAGTTGCGTTTTATTTAAATCATCTTCAATGGGTTCGGTTAAAGTTGGCGGCTGACCAAGCTTACCAGAAGCTCCTCAATACATTCTTCGCTTCGTAGGAGACATTGAATGACTGACGCGAAAAAAATGTCCATTTGTTGTTTTTAATAGCTCAGATAGCGTTCTTCAAATCTTCCGCTGCCCATTTTCATACTTCACATTTCTTTGGCATATTATTTGCTTAAAATTCTTTACCTATACCACATTAGCCGACCACGTGGTTTATTGAAATTATTGTAAAATTAAACATATACACTAAATATGCTATATTGTTGCATTTGACTTTAAAATTCAATTAATGAAGTTTAAAACACGTGATTTTAGAAAAAAATTAATTTTTAACAGATCACAAAAAAAAGTCTACCACAAGATAATGCTGACTTTTTACAACTGACTATTTCCATGACCTGCAAAAATGAAGTACACTCACCCAATGTTAATTTTCTGAGATCATAAAACTATTAAGCTTGGTACCGCTACTCCTATGCTCTTTACCACATTACCCGCCTATACCACATTACCCGAACTTACTGTATACCTTATAGGGTCGGAAAAATATATTATGGAAATTACAAACGGAATGACAAACTTATATACAAACTTCTCACGAAGGTGAAGGGTATAATAATTATGCATCCACAACAAAGGTGAAGGGTATATAAGATGCGGCACAGCTCTCTTACTTGTTTTTATTAAAAGTGGAATGTTAAGGTATGTTTTTACTTTCCTTAGTCTGCTTTTTTGCTACTAACGGATCCAAATATTTCCCGATTTTCTTGCAATGTATTTTTTTGAATTAACAATTTTTTTTTTAATTTTCTTTAGAAAGAATTGTTTAAAAATTGTTTCGCGAATCTTTTTAGAAAAAAGTACTTACGTTAATGTTAAATATATAATTTGTATTACTGTGAGGTCCAGAGCCTTCCGAAGTAGAGCTATTTTTTTACGAAAATTTAAAGTTTATGTCAAATTTTCTCTAATCGCCTAGCTGCTTTCAAATAACTGAAACGTCTTTGGTTTGACCCAATATGTTCCTAAATATTTTGCAAAGAGAATTTATAGGCCGAGTCTCGGTACCGGCAACAGATACAAAAATCTAAAAATACCATTTTTGGGATTTTTGAAAAGTTTTTTGGGAATTGTGGGATTGTCATAAACAATTCTCTAATTTTGTTTTCACTTTTAAACTTTGATCAACAATTTCTATATAAGATTTAAATTTTATCAAAAACGATTCATATTTGGGGTATTCACACGGTCGACTATTTGGTCATATAGTTTAAACAAATTTTTGATGTGTTTCAAACAAAAAAGTTCTAACCTAATAACACTATTTGAACTATGTTTATTGTTTTGTCATAAAATAATACTTTTTTTTTGTTTAAAACACAACAACAACTATTATAATATATTAGGACATTATGACTAATAGCAGACCATGTGGATACCCCCATTGCATTTTAAAAATTTTAATTTTCAAAAAAAAATCAGCTAAGTTTTTTTATTCCCATATTTATGAATTCTATATATTTTTTAATTCTTAAAAATTTTATAAATTTTTGAAAAGAATACACAATTTCCTACACGTTGATATACAGTGGTTAACAAAACAATGAAAACTTTTCCAAATATTTTATTAGAGGCCTATTTTATTTTTATACTTTTATTTTTATACTTTTATTAACTTAATTTAACAAAAAACAAAGGACATAATTAATTAAATTCTAAAAATGAGAAAACAAAATTAAAAGATTTTTTTATTACGGCATTGACAAAACAATGGAAACTTAGGTATTATTTTAACAAATATGGTCTAAACTTTGCAATAACTCAATATTCTGTTGGGTATCCCTTATTTTTTATAACTGCTACACATGAACGATGCATTGAACCAATTAAAGAGTCAATGGTCTCCTTTGAAATATTTTGCCATTCCCTTATAGCCGCCTCCGATAAATCTTCCTTCCTGGTGTAATTTTGGGTCCTTATTTTACGATCTACAATTTCCCATAGATTTTCTATGTGATTGAGATCTGGCGATTGGAGGTGTGTTTCGGGTCGTTGTCGTGTTGGAATCTCCAAACTAGGGGCATATTTTCCACAGCGTATGGATACATAACATCGTTTAATATGGTTCTGTATTCTATACCTGTCATGGTATCTTTTATAATATGAATTGGGCCCATACCTTGCCCTGAAAAACATCCCCATATAGGGTTGCCAGATAACAAAAGTCAAATAACTGGACGACGGAAAAAATTGACCTGGATTTTGAAAAAATAACTGGAAAATTTTAAAATGCGCTTATAGTTCAAAAAAGTAAAATTTTATTTCAATTTTTTTTTTACAAAAATAAAAAAAATAACATAAAAACAAAGAAACGTAACAATTAAAATTCAGTCTTACGTCATATTACATATATTAATTTTTATCACATAAAAAGTATAACTATTTTTTTTGCCACATATATTTTGTATTTTTATTTACAGAATTTACTAACTCTTTTGCTTTAGTTGTAAGCAAAAATGTTTGAAAATGTTTGCAAAATGATTGTTTTAAATTTAAAACAGAAATTTTGTTGTAAAGTGATTGCTCTCCGAAATCATATCGTTGCTCTAAGTATGTAATAGATTTTGTTAAAAACTGATTTGCTTCTAATTTGAAAGTTTTTGTTTCGTGAGCGGAAATCTTTTTTAAAATACTTACAACTTTGCTTCCATAAAACTCATCTTTTAACCGATTTTTAAGGCTATTCAAAAGATTACTCATTATATTGTGCAGTTCTATAATAGTACAAGAATCACTTTCTAGGGCTAATACTGCTGAATGAAATTCATGCATTACGTTATGCATAAAATACAAATATGCCTCTGACAAACCTTCTTCCATATATTCTTCATCATCATTGATCATATCATTATCTGCTATACTGGCCAAGAATCTATTAATCGGTCGATTGCTGGCAAGAGAGAAAGCCATCTTGTAGGGACATGCCGAAGAATATTTTTATATTCAATACTGGCAAACACGAAACAATCCTTTAATTTTTGATTTGTCAAAGCCGAAGAACTAAATTCATTAAATGTTTTAATCACGATATTTTCCAGATCCACCGACAAAGCATTTAAAGTATTTTTAACGCAGTTAATAATGACGTGACAATTACAATTTGCCTTTAAATTTTTTTTGTTTTCATTTTTAAGTTTTTGAAACACAGAGTTATGAACACCGTAGTTAACAGCTGCGTTATCGGCGCAATATGCTGTAATTTGTTCAAGTTTTAGATTATTTTCGTTAGTAATTCTAATTATGTTACCAAATATATCTTTTGAAGCTTCATTAGGATCTTCATAAAAATCTAAAACTTGTTTACGTATACCTGTTTCAGCACTAAAATATTGTACAGCATATGGAAAAGTTTTCACGTTTCCTATATTGGATGCGTCGCTGCTTACTGAAAAATAATAGCTTTTTTTAAGGCACTAGAAACTGTTTCTTGAGAATATGGAGCCAACACGTTTCTTGTTATAGCTGCAGCTTTAGTACGACCACAACTAATTTTGTTAGCAATTTTACTATCACAAAAAATAGAAGAACTCAATTTAATTTGGCAATCTAGACTGTTATAAATCAGCCCATGAACCACATTGTGATAAACGAACATTAATTCAGCCCTTGAGACCAATGTTTCATCTTTGGATTCTGCCGGAGTAACAAAATTTGTACTAATCACTGCTAGGAAAAAATACACATGAATATACATTTCAAAGCACAATTTTATAACTATAAAATGTTTTTCAATACAAAATATTAATTTAATTAATAAAAAAATATTTTTCAAAATTAAACAAATTATTTTTTAACTGGACAAATTGTATTTTACCTGGTAACTGGACAAGACCCAAAAAAACTGGACAATCCAGGCCATTCCAGGACATCTGGCAACCCTATCCCCATACCATAATATTGCCACCGCCAAACTTTACAGTCTTTGGATCTAAATTGTAGCAAATTGTGGCAAATTGTAGACGAGCAGTACTTATTTCTAATTTTAGGCTATTAACAACCTCTCGAGGAGTTATTTTTGGGAATTTCTTGATCTCTCTCGCTATTAAATTTTCTTGTCTAGTAGTAGTCTTACGAGGTCATCTACCTAAATGTTGAGTTTTTACAGAACCGGTCTCACGAAATTTCTTTATAATTTTTGAAAATGCTGAATTATTTATTGAATATTTGTCACAGATACTTTTTTGTTTTAAACCAGCTTTAAAATCGTTAATTATTTTATTTTTTAAGTCTTCACAAATCTTAACTTTAGCCATTTTCGTCAACTTTGAAAAAAGCAATTATGCGAAAAACTTAGAAAAAGAAATTGTGAAAAATTACCAGAATTTAAAAATAAAATAACTGTAAACTGGATGCTTTTTACATCGTTCCTTTATATATTATTTTCGTTTTACACTTCTTTCTTGCAGAAGTTTAAAAGTTTCCATTGTTTTGTCAGTAGCGAAATAGTGAATATTTTTAATTTTGTTCACTTTTTTTTAGAATATAATTATGAATACGAATTTATAACAAAACAATTTTAGGCCTAAAATGTGTTTTAACTAAATTGTATTTTAAACCTTAAAATTGACTTTTTATGAATATGGGGGCTAATATATAAATTGGATTATTTTCAGGGATTTTAAAGAAAAAGGATATATGACAGGACAATAAGTCCTTGCTTTAATTAATTCTAGGAATATCTACCAATTTTTGAGACAGTCCAGTCATAATTATTGCTAAAATACAGGATGTATGGGAGTTAGGTATTAGAGGGCTAAATTTTTATGCTCTAGTAAACTCTTCTACTTATGTCCATTCGTTCTATTCAGACAAAGCACTGTGCGGGCTTTGTTCAATGGACAAAAATTAAAAACAAGATCATGTCATTGATGTTAATGAAATTTATATTTTAGAATAGACAACTAAATAACTCATTCGTGTAAGAACGATTTTCTATAAATATCTCTTTTTGTTGTCACTAGAGGTATATTTTCAACATAAATTTTATGGAAAAAAATATATTTGTTTTATGATTAACTAAAATAATTGTTAAAAGTTTGTTTTAAAAGATATAAACTTGCGATTGGCTGCAAATGAAAGAGAATATGAATGTGGAATTATTCAAAATTACTGTTTTTGTCAAAAAAGTCTGCGCAATTTTTAATAATTAACATTTTTTTATTGTATGCCTGAAATTCTAAAGCTTTGTTGGAATATTAGTAAAATATATGTTAATCGATTTTGATTATGTTTTAATATAGAATAGCCTTAAGCATTGTCTTTAAGAAAATGTAATCATTAGTTGTCCTTTCGTATGAAAACTATTAAAATTTTGTTTTTGTTTAAATGTATAAATTCACATTTCGTAAATTTTCAATTTGATGGTTTGGGGAAATAGCTCCAGATTTTTTTTTTTTTTATAAAATAATACCGTTTTTTCTTTTAAATAACTAAGAAATATTGCGCTATTTAATAAAAGTAGTTTTATGGCATAAAGTGTATTAATAGTTCATTATTTGGTTCTTGTTGTTGTTTTTTTTTTTTTTAGCTGAAATCCAAAATATGCCAAAGTTTGATTTAATTTTGCTAAAAAACATGTAACTAGATTTTAAATTTCTTAAATTTTATCTAATCCCTATCTCTTATTTTTTATAATGTGAAATCATTATTTGTCCGTTTTGACTAGAACTTAAAAAAAATAGTTTTTAATGGCACCCACAAATAATACATTTTTACCGTAAATGTAAATAACTCAATAATTGTATATAACCTACATATCCTTAGGATGAGATAGTAATATGAGCTTCTGCTGATATTAGGAACACATAAAGTATAATCCAACATCCAGTTTCTAATATTACAGCTTAACCATAAGTCTATGAACATTTCAAAATGTCCGTCCGTCCGTCCATCCGTCCTTGCGAATTTAGAAAATACATAGATACAATAATTCACTATTTCAATAGCCTAATTTTAAATAAATTGTGTACATATTAATACAAGTTTGTAGGGAATGATGTTGATTTGTTTAACTTGGTACAAATTTTTAACCAATTAGATGATTTTAAAAGCAGTTATGTAAATCCTTGTTAGAATTGAAATGTTAATAACTATATTAATACTTGGTTCCAAAATAAAAAACTATTTTTAATAATTTTTTTAAAAATATATATATTATACAGGATATTGAAATTTTGATGTCTTGGAATTATGAATATCCTTCCGATGACATTTTCATAATTTTGCATCTAATAATAAGGGTACTCATTTAAACGCTAAAAATTTTGAGCATGTGAAAATTGTGTAACTTTAGAACAGAATGATTGTATTAAATGACATTGTATATGAAAGCATAACCAATAGCTAGAACATAAATAAAATCTTACAAACTATGTATATCACCGTTTGTTCCAAAGATTTAACTTTCATTCAACATTTTTAAAATTAAAATTTATACAATTTGAAAATTTATTTTTTAAGGCTTTTGTTGAATTTATTTTTATTTGACATTTGTATCAAATACAGAGAAATTTAATGTATAAACTTGCACAAAATTGAAAAGGTGGGTTCATGAAACACGTCGCGCAAATTTGCACAATTGAACAAATGGGAAACTTAAGCGTTTAAATGAGTACCCTTAATAATTCTTACTTAATTTTATTCAGGTTTATAGGTTTTCTAAGGAAAGGGATGTATGGCAGTCACCCGAATTATTAAAATGATTATAACCAAATGTTAAAATGTTAGGAGTATAACTGTAAATTTTATTCAAAATTATGTGTTCAGGATATATGGGAGGCACCCGTGTCCTTGCATGGATTTTTTCATGAATTATATTTTTTCTTAATCTTTCCAAAAGGTAATACTCTACTAGTTTTTATTCTTCTGCAATAACTCCTTCTATTTTTGTCCATTGCCTATATGAAAACAAAGCACTGTGCGATGTCGCATGGCTTGCGCTTGTTTTGCTTTTTAATTAGTTGTTAGTTGTCAAAAATTATTATGAAAAGCTGCAAGTTACAACTTGATATCTATAGACACGCAATTTAAAAAAAATGGTAATAAAATTGCTGCGATTAATCCACAATCTAAATATGTAAGTAGTCTCATAAAAATGTACATTTTAAATAACAGTTAACAATATTTATTAGAATTTAACTCGAAAGTTTCGTAACACTTTCGATCGTTTACTAGAAACGATTTAGTTTCAAAGTTGTTACAAAGACACATCGGACAGTTTTTGTAACAAGTTTGAGCAATTAATAAATATGTTTGTATGTATTTTTTTTTTGGAAACTTATCCAAAGTACATCATTGCTCGCCACAAATATGTGGATAATGTTGCACTTGTCTGGAATTCTATAGAAATTCCAAAAAAAAACAAACAAATTCAACAGCACCCACATGAATTCATAATCAGTTTCGGTTTTGCAGTCTGGCTGACCGATCGATGGTGGTTGGAGGAGTCTTCTCGTAAGAAAGTGAGTGACTGACTGAGTGTGTGTGTAAGTACGTAAAATGTGTGGGTATTTATGAATTAATTAATTAAATATTATTGTCATTATTGGTATATTAATTTCTTTATATTTTATTATTTCTTGTTCATTGTGTGTTTGTTCGGTTTTATTAAATGCATTCAATGAGAATATTTACCTTAAAGTAAGCCTTTCACCAAAACCGACGACGACAACGACTACGACGAATCCCGCAAAAGATTCCCATGACTTATGGGCACGTACACGAATGTGCTGATCATTATTATGTATTTTAGAGACAAATTGCTTCGGTGAACGATTTAATGACTTTATTTCACAACTCTTCTTTTTCTATACAGAAACAATGTACATATGTAATGAATGCATTCCTATTTAATGTTATAGAAAAACAATGCAATGTTAATAAAATTGTTGACTCTAACCGACTATGTTAAGCAGTATCTATTTAATAAGGAACAAATGTCAGCTTTAAATTTTTCGTAATAACAAGTTTTTTTAATTTCCAAACTTTCAATTCCCAGTAATGCAGGGACAAACTTTTAATTTCCTGCATTCCCAATCCATAGAATCCATATATGTAATAATTAAACCAAATATCGGATTTGACCAAGAAATGGATTTCGGACAGAATAGATTATGAAATTTTAAAAGGAAAAATGTTTAGAATATCATAACTCTAAACCAGATAACAAAAATTTTATTTTTGGCAGGGTACTTCAGAAGAAGAGCTTTAAAATTAAGGAAGTTAAATTATGCATTTCTAAAATCGGTAGTACATTTAAACAAATTTTAGATGATACCGAATTTGAGGTTCGGATCGGCATCGGCATGAAAAATCTGATTTTGTCGTAATAAGCACCTGTAGAATCTGAACCATATTTATAAGGTTGTTGCAAATTGAATTGTCGAAAAAAACTTGTTTAACTACATACGACCATCTATAACAGCAGGACACACTAGATATTCTAGGCCTAAAAAATAGTTCTCAAAAAGTCTCTTATTTCGTATGTATTACCCAGGACAAAATATATTAGTTCCACAACATGTACTTCTAGAACGTATGAATATAGCCAGTACTCTCTATAGTTTGGTGTGGAGAATAATTACACTGTCTAAAAAATTGTGAGTTTTTGATTGGAACAGAATAGCGACCCTATAATTCTAAAAGGGCATGCTTAGAAGATCATTTTTGTAAACTTGTAGTCCAGCTGGTCTGAATTATTTTACAGTGGGTCAAAGTTTTTAAGTTTTCATCGAAAGAGCATTATACTAACTGACAAAAATGTTGTAAGTTAATGTCTGAGAGAATTCTTATTGTCAGAGTTATATTGTGCAATTTTATGGGTATCATTTTTGTGGAAATCTTAAATCTCTATCTCCTCTCTTTAGGGGTCAATTTGACCTTTTTTTTGAGAAAATCTAAAAAGTCCTTTCTACGAACATTTTTGCCGGAAAATTTCAGTGGGGGTGTTTTTCGTAGATCTTCTCAAAGAATATTTATAATTTATATATCAGCTTATTCGGATCATAAAAAAATGTGAGACCTAGGTGGCGTGTAATTTTGCTAATTAAGCGTAAAGAGCTTTATTTACAACTTTGGTAGCTTTGGTGACCCCCACTGAAATTTTCCGGCAAAATTTTTGAAAATATTTTAATCCTTAGATGTCCTTTTTGAAAGGACTTTTATGGATTTTCTCAAAAAAGGGTCAAATTGAACCATAAAGAAAGGAGATAGAGTGTTAATTTCTTTCACATAAATTATCCCCATAAAAGTTGAACCAGTCGGAACCAGTTTTTGAACCAATAATTTTGTTTGAAACTGCCATCCTTTGAACTAGTTCTACGAAACTGCTAATTAACTAACATATCTTCTTAAGAGCTGTTCTATTACACTATACAATAAAATCAAATTTTTTCCAAAATTACAAGGTCCGACCAATAAATTTTGTTAGAGGAGCCAAAAAAAAGAAGACGCGTGTATCGGCATTTTGAAAGTTTACATCTGAATTTCATTTGAGGGGGTTAAAGTTTCCCAACTCTGGCACATTCTTATTGTTAATCGTCATAAGAAACCATGTGATCCTTACATTTTAGGTATAAAATGTGTTCAGCAAAGTTATGTAAAAAGTTACGGAGAATATTTTTGTAGAATATGTTAACCCTCTAAATCCTCAAGGCATGGGTCTTTTTTGTCCTTCTTTTAAAAAGTGCAAAAACCACCATTAAAACAGGGATTTAAGGGGTTAAAATGTTCTGCAAAAAAATAATACGTGAAATTTGACTATAAGTCCCTGGATACATCAAAACGGAAAATACAACCAGAAAGTCAGAAATAAGACATAACAAAAGAGAGCCAGGTTTTTTTTAACTTCTTATTTATTTATTGAATCTGCCTATATCATTAGGCTTAATATGCTTAATTCGCATTTATTAAGAATTTTATTTTAAAGAACATTTTAGGTATAAAATATATTCGGCAAATTTATGTAAAATGTTACGAAGAATATTTTTGTAGAATATGTTAACCCTCTAAATCCCCAAGGCATGGGTCTTTTTTGTCCTTCTCTTAAAAAAGAGCAACAAACACCATTAAAACAGTATTTTTTTGGTGTTGTATAGTGTTATTAGTTCTTCCATACATTTTTTTTTAAATTGTCAAACTTGGAACTAGTTCCGAGAAGCAATTAATGAAATTTTATTAAAAATGTTGGTCATTTTCGTATAAAAAATCTGTAACATTTGAATGGATGAGAATTTTTGTAATATTTTTTTTGTTGAATAGGTGGGACTTTTAATCATAAAAATCGAATTATTAAAAAAAAAGTTATGAACGGCTAAAAATACATATTTGATTTTTTTTTTTTGTAAAAAGATAATAGTACTATAGTACCTCTGACTCACATATTTTTAGACCGATTTTAAAATTTTAAACAATAGAATTAATCTTTCATAAATGTATAATTTTTCATGAAATAATGTAAGTTTTTATAAAAAGTTTAGCATTTTTTTATTTAGTTTTTCGTAATTTTTCAAATTCTACAATAGTTATTTTAATTTTTTTCTATGAAAACCTATTTTTTTTTTTGCACAGTGGTTTAAAGATAATTTTATATAGACAAAAATGAAACATTACTTGTTATAATCGGTTTATATTTGCAAAAGTTTTGACTAGCTGTCAAAATCAGGATATTAGAGGTTTTACATTGATCCTTTTTCTGAAAGACAGCTGTTTTCAATATTTTAAGAACAAAAAATATTTTAAATATTTATGGTGTAAAATGTTACCATTTTAATGATTTTAAGTTGTGAACGTTAAAATGAATTTCTGAAACGGACTTTATATTTCCAAACATTACTGATTTTCTCCAAACATTACTGATCCTTGCTAAATTTAATTACAATTGTTGCATAATTAACACTTTTATGATTACACAGAGCAACAAAATCGAAAAAATTTTGGAGGCTTTTTAAACCACTACACAATTTTAATGTATTGTGGTTCCAGTAGTACAAAAATTGTAAAATTTTTTAATTCTATGGATAGAATTTTTTTTAAATTTTTTTTTCTAAAATTGTGAATTTTGTTAGATGTTTCTCCACATAATTTATGATAACTCAAAAATTTGCTATTTTCACGTAAAAAATATATTTTTTGCTTCAATTTGTTATTATAACTCCGAAACTACTGAGCCGATTAAAACGCAATATATAACCTGATTAAAGGTTATGTAAATTTGAACTTATTTAATAATATCGGTCTAACCCTTTTTGAGTTATCATAAATTATGTGGAGAAACGTTTAAAAAAATTCACAATTTTAGAAAAAAAATTTAAAAAAAATATCTATGCATGGAATTTAAAATTTTTACCATTTTTGTACTATTGGAACCGCAATACATCAAAATTGTGTAGTGGTTTAAAAAGCTTCCAACATTTGTTCGATTTTGTTGCCCTGTGTTATTTACAAAATTGTACTAGTTTTTGATTTAATTTTATAATAAAAAATTTCCGGGAATGAACAGATTTGTTTATTATTTCCCGGGAATGGAAGAACTTACAGAAATTAGGAAGCTTAAATAGAAAAGAAAGCCAACAAATGCTGTTTTTATTTAGTGTAGGGTATCTCAAGCAGCAAGTCTATGATCAATAAGTTTGTTAAATGTTTTATTTACGAGTATGTATGCATATGATTACGTACATTTGTAAATTCTGCCACTGCGATGCCAGATTACTTTCAAAATTATCATTATTACGAGTAAATAAATACACTAAATTGTATACAAACATATATGTACTTAATGTCTTTAGAAGAAGAAACCAAAAAAAAAAATAATAGAACCTTAAAGTTTTATTTATAAGTATATTCATGTTTTGACTTCTCAGATACAATCATGTAGAATCGTGTATGTCTGTATGTCGGCATTTCAAAAGTGATTATGATCGTGGAAAATCTTTTGAAAGCCGACGTCACTTTTCAAAAAAATTTCTTTTTAATTATTTTTCATAAATATTTATGTATGTTTAATGATTTTTTTATTTCATTTTATATTTCGATTAATGTTTATTGATTTGACTGACTTGTTTGGGGATTTTTCAGGAATATACTCGTATTTTGTTTCTGTTCTTTTAGATTTCGTTTGATTTTTGTCACGGAAACCATTTGTCAAAATTAAACAATTATTACTTGTATGAACTGCCTTTGTAATGGACAACTCGCTCGTACTTTAGTAGTTAAAAATATTAAATATTTATTGTATTTTAAAATTTATTTGTTTTTTATTACTTAATATTCATACTTCTAGTATGGATGTATTTTAAAACGGGTGTCCGGATGTCTAGATTGTGTAATTTGTTATAATAATCATAAAATTATTTCGGCACATTTTTCTTTAATAATTTTTGGTTTTTGTGAATAATAAATATTCATAAAAGAAATGAATTAAAAATTCTTTAATGACTACATTTGGTAAAGTGTATGAATGTGAATAAAATACATACATGTATGTAAATGATTTGTTTGAATATTTTCAAGAAACTCTAATGATGCGCTACTTTTGTTAGAGTATCTAACTTAGAACCGACTTTTAACAGCAATTTTTCAGGATTCTGAAATTTGCGTATAATTTTTTTAAGAACTTGTTCTAAAATAACTAGTTCCAGATCTAGTGCAATCAGAACCATATCAGATCATTTAATGACATCCCTGGATCTAGTGATGCCTCAATTACTTATGGAACAAGTTCTGTAGAATGCTATAATGAATCATCAAGAAATTGTACAAATGTACTGGGAATGTTGGAAATAATACAATATTGCGTTCTTCGACAATATTTGGGAATTATTATTTTTCCAAAACCTTTTCAATGGAATGAAACGGCCGGTGAATGAATCCAAAAATGAATGTACATATTCGGTAAATATCGAATCTTCTAAGGCTATAAATTAATCAGAGAAGCGTTAAGAATATCTAACGAGTTTTTAACGCGACAATTTATAACAGAAATCACTGACATATGAACAAGTTCTAGAACTCTCCCTAAGAATATGCGTTTGCTTCGTAAATCTTCTCCGGAACTAATTCTGAGGATAACAATTTTAAACAAAAATCATTAATTAATGAACTGGATCCAGCACCGTTCCAATACTTCTTTAGAACCACATATGGAGGTAACAATTTCTAAAAAATCTTTGATCCTAACTCCAAACAAGAACCAGTACTGGCTATATGCATGCGTTCTAGAACTATTTTGGAACTAATACATTTTTACCTGGCGTATGTACATTAGGGAGTCTTTTCAAATTCGAAAATCGAGGTTGGATTATTGTTATATACTTGATATAATAGTTTAAGACTAAAAATGTTCGTCAAATCGATTTTACTCAAGGTACAGTAACGAAAGAAATTTAATTTTTGACTTGAGAAATTTAATATTTATACAGCCGTTTTTTATAAAATGTACCAATGTCGAAACGAACGATTCATCTACAGACGAATTTTTTGAAAATTTGTTTTTATAAATCACAAAAATGTGTTTCTTTTACATATTTTTTTATGTTAAAATTTAAAAAGTTCAAAGAAATTCGTTTAAAAATTATACTACTACTATATCCTATTCCGAAAATCACTTTAACGAGTATAAATCTCTCAAACATTTTGGAATGATACCCATGGTATCTGGCTGGCAGGATATCCATGTAAACCTTATGCGCTAAGTGCAGGTCGCAATTTTTAAGATATTTCGGACAAATTTGTACATACATTTTTTTTGGCCCAAGGACGAAGCCTATTGAAACTGGCTGAAATCGGTCCATTATTTCACCTAGTCCCCATACAAATGTCCTCCCGAAAACATTTTTTCTCATAAATGTATTATTTTTATAGGTATCCATTCAAATTTCACCACACTTTTAACTTTTATATAACTTTAAAATTATTTTTTGGATCAATCTATAACACAGGGCGACAAAATCGAGGCTTTTTAAAACAATTATGATCTATTGTGGTTCCAGTATTACAAATATGATACAAATTTTAAATTCTATTTAGAAGTTTTTTTTTTAAATTTTTTTTTCTAAAATTGTGAATTTTTTTTAGACGTTTCTCCACATAATTTATGATAACTCAAAAAGGGTTAGTCCGATATCATTGAAGTGGACTTAGAAAAGTTCAAATTTACATAGCCTTTAATCTGTTTATATATTACGTCTTAATCTGCTCAGTAGTTTCGGAGTTATAATAACAAATTTAAGCAAATAATATATTTTTTACGTGAAACTATCTAATTTTTTTGTATTAAAAAACTCATGATTATAACGCAATATATATGTGAAAATTGGTACATAGCATGGGGAAAATGTTTTCAAAATTCATTCAATCGAAAGATGAACATTAACTACTCAATTTTATGTATGTATATCAAACAAAAAAGTTAAATTTTGTGAAAATGAGCGAATTCACTTAATTGTGAAAAAATTCGAAAAGAATCAATCGATTTTTATCTTCGATATCTCATTTTGTTGCTATTATATGCCGCTTTGCGACAAAGTAATAAACCTGAACAAGTTATGCAGTTTTCGATTTTTCATGAGTTTTTTAAAACACAAAAATTTGCTATTTTCATGTAAAAAATATATTTTTTGCTTCAATTTGTTATTATAACTTCGAAACTACTGAACCAATTAACTCTTTGCGGTTGGGTGGTCAGTTTACTAACCACATTTTCTATAGCATCATAGTTTATTGTCATCTATTGCCATTTTGTTAAACAATTATATTTTTGAAGTCATCGTTTATGATTTTTTTGCAAAACTTTGCCGTTAGGATGCTCTGGTTAGATAAATATATTAATTTAAAAATATTACAAAAATCAGTTTCAATAAAAAAAGCACAGAGTGTTTATTGTTCATCGAATTCAGTGCTACTTTGATATTTCGGTTTTTTGGTCAGAAAATTTTGTCAAAAATATTCGATTTCCAAAAAATGTATACGAAACAAAAATTGTTATTATAGTTATTATTAATGCCAACCTCCACGGTGGTTAGTAAACTAACCACTTCACTCCACATGATTTGATTAATTGTTTCTTACTTTTTATAATAAACTAACCTTGATCAAAGTAAAAATGCAATTGTTTTGATTTTAAACTTATACACAAAAAAGTATATTTTGATTTAAAACGCAACATATAAAAATATTGAAGGGTATGTAAATTTGAACTTTTCTAAGTTTACTTCAATAATATCGGACTAACACTTTTTGAGATATCATAAATTATGTGGAGAAAAATCCAAAAAAATTCTCAGTTTTAAAAAAAAAAAATTTAAAAATCTATCCATAAAATTAAAAATTTTTACCATTTTTGTACTTAGGTAACCATGATGCATCAAACCTATATAGTGGTTAGTAGGGTATTCGAATTATTCGATTTTTCTCTTGTTCGAATAAAAGGAATAATTCGAATAAGAGATTTTAACATGTTCGAATAATTCGATCACACGCTTAAAATTAATCGAATTATTCGAATGTTTTAAATTTTTTTAAAAAAGTAAAGAATGAAGTTTTGATGTGGGTTTTTTAATATTTTATTGTTAAAGAAAAACAAAAAATAACGTTAACAATTCAATGTTAACGATAATGTTAAAAAACATTCGAAAACAAAGTCCATTATTAAATTTTCAACAAAAATATGCTGATCAGATTAATTCCCGAACAATCTAGAAAACAATTGACTAGCAAACCCTTTAGTTTCCGTTATCATTCGATTTATTAAATATTATTACTTATGTACGCGGTTAATAACATTACTTATACATATATGTTAATAAAAATTAAACCACTAAATTAACAGTTTTGAATCTTTTTTTATTTGATTGAAATTATTGTTACAATTTACAAAAAAAAATTATTTTTATAGTTCTAATCACTAATGATGAAATTTTTAACCTTTATCGAAAACCCTTCCATTATGGTTTTGATACTACTTTATGTCACTCTGTTTAAAATCTACCACACTTTTGGACAACTTTTTTGTGCTCTTCAATACTCTTTTATCAAGAACCCAATATCTCTCCACTGGCCTCAGCTCCAGGCAGTTTGGAGGAATTGCCTCTCTTGGTACAAATACCACATTATTGTTCTTGTACCACTCAAGACCTTTCTTACCATAGTGACAGATGCCAAATCAGGCCAAAAATAAGTGCATTTTTCTTGCCATACCAAGAACTTTTTGGGAAATTTTGTCTGCTTTTGGGTCCAAAACTTTTCTTCAACATTCCCTCAAGCATCTGCAACATAAAAAAATTTACCCAGAAGCTGCGAAAAATTTTCCATACGTACATTTCGTCATCCATTATGCAGCAGGTATATTTTTTGTATAAAATTTGACTTCAATTTCCGTGCTCTGTCTTTGGCCTCTAAATTGTTAGCAGAGTTCCTGTCAGGAACTTCTTGAGCCTTGTATGCTTTTAAACCTGCATTGTCTTTTACTTTTCGTACCAAATAGTCCGTGTACTGACCTAACCGGACTGCTTTCCTACCGGAGGTGTTGAGAATTTTTTAAAATGCTTTCTATTTTTTTTGGCTTTAGAAACGTCATTTGGACCATTCCTTCTACCTGAACAAGGTTTATATCAACAGACAAGTTCTCCCGGTAATGTTTAATAACATTGGAAACAGTTTGATAGCAGTCCTTTGATTGTTTGGCCAACTTTTTGTAGGACCAAGTTGGGTTTTGTTGAAAATATTTAAAAAAATTTGTACGCACTTTTTTCTGGCCACTCATTTTAATCAGATTTACAAAGGTACTTTTAAGCAATTTAATGAATTTGAATATATATGAACATTTATTCGTTTTATCGATTATTCTACATAAAATTGTTCGAATTATTCGTTATTCACCTTCGTGAGAAGGGTATATATAAGTTTGTCATTCCGTTCGTAATTTCTACACTTTTTATTTCCGACCCTATAAAGTATATATATTCTGGATCCTTATAGATAGCGGAGTCGATTAAGCCATGTCCGTCTGTCTGTCTGTTGAAATCAATTTGAGGACTGAGGACCATCGATATCTTTGGGATCCAAATCTTCAATAATTCTGTCAGCCATGATTTCGAGAAGTTTGCTATTTAAAATCAGCAAAATCGGTCCACAAATGACTGAGATATGAGGAAAAAACCAGGACAACCTCGTCATTAATATAGACAATATGGATATCTAATGATAGGTATTTCAAAGATCTTTGCAATGACGTATATAGTAAGTTGGACATACAATGGGTCAAAATCGGAAAAATATTTTTTAACCCGATTTTTTTTTAAACCAAAATATTTTTTCGCTGAATATTAAAAAAAAATGAAAAAAAAAAAAATTTTAAAAACAAAAAATTAAAAAACAATTCAAAAATTTTTTTTTCCAAAAAATATTTAAAATTTTTATTTTGAAGTATAATTTGGTGAAGGGTATATAAGATTCGGCACAGCCGAATATAACTCTCTTACTTGTTCCACTTACAGTAGTTTTCCGGTTTAACGAAAGATATAAAGTCAGGCCCACTCACTAAATTGAGAAATTCGCAAACCTAATTTAATCAATAAAAAACTCATTGAAGTTTGGCTTTAAAGCACACAAAAGGATTGTGCCAATTTGTTTGCTTTTTTTCTGCAGAATGAAAGACTTATAGCCTGGGCGTATTTTCGTATATTTTGCTACAAATTATATATATTTCTGATCAAACTATACACATTTCTTTATGCCGACATTTATGTACTATTAGTTGTTGTCATGGGCTCTTAAGGTTAATGGACACTCATTGAACTGATAAAGGACTAGTTAAGATTACATTTAAAATCGTTCATTTATATAATTCGCTACGCTTCAAAACAAATTTCGAGAGTCAACAAAATAGTAATTTTAACAAAACTGTGGTAAATGAAAGTAAAACGTTGCTGTAACTAATTGTAACAATTTAATGGTCCAAATTGTGACAATCGAAAATAAAATAAAAACAAAAATTAGGTAGCTCAAAAGGAAACACAAGAGAAATCAAAAAATGCTGCTGCTACAATTTACAATCGCACACAAGTAATTTTCATTCACTCATTCTCACTTAATACTTGCTGTGCTGATGAAACACAAATAAATAAACAAACAACATTCACTCCAGGTGTCTCACGCGTCACGCCTCTTCAACAGATTTTCTGCCTACTTTTGCTATTAAGGAATAAAAGGTGACATTCTCGCACATTTACTCGTACTGTGTGAGTAAATATATCGGTGTAGTATAACAACCCCAATTGTTGTTGTTATTATTATTAATCGTACTATAAAGATGATGATGATGATGGTGAGTTTGACAATAGTGTGCATTTGACTTATTAGCTTTCTAATGGATGAATATTATTACAAGAAAATATACAAATCGTTTAGTCGATTTGACATCAGTTTATTTTTAATTGTAACTCTCAGTGCAGTGGTTCCCAATCGGACCATAAATGATATGAGGAGCCGCAGAACAAAAAGGAACTTTTTTGCACATTTCAAATTTTTGGGAAATTAAGTTTTAAAAAACTGCATGACCTGGAAATGGTAACAAGTTTCTTACTTATCAATAGATACATCTAACTGCCATAAGTCACCACATTAGATGTTAAGGGTGTTTGATATAAAACCATTTTAATATCGAAAAAATAAACTTTTGTTAAAAAATATAATTAAGAAACGATAATAATTTAAATGAATGTTTTTAATCCTGATCTAATATATATGTAAATAAATTACACATTGAAATTAAATAATTTTTTTGGTTTTATACTTGATTGTTTCTAGAAGATTTCAACCCATTGAGAAATACATTTCAACCCAAATATTATAAAAATACCAAAAAACCCATTTTTGAAAAAATGCGAAAAAGTACCTTTTGTTCTGCGGCTCCTCATATAGATATTTGCTAACTCCCATCTCTTACATTAGCATTCTTAATGGCACTATCATCGAGAATATAATATTTTTCTGGTACTTTTGAAGTATAATATCCAAAATAACCGAGTTTTTTGTCAATAAGTGAGTTCATGAACGTTTGGCTGATGCGAGATCAGCTAAATACTTAATGGTAGTTTAGAAGTAGTTAATAGAGTTTTAGAATTCGTTTTCATTGTTTCAAACAGAAGAGGGGTTCTTGATTTAATGCAAGTGATTGTTGAGCACCGCAGTGTGACTGCTAGTGGGTCGGTCTCAATATAATTTAGAACTCGCATAGTCTCTGGAATGTCCAGCCGTAATTGCGAACAACTACGATATTGAGATAATGATGGACTCTGAATATGCCCATGTCAGAATGTTGGAGAACAGACCAACTTATAAGACCTTAGAGAATCATTTCAAGAATTTCCCAAAGAGTGCGAATAGGATTGTAAGAACAGTCGACTTTTTGGTCGGAAAAATTCGAACAATTGATTAAACATATACAGTAGCCCAAGAAAGTCTACATACAGGAAAAATTATTATGTTACTTTAATTTAAAGCAGTTTTTTTTGAGATATATAATAATACATGTCTTATGTCCATTTTGCAAAAAAAATTCAAATAACGCCCAAAAGTTCACCGTTATTAGATTTATTGATTCTGAGTAAAATATTCTCGATCACGCCTACTTTTGGGTGGGCGGGGCTATTAAGTTTCATAATATTTTGAACATTAAAGCCCAAAAAAAGCAAAAAAAATGTCGTTATTTGACTCAGAATCAAAAATTCTAATAACGGTGAAATTTTGGACGTGATAGGAAATGTTGCTAAACTCGACTTAAGTGAGTTGTTTTAATCTTTTTTAGTGTGAATTTATTTTTTTAACAAATATATTTCATTACTTTTAACTTTCAAATACAGCTTTCAAAGAAAGAAATTTAATTTGAATTCCTGTATGTAGACTTTATTTTGCTACTGTAAATGGTATTTCATTAAGCACTTCCTAGCTTTAAATTTAAATAAAACAAAGTGTGTATGAGATATAATCGAAATGGCCTATGTCAGCAGAGGCTTCGCTGAATTTGACCGAAGGCATGGATTACGTTGACTTGGGGGTCATGTGGTTTGGGGTAATTTGCATAGATCAGATCCTGATTCAGTTGAATGTCAGTTGCAGGCCCAAGTCACGACGCAGAGTTTGCCAAGTTGTGGTCTGCGAAAGGATTCTCCTGCACACTCTCACCGACAGCGGAGATGTTTTCGACAGATACTGCATTTCGGGTCTGAGTTCATTGTTTACTGAACTAGTGGACTCCTCTCTGTAGGACGATTATGGTGACCGTAAAATTAACTATGCGCGTAGAACATCGCCCGGACAGAACAACCCTTTTGATAAAACAATTTTATCAGTTGCTCGTGATTTGGCGAAAGAAAATTCGACAGCTGTAGATTCAACAAAATGGCTGCTATCAAGTGTTAAAGGTCGGAAGACCCTATTGGAAGACCCTTTTTTCATGTGTAAAACCCTAAATGTAAATAGGGTAGCTCGGCGAAACTTCTGTGACAGTATTAAAGAATCCTCTAGGACCAACCGATTACATATGATACTAGCAATCTCTCGGGTACAGAAAACCTATGGTTGCTGCATCATAAGTAGTAGAGAGACTCTTGAGGTCGTACATCACTCTCAGTTCCCAGGATGCTACCCTGACATCCATAGAATACATTGAATATAATGCGTTTATCCATAAAGTGGGTAAATTATCACAAACTAAACATATGTACTACAGACCAATCGGTCTTGCAACCATTAAACTAAAGACACTGGAAAAGTACATCGATATTCATTCAATAAGGAGTAGTATCTACCTTTTTAAGGAAACTGACTATGAGGTTGAGTTATAAACAAGAGGATTAAAGCAGTCGCATATGCGATGTAGACGGAACTGGTACTTTTACAAGGGGGTTATAAAGTTTATCAATTTCTTCCCTAGAATCTAAATGAAATCATACTGAAAACTACGGATAGTTCATAGAATCTCAATGTTCAGAATACGGTAAGTAAGGTCAAAGCGGCCATATATTCATGCAAAATGCAATTGGTGCTAATTGGGGAATTGGTCCGAAGGGTAACGAATGTGGTTTATGGTCTGGTAAAGAATCCAGGATATTGAAATACTATGGGACTACACATAGGAATATCGACAACTGCATATCTAGAGATTTCTGCAATTATCAACACTTACCTTAATCCCCCACCCCACAAGTGTCATGAAGGATATGGGAATAGATCCTCTTTCAGGCTACTTGACTTTCGTAGTGCTCTTGAGACAGATATCCGGGGATATTTGTATATTTAATTATAGAATGTTAAATGTAAAAATGGATTCTACTCGACATCTATGTTAGTCAAAGAATACCGGGGTGTCGTAATTCAGATCTGGGTGGAGAAAGAGCTCTCGCGTCATTGCTGTTATGACTTAAGGGCAATCATCCGCATATGCGTATATTTGATGACCTGATTTGATGATTTGTGGATGATGAATATGCATTCATCAGAGAATCTTGTTGGTTTGACAAGAAAACAACGCTTGTCGACTAAGGGACCTGCTGTTTGGCCATTGGGTACTACCTGCTGGAAGAGTGGAAACCAAACCTAAACCTTGCCCTTAATAAGTTTTATGTTGTTTCTATAAGGAGCATAGGGGCGTAACTAGTTCCTTCCATTCGGATCTGTCGTATGCAATGGCTTTAATTTCCCTCCGCTTCCATGTATGAGCAGGTGTCCTCTACGCCTGCTTCCCTGGGGATTCCATTCGATTGCCTGCTTGGCAATATCGTTATCATCTTTAAGAAGTGTGTGACCTATCCACTTCCATTTTCGTTTACATATTTCTGTTCGTATTGGAATTTGTTGAGTTGTTTTCCAAAAGACGAAAGTTTTATATTGTATTTGGCCAGTATATTTTAAGAAGTCTGCGAAGACAGTTGTTGGTAAAAACTTGCATAGAGTGAGCATCAGAGCTGGCTGTATTCCATGATTCACATCCATATAATAGAACTGACTTCACGTTGAAGTTAAAGATTTTGAGCTTCGTTCCTTGAGAAATATTGACGATCTCCACACGTTGGTCAACATTCCAAATGCTTGTCTTCTTTACCCACGCTGATATATCTGCGCTGGAGCCGCCCTGCCTGTCAATTATGCTTCCAAGTTAGCAAAAGGATTCTACCTCATCAAGTTGTGTGCCACCAATGAGAAAAGAGGTATTATTTTCGGTAATAATACGCATTATTTTCGTTTTACCGATGTTTATCTTTAGACCAGCAGTGAGGGCATGATCGACAATTTTGCGCAACTTGTGTTCCATAGCAGCATGTGAATGTGTGAGGAAACAAATATCGTCAGTATAGTCAAGGTCTTCAAGTCTATCTTGAAGGCCCCACACAATTAAATTTCTTGATGTTGTAGCTTGTTGCATAATGACATCTAGCACAATATTAAAGAAAAGTGGCGAGAGCACACATCCCTGAGATCAGCTGTTGTGGAACTCTCTTACAGGCTAACGCGTTAAAAATTGCTGTGTGGTTGAGCGTGTGAAACGCCTATTCAAAATCTATAAAAAGGAGATATCGTCCCGTTAATAAAACAATAGTGTATACAATTTTTTTGTTAGTAGACATCTAGAACAAAAGTAATATTTCAATTGATCTTTTGACCCACTTTGTGGAAGTAGAATTTCACCAAATTTTGACCACATATAGAATCAGTTATGTAGATTCTTATTATGCAATAAAACTCGACTATTATCCTGAGGCTGTTGACATGGTCAACACAGGATTTTCCGCGGTGAAAACTGGCTTGTTCTCTCCTCATACCGGGAGAGATTGCATCACAAAGCCTTTTCCTGATGATGTGGGCAATAACTTTCAGCATCATATTCAAAAGAGTGATACCCCTCCAGTTACTACGTTCTGATAAGTCTCCTTTTTTCGGTATTTTCATGATTATACCTTCCAAGAATGAATCTGATAAATAATTGGAAGACCAAAATCCATCTATGAGCGATGGCAGTAGTCTTGAGCTTGTCATTGGATCGACCAGCAGCAATTCGGATGGGATATTGTCCAGACCTGGAGATTTGTTGTTCTTCAATTCTTTTATAGCCTCACATATTTCGGGAATAGAGGGAAATTCCGTGGTGATATTTCAGTTTACCTCATGTGACTCGCAGTCGCATAGTGCCTGATCATGTGTGTAGTTTGCGCTAGCATGTTCTTATAAAAATCTGTCCAAAGCTGCATTTGTTGCTCCTTTGATGTTGTTAGCTCCCCATTATCATCCCTTAAGGGCTTTCCACCGAGTACAGGAGTCTTTATTAGCTTATGTATAGCTCCATACAAATCTCTGCTTTTTATGTACATAGTTACTTAAGAAAGTCATGGCAGTGGAATGCCATCTAAAACCTTCTGAAACATTCCTTAAGGAGTGAACCAAAGATTTAGAAATTATAATTTTGTTGTTATGTTATTGGTTAGGAATCACTGTTTTATATTGTTCGCTACATATGCGTGATTTGAGTATGAAAATCGTTCTACATACAGAATTAAATACGAAAAGAGGGGGGAATATTAATAGTCATTGTGTTTGTTTTGTTGTTAAATTTTTGACAAAGTGACTTTTGAGTAAATGCGACAAATTGTTTAAGTATTTGTACAAAATTGCTGTTCATTCACATGCACACGAACATAAAGAAGTGCTTCCTAACACAATTGCACATTAACAAATTCATACAGTGTAATAAATAAACAGCAAAATGAGCAGTAAATTGTAAGTACCAAGACAAATACGAGGGCAGGCTGAGCAATCCATATAATAAGAATAGATTGTTCAACATAGAACCAAATAGGAGACCACTATGAACCATTCAAAAAGTAATGATTATTTTGAAATTGAATTAAAAAATGTGACCAAGTTTTAAAAATATGTTGAATATAAAAATGTTTGAAATAATACTATAATTATAGTTAAAACGATGCAAACGTTTGAAATAATATTAAAAGTGTTGAGATATTTGATACTGATTATTTATTTTCAGAGAACTCGAAATAACATTTCATATAACTTTTCAGTTGGCCCTCGTTGTTATAGGCGAGCAGTTCAAATTCAATGGTAACTAAACCAAACAACCCTCATGTGAATCGTTTAAATAAAAAAAACAACTCTGATACCCACACAGGCATTCGTACATACATATGTATGTATACGATTATTATGCGACAACGAGGAACGAAGAACTATTATGTTGTGTGACACGCCCCTTTTGGAAAACAAAAAAAAAAAAGAACTTTATAATTTTATTTTATTTGTGTATATTCCTACTACTATAAAAAGGCCTCTTTGTAACACTTTGTGGATAATTTGTTGCCGCATATTGCTTGTTTGTTGTATAGATTTTAAAACAACAACAGCTATATAATTATTTACGACAATGATGTTTTTTTAACGAAGGGCTGCTGTTCATTTGGATGCCCCCTTTTTCTTCTTCGTCTTTTATGCGCAACCACATCCGTTTATGTGCAAATGAGTTGAGGAACTTTTCTTTTACTACTTTAACTACTGGCGCAAAAAAAAATATTCAATTCAGCTTTTAGGCCTTTTTTATTTTATTTATGCATTTTTAAGTGAATTTTCATTTAGTACTTTGGTTTGTAATTTTTCATTTAGCATTATTTAGCAATTAATTATGCATAATCGCATTTTTGATTTCGAAATTGAAAACGGGAACAAACAATAAAGAAACAAAATACTTACCCTAAAAAGAGCAACAAATTTGTGTAGATTAATTCTGACATTGAATTTTTTTTTTTTAATTTCACTGTCCAACAAATTGAGACTTTTTGATTGGAATAGACAAGCGACCCTATAATTCTGAAAGGACATGTTGAGTAGAAAATTTTTGTAGAATAAACTTATGTCCTGGTGCTGGTCTGAATTTTTTCTACGTAAAATTACGATAATTTGTTCATGTTCAAACTTTGGATGCGTGTAACTTTTTACAGGGATGAGATAACTGTTAGCATGTTATTGTTATTGTATTCGAAATTTTATCGCAAATACAGACGAAATTTAAAAAACCAAAAAAAGATCGAGAAGAATTAAAAAAATAAATAAATAAACTAAATATCTCTTGTACTAAAAGATAACTTACATATGAATGCATATATTTTTTAGTTCTCCTTAAGGATTATTTATCTATATATATAAAAATGAAATGGTCCATGTATGTAATGTCATCACGTGAGAACGGCTGGAGCGATTTGGCTGATTTTTTATTCGATTCGAAATTTTCAGGAGATGGTTTGTAAAGAAAAAAAATTAAAAAATTCCGGGTAAAACTCGGAATATATTGTTTTGAGTCCAGTCAACAGTAATAAAAAGCTCCCTAAAGTATGCAGTACAAATTTAGATATTTTATTTGCAAATAAATAAGAACAGGCGTATGTGGTTTGGAGAAATTTGAAGAACTAACATTAGTAAATGCTACCGGGCGAAACCGGGGCGGTCAACTAGTATTTTAAAAATATGAGACTCGATAATAGCGTGTAAAGGGCTTTATTTACAACTTTTGTATCTTTAGTGACCCCCACTGAATTTTTACGGCAAAAAATTTCGTAGAATATTTTAATCCTTAAATATCCCTTTTGAAAAGTCTTTTTTCGATTTTCTCGAAAAAGGGGTCAAATTGACCCCTAAAGAGAGGAGATAGGGGGTTAAGATCTTCCACAAAAATTATCCCCATAAAATTCCACAATATAACTCTGACAATAAGAATTCTCTCAGATATTAACTTAAAACATTTTTTTTCAGTTAGTTTACCTTCGATCAAAAAATTAAAACTTTGACCCACTGTAAAAAAAATTCAGACCAGCTGAACTATTTGTTTATTCTACAAAAATGATCTACTTAACATGGCCTTTCAGAATTATAGGGTCGCTAGTCTGTTCCAAAAATGCTGTTGGACAGTGTTTTTAGTAGATTTGTTTATGTACAGTTCTATATATGTATTTGGCTAAATTAATTCAGTTGCCGAATTGTAATCAATGTTTGTCGGGAATTTCTTCATAAGTTTTCTTCTAAAAGTTACTATATTCAGATACGTTTCGATGGCCAAATTTGTTGCTAATTGAATTATTCTATTATATCCATAGATTTCTTCGGTTCTAACAACAAATTGAAATAACCGAATTTTTTCACTCAACTCAAGTCACAGCAGAAAAATTTGGTTAATAAGAATGAATCAAATTTAAAGTTTATGCTCTTAAACGAATTATTAAGATGCTTAACATTGCATATTTTAGGAATATTCAATGATCATTATTAATATTTAGAGAAAATAATAACAATAATTTCTCTAGCTACGCATGTTTTGTAGATTTAACATGGTTTTTTTAATTAAACAATGAATTTATTGATTTCATACTGATTAAAACTACGACTGTGGCAATACCGATCAAATGCCACTATTATATCAGAAACCCTTATAAAGGCTGGACCAACAACCAAATACAGTCATTTTATACTTCTCTGGTAAAATTATAAGTCAATTTATTCGAAATTATGACAAATATATTTGATCAATTCACAAGGTCTCTTATCATGTCATATTGACCTTTTGAATTGACCAAAAACCACATGTCATATAAATTGTTTACTGAAATTGTTAAATTAAAATAAAAATCGATTAAATATTTTTTCGAATAAATAAAGAGTGAGTCAGAAAAAACTTATTGACACTATTCCAGCCAAAACTTATCCTTGGTCCAACAAATTATTATTTTTTTAATCACGTTTGCTTTTAAAAATATGTATATCAACCTGGCTAGAATCTATATTTAAAATTTGCGGTAACAGCCAAAAGTAATAAAAAAAAGTAATAAAAATTTTAGAAAAATTTGACTTTAAAAAATCGTTTTGTGGGTAAGGTTTTTATTCCAAAATGACCTGTAAAAAAATTATCGTAGATAACACAACATTTACCATCGCGTGGTGCTAGGGCCAACATTTGGATATAGCCCTAATGTACATACATATGAACTATTTCAGAGATGTTTAGAACTTATTCATGGCATTATTGATATTATTTTGAAATATTTTATATACATAAGTATACATAATTTAACTAATAAGTCAGTCAAGAAGTAAAAGTGTTAATAATATACATACAACTTTTAATCAAAAATCAGCCAAAAAATACTAAATTACAAACAAAAAAAATTTGTCGTACGAAAACGAACTACTAATTGGAATTGTTTAATTTTATGTTCCATGCATTTATTTGTAAATTAATGTATGGATGTATATTTTGCTCCCTTATGTGTGTCTGTTTAATCGAAAATTTTCAATAATATTTTGCTTTGGCATTTTATTGTCATAAATCACTGCGCTATGGGTGGCTGTCATAATTTGTCATAAGGCATGTTAACGCCCATCTTTGTAACTTTAGCGTACAATAGTTTTTAATTTAAAGGGATTTTGTAGGATTACATTGCTTTTACTCTTGTATACCACATAAACGAGTAGTTTACTTTTAAAATGCTGCAATATCAATTGGAATTGAAAATTAAAAAAAAATTTGTTTGAAATAAATTCATGAAATGTTTTAAAAATAGTCTCAGTTTGATTTATTGGTCTTGCAGTGTAATTTTGTAGGAAATGAGAAATATGAATAACGGCTTTTTAATATTTCAAATTTGAAAATGATTTACAAATTGTATTTATTCACTTTAAACCAATATTTGTATGTATTTTAAATTTTCATAAATAATTTGAAAATTTAAATTTAGCCTGACGTTTCTGACAGTAGTGACTAATGTAAAAACTAAACCAGTACCAATTTCGCTTGTTTGTACACAAAGTTATAAACCTAATCATAAGAACATTTTTTTCGTGCGTACTCTTTATTACGAAAGATATTTGCGAAAAAAAAAATCGAAAAATTTCAAAATTGAAACTTAAATATCTTTTAAAGTATAATATACAGGATTTGTTCCTATTATCCTATTGGCTTTAAAAAAAAATAATTTAATATCTATCCTTTAGGGTGTAAACATTGACATCTTGTATCTCACATTGTGATCTAAAAGTGTGGTCACAAATTTAATTTTCGGAAAGCTCCTGTACCATTTAATTTTCCAATCGGACCAGTAGTTTAGAAGAGACAGATTTATTATCAGATTTATATATTTTTGGGTTCAGCATATGCTAGTAAGTGAATTATGGTTGTTAAACAAATGGAATGAAAACTTTCAATGATATTAACGGATTAACGTTATAACAGTATTTTATTTTGATAAATTAAAACAAATTTTTCTCTAGAGATGTCAAGATAATCTCCTCTTCTTCGTGTAAATTAAAAAATAAGAAATTCAAATTTGCCTTCCTTTGAAAATTTAAAGTCCGTTTATAGAAAAAAAGGAAAACTTAAAATTCAGTATGAATATATGATGTGTGTAGTTTCAAACATATGTGGACTTTATCATGTGTTTAATTTTTTGGCATAATTTTTCATAAACTCGAGATTCCCCACTCTGGTGCCTTAAGGGTACCCCATTGGTGTTTAAAGTTTAAAATTTAAACTAAACTACACATTCTGTATAGCCGTATGGAATTTTATTAAAATCGGACTATTGGTTTATAAGCTACAGATTCATTTCCACTTTTGTTTCAGTTCCACCTAGGGTATTCAATTAATCGGGTTTCTGATTTAATCGGTTAATCGAGCAAATAATTAATCGAGGTTTAGATTTAATCGGTTAATTTTAAATTATTCGATTAACCGAATAATTTCCATTTTAATTTTAAATTGAAAAGAAAAACAAGAATTTTGTGTACTTACATAAGCATTTTGGTAATAAAATGAACAAAAACATAACATTTCAACAAAACAATAAATAAACATGTGAGTTTTTTTTAGGATTTTATGGCGATCTTCTGAAATAATATTTTAAAAAAAGAATATAATTTAAATGATTTCTTTTTAAATTATTTTTTTAGTTTTAATAAAACTGACTTAAAAAAACTCTCTCACTGATTGTAGATGTTGGAGAAATCGAAAGTAATTCATGATAAAGAATATCCAATTTCTCAGTTCTTTTTTTAGTTTTTTCTAATCATATAAAATCTTCCATCATAATATGGATTTTTAGATTTTGAATACTTTAATACTTTCTTTAAAAAAGACTCGTTTCAGTAATGTCTTCAGTTTCGTCTATTACCATATCGACCTCCGACTCATTAGGACAAAAATCATCATAGAACATTCTAGAAAAAAGGTCATTTCCAAATTCCTAAGTCAGTTTTCGTGCTATACTTAAAAAAACTATTGCTAGAAGGGAATGTTTACGAGTTAAGAAATAAAATGTGTGTGTTTAAAACTATATTTCTATATAAAGTGCAAAAAAGAACACATTTCGGTTAATCGTCACAAATTAATCGGTTTATTCGTTATTTGAAAATCGTCAATTTTGAATTATTCGAACAGTTAACCGTCCAAAATTAATCGGTTAACCGATTGAATACCCTAGTTCCACCACTGTGCGGTGTACGATTTAGTGTAAGTTTTCACTGATTGGGGCCGTGAACATCATATTATTTTGGACCAGAGACCATTCATAAGCAGTAGATCGAAGTGTTGCAGTGAACCTAAATTAATGGATTGAGTGACTTGATGAGAACTATATAGCATATCAAAAACAAGTAAGAAAGTATGGTCGGTCAAGCCCGACCATATAACATCCTACACTAAGTAAAAGAGCAAAAACATTTTTCTTTTAAAATTTCAATAATTTATATTTTTGAGTGATTTTCGGAAGTGGGCTTTATATGGGGGCTATGACCAATTATGGACCGATCACCATGAAATTAGGTCATGTGATTTATGTCTATATTAATGTTGAATTTTGTATGTATACCATTTTTAAACGATTTATGCACGTTAAAATGATTTTCGGAAGCGGGTCTATATGGGAGCTATGACTAATTATGGACCGATCGTAACAAAATTTGGTGACATGAATTTTGTGTATATAAAACTTATTTGGAGCGGAATTTGTGGAGATACATATATAAATTAAACATTTATGACCGATAAAGTCCAGTTTCGGGAGGACATTTGTATGGGGGCTAGGTGAAATAATGGACCGATTTCAGCCAGTTTCAATTTCATCGAAATATCTTCAAAATTGCGACCTGTACTCTGCGCACAAGGTTTACATGGACAGCCAGCCAGCCGACCAGACGGACGGACATAGTTTAATCGACCCAGAAATTGATTCTAAGTCGATCGGTATACTTTAAGGTGGGTGTTAGTTAGACTAATATTTTTGGGCGTTACAAACATCTGCACAAACGCATTATACCCTCCCCACTATGGTGGTGTAGGCTATAACTATGGTGGTGTAGGGTATAATTAAAGCTGGATGGATGTCTAACATACCAGATGGAATTTTTTTATAGTAGATGCAGGGAATGCCAGGTTCTTTTTATGGCTGTCCCCAACCAAAATTAAAAATATCCCCAAAAATCCACAAATATTGTTTTTAGTAAAATATTTAATACATCGGTCCAATTCACAACGTAGTTGTATGTTGTACGTTGTATGATACAACTATTGTGGTTGTAAACGCAAATTTCGCAAAGTCGTAAGTTTACCTTTGGAAGCCTTGAAAATGCCAAAAGAAACAGATAAAAACAAAACATCCCAAAGTCTATTAATATGTAAAATTAATAGTGCAGTGAACAATAGCAAACTAATGTCTGAATTGTTTCATAATGCAAACAATTGACAAATATTTAAAACAAATTATCGTTTTTCATAAATTAAATAAATCAACTGATTTCAGTGTTACCGTTTGGTTGTTATTTGACACTAAAATGAACAAATTGTTTTGTTTATGTATAAATATGAACTTTTGGTAACACTTAAATTTTCATACATACGAAAAACATATGTAAAAATGTTGTAGGTGTTGTACAAAATATTTATATAGAAATTATCAACAACATTTGTACAACTATTGTAGATTCAGACGACTTATAAGTTATAAGTTATAACTCATAAGACCTCTGAAATTTTGAGATGCACAAGGGGAAAAAATGCATTTTTTTCAGTTTTTGCAAAAATTTTGCCATTAAAAATTACTTTTGCAATTCTGTTTAAAATAATTGAAATGTGTACGTAATTGTCGTTCTAATGAGACATAAAAACCAGAAATTGGTCAATAAATGTTAAAGTTATTAACAATTCGCCAGGCCATTAACGTGTCTCAGGCAACTAGAACAAGAAATGTATGAACAAAATTAACATATTTTGATAAATATTAAAACAAAACCTAATTTTTACTTAAAATATATCCATATTTACTTGTATATGAGTTTTTGTCTTCGTAGGATACCGTTAACCTATTCGCAGGTATGACCAAAAAAATAAAATTTTTTAATGGCAGTTTCAAAACTCCATTTTCAAATTTTTAAAAATTTTGTTAAACAAATTTCAGAATTTGTTGATCATCTCATTGGGCTTTATTGAGAATATAATAGGGAATAAAAATGTGAAAATTATGAAAATATCTCTTATAGTTTTTCCGTACCTGCGATTTAAATTTTGAATTTTTCGAGAAAAACAAATTATTTGGCAATTTTTTGGCGAATGAGCTCTATTTCCTTACTGTTATGAATTTTAAGTAAAACCTATTCAGGATATAGTGGGGAGGGTATAATGCGTTTGTGCAGATGTTTGTAACGCCCAAAAATATTGGTCTAACACCCACCTTAAAGTATACCGATCTACTTAGAATCACTTTCTGATTCGATTAAACGATGTCCGTCCGTCCGTCAGTCTGGTTGGCTGGCTGTCCATGTAAACTTAGTGCGCAGAGTACAGGTCGCAATTTTGAAGATATTTCGATACATATTTTTTCAGCTAAAGGACCAAGCCTATTGAAACTGGTTGAAATCGGTCCATTATTTCACCTAGCCCCCATACAAATGTCCTCCCGAAATTGGACTTTATAGGTCATAAATGTTTAATTTATATATGTATCTACACAAATTCCGCTCCAAATAAGTTTTGTATACACAAAATTAATGTCACCGAATTTTGTTACGATCGGTCCATAATTAGTCATAGCTCCCATATAGACCCGCTTCCGAAAATCACTTTAACGTGCATAAATCTCTCAAAAATGTTAGTATACACACAAAATTCAACATATTTAACTTGAATATAGACATAAATCACACGACATAATTACATGGTGATCGGTCCATAATTGGTCATAGATCCCATGTTAGGCCCACCTTCGAAAATCACTCAAAAATATAAATTATTGAAATTTTAAAAGAAAAATGTTTTGCTCTTTTACTTAGTGTAGGGTATTATATGGTCGGGCTTGACCGACCATACTTTCTTACTTGTTTTAATTTTGGTTGGGGACAGCCATAAAAAGTACCTGGCATTCCCTGCATCTACTATAAAAAAATTCCATCTGGTAAGTTAGACATCCATCCAGCTTTAATTATACCCTACACCACCATAGTTATAGCCTACACCACCATAGTGGGGAGGGTATAATGCGTTTGTGCAGATGTTTGTAACGCCCAAAAATATTAGTCTAACACCCACCTTAAAGTATACCGATCGACTTAGAATCACTTTCTGATGCTAAGGACCAAGCCTATTGAAACTGGCTGAAATCGCTCCATTATTTCACATAGCCCTAGGGTTGCCAGACGACCTGGAATGGCCTGGATTGTCCAGTTTTTTGTTTCTTGTCCAGTTTCCAGCTAAAATACAATTTGTCCAGTTAAAAAATAATTTCTTTCATTTAGAAAAATATTTTTTGTATTAATTATATTTTTTATTATTACATACAGGCCTCCATTTACGCGGTTTTTTGGGCCTAAAATTAAATTAAATTCGCGTAAAACGAGGTTTTAATTTATAATGAAATGCTTTTGTGGGAACAATAATTTTTTATTTCGCGTAAAACAATACATCAGTCACATAACAAAAAAGAAATTGGGACTTAAAAATCGCGTTAAATAGAAAACACTAAATAGAAAACTAAAATTCAAAATCGAGTTTTTGATTGATTGAACAATTGATTTTATAACGTATCCTGTAAAAACAATAAAAATTTAGTTACGTCCGTTTGCATTTAAGGCGACGATATATACTTTAAGTAAACTTATTTTATTTGTACTTCTAAAAACTTACTTAAAAAAATTAAAGTAAAAACACTCAACTAAAAAAATTATTTCTTATCGAAAATTAAGGAAAAAAAATCAATTAAAAAAACAAAATATTCATAAAAATTAACGAAGTTTTCAAAAAAGAAATCTGTTATTCGCTTGTGTTTTTTTTTCATTTCTTGTTGTTCGTTGCCGCGTTATATAAAAATCGTGTAAAAAAAGTCGCGTATTTGAAAAAATGGTTGCTAATTTGAGTTCGCGTTATATCGAATTCGCGTAAATAAAGTACCGTGTATATGGAGGCTTACCGGTATTATGTAATTGTATAGTTATACAATTGTGAAATGTATAGTCAGTTGAATTTTTTCCATACAGTGATTAGTATCTAGCCAGCAACCGACCGATTAATATATTCTTGGCCAGCAGTAAATAGGTAAAAGTCATTTGAATTTGTTATAATGATGATGATTAATATATAGATGAAGGTTTGTCAGAGGCATATTTGTATTTTATGTATAACGTAATGCATGAATTTAGCCCTATAAAGTTATTCCTGTATTATTATAGAACTGTACAATGAGCCTGTCGCCGATGGCTCATATATTTATTTATTTAAATTTATTACCATTTTTATTTTTATTAATTTTAATTATTTCGGTCTGTTTATATTTATTGTTTGTGAGCTACCTTAATGTTTACTTAAATTGTCTTATTTACCAATTGTATGATCATTGTTGTTTGGTTCATTTGTCCGTTAGGATTTTTTTATATTGTTTTGTATTCCCTTTTGTTCATATTTGTTTACGAACTAATCGCACTTTTTGTCCCTAAATTATACTGCAGTATTTTCGTTCAGTTTATTTATTTGGAAATGAACTGTTGTAATAGTACATAAACAAAAAGAAATTTGTAGGCTCAGTAATAACTGGCTTTAGAATTAAAATTTAGTTTGTTGGGGATAAAGACTGCGGTAAGTCGCTTAATATATTTATAAGTTATTTTTTTGTAATAAGTTCTTTTTTTAGAAATAAACGGTTGCTCAAGTATATGCATCATTAATTGTAAATTTGTGGTTCATTTATTTGAGACTGGTTAAATTCGCTGTCCTCAACATATAGGCTCAGGTCGCAGCCAGCGACAAATTTTATTTCGCAATTTTTTGAGCGATCTTGTGGTTCCTTGCCCGTCGGAACAAATTTTATTGGATTTTGTGGTTCCTTGCCTGCCGGAACATTTTACTTGTACTTTATGTGAATTTGTTGTTCCAAGCTGCCGGAACAAATAGAAATAATTGTGAAGCCGTCCCATGCCTGCCGGTACAAGTGTTTAAACTAAAGTATGAAATTTTTGTGGTTCCTTACACGCCGGAACGAGTAAAACTTTAAGCTGAATTTGTGTGTATTGTAACCTGTCCTGCTGGAACAAATTGTGTTTTTTATTTGTGATAAATTGTGTGGTTCCTTGGCTGCCGGAGCAATTAAATTTTAATCTGCAGTGAATAGCAATTAAGTTGTGAATTTTTGTGAAGCCCCAAGCCTGCCGGAACAAATTAATTTTTTGTAAAATATTTGGAGTGTGTTGCTGTTAAATATTTGTGAATTTGTGTGCCCTTTGAAAATATTTGTGATTCAAGATGCAACGGTCACCATCTAGAAAAAGCTCTCGTTTGCAGACAGCAACTAGCCAAAATGTGAATAGTTCCACGCCTGCCGGAACAAATAGTTCAGCAAATGTTTCTCAAATGCCGTCGATACAAAATGTCAGTTCTGTTGCCCTCGGAACGACAACAACCGTAACTAGTGCCTTTATAAGTGCCCCTAGAGAACCGACACCTGCTGTATCAACGCAAAACATTTTCAGTTCAACAAGTGAAGAGCCCTTTAGTCTGCCGCCGTTAGTGCCCGGTCCTAATGTGAGAACCCAGCCACCACAAACCATATCGTCTGATAATGAGAACCTGCAACGACAAATTGATATCCTGCAAGCTCAATTGGCAAACGCTCAACGTGCTTTAAGAGCAAATCAAAATTTAAATACGCCGAATGTTAATGGGCATAATGCGCCAGTCATCCAAAGTATTAGCAGTGGCCCTGAGAACATGGTTGATCGCCGGAATCCAACGCCATATTCCTATGTTAGTCAGTCAGACCAGTTGATGACATCTCAGCCTCTTATTGTTTCCCCTGCTACAGTGCCCATGCCAGTACAACGCAAACTTTATGATCTGCCCGAATTTTGTGGTACTCCCGAGGACTGGCCAATGTTTTTGTCTGCCCTTGAACATTCGACAGCGGCATATTCATACAATAATTTTGAAAATTGTTTGAGATTGCAGAAGGCTTTGAAAGGTGAAGCCAGAGAGTGCGTGAAGTCATTGCTCATCCACCCAAATAATGTGCCAACAGTTATAGAGCAATTAAAGCTACAATATGGTCGCCCAGAGTTGCTTATTCGATGCCAATTGCAACAGATGAAGGAAGTTCAGCCCATAGCAGAAAACGTGATCGATAAATTGGTGCCGTATTCCATTAAGGTCAGAAATTTAGCAGCATTTTTGGAATCTGCCAATGGTTATCAACATTTGTCGAATCCAACACTCATGGAGGAGTTAGTACAGAAGCTTCCAATGAGCAAACGTTTGGATTGGGCCCAGTTTGCTTCAACTTTACCTCAGTTGCCGACTATTTTGGATTTTAGTACCTGGCTCCAGCGTGTTGCAAATTTGGTAAGAAGTGTGCAAATAAGCAGTTTAAGTGGCAATAGATCTAGCAGTGATCCAAAACGAAAAGTGGTTTTATATGCTTCTGATGGCCCAGAACGTCAGTTAAAATGTTTTTATTGTGTTGGCCCACATAAAATTTTTGATTGTAAGAAATTTTTAGAATTGAGTGTGCCTAATAGATGGAGTGAAGTGAAGAGATTGAAGTTATGTTTTTCGTGTCTCAGTGGTGGTCATTCAAGTAAAGATTGTCGTCGGCGTAAGCAGTGTCCAATGGAAAAGTGCCAAAGAAATCACAATAAATTACTGCATGAAACTAAACCTAATGAACCAAGTGAACGATCCGTAAATGTGCCGCCAACAGAGAGAGCTTCAACAGTCGAACCAGTGCTTAGTTGTGTTTCAAGTGCTAGTGAAAGAAGTCATTTGTTGTTCAGAGTGCTCCCAGTGGTTCTTTATGGACCAAATTGTGCTATTGAAACTTATGCACTCCTAGATGAAGGTTCTTCGGTCACGATGATGGATAGCTCTTTAGTGAGACAGCTTGGACTGCATGGTCGACAAAGTCAATTGAATTTGAGTTGGTATGGTGGTAAATCGGCACAAGAACCAGTTATGGTGGTGGATCTTCATGTGAGCGGTGTTAATAAGAAGAGGAAATATGCTTTGAAAAATGTGTATGGTGTCTCGAATTTGAAGTTGCCTAGTCAGAGTTTTAATGCGGATTTAGTAAAGAATCATGGTGTGCCTTTAAACTCATATGAATGTGTGGCTCCAAAGGTACTAATTGGATTGGACCATTGCCATTTAGGATTGCCCGATGAAATAGTCCCTTTGGAAGATGCTGGTCCATATGCTGCCAATACTCCTCTTGGATGGGTTGTTTTTGGAAACGTGAAAGGAGGTCGCCCTGGAACCCAAACATGTTTGCTGACACAGTTGGATAATTTAAATAATTTGGTGGCAAATTATTTTGAAACTGAAAATTTTGGTGTTAAGGCTCTACCAGTGATTGAGTCAAGAGATGATTTACGTGCACGAGAGATATTGAGAAATTCGACGAAGAGGGTTGCCGGAAGATTTGAATCCAGACTACTATGGTGTAATGATGACGTAGTCCTGCCGGATAGCTATTCCATGGCCCTTAATAGATTTTTTGGAATGGAAAGAAAAATGAAAAATAATCCTGAATTTGGTGCGGCCTATAAACAAATAATGAGTGAATATTTGCAGAAGCGGTATGTACGCAAATTATCATTGAGTGAAGTCGATACGTTTCATCCGAGAACATGGTACTTGCCCCACTTTGGTGTCGTAAACCCTAATAAGCCAGGGAAGATTCGTATGGTGTTCGATGCAGCAGCAAAGGTGGAAGGTGTCTCGTTGAATTCAAAGTTATTGAAAGGCCCTCAGCAGTACAAACCGTTGCCATCAGTTTTATTTAATTTTAGAATCGGTTCCGTAGCTGTTTGTGGGGACATAAAGGAAATGTTTCATCAAGTTGTTGTTGCTGAGGAAGACAGGTGTTCTCAGAGGTTCTTGTGGCGAGATGATGCTAGTGGTCCACCGGAAGTGTATGAAATGCTTGTGATGACGTTTGGAGCTGCCTGTTCGCCCTGTATTGCCCATTATGTGAAGGAAACAAATGCAATGGAGCATCGAAATCGTTTCCCTAGAGCCGTGAAGTCAATTTTGGACCATCATTACGTAGATGACTTTGTAGACTGTTTTGTAAATCCGTCAAAAGCCATTGAAATAGCCATACAAGTTCGTGAAATACATAAAGCTGCTGGTTTTGAAATGCGTAAATTTACATCGAATTCATCGGAGGTGGTTGTGGCTCTAGAAGGATGTTCAGATCATCAGGTTAGTTTCTCAGGTGGATTAAATGAGTTGGAGGGTTCAACTGAAAAGGTACTTGGCATGTTTTGGGATCCAAAGGACGACACGTTCAAATTTGTTTTGAAATTCCATCGTGTGAATTCTGACGTCATCCTTGGTAAAAGGTGTCCCACAAAGCGTGAGTTATTATGTGTCGTAATGTCCATTTTTGATCCACTTGGTTTTTTGTGCCATTTTATGATAACTGCCAAACTTTTGATGAGAGAAGTCTGGAGACATAATGTACTTTGGGACGAGATGTTGCCCGCGTCATTACAAGCGATGTGGAATAAATGGCGCCAAGAGTTAAGAAATGTTGTCCATGTAAAGGTTCCACGATTTTATTTTGGAAATGGTTTGCCCTTGGAGTTAGAGCTGCATGTTTTTGTTGATGCCAGTGAAGATGCCTTCGGTGCAGTTGGCTATTGGAGATATACAACATCTGATGGACAAATAGGAGTGTCGTTTATATCTGCCAAGTCGAAATGTGCCCCATTGAAATGTATGACTATTCCCAGATTAGAACTACAAGCCGCCGTTTTGGGGACCCGATTGATGGACACTATAATGAAGGAACATGAACTCAAAGTTTCTCGTCGAATCTGTTGGAGTGACTCTACAACCGTCATTAGTTGGATTGGTTCTGAAAGCAGGAGATATAAACCATTTGTTGCCCATCGAATTGCCGAAATACTTGATTCGACACGCCCAACTGATTGGAGATGGTTGCCTACAGATCTCAATGTTGCCGATGATACTACAAGAGCTAAAAATGAAGTTGATTTTTCCATTGAAACACGTTGGTTCCAAGGGCCACAATTTTTGTATGAAAACGAAGCTGACTGGCCGAATAAGAATTCTGAGAAATCTGATGATTTGTGTGAAGAAGAACTACGCCCCAAATTTGTTATGCTGGTTAGTACAAATTTAGTTATTGATTTTAATCGTTTTTCTTCATTTCTCAGGCTTAAACGAACAATGGCTTGGGTTCTGAGATTTATCAATCACTGCCGAAATTGTGATAAATGTAATGGTTCGAGATGCCTGTGTGCTGAAGAGTTAAGGGTTGCTGAAACTAGTCTGTGTCGTCTGTCCCAAGAAGAGTGTTTCGCCTTTGAAATAAACGTTTTAAAATCTGATGGTTCTTTAAAAAAGGATAACGTGTTATTTTCCCTTTCGCCATATTTTGATGAAAATAATTTACTTCGAGTGAGCGGTCGTATTGATGCTGCGAGTTGGTTGCCTTTAGATGCCAGGCACCCCATTATTTTGTCGCCCTGTCACCGCTTTACACAACTATTTGTTGCCCATGTGCATAATAAAATGAGACATCAAAATTTTGAGGCTACCATAGGCGAAATAAGGAAAAGATTCTGGATTCCACGACTTCGAAATCTGTTGAGTAAGACCACATCAAATTGCAACATTTGTAAGATTCGTCGTGCTGTTCCAGTAGCTCCTTTTATGGGATCGTTGCCAAGTGATAGACTAACTCCATATGTCCGGCCATTTACTTATACTGGTGTTGACTATTTTGGCCCATTAAATGTGACTGTTGGTAGACGCCATGAAAAACGTTGGGTTGCCCTGTTTACGTGCCTTACAATCAGAGCTGTACATTTAGAAGTGGCCTATGATCTATCTACTGATTCGTGTATTTTGGCTATACGGAATTTTATAAATCGTCGTGGCACCCCGTTGAAGATTCGGAGTGATAATGGAAAGAATTTTGTTGGAGTTAACCAAGAAGCCCAGCGATTTGATGAAGTATTTGATCTGGTTAAAATTGAAGATGAGTTGTCCACAAGGGGCATTGAATGGCAGTTTAATTGTCCACATAATCCTGCAGAAGGTGGAATATGGGAGCGAATGGTTCAATGTGTTAAAAAGGTTTTAAGAGTAACCCTAAAAGAAGTCGCCCCAAAAGAGCACACCTTGCAAAGTTTTTTAATTGAAGCCGAAAACATCGTGAACTCTCGCCCATTGACTCACTTGCCTGTCAGTCCGGAAGACGAAGAACCATTGACGCCTAATCATTTCTTGTTGGGTTCTGCAAATACGGCTCAAACGCCAGAAGGTATTGAAATTACAAAGCCAGTGGTACTGAAGAAGCAGTGGCGAATTGCTCGACAGCTACGAGATCATTTTTGGAAAAGATGGGTTGTGGAATATTTGCCCACACTTACAAGACGGTCCAAATGGTGCGAACATACGAAGCCTGTGGCCCCGGGAGATCTTCTACTAATTTGTGATCCAGCTGTTTCCCGCCGAGATTGGAAGAGAGGTCGTGTCGTAAATGTGTTTCCTGGCAGTGATGGTGTAATCCGAAGAGCTGATGTCCAAACAAGTAGTGGAATACTTAAACGCCCAGTTTCCAAACTAGCAGTCCTTGATTTGGAGTAGTGAATCGTTGCCGATCCACGGGGGTGGGAATGTCGCCGATGGCTCATATATTTATTTATTTAAATTTATTACCATTTTTATTTTTATTAATTTTAATTATTTCGGTCTGTTTATATTTATTGTTTGTGAGCTACCTTAATGTTTACTTAAATTGTCTTATTTACCAATTGTATGATCATTGTTGTTTGGTTCATTTGTCCGTTAGGATTTTTTTATATTGTTTTGTATTCCCTTTTGTTCATATTTGTTTACGAACTAATCGCACTTTTTGTCCCTAAATTATACTGCAGTATTTTCGTTCAGTTTATTTATTTGGAAATGAACTGTTGTAATAGTACATAAACAAAAAGAAATTTGTAGGCTCAGTAATAACTGGCTTTAGAATTAAAATTTAGTTTGTTGGGGATAAAGACTGCGGTAAGTCGCTTAATATATTTATAAGTTATTTTTTTGTAATAAGTTCTTTTTTTAGAAATAAACGGTTGCTCAAGTATATGCATCATTAATTGTAAATTTGTGGTTCATTTATTTGAGACTGGTTAAATTCGCTGTCCTCAACATATAGGCACAGGTCGCAGCCAGCGACAGAGCCAGTTATCTCTCGAAACAAAAACTTTAAAATTCGAAGCAAATCAATTTTTAAAATTTGATATTACGTACTTAGAGCAAAAATTTGGTTTATTTTAGAAATTGGTGTTGGTGTGTGATGTTTATGATTCCAAATGACCTAAAAAAATGATTTTCATTACTAATACAACATTGGCCATCACGTGGTGGTATGCCAAAAATTTCGCCAAAATTAGTTATATATGTAGGACTGAATTTAATGTTTCTTTATATTTTATGTTATTTTTTTATTTTTGTAAAAAAAACTTAACTTAAATTTAACTTTTTTGAACTATAAGAGCATTTTTAAATTGTCCAGTTATTTTTTAAAAATCTAGTTAAATTTTTCTTATGGTCCAGTTAATTGACTTTTGTTACCCTTACATAGCCCCCATACAAATGTCCTCTCGAAATTGCACTTTATCGGTCATAAATGTTTAATGTATATATGTATCTACACAAATTTCGCTCCAAATAAGTTTTATATATACAAAATTCATGTCACCAAATTTTGTTACGATCGGTCCATAATTAGTTATAGCTCCCATATAGACCCGCTTCCGAAAATCACTTTAACGTGCTTAAATCACTTAAAAATATTGATATATACACAAAATTCAACATAAATAACTTTCATATAGACATAAATCACACGACCTAATTTTATGGTGATCGGTCCATAATTTGTCATAGCTCCCATATAAGGCCCCAAAGTAGGACACCTCGGGTATGGTCAATTTTAAAAATCATCGTATTTCTTCGTTTGTGTTCCGATGGCAAATTAATTAGGGAAAACTTAACAACTCGCTGAGAATTTACCTGGCACTGTTATTTACATTCATAAAAATGTTGTTATGTAGGCAACATGCTTTTTTATGAATTTCTATGTTAGGTAAATTATCTGCGAGTTGTTAAGTTTTCCCCAATTAATTTGTCACGTAAGAAACTTAAGTTATCAAAAAACTGGAGTAGGGTGGGTAAAAATGTTGAAAATTTAATTTTCAAATGCGAATATCTCCTAAGCTATAAAAGATAATTGATAGCTACGACGAGGATTTATGTAGTGCTCGATGAGAAGATTCTATATATGTAAGTTTTTGAAATAGAAACTCAAACGAAGAAATAGGATAATTTTTAAAATTGAACTTTAGGGACCTTTGGCCCAGCTCCGGGTGGGCTCATGAAGTCCACGTTCAAAACTTAAACTCAACAACACTTCCCATTTGCGCACGTGAAATTTCATTCAAATCGGGCTAAGGGTTTAGAAGTTACAGATTTATTTCCCTCTTTTTTTTTCTCATACCACTGTGTGCCATTTCTTTATAGGCACCAAAAGGCAGCTAATTTTCATATATCTTTTAGATAATAAGTTAAATTTTAATTCTCTGTTGAAACTAGATCGGCGGCAAACGGCGCCAATAGTGAAAATCCTAGTCAAAGTTGCGTAGGTAAGCCAAAAATCATTATATATTTTAAATGAATAAATTTCAAATCTGCTAACAATGTATACAAAACTCATTAAAAAAGATATAATCAAAACTCGAAACTCATTACAAAGATATAATTTCCTTTCCAACAAGGTATAACAATTCTAAAAAAAAAATAATTATAAATATTAAAAATACGTCCTTGAATATGGTGTAATTTTAACTCCTCAAATATTTAAAGTCGAAAGTATGTTGACATAATAACTATAATTTCTGTAAATAATTATTGCTTGACATCTTAACTTTAATAGAACTTGTTTTATGGTTAATTTCAATCATTTGCAAAAATCAATTATGAGATGCATACACTTTATATAATCCACTGTGCGCTGGAAGAAAGTTATAAAAGTATATCAGATATACTGCCCATGTCGAACCCTTATAACAGTTTGGTTCCTTCTTAACTTGGGCTGATTTTTTTCAGTATAAGCGAATAGTATCCTAGTTCCGCTATTATTACCCTATTGTAACGACTGCTGAATGCATATGTTACTGGGGGGATGATAAGTAAAATATTTATTGAATAAAGGATATTCATTTAGTGTTTTTTTTTACAAATCAAGAGTAATGTTTTTCAAGCACTCGAGCAACATATGGTTTGGATCATCGACTTTCCGGTCCCATCAAAAAGTTAAACTGCCCACTACTAATTTGAACTAAATCGGGTAAATCTGAAGCTTTTTTCATCACATAATTTTTGATTACTCCGCCATAAAAAGACATACCATAAAATCCCGTCAATACGAATATATCAAGGGCCTATATACAAAACCATAGAATAAACACATAGAACGGAAGAAGAGAGTAATATATATTGACAAATTACTCTCTTTTCACACATACGGGTGATACAATAACAAAATACATGCAATACATTCTCATGAATTAGGTTTTTGACAACAGAGTTAGGTTTTTGGCACTCAGTTACCTATCTAGTTGTTGTCTATGTACAAAACCCTCTATCTTGAAAAACACAACTTTTCAGGAGAGCCAAAAACTGTTTTTTTTTCGCGTATTACTTGAGTTATTAAAATTCGGTATACTACAATATTTTTTTAAAGCAACTACTGAATCTCATATATAATTGGATTTTAAAATTTTGCATTATTGTGGACTTTATGATAGATAGACGGGTTTGCTTTTCAAAAATATTCAGTGTGTATGTATGAAATCAGTTTTTAACGTGATTTATTTAATATAACTTAATTTATTTAAGATAGCGTCTAATAATACAATATTAAAGTTTGATTGAAAAAATTGTTTCAAAAAAATATTTGAAAATAATTTTTTTGTAAAGATAGAGGGTTTTGCATTCAGAAAAATTATTTGTGTAATAACAAAAATGCAAATAAAACAGCAAAAAAAAAAATATTTGTTATAAAATTCACACCATATATGAGGGCTGTTTTACTGAACATTTTTCAAAAAGTAATTTTCGTGAAAATCAATGATAGGGGGTTTTGAATATATGCCCTCGATATTTATACCCTTCACCTTCTTGATAAGGGTATATATAATTTTGTCATTCCGTTTGTAATTTCCACAATATAATTTTCCGACCTTATAAAGTATATACATACATATATTGAAATCAACTTTCCGAAACCCCCAAATAACTTACATACACGATTCATACAATCAATATCTCCGGAATTCTTCTGGTTCGGTTGCTATTTAAAATCGAGAAAATCGGTAAACAAATGGCTGAGATATAAGGAAAAAACCAGGACAACCTCGAATTTTGACCTATATCTGGATTACTAAGTCATTAATATAGACAATATGGATATCTAATGATATATATTTCAAAGACCTTTGCAACGACGCACAGTGGCGCCCGTAGAACAAGTGAGGTTGCAAAGGTCTTTGAAATATATATCATTAGATATCCATATTGTCTATATTAATGACTTAGTAATCCAGATATAGGTCAAAATTCGAGGTTGTCCTGGTTTTTTCCTTATATCTCAGCCATTTGTTTACCGATTTTCTCGATTTTAAATAGCAACCGAACCAGAAGAATTCCGGAGATATTGATTGTATGAATCGTGTATGTAAGTTATTTGGGGGTTTCGGAAAGTTGATTTCAATATATGTATGTATATACTTTATAAGGTCGGAAAATTATATTGTGGAAATTACAAACGGAATGACAAAATTATATATACCCTTATCAAGAAGGTGAAGGGTATAAATATCGAGGGCATATATTCAAAACCCCCTATCATTGATTTTCACGAAAATTACTTTTTGAAAAATGTTCAGTAAAACAGCCCTCATATATGGTGTGAATTTTATAACAAATATTTTTTTTTTTGCTGTTTTATTTGCATTTTTGTTATTACACAAAAAGAGAGTAATATATATTGACAAATTACTCTCTTTTCACACATACGGGTGATACAATAACAAAATACATGCAATACATTCTCATGAATTAGGTTTTTGACAACAGAGTTAGGTTTTTGGCACTCAGTTACCTATCTAGTTGTTGTCTATGTACAAAACCCTCTATCTTGAAAAACACAACTTTTCAGATATATATTTCAAAGACCTTTGCAACGACGCACAGTGGCGCCCGTAGAACAAGTGAGGTTGCAAAAATCAAAAATTGCATGTGCCCCAAAAAAATATTCAACTGACGTCTTTTACAATCAGAACAAAGAAAATGATAAAAAAAATTTAAAAAATATTTTTTTTACTTCCCATAAAATTGATTTTTCCACAAATTTCCACTTTTCTAACCCATAAGTAGGCACCTGAATGGCGTAGAACCATTTTCAAACACTCATTTCATATGCTGATCAATTATCTATCATATGCTTTTTAAACTTTTTGATTATCTCATTTGGTTCAAAAGTTATGATTTTTGCAACGAAAAAACTCAAATGGTGCTACTGTGCGACATAAGTTGGACCTACAATGCACTATAGGAAATTTTCCCCATTTCTTGGCCAAAATGAAAAATTTTAATTTTTGAAAAATACATTTTTTATGCTTTAGTATAAATAAAACAAGTAAGAGTGCTATATTCGGCTATGCCGAATCTTATATACCCTTCACCTTTGTTGTGGATGCATTATTATTTTTTATAATTAGTATATATGTATGTATTTACATTGCCCACTTTCAGCGTACAGCATCCTAAATTTATCAAGAACACAAAAAACAACAACAACGCCAAACGAAACAAAACACCAAAAGAAAAAACAAAAACAAAATACGCAAGGCAATGAAACCAACACACATCCAAACATACGTTTAATTGTATAAAAAACAACAACAACGCCAAAAGAAACAAAACACAAAAGAAAAACAAAAAAACGCAAAGCATGCACATCCAAACATACGATTTGTTGCTTTTTTGTCAAAAAAACCAACACACAACCAAACAAAAGTTTAGTTGTATAAAAAACAACAACAACGCCAAAAGAAACAAAACACACAAAAAAATACGCAAAGCATGCACATCCAAACATACGATTTGTTGTTTTTTTGTCAAAAAAACCAACACACAACCAAACTAAACTTTAGTTGTATAAAAAACAACAACAACACCAAAAGAAACAAAACACAAAAAAAAAACAAAATACACAAAGCTTGCACATCCAAACATACGTTTTGTTGTTTTTTTGTCAAAGCATGCAATACATTGTGTTTTTTGATGAAATTTTCAGAGGTTGTCTCGGATTTTTGCTCATATCTCCGTTATTTATGGACGGATTTTGCTGATTTTAAATAGCAAAATTCTCGAAAGTATGTCTGACAGAATTGTTGAAGATTTGGATCCCGGAGATCCAAATCTTCAGAAAATTGATTTCAACAGACAGACAGACAGACAGACAGACAGACAGACAGACAGACAGACAGACAGACAGACAGACAGACAGACAGACAGACAGACAGACAGACAGACAGACAGACAGACAGACAGACAGACAGACAGACAGACGGACATGGCTTAATCGACTCCGCTATCTATAAGGATCCAGAATATATATACTTTATAGGGTCGGAAATGAAAAATTACAAACGGAATGACAAACTTATATATACCCTTCTCACGAAGCTGAAGGGTATAAATATAACAAAGTAAACATATATTTTTAAATTTTGCAAAAAAGTTGATTATTTGTCACTTTATCAGTTGTTTTATGTTCGATTCCTAAATAAGTTTTCATATAACGATTGAGTGCAGCAAATTTTGATACAATTTCTAAAAAAAAGTTTTCATAATGTTGCAAATGAGTACTTTATTAATCTATAGAGAAATCTTGGTGAACTCGGCTATTAGACCGATTAAATTGGAAAAATTAAAGTGACCTTACGATGAAATAATAAAATTAAGAAACTGAATTTTATTTGGACTTACAAAAAAATGTTAGCAGATGTTAGTTATAACGTCATAACAATTCTTTAGGATAGTCAATTACCTACAGAATTTTTCATATTTCAGCTGCATATATTTGCATACTTTTTCAAAAAACGCATTTTTTCAGGTATATACGTGTGAAAAACTCAGAATTATTTAATGTATGGCATGAGAAATATGGTGAAAATGAAAAAAGAGCCGCTTTATATGCATATTTCTTGTCACATATTTATGAAAGTGATTGTTCAGAAAATCTAAATCAATGTTTAGAGGAGCAGTCACGAATGTTTTGTGCAAATATAAAAACCAAATGGAGTAAAAGTTATAGGAGTTTAAATAATTTTAATAAACAACATGCTGTTTGGCTTAAAGGTAATACCTCAATAAAAATAGATAAAGTGCACCCTACCCCCACTAAATTGAATCCTGTTCGATCGCAATTAACATTTTGTCAATATGCTGAAAAATTAGAAAATTACCAAACAGATGAAGAGCAATCGGAAAGTGAAGATGAAGAAATAAAATCGAGCGGTCTTTTGAACCCTTGTTTTTTAAATATGGTTGATAATATAGAATTAGAAAATCAAATTGATGAATAAATTAAAATTCTAAACATAACTGAGTTTATTTTATTATCAAAAGTTAGTTTACACTCAAAAAACCAATTAGAAGAAAATACCTAAGAATTACAGGTATGGACTGGATCCAGGAACATACAACCCGGTAAACACAGTTTGGAAGAAATTTTTAGTTAATTTTATTTTTATCTTTGAAATTTTTTTTTTCAGTGTATGGAAAAGTTTTAATGGTCCCTTCCTCCCTTTTAATAGTCTTCAAAAATTCGAATCCAAAAAAATTATTTAAATCGGTCCAGCCGTTTGGCTGTAATTAATTATGGCCAAAAAATGGGTAAAATTTCCTATAGTGCAATGGGTCAAAATCGAAAAAAATATTTTTAACCCGAAAGTTTTTTTTTCGCTAAATATTAAAAAAATAGAATAAAAAAATTTAAATTTAAAAAATTACAAAAAAAATTCGATGTTTTTTCCAAAAAAGGAAAACTTTGGAAAAAAAAAATTTTTGTTTACCTAAAAATATTTAAAATTTTTATTTTGAAGTATAATTTGGTGAAGGGTATATAAGATTCGGCACAGCCGAATATAGTTATCTTACTTGTTTTTTTACTGTATGATGATGTCAATTTCTGGCAAATTATTAAGAAAAATAAAATAGAATGCAAAAAAATAGAATTTTCAAGGTATTTTGGCTGTTGGCTTTCAAATAAAATTGTTGCTTTTCAATTATAAATAAATTAATTTTATAGTAGAGATTCACGACAATGCCTGCTGCATAGAAATTCCTACCTGTAGAATTGAATTGAATATTAAAAAAAAGAATTTAAAAATTAGTTTGATTTATATTTGTTCACTTTTCAATTTATTATTTATGTATGTAAATGTATTTTTATTTGAATATTTACAATTTGGTGTAGTTTTTTTTTTGGGTTTTAAATTTAAAAAATGTATAATACTAAAACACAAGTTCACAAAATTAACACAAAAACAAAAAATAAAATTAATAGAAATAGAAATGCTTAAGAAACTAATACATTATTAAGTACAATCAATATACAATATAGTATTATAGTAGATACTCGCAAGTGAAAATTAAAATGTAAATAGGTATTTATAATAATAGTAATATGAATATAATTTAATCTAATAAATAAATGATTAATAGATACTACTACGTGCCAACGCTAGTGTGCCCGTTACGGCGCTGGTGGCAGCCGTTAAATTAGCTGCCGCCGCTGCCATTAATGCTGCCGCAGGTGTATTATTTACCGTATTAGGAGCGTTCGTGACACTTAAACTGCCGCTAAACTTCTCAAAACCACTTGTGTCGGAGGTAATCTTTTTGCGTAGATCTGGCTTAGGACCGCTCAGGCACATTTTCTCCATTTGTTGGTGCTGTGAGCGCACGGCAAAACGATTGACATGCACTGGTATGGGTACCACGATTTTCGTGCCTGTCGCGCCATTGCGACCCAAACCGTGTGAGGAAAGTCCGGCTTTGACGCGTTTCCATTTGGCGCGACGATTTTGAAACCAAATTTTCACCTAAAATTATTCAAAGACAAAGAGAGTGAATTAAAATTCAGTTTCTTTTTTTTATTCTCTTGGTTTTTTCGACACTTACTTGAACTTCACTTAATTTCAGACTAGTGGCAATTTGACTTCTTTCGGTCAGACTTAAATATTTCTTTGCATGAAATTCTCTTTCCAGTTCTAGTAGTTGCTCGGATGTAAATGCGGTTCTTCTCCGTCGGGATTTTGAATTTTGACCACTGCTATTGCTGGAGTCTTTATTACCCGCCGAATTACCATCGTCATCAGAGCAGTCTTCGCTATCTGAGTGAGGGTATGCTGAAAGGATACAAAAAGTAAAAATGTCTTTTAATTGATGATTACTTAAAAGTGGTAATTATTTTAAATTCTGTATTCAAATAAAAATGGCCAGATTTTTTCCGTCGGCTTTAAGATTTAAATTTCATACTCCAGTCAAATTAAACAACAGGAAATAGTATGTATCATACTGAAAGCAGCCGGACAAAGCTCATTTATCCCTACACTTCATTATTATTTTTCCAAACGAACATTTGTAATGAACCGAATCAAATGATTATAATGTTCTTGAACTTATTTTCTAGTGAAATACATTTGAAATTTTATACAAATTTCAAAACAACTTGTTTAATTTTATATATAACAAAAATTTTAACGTTTGACTTGACATGAATTATGAATGAAAAAAAAAACAGCGTTAAAATATGAACATTGAAGTCTAAAGCATAAATATATGACGGACAGAAAGGCAAACAGACAGACACAGAACTTAAGTGATTCTTGTTTAAATGTATCATTTGCTTATTTTGCTTCGCACTTACACGGTTGACTTAATTTCAGAGTCAGAGATTTATATTCATCGTTTCAAATTCACACTCTAACCACTAAATATTTGTACATACGTACATAGTACATACATATTTCATATCCAGCCTTATTGACAAACAACCCCCAATACAGACGTCATGTTCTGTTAAAAGTAATAAAGATCTTTCGAACCATATTGCTTGGCGAAAGGCAATAACGCAGCAGCGCACCTCTTCTTAAAATTGTATTTAATATAAATTGTTATATATTCATCGCACAGTGGAATTGAATTTCCCCATGATTTTTATTTAATCCAAATAACAATTTAGTATTGAACTGAATCGTACAATTCCAGCAAAAAATTTCAGTTTCGTACTGACTTTTGAACCAGAATTTACATACATTCAGACTGATGCATACTTATTTTTGTTGGATCCAATGATTTGAATTACAATTGGAAAGATCTGCTGAAAAAAGTTTGATGTCCAAAATTGCAGATAAACAAATGAAGAAATGAAAAGCAAATTTGGTAGAAATTAAGCTTGAAACGATTTTTAATCTAGTAAAGATTAACTGAGATTCTATCCAAAATAAATTTATTTCATCGTTCGTTTTTACACGAATTTTGCGGGATATTTTTTTTTAAATTTTTAGCTTTTGTAAAATATGTATTTATTCAAAGTATTGGCCATTGCTAGCTATGACCTTTTCCATCTTTCTGGCAACATATGGATTCCGTGCCAAAAGAACTGATCATATTTTGAGGCAAAACACGAATCATGCTAATTTCGGATATTCTGTTCCAAAGTGAAGCGTATACCAGAGAGTGCGTTCAGGACTACAAAGCGGGTGAGGCAAAACTTCAAACCACTTCATTCTAAATAATTTTTAACAGGTATTGTAACATGTAGCCGAGCTTTGTCAAATGAATCGGTTCAGTACAGGTTCCCTATGATGGTCTGGCCAGATTTCAGCAGCTTATTATAATAGGACCCTTTTGCTCCCACCAAGTACAGAGCATTATCTTAGCGCCATGGATATTTGGCCTTGGTGTCGATTCGGCTCCTTTGGGTTATCGTAATGAATCCATTATTCATCGCAAGTAATGATTCTTTATATTCTTTTATAGCGTTCAAGCATCATTTCGAACATGCAAAATCGTCTTTCAAGGTCCCTCGGCTTCAATTCGTATGGTACCTAATTTCCCTGCTTCTGGATAAATCCTGCTGCTCGCAAACGTTTTGAAATTGCTGCTCGAGTAGCTCTCAATGATTTTGCAAGTTCTTGTTGAGCTTTCCAACAATCTTCATGGAGTAATGCCTCCAATTCTTGGTCTTCAAACTTTTTTGGCTGGCCTTGGTGATATCTTCCGTGTCAAAATCACCACATCTGATCCGCACAAATTAATTTAACACATTCACCATAAGCTTTATTGAGCAATCGGAGAACTTCCCGCATATGACGCTTTGTAGATACAAAATTCGAAATTTTCGAAGCAAAAAAAAAAAACTATAATGTTCAATAACAAAGTGAGAATAAATGGCAGATATGTATACTTCCTATCCAAATTTGCTATCGAAGGTAAAATAATAGAGATATTAGTGATTTTTAGATAAATTTGAACCATTTTTTTCATGCTAAATTGTTAGGGTACTTTAAAATAAATTCTTAATAAATGCGAAATTAACCATAGGCTCTCTCTTTTGTTGTGTCTTATTTTTGACTTTCTGGTTGAATTTTCAGTTTTGGTGTATTCAGGGACTTATACTGAAATTTCACGGATAATATTTTTGCGGAATATTTTAACCCCTTAAATACCTGTTTTAATGGTGTTTTTTGCTCTTTTTTTAAAGAAGGACAAAAAAGACCAATGCCTTGACGATTTAGAGGGTTAACATATTCTACAAAAATGTTCTCCGTAATATTTTACATAAATTTGCTGAACACATTTTTTACCTAAAATGTAAGGATCACATGGTTTCTTATGCCGATATAAACTTTCAAAACGCCGATACACGTGAATTTTTTTTTTGTTTCCTCTATCAAAATTTATTGGTTGGACATTGTAATTTCTTTTTGTGTTGTACAGTGTAATTAGGCCAATATTGGCACATACATTTATTATATAACTGATCAATAACCGGAAGTCCTTGAATCTTACTATTGAAACTATTAAAGTATTTACAAACGGTTAAACGAAATAAAATGTCAACCGAAGTGCAGTAATTTGTTTAAATGTCTTAAGAAATTAGAAATCTTTCGGAGATAATAAATCAATCAATAATTTACCAGATTTTTTTTTAATGTTTGTTTAAACTAGTATACGATATGCGGATTACATACATATTTACGGACAAAACTACACGCAGAGAAAAAACATGGTTGTGGAGCAACATATTATGATCAGATTTATGCTTGTAGTCCAAAACATATTATGATCATTATTGGTTTCATGAATTATCATAATATGTTCTGAAATAATCATATTATGATACAAATCAATCATAACATGTTTTGAAACAATCATATTATGATATAATCAATCATAACATGACCCAAAGTAATCATATTTATGACCCAATTAAATCATATTATGATCCAATGAAATCATATTATGATCCAAAGTAATCATATTATTATTATTAAATTTATTTTTATAAATACAAAATTTTATTTTAATAGGTTTTAGTTTTGAGGCACTAAATTCCCAATTAAAATATTATTGATAAATTCACTGAAATTTATTGTTATTCGGTTTAGGAAAGTTAAAGATAATATACAAATAATACTATAGAGCGAATGAGAATTACAGACACTCAAAATTTACTTGTAAAAATAAAACAGCTTAGACAAACACCAACACTCACAAATGGTGGGAAAAAAGACTAATAAAAGTAAACATATTTTGTTTGCATCTTAAACATATTATGACTACATAATATAATATGTTTACCTATTTATCATTATTTAGTTGTTGTAAATATATTATGTTTACATCTTAAACATATGACTACGCGTATAGAAACTTAATATTTAATGGTTGTACATAACATAATATGTTTATCCAGAGTTTAAAATTACTACTATATTAGTCAAAAAATTGCAAAAAAAATCATAATTTTACATGAAAACTGCAACAAATATTTAACAAGATAATATTTAATTGTATACATACTAAAAATATAAATACTATTTACGAATTCCATATATGCACAAGCTTCATGGTAGAAATATTTGTCGCAGTTTTTCCAAAAATATTTTGCCTTACACAATATTTTACGTTGCAGCTAGAAGACAAAATGAAAATTTTTCATTTTTAAAACATTTGCTGCCTAAATATATGTATATTTTTGGTTAGCAAAAACAAATGAAATTGCTTGTGTATAATATACAAAAAATTTACTACAAAAACATCATACATGCAAACAAATTTCAGCGTGAAACCCATAAACTGCAAACGATATGCGCAGTGAAAAATTCAAACAATGAAAATATGGAAGATGCTAAAAGTAGACTGCCAAACCATACGAAGTTGAAAAATGTAAAATACGAAATTGTGCAAAGTTAAAAATGTTTAAAGCGAAAATGTTTATTTTTAAAATATTTCCGCCGCATATATGGTTTTGTTTTGCCGCATATAGTCATTGAGTAGAAAAATGTGAAAAAAACTATGAAGTTGATTTGGGTGTACAAAATAAAAAATTGTATTGAAATGTGTGTTAATAAAGAATTTTAGTGCAATAAAATAGAAGTTTTATTTTTTGAGGTATGTAATTGTATGTATTGTGAAAGATAGCAATGCAGTGAAAATTAAATTAAATAAGATTCTGGACAAAGGATAGCTAGCGGAGGATATTATTATTGAATTTTTTGATTGATTGGCTTTTTTAATACGAATTCAAATGTATTTATGCTGGTGGTAATAGGAGTCCAGAAAAATTAGTAAGAAAAAAAATAATTTTGTATGTAAAGCGGTTAAAAAAGGATATATAATGCAACAACAAAATGTAAGAAAAACAAAATACCATAAATAACAGGATCAGTCATTTTATGAATAAAATCTTGTACATTCAAATGTTTCCTTTCGTAAAATTTGTAACAGGAGAACAAACAAAAAAATAAGCAGCATAGAAAATAATTGTGGAAGAACAATTTTATGTGTAAGATATAATGCAAAAAAGGCACAGGTATAAGTACAACAGGAGCAAAACGAAATTAACTGCAACAACATCAACTTATACACACAAGTAGGTAATTATGATATAAAATTGCTGTTTGTATGTACATACAACAACAATTTATGCAAAAATCATAAACAAATACATAAATAGGTTCAATCGTGATCGTGAGTGATTTTGTAGCAGGAGAAAAAAGGATAAAGAGGAATGATAGAAAATGTAAGCATCAACAAAAGAAATGAAAAGAGTTAAAAAGGGATAGAAAATGCAACAACCAGATTATGGAAGGACACATGAATGAAAGCAAGAATAATTTATCACTACAAATGAATACAAAGAGGTTATAAATAACAGGAGATAAGAAATTTAAGAAAGTTCCTGAAAATATAATTCTGCAATGAAGAAAATTTTACTGTATACAAATATCAAGTGAGAGCGTAAATGATCGACTTTGTTTGTGTTTTTAAATGTTCATTCATATGTATCCATTCGTAGTATTTCTAACAGGAGAACAAAAAAACAAATAAGCAACAGAGAACATTATACAACGAAGGCTCAACAAATTTTTTACATAGGCACGAGTGCAGCAGGAGAAAAAGGAAATACAACAACAACTACTTAACTACTACCTCAAGTAATTTTGAAATACAACTGTGGTTTGTGTGTCCTCTAGCTGCATAAAGCAACAATACATTCAAAAAATAGGAACAAATACAAAGCAAAGGAATTTCACAATGACAAGTGAACAAATAAAGGAATTACACAATGACAAGTGTACAAATAATAAAAAACAAATAAGCACAAAAATCCTTTACAAAAAACAACAACTCAGTGTACATGACAAAAATTCCTCGATCTAAAAATAAACCAAAATGCGTAATAAAAAATGATCTGTAACGGTATTCAACAAAAATCAGTTCTACACAAACAATGCAATAATAATATCATCCGCTATCCTTTGCTCATAACCTTCTTGAATGTACTTTCACTGCATTCCTATCCTTCACAATACATATTTTTTTTTAGCATTCTATACTTTTTTTTATTTTACTCCTGTTACAAACGCTCAGCCAATCATACTCATTTGCATTTCAGATTGCACAAGTTGTTGTTGACTTTTTAATTTTCTACATTAACAGTAAAGAAACAACAAAATGCAATTAATTGCAACGGTACTCCACCACATGTCTAGCAATTCCTTTGCTTTGTATTTGTTCCTATTTTTTGAATGTGTTGTTGTTGCTTTATGCAGCTAGAGGACACACATACAACAGTTGCATTTCAAAATTACTTGAGGTAGTAGTTAAGTAGTTGTTGTTGTATTTCCTTTTTCTCCTGCTGCACTCGTGCCTATGTAAAAAATTTGTTGTGCCTTCGTTGCATAATTTGTTCTCTGTTGCTTATTTGTTTTTTTGTTCTCCTGTTAGAAATACTACGAATGGATACATATGAATGAGCATTTAAAAACACAATCAAAGTCGATCATTTTCGCTCTCACTTGATATTTGTATACAGTAAAATTTTCTTCATTGCAGAATTATATTTTCAAGAACTTTCTTAAATTTCGTATCTCCTGTTATTTATAACCTCTTTGTATTCATTTGTAGTGATAAATTATTCTTGCTTTCATCTATGTGTCCTTCTGGTTGTTGCATTTTCTATCCCTTTTTAACTCTTTTCCTTTCTTTTGTTGATGCTTACATTTTCTATCATTCCTCTTTATCCTTTTTTCTCCTGCTACAAAATCACTCACGATCACGATTGAACCTATTTATGTATTTGTTTATGATTTTTGCATAAATTGTTGTTGTATGTACACACAAACAGCAATTTTATATCATAATTACCTACTTGTGTGTATAAGTTGATGTTGTTGCAGTTAATTTCCTTTTGCTCCTGTTGTAATTATACCTGTGCCTTTTTTGCATTATATCTTACACATAAAATTGTTCTTCCGCAATTATTTTCTATGCTGCTTATTTTTTTGTTTGTTCTCCTGTTACAAATTTTACGAAAGATTTGAATGTACAACACTTTATTATGATAGATTTTATTCATAAAATGAATGATATTTATGGTATTTGGCTGTTGTTGTCACATTTTGTTGTTGCATTATATATCCTTTTTTAACCGCTTTACATACAAAATTATTTTTTTTTCTTACTAATTTTTCTGGACTCCTATTACCACCAGCATGAATACATTTGAATTCGTTTTAAAAAAGCCAATCAATCAAAAAATTCAATAATAATATCCTCCGCTAGCTATCCTTTGTCCAGAATCTTATTTAATTTAATTTTCACTGCATTGCTATCTTTCACAATACATACAATTACATACCTCAAAAAATAAAACTTCTATTTTATTGCACTAAAATTCTTTATTAACACACATTTCAATACAATTTTTTATTTTGTACACCCAAATCAACTTCATAGTTTTTTTCACATTTTTCTACTCAATGACTATATGCGGCAAAACAAAACCATATATGCGGCGGAAATATTTTAAAAATAAACATTTTCGCTTTAAACATTTTTAACTTTGCACAATTTCGTATTTTACATTTTTCAACTTCGTATGGTTTGGCAGTCTACTTTTAGCATCTTCCATATTTTCATTGTTTGAATTTTTCACTGCGCATATCGTTTGCAGTTTATGGGTTTCACGCTGAAATTTGTTTGCATGTATGATGTTTTTGTAGTAAATTTTTTGTATATTATACACAAGCAATTTCATTTGTTTTTGCTAACCAAAAATATACATATATTTAGGCAGCAAATGTTTTAAAAATGAAAAATTTTCATTTTGTCTTCTAGCTGCAACGTAAAATATTGTGTAAGGCAAAATATTTTTGGAAAAACTGCGACAAATATTTCTACCATGAAGCTTGTGCATATATGGCATTGGTTTATAGTTTGTATATTTTCAGTATTTGTGCACATTAATATGAAAACGATTCATATTTATTGCGCAGTCGGTAGTCAAATGTAAAAAACGTTTAACTAATTTTAAACCCTGTGTTTATCTATTTATCATTATTTAGTTGTCCGAACCATTCGGTGAACCATATTCATATTTATAACATTTAATATTTACAGTAACTAAAATATTGTTTAAATTAAATTAAAACAACCATTATATGTTTTCGACAACAATATATTGTTACAACGAACATAGTATAGTTGTCGTAACCATGTCGAACCATGTTTTTTCTCTGCGTGTACATATAATTTATTTAATAAAAAAAACTTCTGATTTTTGTTTATTATTCTCTTTTTTGAATGAAATTCCTACAATAATTATTCCAACTTTAATGTACACATATTATAAATAAAGTTATAAACCATGAAATAGAAAATGTTCGCCCTCCTTTTCCCAAAATGTGCCACTGTGGCGTCATGTCGCTTCAATTGTGGTTTGAATAATGACAGCAGACAATTGTGCATGTGTGGGGTGGGTGGGTGATTGTATGGAGCCCCGGAGTAATGTCAGTTATGAATATTTAATTTGTAGCAACAACAACGACACCAAACACATTAACATTCAATTTGATTTGGCTTTTAAATGTGTTTGTTGGTTGGCATTACAACAAATGTATAAAAAATTATGACGATGATGATGATGATTGTTGCTGTTGTTGTTGTCATAGTTAATGGTAATGTTGTTTTTTTTTTTTGTAGCAAAAGTTACATTTATATCAATTTAAAGTGAATTTTTATGCTTATCAATGTTGTTGATGTTGGCCGTTGTTGTTAATGCTTGGAATCCTGTTTGTGTGGAAAGCGAGTGATACAGTTAGTATTGTCCGTTAACCCTCCCAAGTCATATTTATGAATGGACGTCAACATCAACATCTTTATACACACATTTTACATTTAATCAACATTCGTCATCGTTCTGTTGCGTTATTGTATCCTCATGAATTTTGGTTGAAATATGATTTAAATTTTACATTCATCTGTGCTGAATATAATTTATACTTTCTTATAAATTGTTTCCCATTTGTCGCTGCTCATCCATAGCATAGTGTTACAAAAAAGAGGTACATACTTTAGTAGTTGAAGTCTAGCAAGTGTCAAGATGTCAGAAATATTTGATAAGCATTCGCAAGAGTTAAAAGTCTTACTTTTTTTGATTGACATTTAACATAGAATTTCTTAATGTTTATTATGCTAATTTTGTTATTCTCTATTGTTACACTTAAATTGTCTTAATTAATTATGAAAAAGGAAATTTAGAAAGAAAAAAGTTGGATATTAAATAAATGATAATTAATATATACATTAAACATTAAACAGAATTAACTTTCAAAAACAAAATAAATAAGCGAGCAATAAAACTGGAAAATATGCAGGCATAGGAAAAATCAAAAATTTGCATTTCAAATTTTACGTTTCTTTGTGCTCTCAAATTCGAATTATACTCTTTTACACGCCAGATGAATATTTAATAACAAAATTTCGGCAAATTCTATAGGGAATATGTTTTTTTAGAGTTAGGAACAATCATAGATGCAATTTGGGTTCATTATTCAAAACTCCAAAATAGTATTATCCCAGTAAGCACCAAAGCCCCAAAAATTCAAGCACTTGAACATTTTGTTGGAATTTGATTTAAATGTTTTTAACTTGAAAAATATTTGAAAAATTAAATATTTTTCAAACAAAAAACTTATGGCTTGAATTTATGTTTCCTTTTTACTGGAGAATGCTATTGAAATAAAGTGTAATACAACTGTAATTCAATTGCTTGACTAACATTAAAGGCTTGAATTACAATTGCATTCAACTTGAATTCCAGTAAAAATGCTTATTGGGATTCTATATAAATAATTTGCTAAAGGGGCCCAGCTGATTGATCGAGTATACAATGTATATGTTTTTGGTGTGATTGTGCCAACTCTTGTAACAATATCAAAAATATAATGTAACAACAATACTTAAATGAGCTAATTTCACAATACAAGTTGCCAGAATTAGAAAGAAGTAAATATCTTTTGACTAGAATTAGAAAACAATATTTTGAAGAGAATTCCTACAATCATGACAAAATGTCATACAATAATTGCGTATGATCACTAAGAATATAAAAACAGTAGACGTGGACAATTGAATAAATTTTTGAGCAAAATCGGTGATGTTGAAAATCACATAGCATACACTAAGAGAAATATGACGATCTAAATTTAAGAAAAAAGTTCTTGAACTTTCAACTTTTAATCTTAAATTATGGTCAGTAAGATTTACGTTCTCAAATTTAAGAATAATTTCTTGATTTCTAGAACGCATTCTAAAAATCAAGAACATAATCTTAATTTTAAGATTGTATTTTTGAATTTAAGAACATATTCTCAAAGTTTAGATTGAATTCTTGATTTTTTAGAAATTTGACAATAATGAAAGCTTGTTGTGTTATAAATATATTTACAAAATACAAAATATTTAATTATTAATAGAAAATCAGATCTCAGACGAACTAGTTCTTATAAGTATATCTGTGAGTGAAGATTTCTTGACGCTGGCTGATGGACAATATCATCTGAGCAGAACGCCGTAAGAAAGGATACACTTTCATACTTGGCTGATATTTGCAAAGTTTTTCCCACTGAGAATGAACTTAAGGTAATATTGTTATAGATTTTATTACAAAATTATTATTAAAGCTGCATCATTCAACAACAATAGCCTAGATACAAGCTCATCTCGTTTGGATAAAGAAGATATTGCTGAAATGGGATCAACAAATCAAATGCAAAGTTCTGAAATTGATGAATCAGTTGCAGCTGCTTATAAACTATACTTGAGCAGAGATAGCGCTGATTGGGAGGAAGTTTGTCATAAATGGAAACTCACATACAGTGAGCTCCCGAAAGATTTGGCAAAAATAGGAAGTCTTGAGTTACTACGAAGGTGGCCAAAAATAAGTCATTCAAGAGTGCCGGAATTAGTGAGAAAGTTGTTTTCGATTGCTAATTTCAGATTAAGTTATTTTCCCTTACAAATTTCAGATTAAAATTGACTTTCAAATTATGTACCCAGGAAAAGATCAATTTTGTTAATTCAAAACGAAGAAGTTTATGTTATTTGCAACGCAATCCTTAAACACTTTCGATAAACACTTGATCCTATGAAGTTGGTTCTTTACTTAGTAAAATTTATATTATTAAAATTTCTGAATTTGTTGGCCTTCCTTTTCATTTATATCCAATCAATAATGGAAGAATATATGTAAGACCAAAGTTGATATAATATTAAGTATGTATTATAATATAATTGCGTTTTTTTTTTAAAATACACAAATATAATACATTAAATATAAATACAAATATAATACATTTATTTCGACATTCTAATTCAATTTGTTTAATATTAAAGAATACAATCTTAAATTAAGATTTTTAACAAGACTATGTTCTTAAAACCGATCTCAAATCAAGAACTTCGTTAAGATTACATTCTTAAATTTTGCAAAATGTATTCTTAATTTAAGATTGTAAATAATAACACAATCTTAAATACGATCTTAAAATAAGCAATCGTAAAAAAATAAGATTTTATTCTTGAATTAAGAATTTTCGCATTTAACAGACTATTAAGATTGAAATGCTTTGATTTTGGACGTAAAATCTTTATTTTAGCACGTTTTTTCCCTTAGTGTAGCGTTGCATTTTTTATGATAGGTACTGTATAGTCTGGTTCGATCTGATATGCTCGATAAAATGAAGATGAACCAACAAGCAAATAGAATGATAAATAACAGAAACCAGGTATGGAAAAGTTAATACGATCGTACTTTTGTTGCAACCAATTCATATTCAAAAGTACCGTGGTACTTACTCCCATAAATAATTACAAATCTCAATTTTATTTATAAAGAAAAATGTACACATTCTGACGATTATTTGTTGTATAAGAATGTTGTGTTAATTTTCTCTACTGGGTTACTTCCGCCGTAGTGAAATAAGAGATTCGTAAACCATTTTGAGTGGTGCGAAGACAACTGCAATCCTGTCTTTTTCAAAATTAGTATTTACTAGGGTTTCTGGTTTAATCGGTTAATCGAGCAAATAATTAATCGGTGTTTAGATTTAATCGGTTAATTTTAAATTTTGAATTATTCGAACGGTCAACCAAAATTACTCGGTTAATCGATTGAATACCCTAGTATGTACTATGAATGTGAAACAAGTACTATTTGTATGATAGGTTCGGGACCTAGCCCCCTCGATATAGTTTCTCAGTGATTTAAAAACTTTGGGGAGGGTTTGACATTTTCCAAAATGAAGCTTGATCCCATTCTGGAAGGTTTGTTTTGAATTTAACGCCATTTTTGCATTAGAATGTTGCCAACCGATTATTCGGTTTCGGATTATGACAAAAATCGGGCTAAAATTTTGTTTTTCTTGTTGTTAGTTGTAAAAAATTATTATGAAAAGTTACAAGGCACAACTGGTATTAAACAGCTGATAAATAAACTGTCACAGCTGACAGTTTAGGGATGTTAAAAAACGATAATTAAAGGAGAGAACGACGTATTTTTATTATTGAACAATATTTAAAAAATTATTAAAGATTGACGGCACATTTTCTATTTGATGGTTTGTTGCTAGTGATAATTTTCGCATTTGGGGTTAATTGAATTCGAAGTCAAACTATGCTAACATGCATTGTAGGAAGAAATTCAATGCTGCATCAACGTAATTCTTCCACATTTAACAATATGGTCAAGAAATATTTCTGCAAAAGAGAGCGTATGTGCCAGCAAAGTCATGAAGGTAATTTGCTCGATGTTCTATTCCACATATTCTACGTTCTTTATGATTCAATTAAAAAACAAGTAAGAGAGCTATATTCGGCTGTGCCGAATCTTATATACCCTTCACCAAATTATACTTCAAAATAAACATTTTAAATATTTTTAGGCAAACAAAATTAATTTTTTTCCAAAGTTGTTTTTGAATTTTTTGGAAATTTTTTTTTTCGAATTGTGTTTAAATTTTAAAATTTTTTTTTTGGTTTTTTAAATTTTTTTTATATTTTTCCTTATATCTCAGCCATTTGTGGACCGATTTTCTCGATTTTAAATAGATTTTCTCGGAAAGTTGATTTCAACAGACAGACAGACGGACATGGCTATCTATAAGGATCCAGAATATATACTTTATATGGTCGGAAATGAAAAATGTAGAAATTACAAACGGAATGACAAACTTATATATACCTTTCTCACGAAGGTGAAGGGTATAATAATCTAATGAAAAACTGTGTGTTTTCTATTTAATTCAAAGCTTGCGTAAATTTTTAGACATCTGCATTAAACAAATTTCAAAAAAACATGGAAAACAATGAACAAGGTTTTATAAAAAAAAACTAAAAAAAATCATGTAGTTTAATTTCACTTACCCCCATTTTCTCAATATCTGGTTATCGTTTATCGTAACGATAAACCTCCAATTAACATTTTTATACCCTACACCACCATAGTGGGGAGGTTATTATGCGTTTGTGCAGATGTTTGTAACGCCCAAAAATATTTGTCTAACACCCACCTTAAAGTATACCGATCGACTTAGAATCACTTTCTGAGTCGATTAAGCGATGTCCGTCCGTCCGTCTGGTTGGCTGGCTGGCTGGCTGGCTGTCCATGTAAACCTTGTGCGCAGAGTACAGGTCGCAATTTTGAAGATATTTCGATGAAATTTGGCACATATTATTTTTTCGCACATATTATTTTTTCAAGGACCAAGCCTATTGAAACTGGCTGAAATCGGTCCATTATTTCACCTAGCCCCCATACAAATGTCCTCCCGAAATTGGATTTTATCGGTCATAAATGTTTAATTTATATATGTATCTCCACAGATTCCTCTCCAAATAAGTTTTATATACACAAAATTCATGTCACCAAATTTAGTTACGATCGGTCCATAATTAGTCATAGCTCCCATATAGACCCGCTTCCGAAAATCACTTTAACGTGCATAAATCGCTTAAAAATGTTGGTAAACACACAAAATTCAACATAGTTAACTTTAATATACACATAAATCACACGACCTAATTTCATGGTGATCGGTCCATAATAGGTCATAGCCCCCATATAAGGCCCACTTCCGAAAATCACTCAAAAATATAAATTATTGAAATTTTAAAAGAAAATTTTTTTTTGCTCTTTTACTTAGTGTAGGGTATTATATGGTCGGGCTTGACCGACCATACTTTCTTACTTGTTTTTATATGAGAACTGTCAGTTTATCGTCGCGATAAAAAATAACCAGAGATTGAGAAAATGTGGGTTAGTATTTTAGTTATTGGGCTATTGTTAAAAAAGAACTGAATATTTTGAAAAATGTACAAAAATATTTAAAAAAACTTGAAGTTCACCCAAACCCGCAACATATTAGATAACCGTGGCCACACTCGATTAAGAAGGAGGGACACTGCAGACCTAATCTAGAAGGAAGAATTCCAATTTAACCAAAACAACCATGAATACAAAATTTTTTCGTCCGGCACTGGCTGGACTAATTAAATAATAATTATTAGATATAAGATTTGAACCACTTATTGTTAGTTCATTAAATAATGAAGATACAATAAATAAATGATGAAAAAAAAAATTAATTTTTTATTTAATAATTTTGAATTGCATTGCAAAATTAAAAAAAATAACATATTTATTTTTTTGCGAATTACCAGAAATAAATAGAAATTGAAGCCATTCCGATACAAAGGACAAATGGTGACAGGTTTGTATATAACCAAAATTGGAAATCGTGTCAGTTTGACCCCTTTCACACTAGCCAATTTAGTTGCGCAAGTCTCTTGTGTTTGTAGATGACAGAGGTAATAATGCGTTTGTGCAAAGTTTGTAACGCCCAAAAATGTTAGTCGAACACCCACCTTAAAGTATACCGATCGACTTAGAATCACTTTCTGAGTCGATTAAACGATGTCCGTCCGTCTGTCATGTCCGTCCGTCATGGAAACTTTGTGCGCAGGGTACAGGTCGCAATTTTGAAAATATTTCGATCAAATTTGGCATATTATTTTCTCGGCCGAAGGACCTATTGAAACTTGCTGAAATCGGTCCATTATTTCACCTAGCCCCCATACAAATTTCCTTCCGAAATTGGACTTTATCGGTCAAAATGTTTAATTTATATATGTATCTCCACAAATTCCGCTCCAAATAAGTTTTATTACAAAATTAATGTCACCAAATTTTGTTACGATCGGTCTATAATTAGTCATAGCTCCCATATAGACCCGCTTCCGAAAATCACTTTAACGTGCATAAATTGTATCCAATTGCATTTTAAAACCAAAGACATTTTTCAGATTTTTAACGAAGTCCGGGAATTCCCGGGATCCCGGGAAATTTAAAAATGAATCCCGATTTCCCGGGAAAGGAAAAAGTGCCGGAAAAGAAAAAATCTAATTTGTACCTCTCTGCAGGGTTTAGTATTCTAGTGTTATATTTTGAGTCAGTTAGTTTTAGCTGTTAAAGAACAAAAATAGATCTTGCTTTGGATGCAATTCTATTTTAAAGGGCAGGTCTAATGTACTTATTTATTCTGTTAAAAATCGTGCCCTTAAAAATAAAATGTATTTTTAATTGCAATTTATTTGTAAACATATACTCAATTTTACAACTTTAATAGATTTTCTGCACGTGTTATCATCAAATGTGTAATCAATTAATTTTAGATATCGGAGACCGGAGGGGAACAGGAGATATCTTACTCTTCAAATTTCTAATACAGAATATTAATACACAGAGAAAACAGATTCGTGATAGCAACCGAATTTGTTGCCAATCGAATGATTCTACCTTAGTGACCGAATTTTACAGTTTTGGCTACCAAATTTTAGAACGGGTAACAAAAGTTTAGTTGCTTCAGCCGAAATTCTTCTTTATCAACTGACTTTCTGTTGATAGAACCGAAAAATTGTATGTGTGCAACCGAATCATTCGATTGACAACAAATTCGGTTGCTATTACGAATCTGTTTTCTCTGTGTAAAAGCATGTAAATTGATAAAGCCAACAAATGTTTCCACTTCTAAATACTTGAGCTGATCTTACCTTGATTTTTATCCATTTCAGTCCTGTAATTCTTTGGTGACATTGTCAAACTTATATCACTGCAAGAATCGCCGCTACAATCATAATCAGTTTCCATGCCACCAACATCCAACGATGCCTCCGAATGATTCTTCACACTGGCACTATTCGACAACGATTCTTGTAGTGAATTTGCCGTTACGTGGTGGCTAAACAAAGACGGTGGAACGGTGTTAGAGGTTAAGGCGGCGGCATCTGTTAACACTTTACCCATATTCTGGGCAAAACGATTAGCCATACTTAGATTTTGTACATTATCACTTAAACCGCTAGCGGCCATTATTTCAGCAAGACGTTGGCGTGAATTTAAATCGCTGGCGGCCAGGGCAGATTGATGCAGCAGAGCTTCATTGACCGACATGGGCGGTGAGATTGTGTGGACCGCTGAAACGTTATTGGAGGTCGAGCCAATGCTTAAACCAAAGTTGGGATTAAATAACAAACGTGACTGTAGTCGAGTTTCTGCATCACTAGAGGATTTTGATAGATTTAAAGTTTGGGAATTGGGTGTTAGTGGTAAATTGCTATTTCCTAAGTTTTCGTTGGCACTTGGTGGTTCTTTTGTCAGCAGGTTAAGAGGCATATTGTATTCACCGCCATTGGCAAAGAGTTGTGTAATTCGATCATGATTTTGGGCAAAGTAGCCATGTAGCCAGGGATTATAGAGGGGGAAATTGGTTAAACCTAAGGCCGATGAAGCCACCATAGCGCGGGCACTCAATTCCTCCGAAACTTCCACCGAATTCATAGAATCATCTGAAGTTTTTGTGGCGGCATGTTGGTGGTGGTTGGCTATTAAACTTTCTATGGTAAATGGTGTTGGAAATTTGGTAAGTTTTGTTGACGTTATGGTATCCATATTATGAGTAGTAGTATTATCCATTTTATTGATGTTAAAATAAACCTTGTTTATACACTATTATTAAGAAAATAATAAATTCTTTTAAATAGGAATATTTTTTTTTAAATTATCTTTTTCATATATTTTTTGTTCACTACCGCATAATCAAGTTATTTTTTCGTTCATTACTTTCTGTTTAGTTTAATAAATTTCTATTGTGGGTATTTCTTTTCTCAATAAATATATTTTATAAAAACGTTTGTTGATTACACACGTACTCTACACGAAGCAGTGAACCGTTTAAAGGTCTTTGACGTACTAAATGTTGTCGTTGTACGCACAACCGGTGCTTAGAAACATCACGTACTAACTGCGCTGTTGTTGGTTGACAAACTCACACTGTTGTTATTGTGCTGTCTACTGTCTACCACCTATGGCTTTCATTCATGCCCCCTTCCTCAACTTGGGTACTTTTCAGAACAACCACCTTTCCATGACGGAGAATAAACGAATAGCAACACTGTTTGCTCACTTGTTTTTGGCTCCTCCTTTCTTGTGTATACCAATTCAATATGGCGCATGCCAATGAGAATTCAAATAAGAATTGTTGTTGGTCAAACATGTAAGTATGCAAGTGCCTGAGTGTGTGTGAAGCAAAAACAACATAAACTGCTGTGGTTTGTGACATTGTGTTGTTGTTGTTATTATAGTTGAATGTTTGTTTTTCCTGTGGCTAATTATGTTTAGTTTATCATGAATCATTTTGTATTTTCTTTCTAATGTTGTTGTTTGTTTATTTGAGAGTGTGTGTTTGTATGTTTTCTTTGCCTTAATTGCGTTCAGCTTGATTCGTTTTATAATGATGAAATTGTCCGCATTATAAGCAGACAAGAAAATTACCACGCCCGCTCATTAATAAACAAGCACAATTGGACTGTTTTAAGTGACCAATTTATAAGGAATCAAATTAACAAAAAAAAATACATTTGTGCAAATTGTGTTTTCAACAATTGTAATGGATAATTTTTTCTAAAACATAAACACACCAGGGGTTCCCACCGTTTTTTGCTTTAAGCTTTTTTTATAAAATTTTAAACCTAACAAAAGTTTTTGAAAATAGTTTATAAAAAAGTCCAGTTTTAACTTAAAATATGTCGAATGCAATCGCTTCTATAAACAATTAGCACCACAAATTCAGCATTGTCAAGTTTAACCGTTACGTGGCTATTTTGTTGCAAACAGTTATAATTTTACTGCAATCTTTATCAAACAAAGCTTACAAAGCTTATTTTACAATATTATTTTACAGTCTGAATTGAAAAAATTGTCTTAAGCCTTTTTGTAATAAATTTGAATTGAAGAAAAATTTATAATTTTTAAAGCTATAGGTAGCTTCAAAATATACAGTGACTCTCATTAATATTCGGTTTTTTATTTGAGTTATTAAAAGTCAACAAAACTAATAGAAAATAATAAAAACCGGTGATATTTTTTTATTCATAAGTCATATTAAGAAATAAGAAACAGGATTTCCGCGGACTCGGCGATCTAAATCGTTCGTGACACAATTCAAAAGTTCTTGCAATTCCCATTTTTTCTGCAGATTGTTTCAAATCTCTCAAAATGTTCAAATAAACATTCTTGTTCATTATGCATTCGATTAATACCAGTTTCCCAACCCCTTTCGCTGATATGCAGCCCCAAACCATTACACTTCTTCCTTCATGCTTAATATTGGAGTAATATTTTTTCCTTTTAACTCCTAATTCGGCTTCACTTTCAAATAAATTAAATTTGCTTTCATCGAGAAAATTACGTCTTCCCACCAATTTACATCTTTTTTTATAAGATCCTTAATAAATTTTAACCGATTATTCAACGGCCGTATTGCACGAAAAAAGCCATTAAATTCACGAAAGGTTTTTAACTTCAGTAACAATTTTGGGGGCACTTAAGCATGGGTTAGCCTTGATTTTTCTAACAAAACGGAGCACTTCCATCTCGGTTAGCTTTTTTGCCTGCTCGGTTTGTTTTTTAAAATCAATTCGATCCTGGTTTTTATATCTTCGGATAATGTCACCGACAGAATTCGGCCTCATATTCAATATATCAGCAATATATTTATATTTTTTTCCTATTTTGTAATGAAAATCTCAAATATTATTTGCTCTAACGAAGTATTTTTTCCTTTTCGACGCATCGCGGCTTTTATATAAAAAAAAATTGAGAATGACAATCCTTATTCAGCTAACATTATTTGTTTGATGTTAATTAATGTGTGTATCCCACTTTTACAAATAATTTTTGTAAATATGCAGATTTACAGTAAAGATTTATGGTAAAATTGTGTAATAAAAATCGCTAAGATGCTGAGATTTCAACGTAAAATACAAAGCATAACATGGGCCTATGGCTGATAGGAAAAAGCACAATCGAATTATTCCAAAAACTGTTTTTTTTAAATTTTCAAGTTATTCGACAAACCGGGTTTTTTGTCTCGAACCTGTCGATTACATATAATAATTATCGATTACTTTAAACAACACCGTTCTTCTAAATGTGTTATCATTTCATATTAAATGCCATTAACAAGTTATACATCAAGACCAAGGCGCGATCGCAGGTACGTATTCGAAATCCGTTTTATTTATATGACAAATATTTGATCAGTCTAACGTATGCCTGAACATGGTATAAATTATAAAATTGTACAATTTGGTTGAAAATATAGGCGCATATTCAGAAATCATAACTAAAGTCGGAACTAGTAAAATAGAAACTAAAAAATAGTTCATAGATAGTTGTAGATCTTATTCACAATTCATAACTAGCTTATGCCATGTTTCCACGGCAGTCTGAATTACTTAATTCGGGTTTTGAATTACGATTGCGAATCAACCTGTTTACACGACAACATTCGTAATTCAGTTTGACATTTATTTATTTATTTCTTCTTCTTGTTTTTTTTTCTTCTGTTTACATGTTTTGTTTATTTTGTTTGTTTGGTGCGAATTTTAAATTTGTAATTTGGCAATGGATAAAAAAGATAAGTAAAAACATAAAATTGTAGCATTATTAATTAAACAAATATAATTTAATTATTATTTTCATTATTAGAAAAAAGAAAAAGTGCAAGCAAGTGGGACCAGGGCAGCGAGCGGGCTTTATTAAAGAATGGAAGAGCTGCTACTTCTACAAACGAATTTAACTTTAATCAGACTTTTTATTTATTTTAATTTATTTATTTAATACAAAAATCTTTTTCTTTATTTTGTTTTGTTATGACATTTTTGTTTGGGCAGCTGATTTTGATACATACATAATCGATAAAAATTAGAGATGACAGTCATTCGTTCGTAATTCATAAGGTAATTCAAACTGAATTACGTACGAACAAGGTAATTCGCACTTGAAATTTTGTATGGCGTATCATGTAATTCAGTTCGTAATAGGGAGTTGAATGACGAATGAGAGCTTGAATGGCGAATAATGCCGTCGTGTGAACATGGTATTAGTTACTGCTTTGACATATAGAGAAAACAAAATATCGATAATATTTTGATCGATATATAAAAGGCCTATAAAGCTATTAAGAAACTATTTTTGTTCTCTAAAAGTACATAAAAAAATTATAGTTATAGTTTGTATGTAAATCAATTAAAATAAGGGTATATAGAATGAAATTTTTCAATAGAATGTTGTTGACAAAAAAAAAACACATCTCTAGATTATTTTCTTTCTGTATACATGTATTAAAATGAAATCAATCAGCTGTTTTTTGAATGTATTAGTAGTTGGCATTTAGTTACAACTTTACCCATGATTAAGTGCTAACTAATTGTGCTGAAAGTAACCAATTGTGAATAACTTAAATAGGTACTTAAAAAAGTCAACACTTGGTGATCGTTTATGAATATGCGCCATAGTTTTCGAATTGTTTTAATTTTTTTTTTTTTTTTAATTTTAAAATTGTTCTTTTTTTTCAATTTTTTTTTAATATTTATTGAAAAAAAACTTTTGATGAAAAAAAAATCGGGTTAAAAATTGCAAAGGTCTTTGAAATATCTATCATTAGATATCCATATTGTCTATATTAATGACTTAGTAATCCAGATATACGTCAAAAATAGGTAAAAAAAAGAGGTTGTCCTGGTTTTATCTTCATATCTCAGCCATTTGTGGACCGATTTTTCTGATTTTAAATAGCAAACTTCTCGACAGAATTTTTGAAGATTTGGATGCCGAAGATATAATCGGAGTGTCTCGTCTCTATGTAGATTTCTCTATGGCTATGAGTTTTAATCTTTAAACAGAAAATATTTGAAAAAAATCTGTTAGAAAATGGCTGAGTTAAACTTAACTGTTTTGAAAAGCTACTTTAGCATGCTTTTTAATACAAATAAGAAAAAAATATTTTACTGCATCTCAATCAACTAAGAGTGCACGCACAGTGGTTTAGAAAAGTTTTTTTTTTTGGAAATAATTCGGTATTTCGGGAACTATTAGAGATATTATAAAAATTATAAAGTTTTTTTATACCCTCCACCACCACAAGTGGTGAATGAGGGTATATATAAGTTTGTCATTCCGTGTGTAACATTGAGAAATATTCATCTGAGACCCAACAAAGTATATATTTTCTTGATCCTTATGAAATTCTAAGTCGATTGAGCCATGTCCGTCTGTCTGTCAGTCTGTGTGTCCAAAATACGCAAACAAAATTGGTAGACTTGCAAAGAATATGATTATTGTTGTCCTAAGCAGTTTGGTATTAAAAATTAGCAAAATCGGTTCAGTAGAACCAGAGCTATGAACCAAAATGTGAGACAACCTAAAAAAAAACAAGTAAGAGTGCTATATTCGGCTGTGCCGAATCTTATATACCCTTCACCAAATTATACTTCAAAATTTTAAATATTTTTAGGTAAACAAAATTTAATTTTTTTTTAGTTGTTTTTTTCATTTTTTGGAAAAAAAATTTTTCGATTGTTATTTTAAATTTTTTTTTAAATTTAAAATTTTTTTTTTTAAATTTTAAAAAGTTTTTTTTTGGTTTTTTAAATTTTTTTTTTGAAAAAAAAAAATTCGGGTTAAAATTATTTTTCCCGATTTTGACCCATTGTAGGTCCAACTTACTATGGTCATATATACGTCGTTGCAAATGTCTTTGAAATATCTATCATTAGATATCCATATTGTCTACATTAATGTCTTAGTAATCCAGATATAGGTAAAAAATCGAGGTTGTCTTGGTTTTTTCCTCATATCTCAGCCATTTGTGGACCGATTTTGCTGATTTTAAATAGCAAAATTCTCGAAAGCATGTCTGACAGAATTATTGAAGATTTGGATCCCGAAGATATCTGGGGTCTTCAGAAAACTGATTTCAACAGACAGACGGACATGGCTTAATCGACTCCGCTATCTATAAGGATCCAGAATATATATACTTTATAGGGTCGGAAATGAAAAATGTAGAAATTACAAACGGAATGACAAACTTATATATACCCTTCTAACGAAGGTGAAGGGTATAATAACAATTTTCACATATTTTTGGTTATTTGTGTAAATATATTGCAGATAATACCATAAAACTTTACACACGTTATTCTTATAATAAAAGGACTAACTCTGGTGAAAATTATAAGAATCGGTTCATGATTTCTCTTAGCCCCCATACAAATTTCTTCCCAAAATATGGTTCTATGGTCTATAAATGCCTTCAGAATTGCAGTATCCATACAAAATTCAGCAAAAATAAGTTTCGTGCTAAAAGAAATCACAACACTAAATTTTTTGTGGATCGGCCCATATTTGACTATAGCCCCCATATAAAGTTCACTTCCGAAAATCACTTAAATTAGCATAAATATCGCTATTAAGTTGAAATTCGACATAAATAATCCCCATATATAACAAAATCGCTATACCTAATTCTATGATGATCGGCCTATAATTGGTTGTAGCTACCATATATATCAACCTAAAAAATATGTATGCAGGTGGAGGGTATTTAAGATTCGGCAAAGCCGAATATACCGTTCTAACTTGTTTAAATATTGCATGCAAAATGTGTATACCTACATATTAGATGGTTAAAATGTATGAAAAAGGCACACAAATTACAATTTTCCCTATACGATACTTACCAACTTCAAATACATAGATATACATATCTCGCGTTTCCCCAGCGAAACGCGGGGACAGGTCTAACTTTTTTTTAGCGATATACAGTGGTGGCCAGGAATTTAAGACAAAAATTGTTTGCTAAATTCCAATTGATTGTCAATTATTTTTTCAAATATTTCCACAAATATGTATGCATGAGGACTGTTTTAACACACAAGTGTATTTTATTCGACTGTGTCAATTCATACATATTCACCACGAACACATACAATTATTCTACAACTTGACCAAAATAATTTTTTTTTAAATAAACATATTTTCTCACATTTGTATCATTATATTTTTATTATTATAAAATATTCGGACCAAATTTCGTATTTTTAGTTCCATTAGTTTCGGTCTAGAGTATCCAAAACCGAAACCGGTCAACCGGTTTTTTCATCTTTGTTAACTCCACCGGTTTCGGTTTTTTTTTAACTTTTCGGTTTTTTAACAAACCGGTTTTTGTAAGACGGTTAACCGGTTTTAATGAAATATATTTTCTAAAGCTCATTCAAACATATTTATGAAAAACATTGATACCATTTTTAAAAATATTGATTTATTTTATAGAAAATTTTAGCATTTGACAACATTTCGTAAAAGATTTAAAATAATTGCATAAAGAATTCAAAAATGCTAAATTTCCATTAAATAAAAATTTACTATAAACCGGTTTTTTTGAAAACAAAAACCGAAACCGCTTAACCGGGTTTTTTAAAAGACAATAATCGAAACCGGTTTTTTCAAAAACACATTTTTTCGGTTAAACCGGAAACCGGTTTTTTAAATTTGCCGGTTTTTTGGACACTATATTTCGGTCATATCATGTTATTAACAGCGGATGTTCGCTGAGGTGGGTCAACGTATTTCCACATATCTTTGTCCATATATGTTTTACCGATTTTTCCAAAAAAAAATTCAGAAACTAGAAACATTAATAATAAATTTTATACCCTTTTTGTTTTGGCTCTATCGCACTTAAAATTCGGTTGATGAAAAAAATTCAAGTATTTGTCTTAAATTGGTGGCCACCACTGTACATACCTTTCTCCGGTGGGCAGAACACCCGCCGATCACTGACCCCTACCATTTGTTGCATAGTGTAATCAACTTTTAAATTTATACATAAAACTAAATTTCCATAGAAAATATGTTTTATAAACCTTTGTTAAATTAAAACAAGTAAGAAAGTATGGTCGGTCAAGCCCGACCATATAATACCCTACACCAAGTAAATGAGTGAAAATATTTTTCTTTTAAAATATCAATAATTTATATTCGTGAGTGATTTTCGGAAGTGGGCCTTATGACCAATTATGGACCTATCACCATAAAATTTGGTCGTGTGATTTATGTCTATATGAAAGTTATTTATGTTGAATTTTGTGTATATATGTACATACATTTTTAAGTGATTTAAGCACGTTAATGTGATTTTCGGAGGCGGGTCTATATGGGAGCTATGACTAATTATGGACCGATCGTAACAAAATTTGGTGATATGAATTTTGTATAAATAAAACTTATTTGGAGCGGAATTTGTGGAGGTACATATATAAATTAAACATTTATGACCGATAAAGTCCAATTTCGAGAGGACATTTGTATGGGGGCTAGGTGAAATAATGAACCGATTTCAGCCAGTTTCAATAGGCTTCGTCCTTGGGCCGAAAAAATTATATGTACCAAATTTAATCGAAATATCTTCAAAATCGACTCAGATAGTGATTCTAAGTCGATCGGTATACTTTAAGGTGGGTGTTAGACCAATATTTGGGCGTTACACACATCTGCACAAACGCATAATACCCTCCCCACTATGGTGGTGTATGGTATAAATATTATTATGAATAAGGCCTTAAGCATTTCCGAACAATATGGACTTCAATAAAACATTATTGCTACTTAGCCATTATTTTAGGGACAGTATCAGATTCAGTTGGACCTAAAAGATGGAGATCTGGATGATATTCTCCGAAAGATGGAGGCCATTGTCACAATCGGATCTGTGCGAATACGGTTTCAGGTATCGTATAGTTCAGGTATAGTCCACAGGATCCACATTGACAGTATCAAACATTTGGGTATGACCATTATTTCATTGCTTTCGTAGCATTTAGACTCATTGATGTGTTTGTGGCTATTTATCTCGTGGTAATCATTTAAGAATAGTGAACAATGCTTTAAATGGAGTTGTACATCTTTTAACACAACAGACACCATTCTCATAATACGTTCGAATCTGTTTTCTCGAGGGCTAGCCAACAAACCGCTGTCTACTGACAGTGTCAGTCTAAGATATTTGGCAATATGGGATAATGTTGGTGTTACTCCATTGTACCTTACACTGCCACATCTCCAATATTAATGCAACATGTTTTCTTCAATGTATTTAGCAGAGTGTTGATATTAATGTTCCAAAGCAGTGGAGAGAGTACTCCTCCTCCTTAGAATAGATACAATGCGCTATATTTTAAAAGTGTTCCAACAAATGCGATGACCACAGGATCAATAAACAGTTGGCTCATAGCTTTAATAGCCGGTTTCTGGTTTAACATTATTGGAATTGTATTCCTTATAGTGTAGCGTAATTTCGGTAGATATACCTTACGTATTATCATGTTGAGCTATTGATAGAGAACTTGGTCCGAGAGACGATCTGATATAGACATCAATGATCCTTTCCAGTGTTTTAAGTAGAAAAGACAAGATATCGATAACGTCGTTATCATAGCTGTGGGATGCTTCCATATCCATTGGAGATGAAGAAAATCTTGTATGGTGGCCATTTTGATGGGACATGAAATAAGTGATAGCAGGACCTGAAGATTATCAAAAGCCATGGCATTAAAATGTAAGTGTTTTCTGTAAGTCCGTTAAAATGATACCATTGGAAATCGCAGAAATGCAGCAGTTGGAATTTTGTGAAATTTGCATATAACTGTCTATATCTTGAATATAAAAGGATTTACGTACTTTAATATGTGTATTTAAATGGAATTTACTTAATTCACATTTAAATTATTTATTACGAGCATAATTTCAACGACAACTGACACTTGTCATCCTTATTCGGCTTCTAATTTACATAAATTGAACACAGGTAGACCATACATTTCCAATATCTACAGTATGTATAGAAACTACAAATTAAATATTATATAAATTAACTAAAACTATTATTAATATTAAGCATGCACTTCGTATAGTTACCTAGTATGTGGTGTTTTTGTATAATAAACTCATATTTATTAAATAAAATTTATTGAAACGGAAATTAGTTACATTACACACCATCATACTCAAACAATACCTAAGCACTAAATAGTACAGGAACTTCCTTATTTATTGAATATTCATTGAGTTCGTTCAAACATTCAGTTCGTGTCATGAGAACCCAACCATCTGACCTTTTAAAGGCACGCTGCCCAAGCAAACGAATGAAAGAGTTAGGTCAAATTTATAAGTAAGTAGTGTGTACAAGTACAAATTATTACAATACATGGATATCTAGTAGTTAGGCAATAATAATTTAACTTTCAAAACAAAACAAAAAACTAAAATTAAAACCACAAATATCAATAACATGGAATTCGTGTTGTGTTCAATGTTTAACCAACAAATGATACGCCTTCTTTTATAATTTCCTTGCTGTTGTTGTTATTTATTAAAAATATCTTACGTTCACAGTCCATTCAGCCATCCATCCGTTCGTTCGTTCTTTGGTTCTATACTGCGTAATTGTCTCATTAAGTTGTGAGTACAAGTTGATAGTTGTTGTTGTTGTACCTGCTGTTGTATGTCAAACGTACCTCGTAATCGTATTCGCACGTACTTACTACACTCACACAATAATTACATTTCTGCCAGGGATGTACAAGTTTGGTATTTTTTAACACATTCAATCCGGAAGACTACTAAGTTACTGGTACTAACACTGTATTGTTTTGAGATAAAAAGTTTAAGTAAAAGGTTCCGTTGTGATACATTTAATCCCCAAATGCCAGACTATGAGGGAGAAGGTGTTCAATTGAAACATCTACGTGCAGCTATATCTTACCATGGCCAGGAACCTATATAAGGGTAACCCATGTATTACTCATTATATCCTTCAGAATTCTCTAAGAATTTGTTTTTGGAATGCTAACGGCCTTAGCCAACATAAGAATGAAGTACAACAATTTCTCCACCATCAGGAAATTGATGTACTACTCGTTTCTGAAACACACTTTATCATAAATAACTGTTTCAGAATTAACGGATACTATACTTATGATACACAATGTCCAAGTGGTAGAGCTTGTGGCGGAACAGCTATATTAGTGGGAAAGATATTAGGCATTTCCCAATGACAGAATATAAAATGGATAGAGAGTTACAATATCTTCAATATATTGTCCTTCTAGGTATAATATTAATCGAGAGCAGTTTCACGAATATTTTAGGTCTCTAGGTCCAAAATTTATAGCAGCTGGTGATTACAATGCAAAGCATACATTTTGGGGCTCTCGTCTTATTATTCCTAGAGGGAGGCAACTGTTAGAAGCAATATCGTCTAACAGACTAGATGCCATATCTAGTGGCCAACCTACTTATTGGCCTACAGACCTTAATAAGATTACCGATCTAATTGACTTAGCTGTAATCAAGAATATAAAACGAGAATTTATTTCAGTGATCCCTTCGATGGACCTCTCGTCAGTTTTAACGTTATTAGAAGTAAATTGGAAACCAAGTAAATTGGAAAACTAAGGAGTGAGATCGAAAAATTCTTAACATACATATATGTTTATAAAAAAGAAACCACTAAACTTACAGCTTTAATTTTTTTTTTATTTGATTGAAATTATTATTACAATTTACAAAAAAAATTATTTTTATAGTTTTAATCACTAGTGATGAAATTTTGAACCTTTTTCGGAAACCCTTCCATTAACGTTTTTATAGTGCTTTCTGTCACTTTGCTCGAACATGTAGTCCATCTCCGTTTAAAATCTACCACACTTTTGGACACCTTTTTTGTACTCTTCAATTCTCTTTTAACAAGAGCCCAATATCTCTCCACTGGCCTTAGCTCCGGGCAGTTTGGAGGATTTGCCTCTCTTGGTACAAATACCACATTATTGTTCTTGTACCACTCAAGGGCTTGTTTGCCATAGTGACAGGATGCCAAGTCAGGCCAAAAATAAGTGGACACATTATGAAGTCTTATGAATGGAAGCAGCCTTTTTTGTAAACATTCCTGGATGTAAATTTCGGTATTTATAGAGCCCGTTGTAACAAATGAGTGGCTTCTTTTGCCGCAACTGCATATTGCTTGCCATACCAAGAACTTTCTGGGAAATTTTGTCTGCTTTTGGGTCCTAAACTTTTCTTCAACATTCCCTCGAGCATCAGCAACATAAAATTTTTGACCTGGAAGTTGCGAAAAATCTGCCAGAACATACGTTTCGTCATCCATTATGCAGCAAGAATATTTTTTTATAAAACTTGACTTCAATTTCCGTGCTCTGTTTTTGGCCTCTAAATTTTTAGTAGCGTTCCTGTCAGGAACTTTTTGAGCCTTGTATGTTTTTAAACCTGCATTAGCTTTAACTTTTCGTACCAAATAGTCCGAGCACTGAGCTAACCGGGCTGCTTTCCTACCGGATGTGTTGGGAGCTCTTTTGAAAATGCGTTCTATTTTTTTGGCTTTAGAAACATCATGTGGACCATTCCTTCTACCTGAACCAGGTTTTCTATCAACTGACAAGTTCTCCCGGTACTGTTTAATAACATTGGAAACAGTTTGACGGCAGACCTTTGTATGCTTGGCCAACTTTTTGTAAGACCAAGTTGGGTTTTGTTGAAAATATTTAATAATTTCAGTACGCACTTTTTTCTGGTCACTCATTTTAATCAGATTAACAAAAAAATTAATATAATTGACATTACACATAATAACTGACATGTTTTTCAAAGGTAACTTGATCAAAAAAAAATTCAAATAATACTTGGGTTAAAAAATGTAATGAAAAACGTGTGTTAAGAATTTTTCGATCTCACTCCTTATTACTCTTGTTTCCCTAAAAAGTAAACGAACTGGTTAAAGTATAAAATGTATGTTAGCTCACACTTGTCACAGAACATCTCATTGAAAAATGAATATGAAATATAATCCGCTGTCGATATATTTACAGACATTTTAACAAACGCCGTTAAAGTGTCCACACCCCCAGTCACCCTGGGGAATTACAAACATTCAAAAGGTCCTAAAAACATTGAGTCTCTTATCAAAGAAAAGAGAACACTCAAAGACGTCAATGGCAACAATCGCGATCTCTGAACGTAAAGGCTAAACTTAATCAGTCCCAAAGAAGACTTCAAGTCGCCTTAAAGATTAATAAGGAATCTAACCCGAGAAATTATCTGAAAAACTTAGACCCTACTAGGAAAACAGAATATAGTCTCTGGTAGCTGTGAAAATATGCAATGCCCTATTGTATATGAGTCGCCCATACGCCTTCAGAACGGAGAGTGAGCAAAAAATACTTCAGAAAAAAATACATTTGGAGAATGTATTTACCCCAATAAATAATGTGGTGCCAGCCCCACTAAAATTCCGGTTCTCTACCGTGAAGACGACAATCAAAAGTCTTAAGGCTGGAAAATCACTTGGTATAGATAAAATTACTACCACGATGCTGCCCAACTCAGCACTGAGAATTATTTTGTTCATATTTAACTCAATACTACATATTGGATATTTCCCATCCTCATGGAAAATATCTGATATAGTTATGATACCAAAACCGGGAAAAGATGTCACTCAACTGACGTCATACCGTCTTATTAGCATGTTATTAATATTATCAAAACTTTTTGAAAAGTTGTTACTTGAGAGACTTATAGCGCACCTTGACGAAAATTGCATTATTCCTGACCATCAATTTGGTTTCAGAAGGGAACATAGTACTATCGAACAGGTACATCGGATAACTACAATTATTCGGAAAACCTTCGAGAGCAAGCAGTATTGCTCCGCATTATTTATTGATATATCTCAAGCCTTCGATAAAGTCTGGCACTATTGACTAATACACAAAATTACTAGATTACTACCTGCGAATGTACATAAACTGCTTAAAAATTATATACAAGAACGATCTTTCCAAATCAGATCAAAGGATGTGATCTCGACACGTCGAAAATATCCGCTGGAGTACCACAGGGAAGTATTCTTGGACCGTTCCTATATATTTTATATACTGCAGATATGCCTACGAGCGCACTGACTCTCACATCTACATTTGCGGACGATACCGCTTTTTTAAGAACACATGAAAACCCCGCAATAGCTTCTGAATCACTCCAGTTTCACATAGGCGATTTGGAAAAATGGCTGGACAAATGGAAAATTAAGGTCAATGCAACAAAATGTATTCACGTTACATTTACTCTAAGACGATATCTCGGTATCCATCTTGATCGCCGTTTAACATGGTCCCACCATATTGAAGCCAAGGTAACACAAATAAAATTAAAGTCAGTTCAATTGTACTGGCTAATTGGCCCACGGTCTGCTCTAGACTTGGAATACAAAGTGCTTTTGTACAAAACAATTATAAAACCGATATGATTATATGGCATTCAGCTATGGGGAACAGCCTCCTCATCTAACGTTGAAAAATTGCAAAGAAAGCAGTCAGCACTGTTAAGGACAATAACAGGTGCCCCATGGTACATTCGCAATAGTAATATCCATAGGGATCTCAATGTCCCCATAATACGCGAGGAGATCAAACTCTCCAGTTTAAAATACTTTTAAAAACTAATGGATCATCCAAATCCCCTTGCCAAGGAGTTGCTGTCATTTGATGGTCATAGACGACTGAGGCGATTGGAAACACTGGATCTGGCCAGATAATCATTTAACGAGCACTCATTTTGGACATTGCAGCGGTAATAACAACTTTAGTTTTAGTTTAGGTTAAGATTTTAATACTTATTGTAAATTTCTCAAAAGAAAGATTCAATAAAGAAAAAAAGAAAAAAAATATCCTTCAGAGACACTAGGCATTCTTGGAAATACTAACCCTTTGCAAAGAGTAACTATGTAAATATTCCTGATATATTGTATATCTTACGATACTAGTTAATATCTGATTAAGGTTTAACGTTGTTGAAAGCAACCTCTATATCCAGCACTCTAAGGCGGCTAAAGTGTATAGTTCAGGGATCTTTATACTTATAGGTTAACTAAAGAGTGAGTAGATGTAAATTGCATGTAGTCATGTTGATAGCTTCTAACTGCCCATCGATTTCGATATTAACGTCAAAGTTTTTCTGCCTTAAATTATTCATGGATTTTCACTACAAACCTAATTTTAGAAAACCTAAGTCCTCAGTTTTGTATACCTTTCAAGTATCTGAGAATCCTTTTTACAACGATTCAATGTTCTGTACCAAAATTTGTGTTGAATAGACTCAAAACACTTACAGCATGTGTTATGTAAAATAATAGTGATATAATCACTGAACAAGTTTCACATCCCTGAATTGTATTAATGTGTTAGTATGTGTATGTTGTATGTGAGTATCCTTGTTATAGTTTAATGAATGACATAACGGTTCGTTAAAGGGTAAACTTTGAAGCTTGTTAAATGGGTTTAATTGAACGGTCTATAATTAATGCTCTGGGAAGGCAATTGTTTACATATCTACATACTATTCTTTTCAATTGCCAGTTAATTATAAGTTTGTCAACTGTTTCTAACATTTAGTAAATAATCAAGCAGAACGTTATAATATGCATTGTAGAATATATTATTTCGGCTGGACTTTCTAGAACTGATAAGATCTTTCAGCTCAGGCTTAAGTGCAAGCCGAATCAATTATCCTCCACTGTTTGGTAGGGTCTGTATATTCCGAAAAGCTATTTCACTGAGATTTTGTATTGGCAGAACTGGTCCGTTTTATTTTAGTTCCACTGTCCACTAGAACGTCCGTAAAATCCACTAGCGTATGTGACATAAATTGGACAGCTGGTGGTCTGTAACACCAAGTGATTCAAAACTAAATAATATAAATCCAAATGCAGCGTGGTGCCTCTGAAATACAATCCAAGTACTTCGAAAGCTGATCAGGACCGTACCTACAAAGGATTTTGTTTCGGGAGCTATCAGTACAAAATTTCACGATACAGTAAACTGCGAACAAGATATCGGGAAACCAAGCTGCACCTCTCACCCTTACTGTTGAAATTACGAACAAGTTTTCAGGTTCCCAGGAAGTGTCTTCTGTCTAATCAGGTGATACGAAACCGCTAAGTGATCAAAGGTAATCTCGTGTTTGATGTCATCTCGAAATAGGTAGGATATGTTATGAGAAAGTTCTAAAAGAGAAACCGACCCCCTTTCGCTCTACAATTCGTTGATGGTATTACGACTTGGTAAAATTGATAGCTTGAACGTGCGATTTGTCAAGTTTCTCAAGCTGGCAATCGCACTATTGGTTGGCCTTTGGGATGGAGCAAGATGTCTCATCCGACTCTGTGGACGAGAAACCACGAATCATCTAAACAGAGGAAATACTGAAACTTCATTATTCAACACATTATTGGACTCTTACCAAGAGATAGGAAATCGTCAATACTTATGATGACTTCTTTCGAGTTTATTTTGTAAAAGAGTAAAATTTAGGTGTTTTTGTTCTTAAACTAATAGCGGTGTTCACTGTTAAGTGCGAATGGTCTAGCATCATTGCAAATGCAAAATTTTACCGCAATCCAATAACAAAATACACACAAAAACATTTACAATTTTGCATTTGCAATGATGCAATACCATTCGTACTTAATACTGAACTCCGCTAATGTGTATAAAATTGTGAAATATAGAAAATATTTGTTTAATTGATAGCTTCTTCTTACAAATCTCTCAGAATGGCAATATTATTGAAATCTGTGAGTATCCTATCAATTTTAATATGAATCTTATAAATACTTTTTTAAACTAAGTAGTACATAAGTACATCATACATAAGTAAGTATTTAAGTAGATGCAATAAGTCATTCTACGCCTTATTTGTTTAATTATATTACAATCATTTCACCTCATTTCAAATACAGTACATACTCTGTAGTTTATTGTTGATTTAACGTTTAAATGATTTTCGTCTGGCAAAAAATAAACGAAAAGAAATAAAACAATATATTTAAAGAAAATCAGACAATTCAGAAATGTTTGTGATGATTTGTGTCTCTTGTTCTTTTATTTTTCTGTTTGGCAAATGGAAATTATTTGAAATATTTAAGACAATTTGTCAGTAAATAACGTGATGATGATTTCTTTGTTAAACACTATAGAACGAAATTATGTGAAATGACGCTGCATCAACATGACAACACTTTAAATTCATTTATCAATTTAATTTGTTAAATCTGCCCATAATGTTTATTATTTTATTTTTTTTTCTTCGACACACTTGGGCAAATTTTACAACATCAAATTGTCTGACAAGTAAATTCGTAAATGAAAATTGAATACATTTTATACATTCGTACATGTAAAGAAGAGGAAAATAGGTATTTCAATACAACAGCTAACATGTCCATCCCCAATATAAATTTCAACATATTGGAGATAAATTCACAGACGAACGACGAAAATATCTGTGAAGAAAAACCGCTGATCATACTTGTACTCTGGTTGAAACTACGACCGACCACAATTGTGTGGTGATGTGGGACTACAGTATGTAGGGAAAGGAAAAGATACATGAACACAAGATGTATGACTCGAGGGTGACACCCCGTATGTCAACAGTATTCTGATTTATACGATCATATGAAACGCTTCGTTGCAACTTGTTAATTTGTTCGTTCTTCTCAAAAGCAAAAAATTTATACAAACGAGCACTCGAAGTATGCACTTTTTATTTTCTGAGGATTTCCTGCGTTTTCAAACAGCTTTGAATTCCAAACTACCATGATCAATGTTATAACAAATAAGAAAGTATAGCCGGTTAAGCCCGACCACATGATACCCTACATCGAGCAGATAATTATTTTATTTGGATACCAATATTTTTAAGATATTTTATTTGTTTACTGTAACCATATATATGGTTGATACAATCATGTGAATCGTAAATTAACCATATTATGGTTACCACAATCATGTAAATGGTTACTGTGACTATAATATAGTTAAAAAACTTGTAACAATATTGAAATGGTTACAGTAACCATGCCCAACTATATTTTTTCTCAGCTTGTAGAAACCAAGAGACTTCACATGAAGTTAAAATCATCTAGCCTTCACTGGTTAATAAATATATACTGAAACTGCAATACTACCCAAATCCGCTTGGTCGGCTTTTCGCACAGAGCCAAACCAGATCAAGGCTTTGGAGAGGAGATCTACCACCCCGCTAAGATGAGGTCCATGCATCAAGCAATGCTCTCTTTAGAGAGCAATTAGTTTTAATTTTAGTTATAAGATTTAATCACTTATTGTTAGGCCTAATGATATAGGCAGATTCAATAAATATGTAAATAAAAAAGTTAAAAAAAAGACATTAACTTACAACATTTTTTTCAGTTAGTATACTGCTCCCTTCAATCAAAAAATTAAAACTTTGACCCACTGTAAAAAAAAATTCAGACCAACATGCCCTTTCAGAATTATACCATGATCAATGTTATAACAAATAAGAAAGTATAGCCGGTTAAGCCCGACCACATGATACCCTACATCGAGCAGATAATTATTTTATTTTGATACCAATATTTTTAAGATATTTTATGGAGTTAAATAAGGGTACCATGAATAATTACACTGTCCAACAGCATGTTTGGAACAGAATAGCGACCGTATAATTCTGAAAGGGCATGTTGATTAGATCATTTTTGTAGAATAAACTTGTAGTCCAGCTGCACAGTGTGGTAGATAGCAAATCTAACTGGACAAAATTAATAAATCACGTTGGGTCCACTTCTCACTTATGAATCATATAAAAAATGAGTTCAAATATATAAACGATTATAAAAAACCAAAATTTTTTTTCGCAATGTATTTTGGGAGTTTTTACCCATTCTTCAAAAATTTTCTTTCGTGAAAAAGTAGAAGTCATACTGGAAAAGTGAAAAAATGTATGGCGGTCGCAAGAATGCGCAAGATGTTTTTGATTTACCTTGAAGTGAACACTTGAAAGATTAACTCAAATATAGTTTTACACCGGAACTATCCGGAATAAACAGCTTTAACTCTACTTGAAAAAAGGAAATATTTTATTTTTTCTTTGTGTAGGACATACTGGAAAAGTGAAAAAAAATGTATGGCGGTCGCAAAAATGCGCAAGATGTTTTTGATTTACCTTAAAGTGAACACTTGACAGATTAACCCAAATATAGCTTTACAGCGGAACTATGCGGAATAAACAGCTTTAACTCTACTTGAAAAAAGGAAATATTTTATTTTTCCCAATTTCTGATCTTCTCACAAAAAATATTTTTTTTTAATAGTTACAATGGAAATAATTAAATGAAAATTGTTGCATATTTCCTTGAAATCGAGCTTAATAATAATATAAAAAATTATGACAATAAAATCACCGTAGCCTTTTTAATCATAAACCAAAGTCACACAAAAAATACACTTCTCTTTGAAATCTTAATGTACCTGTTGACAACAGCTTAGTTTTTCCTAATCGGAGCTAAAAACGAAAAAAAAACAATACATGAATTACAGTTCCCTATTGTATTGAGAAGCTCATTAAATGATCAGATGGAATGTTGCCAGACATTTATTTTTTAATTTTGTCCAGCTAGATTTGTGATTTACCACAGTGTGAGCTGGTCTGAATTTTGTCTAAGAGAATTGTTATTGGCAGAGTTATATTGTGGAATTTTATGGGGATAATTTTTGTGTAAGATCTTAACCCTCTATCTCCTCTCATTAGGGGTCAATTTGACACTTTTTTTTTCGAGAAAATCAAAAAAAGTCCTTTCAAAAAGGACATTTAAGATCCTCATAAAATTCCACCATATAACTCTGACAATAAGAATTCGCTTAGACATTAACTTTTTATTATTATAATGATACCAAAGCACTATAGGTTAAACGGCTACCAAAACTGTGCTAAAGTCCAATTTTTCAAATGCAAATATTGCACTTTTTTAATGCCATTTTGTAACCAATATTCCAAATTAAATAAGTCAGCTTTTTGTTTCTGGTAAATATTAAATTCCATTTGACAACACGCAGTCAAAGACGTTGCATCGTAATTACTTAATAAAATTTGTTGAAAAGCCTGTATTGCTTTCAAATTAATTGCATGTTTAAATAATTTCGCGAGTTATAAACAAAAAAGTGAAAATTGAGAACAATATTAAGTAATGTTTTTTGTTAAAAAATGTGATAAAATTGTTTAACTTACTTGAAATAAATCCACTTTTATAACATAACCTTAAAAGTGCTGCGATTGTTTTCAAAATGTAACTATGTGGAAACTTTTAAAATTTCGGCAAAGTTCGGCAGATTAAATGAAATCAGAAATGAATATATTGAAATGTTATAAACCAATTTTCATTTACATATAATAGCCATTTTTAGCCGTTTTCGAATAATACTATCTTTTTTTGGTTATTGTTTGAAATTTGGCTTAACAAAAATTCAAAAAAAGAAAAATATTATGCCGTTTTCAAACATGTAGTGGACAAAATTGAAGTAAACATATTTTCAGATGAAATGGAGAAGCGTATAACGAAAACAGTAAATTTGTTATACCCTACACCACCATAGTGGGGAGGGTATAATGCGTTTGTGCAGATGTTTGTAATGTCCAAGAATATTAGTCTAACACCCACCTTAAAGTATACCGATTAAACGATGTCCGTCCATTTGAAATTTGAAAAGCAAATGAGACTCTTGCCAATGTTTCTTTGCAATCTATTTTACTTCATATTGCTGAAAAATTTTTGAGATGCAAAAAGACGCTGTAATGGAAGCGGAGACGACATATTTTTTAAGCTCCGAATTAATATTAATATTAAGCTGTACCTCAGATCCATTCATTTCCACATCATTTTTAAATAGGCGCTTAAAAAAATGGAAACTTTCCACACTTCCACCTGAAGTAATTTAACTGTTATGTTGCAGTGAAGAATGGAAGAATTTCACTTTAGCCACCAAGACAATGAAATTAATGAAAGAGAAGAGGACCATTTTGATTTAAATTTACAAAATGAATTAGATTTAAGCAATTACTAAAAGTTTTAATATAATTAAAATAAATTAATGTATTAGTTTGCATTAATGATTGCAAATGGGTTAATTTTTGGTCTTTAGTGGGTTAAATTCCATTTTTTTAATAGAATTATTCTTACTTTTGAAATACTTTAAGGTTTTGGTTTGAATATCATGATTTTGTAGTCGTTATTAATTTAGCACAGAAAAAGTAGTCATTTAACCTATAGTGCAAAGCCAGGTTAGGATTTGACCGTACCATCCTCCTATAGACCAATAAGCTTGCTTCCTTGCTTATCGAAACTGTTCGAAAAAGTGTTCCAAAAGAAAATCATATCATTTTTAAATGAGAAAAATATAATCCCAGTTCATCAATTTGGTTTCCGGGAACGCCACGGAACAATCGAACCGGAGAGATAAGAAAATCCTTTGAATTAAAGAAATATTGTTCAGCTATATTTTTGGATGTCGCTCAAGCCTTCGACAAAGTATGGCACAAAGGCCTGGTATATAAAATAAAATGTTTGCTGCCACCATCTATCTACTCAGAAACTATTGGAATCTTATCTATCGGACCGTATATTTACAGTTAAGTACAATGATTACGTGACAAGAGAATATAGGATTGGAGCAGGAGTACCACAAGGAAGTGTTCTTGGACCTACCCTCTACTTGACTTACACCTCTGATTTGCCTACGAGCGATGACTATTTCTACATTTGCTGATGATACCGCAATTATTAGCTCGCATGAAAACCCATATATAGCATCTAGTATACTAGATGGCTACTTAAGATGTGTGGAAACATGATTAAACAAATGGAGAATACGTGTAAATGAGTTAAAAAGCAAACATGTTACGTTCACACTGAGGAGGGGATGCTGTCCACATGTCACACTTAACAATGTTAATATACCTCAGTCCGATTATGTTACATACCTTGGTATTCACATAGATAGAAGACTTACTTGGCGCCGTCATATAGAAACCAAGAGACTTAACATGAAGTTAAAATCATCTAGCCTTCACTGGTTAATAAGTGACCAATCAAAGTTAAGCCTGGACTATAAAGTCACCCTGTATAATCATTTTAAAACCAATTTGAACATATGGAATCCAATTGTGGGGAACGGCCAGTAATTCCAGTATTGAGCTTATACAGAGGGCCCAGTCGAAAATTCTTAGGACCATGACGGGTGCACCATGGTACATAAGAAATGAAAACATTCACAGGGACTTGGAAGTGCCACTAGTGAAGGATGAGTTTAAGAAAGTCCGCGATAAATATATACTGAAACTGCAATCCCACCCAAATCCGCTTGCTCGGCTTTTCGCACAGAGCCAAACCAGATCAACGCTTTGTAGAGGAGATCTACCACCCCGCTAAGATGAGGTACATGCATCAAGCAATGCTCTCTTTAGAGAGCAATTAGTTTTAATTTTAGTTATAATATTTAATCACTTATTGTTAGGCCTAATGATATAGGCAGATTCAATAAATACATAAATAAAAATGTTAAAAAGAAAGACATTAACTTACAACATTATTTTCAGTTAGTATACTGCTCCCTTCGATCAAAAAATTAAAACTTTGACCCACTGTAAAAAAAAAATCAGACCAGGTGGACTATAAAAATTATCTACTCAACATGCCCTTTCAGAATTATAGGGTTGCTATTCTGTTCCAATCAAAAAGTCTCAATTTGTTGGACAGTGTTATGGACCGATCGTCACAAAATTTGATAGTGTGAGTTCGGCTGATATAAAACTTATTTGTGCTGAATTTGTTTTGGATATCAATCAATATAACTAAGATATTTATGAGAGCTTAACTATTTTCAGATAGGGCAGTATAATGGGGGCTAGGAGAAATAAAGGAGCGATTCTAATCAAATTCATAGAGTTCGTACTTGGTATAATAAAACTGTGTCGAATTATCTTTGAAATTGCGATCTGTAATTTGATTACAAAGTTTACATTAACGGACGAACATCGCTCAATAGACTCAGAAAGTGATCCTATATACACTTTAAGGTGGGTGTTGGGCCAATATTATTGCACGTTACAAACATCAACACTAACCTAATATACTCTCCCCACTGTGGTGGTGTAGGGTATAAGAACACAGAAGTATTAGCATCCTCGTATTTGTATTTGACTATTTGTGTATGTAAATTAGGAGTATAACAAAATTTCGATCAGTTTTCCAAACATTTTCTAAATAATGTTATTTTTATATCCTACACCACCATAGTGGGTAACTCAATTTTTTTTAAAAATAGCGATTTTTGTTTATTCCGGTAGACAAATGTCACATGCGCCTTGCCTCAAAATACAGATTTTTAACGATTTCAAAAAAAGCCCTAAGTCAAGTCAAAGAATTTTTGAAAGCAAAAGCCCTAACTCGTTTTTTTGTTTAGTTTGATTGGTTATCACCAGGGCAAATATTTCTATGCAAATGCATGTTTTAGTCAGTAACTCAAAATAACTATTGACAATTTATCTTTCCGAATCGTTGTTGTATATTTTGTTATAAATGCATATTTTGCATAATTTTCTTTTAAATGAATATATTTAGCATATTTTTCCATTTTATTACATATTTAATTTTCTTTTGGATATATGTATTTTTATATTAGTGACACTGTACATTAGACCGTACCTCAAACAAAAAAATTCCGCGTACATCCCCTAATGTAATGTATTTCTGCAAGACAGTTACAAACCATTTTTTTTTGCCGAACGTAGGTGTCGTTTTTGCATTTTTCGTTATATCTTAAAGTATGATATATCAATATTTTTTCTGAGGGCCATAGACCTCAAGTATCCCGTTCTAGTATTTATCCACCAGATTTTTGTTCCTATCACCCTAATGTACTACCCTAATTTCAGAAAATTAATGCTTGCAAGAAATCATTAAACTTTTGCTAACGAATTTGGTTAGAATCGGTCCATTATTTCTCCTTGCCCCCATATAATTGCCCTATCTGAAATTAGTGAACAGCGAACAGCTTTAGCTGTTCGTTTATATTTTCCAAGTATCAAATTCGCTTCTGAATCGGATTTTCCCACCTATCAGGAAATTTAACAGCTTTATGTCGCAGAGTGTGATTCAAAAAATGAAAATGGAAACATAAAATTGTCCTATCCATTTTTTGCTCAATTCTTGAAGGGATCGAACTATTCCATATTTAAACCTAGGAAAAAATTAATTCCTCAACTAAAGACGAGTGCTGCATATTATAAAATGAAGCCACAACTACATAATTTCACAATATACAATATTTTAACACACGAATTGGACAATTATGTTTGGGATGAAACAAATGGATGTCTAGTATCTTCCGTTTTTGCGACGTGTGTTATTAAACACTTGTGGAAGATCCTAACTCGATCGCCAGAATTCCACCACGTAATTGTTTACTCAGATGGTTGTTTCTACAAAACCGCAATGTAATATTCTCTAATGGATTATTGGCTTTTAGTATGGCTTGAGTCACATACTCAACTGGAATGTGACTCAAGCCATTCCCTTATATAAAGAAAAATTAAAAATAAGCAAATAAATTTGCCATCGCAATTTGTGCAATTAATAAGTTGGTACGAAAAGTTCCAGCACCCCTACAAGCTCACCATTTGCACTATGACTATTTTCTAAATTAAAAATATACTCCCTGATTCACTTTATAAGGTGTAAATAGCAATCTCAAAAAGACCACCTACAGGATTTGAAAAGTTTTTACTTTAATATTGTCATCTTTTTTGATAACTTGTCTTATAAGAAATAATTTTTTACAGTTCACATCTGATTTAATCCTCTTAATTTCATAAATTATCTATTTCCTTTTATTATTTAAACTTGAATTATTATAATAATATGTGTTATTTTCAACTCAATTTAAAAAACCCTAACTTATTTTTTTTTCAAAAATATCAAAGAAAATAGGCCCTTTTTAGATAACTTAATTAAAATAAAAAAAAAAATAAATGAGAAATAAAATGTGTTGCCTCTTTTTATTAAAAATTGCATCAAAACTTTTTTGTAGAACAAATTATTAAATTTTAAGAATGTAGACTTCATTAAAAAGCTAAAAAATGTCTTTGGTTTTAAAATATAATTGGATACAAATAAAAAAATTCAATAAAAATTTAATATAAAGAGATAAACTGACTCCATTTCTAATTTTGGTTAAATACAAACCTGTCACCAAAATCATTTCCATTAGATTTTGTTCTACCTTCGTTATATTCCAATTAATTCTCAAAAAATAAATATTTTATTAATTATACCCTTCACCTTCGTTGTCATTCCGTTTGTAATTTCCACAATATAATTTTCCGACCCTATAAAGTATATATATTCTGGATCCTTATAGATAGCGGAGTCGATTAAGCCATGTCCGTCTGTCTGTTGAAATCAATTTTCTGAAGACCCCAGATATCTTCGGGATCCAAATCTTCAATAATTCTGTTAGACACAGTTTTCTATTTAAAATCAGCAAAATAGGTCCACAAATGGCTGAGATATGAGGAAAAAACCAGGACATATCTGGATTACTAACCTCTTTTTTTAGCACAAATTTGTTAGACGTGTTTACTCTTACAATTGTTATGTAAGCTTTGTATAATCCTAAGTTTTGTATAATCCTACGAAAAAGAAGTTTTTAAAATAAATAATAGAATTCAAATGTATTTTATTTAGTGGTTACGTCTTTTATGTCAAATATTTGTCATGTGTGACCCTACCTTAAGTCATTAATATAGACAATATGAATATCTAAAGATAGATATTTCAAAGACCTATGCAACGACGTATATAAGGCCATAGTAAGTTGGACCTACAATGGGTCAAAATTTAACCCGATTTTTTCACAAAAAAAATTAATAAACAAAAAAATTTTTAAAATTAAAAAAAACAAGTAAGAGTGCTATATTCGGCTATGCCGAATCTTATATACCCTTCACCTTTGTTGTGGATGCATTATTATTTTTTATAATTAGTATATACAGTGAATGTCACTTAAAATCGTACACCATCGTAGTCAAATTTTATTCATTAGTTTTAGAAAGTTGATGTTTTGGAAATATTTTAAAATGCTATTTTTATATTGTGTGTGCTATTACCTATCAGAAAATTGGGTATAATTTTAATTGCCCTTATCCACAAATAAAAAAATGGGTAAGACTGTCAGTGCCCAGAATATCAACGCTTCATTTAAAATCGTAAAGGCACTAAAAAATAGCAAATGATAGGATACAAAGTATTAGGATTATTTAATATTAACATTTTTTTTTAATTTTTAAAATTTTAATTATAATTTAATATAATTGTACGAATTTAAGTGAAATATGAATTTTGTGATGTTCTTTAATTTTCATCAATATTTTTTTAACGAATTGAGGTTTTGTTAACTTTTTTGTTGAAATACATATTTTTTGTTCCAATTAATAAAATGGCTTTTAATTTTTTATATAATCACCAGGGAAACCGGAAATATGCTCTAAAAAAAGCGTTTTAGGCGCTTTAAATATGCAGTAAAAACTTTAAAATATGCTCTTAAAATTTAAAAAATATGCTCTTAAAAAAACAAACTTTTACATAATTTTTAACCAAAAAAAATTTACTTAAATTTTCAAATAAAAATCGTTGTCTATTGAATCTGAAAACATTTTTATACATAGAAAATGTTCTTTCGACATCAACTGATGTTACAGGAGCAAATTTAAAAGACAATATTTCTTTAACACTTAGAACGGTTAAGTTTGAATTAGAACTAAAATTTGATATTTAGATGATTTTAAAATAGTGCTTATTTTATATTAAAACAAGTAAGAGAGCTATATTCGGCTGTGCCGAATCTTATATACCCTTCACCTAACTATACTTCAAAATAAAAAATTTTAATATTTTTAGGTGAACAAAAATTTTTTTTCAGTTTTTTAATTTTTTTTTTTTTAGGTGAACATTTTTTTTCAGTTTTTTAATTTTTGGATAAAAAAATTTTTAGAATTGTTATTTTAAATTTAAAAAAAAAATTTCTGTTTTTTTAATTTTTTTTTTGGTGAAAAGCCATCTATTTTTCGATTTTGAATTTTAAACAAAGGAAGTAAAAACCTGTAACACAACATCGAAAAATAAGTAAGACAAAATTTGTTTTTGATAAACTCAAAATATGCTATTAAACAGTAAAATATGCTCTAAAAACGCAAAATATGACATAAATATGCTCTTAAAACAAATATATGCAAAAATATGTATTTAAGGGTAAAATATGCAAAAATATGCACTAACAAATCGATGCCAAAATTCTTAAATAGTTCTGAAACATGTAAATATCTTATCCATGTGCTCATTAGACTCACCAGAAAAAACATGCATTTGCATATTTTGGTTTCCCTGATAATCACCTATTATTGCCTGTATAATTTCATAATATTTAAAAAAAAAATATGTTGTACGATTTTGAGTGACACTCACTGTATGTATGTACATTGCCCACTTTCAGCGTACAGCACCCTAAATTTATCAAGAACACAAAAAACAACAACAACGCCAAACGAAACAAAACACCAAAAGAAAAAACAAAATACGCAAGGCAATGAAACCAACACACATCCAAACATACGTTTAATTGTATAAAAAACAACAACAACGCCAAAAGAAACAAAATACGCAAAGCATGCACATTCAAACATACGATTTGTTGATTTTTTGTCAAAAAAACCAACACACAACCAAACAAACGTTTAGTTGTATAAAAAACAACAACAACGCCAAAAGAAACAAAACACAAAAAAACAAAATACGCAAAGCATGCACATCCAAAAACATACGTTTTGTTGCTTTTTTGTCAAAAAAACCAACACACAACCAAACAAACGTTTAGTTGTATAAAAAACAACAACAACGCCAAAAGAAACAAAAAACAAAAAAAAACCAAATACACAAAGCTTGCACACCCAAGCATACGTTTTGTTGTTTTTTTGTCAAAGCATGCAATACATTGTGTTTTTTGATGAAATTTTCAGAGGTTGTCTCGGATTTTTGCTCATATCTCCGTTATTTATGGACGGATTTTGCTGATTTTAAATAGCAAAATTCTCGAAAGTATGTCTGACAGAATTGTTGAAGATTTGGATCCCGGAGATATCTGGGGCCTTCAGAAAATTGATTTCAACAGACAGACAGACAGACAGACGGACATGGCTTAATCGACTCCGCTATCTATAAGGATCCAGAATATATATACTTTATAGGGTCGGAAACGAAAAATGTAGAAATTACAAACGGAATGACAAACTTATATATACCCTTCTCACGAAGCTGAAGGGTATAAAAATTGGGTTAGAGGTCTATCCCCGTCTCTTTCTAATGTAATGTGAATATTAATACAAGAATCCATTAAATGAATTATTTAAATCTTTAGAGAAATTAATTAGCCTCATTTAATCATGAATATTTTGGTTGTACCACTTTAATTCTCTAATCTGTATCTCATCTACTATGTTTTTTCAAAACCTATTTTCGTCTACAGAAAATAGTATTTTGTGGACGAATCATCTCAATCTATAGTAGTTTTATCCACTGTAAGTTCTGCTTTTTCAATTCAAATTGTTTTTTTTTTTGAAACTACCTTAACCCTTTCAGAAATTTTGTCCAATATATTGGACATTTTGGTTTTTCTTTTTAAAGTCATTGACGCAAATGGATAGATTTTTACAGTTAATAGCGTTATCAAAAGAGTGTTTACTAGATTGAATATACATACAGTGGTGGCCAGGAATTTAAGACAAACATTGTTTGCTAAATTCCATGTGATTGTCAATTATTTTTTCAAATATTTCCACAAATATGTATGCATGAGACTGTTTTAACACACAAGTGTGTTTTATTCGACTGTGGCAATTCATACATATTCACCATGAACACATAAAATTTTTCTACAACTTGACCAAAACAAATTTTTTTTTAAATAAACATATTTTCTCACATTTATATCATTATAATTTTATTATGTTATTAACAGCGGATGTTCGTTGAGGTGGGTCAACGTATTTCCACATATCTTTGTCCATATATGTTTTACCGATTTTTTCAAACATTTTTCAGAAACTAGTAACATTAATAATAAATTTAATACCCTTAGAGGTACTTTTATTTTGGCTCTATCGCACTTAAAATTCAGTTGATGAAAAAAATTCAAGTATTTGTCTTAAATTGGTGGCCACCACTGTATGTATATTAGGGTGGCCTTAACAAACGAAAGTTGGATTTTGGCCATTCTCAACCCCCAGTTTGGTGAACATTAATAAAAAAAAAGATTTTAAAAGGCAAGTCGCATTGTCTTTAACAATGCCGTTAAACTAGTATTTATTCCAATATATTAGAATTAATATACCCATAATTTTCTTGGTATAATTTAAAGAGTCCTAACATAGTCCATAGTTAATTATTTTATGTTTCTGCACAAAATATAAGTGCATATTCATTTTTTAGGACATATTTTGATTTTTAAATTAACAATAAGTTATTTAGTTAAGCATACATTTTATAGAAATTTTGAAACAAAAATATTTATTATTACAATTAAAAAACAATTTTTTACATTAAAAGAAAAATATTTACATTAATTTTTTACCCCCATTGTTACAATGTATAATTATGTTTTAAGTTGTACATACAACCAGACATCGTGATAATGGGGGTTAGCCGATCTTAATATGTCATATTTGAATTTTTTATTAAAAAACCGTAAAAGTTTTATGTTGCTGATTAGACCATGTACATACCATCCATATTTATTGCTTACATTTTTTAGCCAATACATATAATGTAATCAATGTAAATTACATTATTTACATATCAAGTGTAGTACGTAGAATGAAATTATACCTTGAAAATACATCTCTGGTTACAATTGCTATTTAAAATCCTGCCTTATCGACCTTATTAACTTACATGTTAATGTTGCCAGATTTACCGTAATTTGCCCATTAAAAGATAAAAACAAAAATATTTTAAAGATTTTACAAAGATAATTGGCATTAGTCGACCAGCTTTTATTTTAATACATATTTGTTTTGCTGTTGAAATATAAAGGTACGCTCACACATGGCAAATATTTACTCAAAAAATCGTAACCATTTTTTTTAGAACAAATTTGTTTTATGTTGTTCAAGTCTTTTGTGGATCAAATAAAATTAAAGATTTGTTTTGAATTTTGTTTCAAAAAATCGTAACCATTTTTTTAGCACAAATTAGTTTGATGTTGTTTACAAGTCTTTTGTGGATCAAATTAAACTAAAGATTTGTTTTGAATTGTTCTAAGTAAAAGGAGATTTTGGAAATAAATAAAAAGAATTAAAACATATTCAGCTTTTACGTCTTTGTCGTCAAATATTTGACATGTGTGAACCTACCATAAGAATTATAAATACAATGCTATCTCTCCCTCACTTATGATATGTTCAGACTTTAGTTTTTAATCGCGTTTAGGCAAAATGTTGATTAAGTTATTCAAAGCCGTTCATATTACATTTGATTAAGTTGACAGTAACAGACAGCTGACTAATAAACAAAAAACAGCAAATAAATTTATATTTCATTTAAACATTAAAAATGGAAAGAAATACTTTAATAAAGTTAGCAGCAGATTATTTTAAAGTTATTAATAATGGAATTGTGAACATAAATGAATCAATGTAGTTTATGATAAAATCCTTTCTGTCAAAATTTACTTATTAACTTGAAGTTATTAACAAATCATTGAAATGTATGGCTAATCATATCGATTTTGATGTGATTATAGCTTAATCACGGTTGAGATGAGTTTTAGCGTACAAGAAAGTAGACTTACAATTTCTATATGCTACAAGCGGTTTCTTGATTTAAACCTTTAACTTTGACGATTTTGTACTTTTTTATCTGGCAACTTCATCTTACTACAACTTTTTATAACTCTGTCTACAAAATAGTAGTAAAAATATCGAAAGAATTTTTGTATTGTGTGTTGTTGTTGTTCTGCATATATTAAAATAAACAAAAAAATAATATTTTTTATTCGGCTTTAGTTAATTAATATTAGTTCATAACAAAAGTATCCAACTAGTTAACAGTGAAATCAAATACATTTTATTATAAACTTTAAAGTTAAATGTTGTTTTTGTTATAATTGAAAAAGTAGCAACAGCTGAAGCAACAGTTAATAAGTCAGTAAACGAGTCAACAAACTGGCTGGTTTGTTGTCCGTCTGTCTTTCTGGTCTTCGTCGTCGCTACGAGCTGGTTAGATTTTCTTTAGAAGAGCAAGTTTCTGTCTTTTAATGGTGTGTTGTTTTTGTTTATTTTTAGTGACGTTTTATTTTATTCATTGATAATGAAGATGGCTAAAATGAAAAAAAGAAGTTTACAGAATCATAGCTCAGTTTAAGACGAGCTATTAAAACGCAAGAGAGTGTTAAACGACACGCGGACAAAAAAAACTTTAAATATTTTTTTAATTTAGAAATTAAAACTGGATTTTTTTTATTTGTAATAAGATTACTTTTGGAGTGAGAAAGTGTGCGCTTGGAGTGTGTATTTCCATCTCTTGAATTTTATAAATTGTGCCATTAATTATCGTTTATTAACAAACGATTTCAAGAGGTGAAAAATATAAAAGAAAAACGAAAGTGGTCTTTTTAACACTTCATTCAAACAATACATATTTACATCCAAACAAGAAGACAACAAATTTACATGCTTCAACTTAATCATTAACATCACCACTGCCAGAGGAGTGTATAAATGACTGATTAGGAAATTCTTTTTGCCACTTGTACATTCGAATTGTTAGTGTAGCTTTTGTGAATACACTAATGAATTTATTTAAATCAAAAGAACATTAAATAGAGAAGAAGTGAATGAAGATAAATACATTGAAAACTTCCAAAAATGCTGCCTCGTTTTCGTTCCTTTTATGGTAAAATTATTACCTTTACACTGGTGGCCTTAGTATTCATTGTTTATATTAAAGTATTGCAAATCGATGAGGATGCTTCACTAACCTCGTCATTTGAGAAAGCCGCTTTAAAACAAAATCCTTTTAGCCATATTGATAGTGAAAATGATGATGAAAATGTGAATGAAAATGAAATACCACGACCAGTGGCTGCATTGCATAAACCACCATCGGTTGATTTCAATTCACCCTACGAGTTGAGCGTACAGCTTGATTTGGCCAAACAGGAAGTCGGCTTGGGTGATATGGGCGATGCAGCTTATTTGGAGGGCGCTGCAAAAAAACGCGGTGAAGAAATCTACAAGAAAATTGCTCTTAATGAAGAGTTGAGTGAACATTTATCGTATAATCGTACCCTAGACGATTTTCGCCATCCTCTGTGTGCCAAGCAACATTTTGATGTAGACACCCTGCCGACAACAAGTGTCATTGTGATTTTCTACAATGAACCCTACTCGGTATTACTGCGTACAGTGCATAGTACGTTGAATACATGTGTGGGACGATTGTTGAAGCAAATCATTCTGGTAGATGATGGAAGCACCAACGATGAACTGGGAGAGAAATTAGACTACTACATTCGTACACGTATACCATCGGGAAAAGTCTCAGTTGTACGTTTAAAAAATCGGTGAGTAGCTATAATCAAATGCTTTTATAAATGAAACATTTGTTATCAATCTTTGAAAATAAAACAAGAAATACATACAATTTCAAATTTCGTATCGAAGATATGGTATAGCAAACACTTTATCTGAAACAAATTTTAAAAATTTTACTGTGATCTTTTAAACTTTTTCACTTCGGTCGGTTGAACTTACTTTAATTTATAATTAAAATTAGTAGAAATCTAATACTGCTACTCAAAATTGTAACTACTAAGAAACATAATAATAAATTCTCTACACCCGTTATGTTTTAAGTGAATATTAAAAGTTTTTCATGTTTATGATGGTTAAAAATAAACATTTATTATATTACACCTCACCTTTTTTAAAAGTGCTTTTTTATAACAACAAAAAACTTGAAATCTGTTTTGTAACCTTGTTTTTTCGATTTGCATAAATAGAAGAATTATAGCAGCCTAAACACATTTAAATTTATAGTAGTGTTTAAATATTCATTTCAACATGATTTTTAAACTTTTTTGTGTGCATTTTTTTTTTGTTTATTTAACTGTCAAATACCTAGACAAGACTTGTTTTATTAAAAGCTTTTCTCTTTTTTTTATTTAAATATCAAAGTTAATTTAAAAAGGTATTTTAAAAAAATTGATAAATTTTTGGTCTGTTTCAGTACTAATCAGATTTACAGGTTTTAGTCAGAATTAATCAGATAAACAACAAAATATATTGATATTTTTAATACAGGAGCGATTTCAAGTAAAACCTGCAACTCTGGCCGGTACCGGAGCAAAGCTTTTAATTTTAATTTTTGATTGTTAAATAAAATATGATATCAAGTTAAATGTAATAGATTAAATAAATGATTTTAAAAATGTGTTCAGTATTTCTAAATTTTTTACATATTTTCTTCTTTAAAAGCAGCAAAAGTTCTTTAACATGTATACTGCAAATAATGTTTTGTGTAAAATATGAGGTTGCAAACACCCATGATTAAAACAAATTTTAATAAATAAAAGCAGTTTTAAATATTGTAATTTATACAACCTACTTCTATTATTTTTATATTGTAAAAATAGTTCAACAGCATTCTTCACCATTTCCAATCCTAGTTCAGAAGTTTTTAATTGTATTTCAGAAAATTCTAATTCTTTTATGATAAATATGTAGTATATTGTGATATATCACAAACGATTTATTTGAATTTAATTTTGAACAAAAAGAAAAACAAACATTTTGTTTCAAGTAGAAAAGAATCGTTTTGGATAAATTTTATGTTTGTTTTTTAATTAGAATACAAACTAAAAAATTGGCTAGAAATGTATTAAAATCGGGTCTCTGCTTTTTATATCGATATTTGAAGATTTGAAACTAACCCGAATATTGTTTTTAAACAAAATTTTTACAAAAAAGCACTACGAGTGTGTCATGTCGCCCCCTGAACGGTTTAAGGTTGCATTCAGAAGTAATAAAAGAAAATCAAAACATAGAATTATATTTGAATGCAACCTTGAAACAGCTGTTCAGGGGAACGATTGGTACAGGAAAAAGATGGAGAAAAGGCGGGAAAAGATTAAGAATGAGGGAACGGGTAGGATATGGTACAGGAGGAAGAAGAGTTTTTTTTTTTTTGGAGAGAGATGGAAATGAAGATAGACGTGGTTTTTGTTTGCACATTACACAATTAATTAAAATTTAAATAAACACAAAAATACACAAAAAGAAATTTAAAGCACATAATACACAATTATTTAAAATTTAAATAAACATAAAAATACACAAAAGAAATTTTAAACACAAAAATAAACAAAAGAAATTTAAACACATTTAAAACACAAAAATACACTATTTGGAATACATTACACAAGTTTGAACACAAAAAGAAAACACAAATATACAAAAATTTAAACACATTTAAATCACAAAATTAAAACACAATACACTAAATACACCAAATACATCTTTAAATAAAACACGAATATAAATCATCACACACAAACTTAAACACATTGAAACACAATTAAGGAAACGTCACGATGAAGGGAAGTTATGTACTGTTTCGGACAGATTAGACCCACACACAAACGGGCAATAATCTCCCCTAAATCAAAGCATTCCTGTGTGTGTTCCTAAGGAATTAAGATGATGGCGTAATAGAGGATAAACGGTAAGTGAGCTAGTTTTAAGACTGTAGGGTATAATTAGGGGCAAACCCATAGTTAATGGGCCAAAGGTTTGCCATGGAAGAGGGTGGGCAGGCCAAGCAGCAAACATCCGCTGCGGCCAAGTAAGTATGAAGTTGCGATGCCTAGGAATAGATCAGGGGGAAAATTCAATAATAGGGAAATTTGAACGGTAGTTTTTTATTCATTTTTTAAATATATTTTTATATTTAGATTTTTTTTGTTCAGAGGCTTGAGGGTGATTGGATGGTGGAATTTACGCCCCCTTTACCGGCTCAGCCAGGCATTGCCACCTTATTTTGATTAAGCGTTGCCATCCAGTCATCCTCCAAGGGTTTTCCCAAAAAAGTCTTTGACAAAAATGGCGCCCAACAATGGGGGCCCGAAATTCGGGTTCCTTAGCAGATCAGTTTACTTTATGCTTTTCGTCGAATAGTGGTCATCTTTTTCAACGTAAGTCATGCTGACTAAGGTCAATCGTGGTCAATCAGCATCTGCGACGTGGGGAAAGATGGTCCTATTGGAGGAAAAACAAAAAGTCTTGCTATTAGTCTGTTCTCAAGGGCACTTGTAAGTCACATTACAATAGAATTAATATTCTAGTAATGGTAGCTACAGTGTCCTGGAGAAAAGAGTAACATGCAAGAAACACATTTTTTTTTAAAGAGCAATAGAATAAAGTGGAAGTACTTGCATTTTCAGGCTTTTTTTTTGTGGATAAGTCGTGCTAACTAACTCTTTCAGGGGTGGTTACACAGCGATCCACAGGAAGGTCTGGAAATGTAAGACTTCAACTCCCGGTTATGTTCACCCGTTCATATTTTCTTGTTGTTGTTTTTATTCCTGGGAAATTCTTAGATGTCGTCAATATCGTATTTCCTTGGCAAAATTTATCCCTACAGTTTAAAAATAAGCTCACTCACATCAGAAAGATAAGTATATATCAGTATTAATTGAGTTTTCTTTTGCATTTTAGTTAAATTTGTATATATTTTTTTTTTGTGTTATTGTATACATATCAAATTCGAATTTTAAAACTAGTTTTAAATTAGAATTTGAATACAATTTCTTTTAAAAAATTGGTATATTAATTGCTAAATATTCAAACTATTTAATTATTTTGAATTTGCATGTTTTTTTTCATACTTTTTATACTTTACATATATTTTTTTTTATTTGGTTTATTTTTCATATTAAAATTTTTTCTTTGTATTTTGTATGAATATTTTTCTTTTTATAGAAATATTTAAATATTGAATTTAAATATATCTCTTTTTATATTATTTAAATATTGAATTTAAATATTTCTCTTTTTAATAGAAATATTTAAATTTGGAATTTATATATAGATATATAGTTTTTTAATATTTTGAATTGTTTGTGTATTTTTCTTTAAATTTTAATTTATAAATTTTCTTTTTATAACTAATTCTACGGTAACAGACATAAAAATTCTTTTCAGGTTGCTGTTAGTAGGAAATAGTTTTAGATTCGGTTTACGAATAGCTTTTGATTTTTTTTTAGTTATAGAATGGTAGAGACTAGGGCAAGTAAAATGCAACGCGACTCTGCTTCGACTTCCTCTAGGCCTATCCTCGGGAGTGGTATCACCCAGATACCAACCAGTTCAACGGCCCTAACTACAACAACAGCGACCGTAACACAGGCAGCTTTCAGTGCTAACTCGGCACAATTAAATCCACAATATGCGCCAATAGTTCAAGAAAGAGTAATTGAGAGCAACATAACCTCGCCCACTTATAGCAGCCTCACTGCACAACATGTCCGTCAGGAGTTTCGTAGCAGTATGGCAGCAAATCAGCTAAATGTACAACCGAGAGCAGCAGAGGTACAGAATATAGTTGAGTCAACGCTAGGGCTTAGGCAGGTGGAAATGATGCGCTCTATGGAAGACAGGCTCCGCGAGATTGTGCCCCAGATTGTAGCCGAAAGTTTACGATCATTGTCTCGAAGCTCCGAAAATCAGGCTACATGGCAACAATCACCACCTCAAATCAATAGGCAACCACCACCATTATTGAGAGGACCACCGCCTAACATCCTACCAAACCAAACCCCAGTAAGGCCAGCACCACGTCCAGATAGATCGTTCCACCAACCAAACACCAACAACAATATGCCACCACCAGACAATAATAGCACATTTCAGCAGTATGACATGAGGCCACCGTATTATCAACCACCTCACAACCCGGAAGTTTCCAGAAAACCAGGGCTAGATAAGTGGGGCGTCAACTTTGACGGTACCTCCAAAACAATGGGTGCTCAAGAATTCGTCTTTAGAGTGGAAGAAATGCGGAAAGACTATGGAAACAGCTGGTCGGACGTCCTAAGGCATTTCCATCAATTGCTGTCTGGTGATGCACTGGAATGGTACTGGATGCAGAGGAGACTTCAGCCAATACACTCCTGGGAGGAATTGAAGGAAGCTGTTATCAGTCGTTTCCGTCGATTCAGTAGCGACATGGAGATTTACCGACAGATAATGGACCGCCGCCAGTTGCCACAAGAGTTATTCGAGGATTTCTATAACTCTGTGCTGAAATTAAGAAGCCAACAGTCAAATCCGATCAGCGAAACGGAACTGATCGATATCATGAAATCGAATTTGCGAACCTCGATGGCCCAATTAGTGTTCCCAATTCGGATGTTTGGCCTCAGTCACTTCCGGAATGAGTGCAAGAAGGCAGAGGGACTATTGTACAACCAGCGCCAGAACTATGGTCACCGCCAATATGTACAGAGAGTCAATGAGCTGGAATACGTTGAGGAAGCTGCTCCGGAAATCGACGTAGACGCCATAAATAGCTCGAAATATGTCTGCTGGAACTGCCGTCAACCAGGCCACGGATATATGGACTGTCCATCACCAGCTCGGCGTCTATTCTGCTTCAAATGCGGTATGGACAATACGGTGACACCGAAATGCCCAAGATGCACGGGAAACAGGCGACCGGACCCGCTAACAACTGGGGAGCAGCGTCCGAATTCCGCAGCCCAGTGAGCAGACTGGAGGATATTAATGGCCTAGGGAAAGTTGATCATGACGGGGTCGTTAATATTTTAGTTAATAGCAAAGTTAGGATTAGTAAAACGGCAGAAGAGTTTAAAATTAGAGAAATTAAACCATTGCATTTGAGAGTCAAAGAGTACGAGGAGGCTAGGAAGAGAATTTTCGGAAAGACGCGGATCGAGAAAGCTAGATTAAGATATAGAAAGAGAAAAGCACTTAGGCGTGAGATCGCGAACGTATGCTTATACGAGGGCGAAGATACTAGATTATATACCCGTATCTCTATCAATGGGGTAGAGATTGAGGGTCTTTTAGATAGTGGCGCGACGGTAACGGTCCTCGGCGAAGGATGTTTCGATGTCGCGAGAAAAGCGGGCGTGGAAATTCGAAAGTTTCCGGCTACGGTAAGGACAGCAGACGGTAGATCTCATAATATTCATGGTCGGTTTATAGCAAAAGTAAAATTTAATAGAATAGAACGGGATATCTCCTTCTATCTTGTACCGACCTTGAAAAGGGCGTTATTTCTGGGCGTCGATTTTATGAAAACCTTTAGACTTATTGTTAATTTAGATAGCTTGACCACAAATGATATGCTATGGAGTGAGGAGGCGGGCGAAAATCCGTCAAATCCTTCCATGCATATCCTTTGTGATCAGGACAGAGAGTTATTAGAGGCAACTATAGCCAAGTTTCCATCTTTTGTGGAAAAGGGGCTTGGGCAAACAGATCTAGAGATACATACAATCGATACGCAAGGCGCAGTGCCTGTAAAGCAGAGGCATTACCCAGTTTCACCAGCTGTGCAAAAACTTATGTACGCGGAATTAGATAGGATGCTTGCTATGGGAGTAATTGAGACTAGTCAAAGCCCCTGGAACAATCCAGTGACGCTAGTGCGCAAAGGTACTAAGAACAGGCTTTGTTTAGACGCACGAAAGCTCAATTCTCTCACAGTCAAGGACGCCTATCCACTTCCGCATATAGAAGGATTGCTCAGTAGGCTGGGTGACACGCACTTTATATCTAGTGTGGATTTAAAAGATGCTTTCTGGCAAATCCCACTAGATATACAGAGCCGTGAGAAAACTGCCTTTACAGTGCCGGGGAGACCACTTTACCATTTTACGGTCATGCCTTTTGGTCTGTGTAATGCAGCTCAAAGGCTATGTCGTTTAATGGATAAGGTGATTCCTTCCGACTTGCGAGATCGAGTGTTTGTATACCTAGACGATTTGCTCATAGTTACTCCTGACTACCACACCCACATAAAAATACTTGAGCGAGTTGCTCTACTACTCTCTAAAGCTAAATTAACAATAAATGTCGAAAAATATAAGTTTTGTTTTAAGGAACTTCGGTATCTAGGATATATTGTGGGCGAAGGCAAATTAAAGCCTGACCCTGCTAAAATATCCTCGATACTCGAATTTCCTTATCCAAAGACGCCCAGACAAGTACGCGGATTTATGGGAACTACCGGCTGGTATCGGCGCTTTATAAGGGACTATGCGACGATTGCGACACCAATTTTCGAGACCCTTAAAAAGGCAAAAACTTTCGTGTTTCCTGATGAGGCCAAACAGGCATTCGATAAATTAAAAAAGGCACTTACCTCGAGTCCAGTGTTAAGGCATCCCGATTTTACGAAACCATTTTTCGTGCAGTGCGACGCGTCTGACATCGGTATCGGGGCGGTTCTTTTTCAAAAGGACGAAATTGAGGGTGAACACCCAATCGCGTTTATGTCGCAAAAGCTAACTCCCGCGCAACGCAATTATTCGGTGACAGAGCGAGAGTGTCTGGCAGTGGTAATGGCCATAAAAAAGTTCCGGGCGTATATTGAATTAATGCCATTTACCGTTATAACTGACCACTCGAGCCTGAAATGGCTGATGTCGAACAAAGAGCTCAGTGGTAGATTAGCCCGGTGGAGTTTGTTGTTACAATCTTACGCATTCAATATAGAACATCGCCAAGGTAGTAAGAATATCGTACCAGACACTCTCTCGCGTTACGACATGGATGAGATAGTTACCGAAGTCGCACAATTCATCGATTTAGACTCGCCATCATTTTCATCGGAAGCATATACGGAACTACGGACGGCTATTAAGGAAAATATAAATCAGTTGCCAGACTTAAAAATAGTTGATGATATTGTATATAAACGAACCTTACATTACAACGGGGATAATCTTGCAGAAGATTTTTCGTGGAAATTGTGGGTTCCGGCTGATTTAACTAACGACATCATAGCCCAAGCTCACAACCCTCCAATCACCAGTCATGGAGGTTATCATAAGACCCTTAAACGTATAAGGGAATATTTTTATTGGCCACATATGACAGTCCAAGTTAAAAATTTTGTTATGAACTGCCAGATCTGTAAAGAAAATAAATCTTCCAACAAAATTTTGAGACCACCAATGGGCGAGAATGTTGTACAAATAGTTCGCCCGTTTCAGAAGATTTATATAGACTTTTTGGGGCCATATGTAAGGTCCAAGACCGGTAATTCTTTTATTTTTATTGTATTGGATCATTTCTCCAAATTCGTTTTGCTGAAGGCCATGTCGAAGGCTAATAACAAAAATGTCGTTCGATTTTTAGTGACAGAAGTTTTCCATAAATTCGGCGTACCAGAGGTAATTTTGTCCGATAATGGTAGCCAATTTGTTTCCAAGGAATTTAGGGATATGGTAGACTCGTTCGGAGTTAAACATATGAAAACTGCGATATATTCACCCCAGGCAAACGCATCGGAGAGAGTCAACCAATCTATATTAGCAGCTATTAGATCCTACTTAAAGAGTGACCAGAGAGATTGGGACAACCATCTCTCAGAAATAGAGTGTGCACTCCGGTCATCAGTGCACACATCAATTGGTATGACTCCCTACTTTGCATTGTTTGGAACGAATATGATCACACATGGTAGCGTGTATAAGCTGGCGAAGAAACTGGAATTGCTAGAAGATGCAGACATAAACTTCTTACCGAAACCATTGAAGAATGAAGTAGTACGCGATAGAATACGGGAAAACTTGTCAAAGAGTTACGCTCTCCGCGCAAAAGATTACAATAAACGCGCGCGCAAAGTTAATTTCCGAGCAGGTCAAGAAGTTTATCGACGCAATTTCACTCTTAGTGATTCCAGTAAACTATATAATGCCAAAATGGGAAAGAAATTCGTGAAATGTCGTATTGTCCGTCCGGTCGGGAATTGCTATTATGAGCTAGAAGACCTGCAGGGGAAAGTAATCGGTATCTACCACGCAAAGGACATCAAACAATAAGTACCTTTCCTTTTCTATGCCTTACCAAGTTTTCTTTCCGTCGTTTCCTGAAAATTATGTTTCTAGACCTTACCTTCGTATTTTGACTCAATTTTGTAATATTTATTTTGCTAATTTTACTTTAATACTCACTGTAGTTACCTCCTACGACATTTACCTTTTTTTTTTTTTATTCGTATATAGATTTGATTAGATTTAGTTTTTTCTCTTTAGTTCTTTTTAGTACTTTTAGATTTTCTTTTTTGATTAAATTAATTGACTGAATTTTAGGTTTTGGTTTTATAGATTTATATTTTTCATCTATTATTTTATTTTATAATTTTTTTTTTTATAATATTTTTCTTTAACATTATATCTAGGATTAATATATTTGAATTTACTTGAATTTTTCAGTTATAATTAAATTCTAGATTTAGTTTCTTTCTCATTTATATTTTGAATTTGAATTTTGAGATATATGATTTTGTTTTATTATAATTTAATATTTTTCTATTAGTTCCTAGTTTCGCAACATTGAATTTTTTCTAGTTGCTATATACAATATTCTTTAGCATATTTTTTTTATATTACCTAACTTAAGACCTTAATCAAAAACTATTTACACTCTATCAATTTCATTAGTATATCGTAGTCAGTAAGATCATCTTTCGTTAATAATGGATAAGTCGACGATTTGCCCAACCAGAAGCTTACGTTTCTAAACTAGTTACATGTTGTAACCGTCATTGGCCCAATAGTGCAACTCCTTTAACACCCTGGGGAACTATGCCATTAAGGGCTGGGAGTCGTTAGACACTTTGGACAATGACATGTTCTGAGTCCGGTCTTACAGCAAGTTTAAGCAAATATGCCGAGTTAAACAACTAGCTAGTCAATAGAAAAACTAAGTTGGCCCATTATAATCGACTCAGATATTACTGATAGATGTCCACCAATGAAACAGATAGACAATTAAAATAGTTTGTAAATGATTTAAAATACTTTTTCAAAAATGTTCTAAATCTTACTTAGCTAAATAATATTTTAACAATAATAATAATAAAATCGGATAACTTAAAAAAATTCCACTTACCGCTTGAACTCCACACCATCTATTTCAAGGCATTAAAATCTGAAAGGAAGAGAGAGAAAGTAGTTAGATTTTTGTTTTCTCGAAGTTTATTTGCAAACAAAAGTTTAGTTAGTAATTATGTCCGTTAAATATTGAAATTTTCTTTTTAGTTAGTGATTCTAAGGACTATCGGCTGTATTTATAACGAAATTGTAGGCACTGTGTATACGACGCACACCACGATCTGCCACTTAGCATTCCGAGTAGGCTCAACTTAGAGTTATCAGAATTTGTTTATAATGAATATTTGTCTAACGAAAAATAAATTTGAAAATCAACTCGGAAAAGTACGAGGAATTCCCAACCTACTCTGTTTGTTTTAGTCGATATTTCTATTTAAGTTTCTTTACTTAAATCATAAAAAGAAAATGTAAAATCAATTTATTTTGGACTTCTCCATATAAAATCTTACGTTTATTTAAAAATATATTATTACTGAACTGCTGTTGTTTATAGACTTAACAAGTTTTTGATGGTTTGCTAACATTCATTTAGCAATTGAATAAAAAGATACATTATAAATAACGCGTATATTAAATCCGTACAAAATTGTACTTATAAATACGGCTGTATATCTTTTAAAAACTTGGTAGTAGAATTTTTACTGAATATTTATTGTCAAACGAGGCTATATAGCTTTATAACGTTGTATTGGTAAGACTATACGTCATATATATACGGCATATAAACTGATATTTCGATTTGATTATATTGTATAAGACTAAGTGATTTGAAGAAAGAATTTCATATATAAATGAAATTTTTTTAAAGTCCCTTAAATAAATAAATAAATAAATAAATAAATAAATAAATAAATAAATAAATAAATAAATAAATAAATAAATAAATAAATAAATAAATAAATAAATAAGTAGATAGACACATGAAGAAATGTATGTATGAGATTACAAGATTATCGAAACCTAGTAAAATATAAAAAAACAAGGGTTAATTCAAATATTATGAAAAATCTTACCTGTAAATAGGGCCTCTGCATCTATGGCCGGGGAAAGATTTCTTGTGGAACAGACAAGGATATAATTAGTGAATTTGATTTAAATACATTATATTTGGTACTCACTTTTTACTTTCGATGGGGCACCAAAGAGACAATATGTCCAATAACTAGCTACTTCATACATCAACAGTTGTTTTATCTGAAATGAAAAATAAAAAAGTTAGATTATTAACAAAAATAATAAAATTTATTGTAAAGTCCTATTCAATGATACCCAGAATGATCAGATCATTTTCTGGATATATGAGAAATGTACGTTTATATGTATTGATGTTTAATTCTTATAACTCCTAAACTAAGAGAGACAAAAATGTTAACGTTGTTGAGTTTATAAATTATGTGTGTATCAAAAACCGGCTTCGTAAAAATCACTTGGTTTGAATACCAAAATTTGTGTATAACAATAACTATTTTCATTTGTTAATTACGATAGATGTAAGCCCCGTCTATACTTGACACATAACTATCATAACAGCTAATGTCGTTTGTTGACAAGACAAAGTTTACTGAACAAAAGCAATTCTTTATCGTGTCAACCATTATCACAATTAGCATGACAGAAATCTATCAGGTATAGACATAAGTTAACCATCGCAGTTATAACCGAATGCATGCCGCCGACAAAGTTTTGCAATGCCGCCGTTCAAAAAAAAGAAATCAACCGGCGCAGTCTTTGAGCACATTATTTTGTATATTTTTTTTTATATTTTTCACTTTTTGTTTACCTTTTTTTTTGTTCGATTTATAAACAAAACAACGCTTTTCTTTTACTCGCGTTGTTTGTTCTACAACAATGAACATACATTTTGAGTTCTAAATGTTTGTCCACCACTAACACACACACCACCATTTTTTCACATATTTTTATTTTTCCTTATTTTCCACACACTTAAACAAATATACTAAATAACCACCCAAATACGTACCAAAATTACACCGAATTTATATAAATTAGAATGATAATAAGGGATTACTTACCATTTTAATTTCTTTATTTTATTATAATGGCCGACCGTCCGTCCAAGCCAAATGCATTTTGTTAATTAGGTTGCCAGACGAAGATAATATTTTGGCGTGGGTAGGTGCTGCCACATTTTCCCAGATGATAGGAGGAATTGCCACATCAACAGGGAAGGTTAGGGTGTGCCGTAAACCGGAAGATTATATATCTTAATAGCCTAGGGTGTGAAGATGACGATAACAGATAATAATGTTTATGTCCCCTCCCATTTCGTTTATTCAAGGATATAACGAAATGGTGGGGTTTGTCATGTCGCCCCCTGAACGGTTTAAGGTTGCATTCAGAAGTAATAAAAGAAAATCAAAACATAGAATTATATTTGAATGCAACCTTGAAACAGCTGTTCAGGGGAACGATTGGTACAGGAAAAAGATGGAGAAAAGGCGGGAAAAGATTAAGAATGAGGGAACGGGTAGGATATGGTACAGGAGGAAGAAGAGTTTTTTTTTTTTTGGAGAGAGATGGAAATGAAGATAGACGTGGTTTTTGTTTGCACATTACACAATTAATTAAAATTTAAATAAACACAAAAATACACAAAAAGAAATTTAAAGCACATAATACACAATTATTTAAAATTTAAATAAACATAAAAATACACAAAAGAAATTTTAAACACAAAAATAAACAAAAGAAATTTAAACACATTTAAAACACAAAAATACACTATTTGGAATACATTACACAAGTTTGAACACAAAAAGAAAACACAAATATACAAAAATTTAAACACATTTAAATCACAAAATTAAAACACAATACACTAAATACACCAAATACATCTTTAAATAAAACACGAATATAAATCATCACACACAAACTTAAACACATTGAAACACAATTAAGGAAACGTCACGATGAAGGGAAGTTATGTACTGTTTCGGACAGATTAGACCCACACACAAACGGGCAATAATCTCCCCTAAATCAAAGCATTCCTGTGTGTGTTCCTAAGGAATTAAGATGATGGCGTAATAGAGGATAAACGGTAAGTGAGCTAGTTTTAAGACTGTAGGGTATAATTAGGGGCAAACCCATAGTTAATGGGCCAAAGGTTTGCCATGGAAGAGGGTGGGCAGGCCAAGCAGCAAACATCCGCTGCGGCCAAGTAAGTATGAAGTTGCGATGCCTAGGAATAGATCAGGGGGAAAATTCAATAATAGGGAAATTTGAACGGTAGTTTTTTATTCATTTTTTAAATATATTTTTATATTTAGATTTTTTTTGTTCAGAGGCTTGAGGGTGATTGGATGGTGGAATTTACGCCCCCTTTACCGGCTCAGCCAGGCATTGCCACCTTATTTTGATTAAGCGTTGCCATCCAGTCATCCTCCAAGGGTTTTCCCAAAAAAGTCTTTGACAAGTGCTAAAATTATATCTTAAATAAAATATTTTTTGTACTTTATACTTCAAAAGTAATTTCTAGAATCCTAAAGAAACCGGGTTTTCATCAAAAATAATTATTCGTCCTAATCCGAAATAAACCAAAACAAATGTACTATTAATTTCCATAAAAAATAACAGTGTGGATATAAAGCAAGCTTTTCCCAAACATCAATAAGTTATTAAATGTTTTAAAATACTATTGTGTAATTAGTGATGTGCCAAATTTAGCTTTTTAACTCATTTTGATAATTTATTTTTCTGAATATGTACTGCTGCCGCTTGTCCAATAAATATGTGTTGGTAACAATGACAAAGCTTTATAATGAGTGTGCTTTGAATTATGAAAATTCATAATCGTCTTGATTTTGTGAATGAACACCCATCAATCTAATAATTTTCATCTTTATGCTTTCCTTCATTATAACTTTTAAAAGTTATTTGTAAAAACTTTTATATTTTGTAAATTATAAGACATTAAATGAAGACTTTATGTACATTAGAAATGTCCTTAAAAAATAGATTTGCTTTAGATGGATCTTATTTTGTTCATTAGTAGCTGAAACTAACTACTGAAAAATTTAAGTACAATCGGATAAATATAACCCGTGTCGGAAAACGATTGAAAGTTGTAAAATTGGGTAAAAATGGTACTTTTTTGGATATCTTAAAAAAATTCCCTATTTAAATAATATTTTTTAACCATTTGAAATAAATCTTATCTTCTAAAGAAAATTGTTGAACTATTTGAAAAGTGCATTTATTTATGTGTGCTAAAAACTTTTCGGGGCAATCTTATTTCATAAAAAAACAATTTATTCCTACCATGGCTATAGTAATATTATTTACCTTTATATTTTAAATAATTGCTTATTTTAGTTCCTGGTTTCAATCTGGACACTTTTTAAACTAATTATTTTTTATAAAGAAAACATTTTTATAATTTATTTTATTTTTGTACAAATAAATTTACAAATTATTTCAACATAATAAATATTTAATTAATTGTTTTTGTAGTGTTGAAACATTGTAATTATTAAATAATACTATTAAAAAATCATAGCTCGTTTTTGAGCAAACATGTAATTGATTCAAATACGAATGAAATTGAAACTAGTTAAAAGTTACACAAAATTTTACAAATTGTGAACGTATTTTTAAAATTATCTTTCGCTAAATTTATTCCCGAGTCATAAATTACATTGTAATGCACATTCCGACTTCTTTCTTTGGATTTCTCCATTTTATTTTGTATTATAATTTGTTTATAAAATTCAGTTGTAGTAATCATAGAGAACATAGAGCGAAAACTAGAAAAAAACTCAAACAAAAATATTACTCAATGTAATCACCATACGAGTGTTGTTTTTGTTTTCACATAGTTTTTTCTATTGAACTTTATTGAACTAAATCTAAACAACAACAAAAACACTTACTCTTTTTTCGTTGACTTCTCCTGTGCATTCGACACCGTTCCAAGAAATAATTTATTTTACAAGCTCACATGTTTAGGCTTCTCTTCGAAACTAGTTAGAATTTTGCAGAAAGCATATGAGAACAGAATGCTGCATTTGGGACGGATTGAGTCTTTCCAAGCCCTTCTCGGTGAATATAGATGTAAAACAGGGTTGTATATTAAGCCCAGTTCTATTTTCCTTGTATCTTAATGATATTGTAGATGTTCTCCCTGGGGGAGTAGATGTTGCTGGTACAAAAGTGAAAATACTGCTGTATGCTGATGACATAGTCATTTTTGCAGATTCCCCAGACGTTTTACAAAGTATGATTGATGCATTATACAATTACTGTTTAAGGTCGAACCTGACGGTTAATTTAAATAAATCAAAAATAATGATATTTATTTAATTGAAATTGTTATCAGTTTGTTTTCCCCATATTTTACCCTAACAAATATCTGTATTTTATCTATAATTACGTACATATTTCGATTCTTTTGCATTCAATTGCAAAAGTATTTATTTAGTAGCAAAATTTTTTCAAAAACTGAAAAATTTGCATTTTTCTCTAATTTTGGCGAAAAAAGGATTAATTTCCAAAATTTTTTTTTAATGTAATATTCTTTAATATAAATAAATCTACACATTTCTAGAAAACAATGCAGAAAGTTAACGAGTTTCACCTATTTATTCCATATTAACAGTAAAATTTTGCATATATCTGAACTTTGACCTAGATGCGCTTCCAGAAATCGTTGCCCGATTTGGCTCAAATTTTCAGCACTTAACATTTAGGCCTAGTGTCACAATATTCCACACGGCACTCTTCAAAATTTTAACAAAATTTTTTTTCCATACAACTGATTGTCAATCTTGTGTACACTTCTCTATTGTGCTGCAATAGCGAAGAATGGAGAAATCATTATCAGTATGATCCAGCTTTTTAAATAAGTTTTTGATATTGGTGGAAATTTTAGGACTTGAAGATTCATATTTTAGTGAAATTAAATAATTTTGTGATTTGTTCGGACGTCATTCACCTTAAAAACTAAAAAGATTATAATTTGAATTAATGTAAAATTTTAATGGTTACAGACATCACAATAACATTTTGAAGTCATATAGATCTAAATATTCTTAATGGCATTACTATTGTTGCCATTCTTTGTTTTAAAGCTCCAAAATTCCTAAAACGGGCAAAATGTGTTCCAAAAACTGAAGTTATTTACAGTGTGATAGTAAAAACGCTTTGTGTGTATATAAACAACATATAGGGCTATATAAATGTGAAGAGTTTTTGAGGATCGGTGCTTTGCGATTTTTACAATTTTTTACTCTAACCTAAAATTTTGTTTCAAAATGTTTGGATAGGGATGGGACAATGTCCGCTTAAGTGGGTCAGATTTTACTTTACACGTTTTTGAATTAAGTTCACTTTCCAGATCATACAAAAATTGTATATAGTCCCGAAGAACTTTTTTCTTTTTTTGAAAAAAAGATACACGCATACAAAGTTGCAACATATAAAAAGATGCTTCAACTTTGGATACATGTAACTTTTTATAGGGACGAGATAATTATCAGGTTTATTTTATTTTCGTAAAAAAAATTTGTCCCGTCATATATAAAATACAAAAAAAATCTCGAGCTAAATTTAATAAAAAACCTAAATATCTCTTGATCTAAAATAGATAACCTACAGATATAAGTCTATTTTTTGTAGACCTTGTCAAGGACTATCTATATTTTAAATTTCACCTCATTCGGATCATAAATGGATTTTTGTCGTTTTTTTTTAATGTGACTTCCTACTGATACCCATCCCGCCTATGAAGCTGATGAACTGTAAATCAACTCGAAAAACTTCTGCTGAGTAAATAATACAGCACAATGTAGAAGTGTGGACTTGACATACTATTTTAACAAAAAATCTTTGTTTTAGCTTAAAAAAATAGTAAAAACGAAAGTGTTTAACGTTCAGAATGTATTAATATGTTCACAAGACTTGTTCAGCTTTACCGTAAATACAAATTTTTTCTTCCAAAATGTTATTTTTTCGCAAAAAATTTAAACAAAATTTGTTTGGTAGACTCTATATTATTGACATATATAGTTAAACGGTATCACCAAGTCTGAATTAGCTGTTGGTCAATAACAAATTACACCTTTTTTTTGAGGGACCACTGATTTTCAGAATGTTTGGAGGCTCATAAAAAAAATTGGTCGCCAAAATTAATATAGGGTTTTACTACCCTTTGGTAGTAGAATTGAAACTATAATGTCATGACCGGGTGTTTTTTGCACTGTGAAAGTAATCGTGTAAAAAAGTAGTTCTAATGTATTTTGTTTTTAGTTTTAGCTAAATTGCTCTTTTACTACATTTCTAGGGTAACTACTCTACATAGTGAATACCGCTAATTTTTTCTGTGAATCAATTAATTAAAAATGTGTAAAAAATATGTTTTTCTGTGTACTTTAATGTTTATTCAAAAGAATTATTTTTATCAAAAAAGTTAAAAAATTTAGATTTATGTCAATTATACCTAAATCACTGAACCGATTGACTTGAATCTGATAGACATGTAGGAAAAATTGCTACATTTTGTTTCATTAATAAAAATATATCTGCTTCTAAATCACGAATATGTGTGTGATTCGTGATTCATGAGTATCTTTAATGTAAAAAGGTAAAAAGTTAATTTTGTATTTTTAATTAACATATTACACTATGGCCGGGTAACTTATCAAAATTTTAAACATAGTTAAAGCTTAATCAATGTCGAAATATATTTTTTTCATACAAATTAAAAAATTTTATCTTTGATTAAGCCTAAAAAACTATGTTTAAAATTTAACTAATAGCAGTGAGGAATCAAATCAATTCAAAATAACTATGTACACAGGACAGGATTAGCTAGTTATTAATACAGAATAAGTTCAAACCAATTATTTATGGGTTGAGTTTTATTGTGATAAATGTATGCATCATTTATTTCATCCGTACTCTCTATAAATAAAACAAATTGATTTGTACATACATACATTCCAATTTCTTATCGATTTATAAATACGTTCACGACGTAACTAATTAATTAAGTTATAATATTTTGAAACATAGTGGTGCATGTGTAATTCTAAGTTAAAAAAGTAAAGTTTCTATAACTTTTATTGAGACTGATAATTAATATTTTGCAAACCGTAAAAAGGAAATGGTAACTTTAATTTGGATTATTTCGATAACGGTGACTTAGTATTTCGTGTTATTTTCTTAATGGCACATCGATATCCTTTAATAGTCAAAAATCTATCCTCAACAATGTCAAATCCGTTCGCTTGAAAAACGAAACGAAAGTATGACGGTTAAGGTAAATTGATATAATAACACTTTTTGCCAACTCCTAAACAAATAGAGATATTCGGAAATGGTTTGGTGAAAAAAATGCACGATTGCTTTCAGATTGTGAAATAAAAAAATTATAAATCTATTTTCGATAAGATATTTAAGTTTAGGATACATACATTTTATTACCCAATTTTATTTCGAAAATATTAAAAGTGCAAAATTAAACTAAAGCAGGTGTCGGAACATTTTTAGTTTGTATTATTTATGTCGCAAAAAATTCGAAAGTACTATTCACGACTTTACCATTCCATAACTCTTTGCTGGTTGATGGAACCTAAATTTATCATAACTCATATTCTTTTCTTAGATAAGCTAAACAGAACTTAATAAATATCAATTTCGGTTAAAAATATAACATCGTTTAAAAGATTCCATTCATGATAACTTTTCTTAATATTTATTGCGTAAAAAAAAAAGATCTAACGATGTGGTTTTTAGTTAGATGTTATTTATATGCTTGTAAGCAGTATCCAATGCTTTCCAAATCGAAATTGAAATATTTAAGAATTTGCATGAGGTTATAAAAGTTCGTTACCCCAGATTTTAGTTTATTTCGATAAATGGTCACATTATAGCATATTATCCTGAGTTTTTGAGGATTTGTGGTTTTATATGAATATTTAAATTTTTCCTGGCTGTAACGTAATTATGAAATAGTGCGTAAATGACTCAATTGTTTGGCCACAGGTGTTTTTGCACACCACAAATAGACTTCATATGTGTAAAATTAATTTTCTGAAACTTGAGTGTAATTCTATGTACATATTAAAGGCCTTATTCACACAAAATTATTAAATTTAAACAACGTTTTAAGATCAAATTGTGTATAAAAATTTTGCTGTAAAACATTGTTTAAATTTAAATATTAAATTTTTTTTTATAATTTTTTTGTACAATACAATTCTGTTAAAAATATTTTTATTACATACATATAATAAAATGTATATTTATTAATTAAACACTTTAAATCATGAACATTTTATTTTTAATTTAAAACAAGAATTTCGACCAACTACAAAATTGCGGCTTTGAACAAAGTAAATAAAATTAGCTTTGTAACAATAGTTAATGATTGACTTTCGTAATGTTAAAAGTAAATGTACTTGCAGATATACATACATACATACTACGTACATAAATATGTACGTAAATATTATGTAATTATTTGAAAATCGATGGTTTTACAAAACAAATATCAGTTACAAATTAATTATGAACATTGTACGTATGTTCACACTTACATATTTATGTGCGTTTTTTATATGTATTGGCCTTCTTTTCTCAATTTCCAATTAGACAACGAAACCAACAAGTTTTTGTTTGATTAAAAAATAAAAGTACATACTATATACTACGTATCTATTTCTTTATTTAATTCTAAGTGTGATCAGTCTAAGAACTATGATGCGGGCTTAAAAGTATACACAGCTTAGAAAAAAGCAAAAGAAAAGTAACATTTTTGTATCTATTATAGACGTATCACATCTACACATGTAGGTAAATAAAACAAAAAGCTAGTCAAATAATACCACTATTCCGTTGCGTACAAATACTCATACATTAGTGTTTTTATACATACCGACGATTATATAGATTTTTATGAGTTTTTCAACCTTTTTATTTATAATATTTTTTGATTTGTTGCTGTCTACTTGTATATTTGCTTTTTTTTTTTTGTTTATTTGTGTACATATGTAAGTATTTTTTATTAAATATTTTTTTGTGTGTTCTCTTGGGTCATTTCGCAGGTTGGGCTTAATACGAGCCCGTTTGGCAGGAGCACGTGTAGCCACTGGTGACGTCTTAATATTTTTAGATGCTCATTGTGAGGCAAATATTGGCTGGTGTGAACCACTGCTGCAACGCATTAAGGAATCTCGCACAAGTGTTTTAGTTCCCATTATTGATGTCATTGATGCTCAGGACTTTAAATATAATACAAATGGCTATAAATCATTTCAAGTGGGTGGCTTTCAATGGTCTGGTCACTTTGATTGGATCACTGTCTCAAATCGCGAGCGTAAAAGGCAGCAACGAGATTGCAAAGAGGATGATTTAGATGTTTGTCCCACATACAGTCCTACCATGGCTGGTGGCCTATTTGCCATAGATCGTAGTTATTTCTGGGAAGTTGGTAGCTATGATGAACAGGTGGGATTATAATTGATTATTAGTAGAAAAATAAATGTTTAATGCAATCCTTGTTTTTTTTTATCATTTTCAGATGGACGGCTGGGGTGGTGAAAATTTAGAAATGTCCTTTAGAATCTGGCAATGTGGTGGTACAATTGAGACTATACCCTGTTCCAGAGTTGGTCATATATTCCGTGATTTTCATCCTTATAAGTAAGTATTAAGCAGTAATTGACTTTTTTATTTTTTTATATTAAAACATTTCGGATTTGGGTGGGGGGTAGTTATTTCCTTTTTTTCACCCCCTGGATCCACGCCTGGTCTAGATTATAGTTCAGTCAGTCTATAGTCCAGGCTATAGTTTAGTCAATCTATAGACTATCCAGGCTATGGTTTATTCTATAGTCTAGACTATAGTTTAGTTCCGGTAACTAGTTCAAAAACGAACATTAATCATATAAGTCTTAGAATATCCATCAAATTTGGTGGTACTGCATCTCATAATTGTGTTTGTTGCTGTGTTGGAGGAGTTTTAATTTAAAATAAACTAAATTCGGACTTATTTTGAAAAATGAGAACGACATTATTTCTTGTTTAGGCTTTGAGCATGATACAACCATTATTTTATTATTTATTGTTATATTATGGGCTTCGAGAATATACAAAGTTCAGGATTTTTATTTATGTTATTTACAATTACTTAAATTTTAGTGGGTAAAACTGTTTACTATCGTCTCATATATAGTTTCCAAAAAAACGAAGAATTTCAAAACCACGGTTTCAGTTTTAAAAAACATAAAACCGATCTGTTTCGGTTTTGTGATATTGTTTTTTTTTAGTCCAGACTATAGTTTAGTCTAAATTTTAGTTTAGGCTTTAGTTAAATCACATATAGTATGTATGTATATCAAATTATATTTACATACTTGTGACGATCATTACTCTTTAAAAACACTTCTATGAGTAAAGTAAACAACGTCAAAAAATTTTTTGCTATAAATAGTGGTCACGATTTTTAAGTAAATATTTGCCAACTCGTAACTTACTTTTAGTAATGATATAAACAATTTTTTATTTGAATTGTGATGATTTTATTTTTTACAGGTTCCCTAACAATCGTGATACTCATGGCATCAACACTGCTCGTATGGCTTTAGTTTGGATGGATGATTATATCAATATCTTCTTTTTAAATCGTCCTGATTTGAAATTCCATCCTGATATTGGTGATGTTACCCACCGAGTTATGTTACGCAAGAAATTACGTTGCAAAAGTTTTGATTGGTATTTGGAAAATATCTATCCGGAAAAATTTGTACCCACCAAAGATGTTAAAGCTTATGGAAAGTAAGTAAAATTTGTATTTATAAAGTAAAAATATACATACATATATTAGAGCTAAAGAAGTTTCGAAATAAATTTTTAATAATATAAAATTAAGCTAATAGATGATGGGAACTTTCAAGAGTTTTACCGAATATTCGGCTTTGGTTTAGGCTTCTAAATTATTTTTCTGTTCACCAAAATCTTTCTCATTTTACCATCATATCACTTTATATTAAGGTAATTCAAATGCGAAAATGCAAACTTAACATACATTATACGTATGCTGCGAATTTGTGGATTTTCGCTAAGGTAAAAAATAGTGAAGTGAATTATCTTATGTTTCATTTACACATACATATTTGTTTGTAATAATATATTTTTAAACAATTTTTGAGAGCTTTCTTCGCAATTCTTTTTTTTTAAATTTTTAATTTGTTATAGATTGCAATCTTTAGTTACAACAAATCAATGATTTTTACAAATATTTTTTTTCTGGCAAACTTTAAAATAAAATTAAAGAGGTTTCTTAAATTATTGCATATATTTTTCCCCTTATACAATTACAGAGTACGTTCGCTAAATTCCAATTTATGCTTGGACGATCTACAACAAAATAATGAAAAACCCTACAATTTAGGAGTTTACTCGTGTAGTAAGGAGATTGCCAAAACACAATTCTTCTCCTTTACCAACAACAACGTTCTACGTAACGAATTAAGCTGTGCCAATGTACAGCACAGTGATTCACCGCCATATTTAATTGTAATGACGACTTGTTTCGAAAACGACGATCTAAATGAAAAATGGCAATACTCAAATAATCGCCTAAGACATCTTAACACTGGCATGTGTCTGGACCATCGGGGATTGCATCAAGGCGATTATATACAAGTATCAGTCTGTGATCCTTATAGTAAAACACAAAGTTGGATAATTGACCATCGTGATGAGAACATATTGCCACAGTTATAAAAATTATTCCCCATTTAGGAGTCCTAACAACGAGACGAAAACTTTTGTCAATTTTAAGAAAAAAACAAAAATAGAAACAGAAACAAAAATATTGTATATAATGAAATATTTGTATCCTTAGCTTATATTAATCCTGCCCTCATTTTTGTGTATAAGATGGAAAAACTGATTTAGTCATTATACATATAAAAAATGTAATTTTAAATTAATTAATTTTACAGCATAACTTTGATAATTTTGTATAATCAAACAGAAAAACATAAAAAATATTATTTACTTTTTAACAGAGAGTATAGACGAATTATTTGAACTGAACTTTTTTTCCTTAAACATTTGACATACTACTTAAAAAAGAAATAAAAATTTGAGATTAAACTTTTTTATAAAAATTGTGTATGAACTACATATTTTACAAGATTACATCGAATGATGTATATATACAAATAGGATGACTTCTAATGTAAAAAATATATTTATAAAACAATCTAATCTATTTTTTATTTAAGGACTATTCAAATATTAATTTAAACAAAAATACCATGACTAGTTAAAATTTCACTCACACTAAAAACTACTGATATTTTTTTTTAAAATCATAATCTAAAATATCAAAGGAATTCCTATTTTATAAAAAAAAAACATAAAACAAACGAAATATAATGTAAATATACAAAATTACTACTGCAATACTTAATTCTTGATATCAAAAACGCTTTAAAAGCATTCCATACACACCACTAAAAATTATAAAAACAAAAAAGTCAAAACAATATCAAACAAATTATATAAAAATAAATGCAAGACATAAAAAGCTTCCTATAGTTAATATATACAAACATATATATAGTTATAAACAATTTACATTGCAAATACAAGGTCATACATATTAATCACAAAAATATGAAAAAAACTACATACAAATATAAAAATATTTTTATATTCTTGGTTGTACAAATACAAAATTTATAAAAAAAAAATAATAGTAATAAATAAATGAAATAATAAAGGAATATATTTTAATAATATGCTTAAAATAGTATACAAACTATAAAAAACTGCACTAATATTTAATTGAATACGTATTGACAAGAAAAAGAAGCAACACACACGTACAGTGGTGGCCACCAATTTAAGACAAATACTTGAATTTTTTTCATCAACTGAATTTTAAGTGCGATAGAGCCAAAATAAAAGGACCTCTAAGGGTATGAAATTTATTATTAATGTTTCTAGTTTCTAAAAAATGTTTGGAAAACTCGGTAAAACATATATGGACAAAGATATGTGGAAATACGTTGACCCACCTCAGCGAACATCCGCTGTTAATAACATGATATGACCGAAACTAATGGAACTAAAAATACGAAATTTGGTCCGAATATTTTATAATAATAAAATTATAATGATATAAATGTGAGAAAATATCTTTATTTAAAAAAAAATATTTTTGGTCAAGTTGTAGAAAAATTGTATGTGTTCATGGTGAATATGTATGAATTGACACAGTCGAATAAAACACACTTGTGTGTTAAAACAGTCCTCATGCATACATATTTGTGGAAATATTTGAAAAAATAATTGACAATCACGTGAAATTTAGCAAACAATTTTTGTCTTAAATTCCTGTCCACCACTGTATATTCGAATGTGTACTGTGCATTAAGAAAATGGATGTAGTTTTCTAACTCACATTTTAATATTTTTATTTTTTAAATATACGATTTTTAAGAAGTTTTAGAACCAAAAATAAAAATTATATTTTTTGTGATTTTTTTTTCTGTGATCAAATTTTATTGTCGTATAGCCAGTTAAATTGATTTTATCGAAAGTCCAATTTTCTATTAACCGTTTTTTTTATAATTGGGTTTTTATTGAAATTGAAAATAACCAAATTGTGAAATCCAATTTAATTCTCTTAATATTAATTTGATTTTCTGCATTTAAATTTTTAGTTTATCAAGGATTACTTGATTTCAATATGTATTTTCTCAATATTATTCTGATTTTCTCACTCAATGTTAATTTATATTTTCTCAATTTGAACTTGAAGTGGTATTGAGCAGGGGCTCCAATCCACAAAATTATTAAATATTAAAAGAAAAAATGTCTTTCGATGGCCATCCTGCGGATACAGTGATACAAAAGACAACGATAAAAATAGGCAGGGATTCTCATGTAGCTATTCTGTTTTGTTGAAATCCATAGATTACGGAAATACTTATCTTTTTTTTCGAACACTTCGTTTTACGGGTATAACGAAATTCTAAAAGTTATAACTTCAAAACATCATAAATACATATCCATGTTATTTTTAAACTAATTGAAAAATTGTTTCTTTTGTTTGAGATATATGAATTTTACCTTTTAAAGAGTAACATACATATTTGTAAAAATCGGTTGGAAAATGGTTGAGAGAACAAAATGGTTGAGAGAACTACATATCGTCGTCAAAAATCCAAAAGTAACACTGTGCATGATATTGGCACTATTTTTTTTCTATCAAGAGGAGCACCCATCGCCTTTAACTAATTCGGGTACGTTGAGTTACGCGAATGTATATTGTGCAACCTCCCCCATTTTCGAAATAACGGTATATCTCGAAAATACGAGCTAACCTAAAACAACGGATGGCACCACTGAATTCAGCGTAGCCGAATTAGTTTAACCATAAGCGTAGCTAGACTATTCTTCTGGGGTGGGCAAGTGCCCTTCCAAATAGTAAAAATAAACAATTTTTTTTATAAAAAAAAAATAATTTTTTATTAAAACAAAACTAAAATATCACAAAAATTCAGTTTGCTAACATAACTACTTCATTTTTAATATTTAAAACTGCTAATTTATTTTATAAAATATTTTTATATATTTAACTTCCAATAATCAACTGAAGGAATAGAATCCGGCAAATCCAGATTTTAACTTTTACCTAATGTTGATTATATATAAAAATCTTCAAGAAAACTTTTAATTACAGCGTAATTTTTAATTACTGACTTACAATTTTCATATCTACAACTCCATCTAGTTGTGCAAAGGCTGTTTATTTTATACTGTTTAATTTGAAGAGCTTGGCTTAGGCTTTTTAAATCATTATTATTTTCTGGTTTCGAAAAGTGAATGAATAAAGTCTCTATGCTAAGAATGTTTGCGCTGAGCCTATCGGATAAACAATGAACCAAAATGGCTTGCGGATTTGACTCCTTTATTTTAGCTTGTAAAAACCAAACATTACATGTGCTCCGTTGTACGATTGGCATTGGAATATTTTTTAACTTTTTGGGTTCCAAAAACCCCATGATTAATGTTCTAGGGCACAGGAATCTCATAACGGAACAATCTACAAATCCAAAAAAATCTTTCTGCGACTTTCCAAATTTGTATCTGGGGTGGGCAGATGCGAGTCTGGGGTGGTTTTGCCCACCCCAGCACCCCCCTATCTACGCCAATGAGTTTAACCCACCGGGTGCCCCGCTTGACAGATTCTTCAACTAGCACAGTGTAATCATCAAAACAAATTAAAATCGTGTTTTTGATTGATTCTGATTCTTTAGGTGAAACTACATGCCTTTACAAATGTTTAGACTACTGTGTCCAAAAATAACGCTTTTATATCCATAATTCAAAATATCGTATCAACATGTGCAAGATTTTCATAAATGAAACAAAATATTTGATTTTTTTTTAAAAAAAGTAGGCATTTATTTATCATCTTATTTAGCTATTAGCGTGGATTTCATTTTATTCGACAAGGTAAAGTATACATTATTAAATAATTGAATACAACTTTAAGCAATAAGTACATTTAAAAATTTAGGTAAAAAATCTAGAGACTCTGCGGTTAATATAATCTGTGCTTTGGCTTATGAGTCATGTCTAAAAAGAAATGGCAGGACCTGAAAATAGTGCTTCCTACGGACTGTCATTATTTTTATAATAATATTCCATTTGAATAACACAGTACAACATTTTTCAGTCCATTGCTTTGGGACTCAATTCTGACAATTGCACGTGAAAGTAGCCCCAAAAATAAGAACTTCTGTATCATTAGTTTTGTCAAGTTGGCTGCCATAATAATTTAATGGCCATACGAATTTTTTTCCTCAAGGTGGATTTTTATCACTTTTTCTATATATTAGCACGGTTATATCTCGTATACCGTACGGAATATCTCTTTTATGGCTGAAGAAAAGTTTTAGATATTGAATAGTAGAAGAAAAGTACGGAACATACCTGCCCGAAAAAGTTGCATCCAGTGCCTTAAAAATCTCAAAAATGTAAATTTTTTTTAAATTTTTTACCAATTTTTCACCTTTTTTGTTCAATAACTGGATTACAAATCCAATTATGGACCGAACACCATGAAATTAGGTCGTGTGATTTGTGTTTATATGGAAGTTATTTACCATGAATTTTGCTTGTATACCATCATTTTTAACAGATTTATTCACTTTAAACTGATTTTCGGAAGCGGGTCTTATATGGGAGCTATGAATAATTATGGACCGATCATAAAAAAATTTGGTACATATAATTTGCTCGGCACAAGGACGAAGCCTGTTGAAATTGGCTGAAATCGGTTCATTATTTCACCAAGTCCCCTTCAAATGTCCTCTCGAAATTGGACTTTATCGGTCATAAATGTTTAATTTATATATGTATCTACACAAATTTCGCTCCAAATAAGTTTCATATATACAAAATTCATGTCACCAAATTTTATTATGATCGGTCCATAATTATTCATAGCTCCCGCATCCGAAAATCCCTTTAAAGTGAATAAATCTGTTAAAAATGAAGGTATAGAAGCAAAATTCATGATAAATAACTTTCATATAAACACAAATCACATGACCTAATTTCATGGTGTTCGGTCCATAATTGGATTTGTAATCCAGTTATTGAGCAAAAAAGGTGAAAAATTGGTAAAACATGGGCATTTTTGCGATTTTTAAGGCACTGGATGCAACTTTTTCGGGTAGGTATGTTCCGTACTTTTCTTCTAATATTCAATATATACAACTTTGCTTCAGCCACAAAAGAGATATTCCGTACGGTATAGGAGATATAACCGTGCTAAAATATAGAAAAAGTGATAAAAATCCACCTTGAGGAAAAAAAATTCGTATGGCCATTAAATTATTACGGCAGCCAAATTGACAAAACTAATGATGCATAAGTTCTTATTTTTGGGGCTACATTCACGTGCAATTGTTAGAATTGAGTCCCAAAATCATGTGTTGTACTGTGTAATGAATTGTTTTGGTTTATTTCTATTATTTGTTTAGTTTTTAATTGAATTACTTGTGATTTATGTCATTTTAATTATAAAATTACACTGTCCAACAGCATGTTTGGAACAGAATAGCGACCCTATAATTCTGAAAGGGCATGTTGAGTAGATCATTTTTGTAGAATAAACTTATAGTCCAGCTGGTCTGAATTTTTTTTACGGTGGGTCAAAGTTTTAATTTTTTGATCGAAGGTAGCATTATACTAAATGAAAAAATATTCTAATTTAATATTTGAGAGAATTCTTATTGTCAGAGTTATATTGTGAAATTTTATGGGGATAATTTTTGTGGAAGACCTTAACCCTCTATCTCCTCTCTTTAGGGGTCAATTCGAACCTATTTTCGAGAAAATCAAAGAAAGTCCTATCAAAAAGGACATTTAAAGATTAAAATATTCTACGAAAAATATTCTACCAAAGAGACAAAAGTTGTAAATAAAGCCATTTACGCTTAATTAGCAAAATTACACTCCATCTCGGGTCTCATATTTTTTAAAAATATCTCCAAAAAACCAAGTATGATCCGAATGAGCTGAAATTTAAAATATAATTAGTCCTTAAGGAGGTCTACAAAAAACATGCATACATATGTAAGTTATCTCTTTTAGTTCAAGAGATATTTAAGTTTATTAATTCTGCTCGATCTTTTTTTGGTACACAATTTGTATATGAAAGAGTACCTAATGCAAGAGGGTGTAAAGTAAAAGTTGGCTCACTTAAGCGGACCTAGTCGCCTCCAGATCTATCCAAACTTTGCCAATTCAAAAAAAAATGTTTGGTTTGAGTAAAAAATTCTAAAAAGGCAAAGCACCGATCTTCGAAATAGTCCTACATAAAAAGTTATTTTACTAGCACACAGTAAATACAGTCACAGTAGAGTCTTTTCTAAAATAAACTCAATTTTTGGAACACATTTTCCCCGTTTTAGGAATTTTGGTATTTGAAAAAAAAGTGTCAAAAATTATAATGCCATTGATTTAATGACATTTGGATCAACAAATAAATTTTAATTTTATTTTACGAAAGAAAATGTTCGTTCGCATTTAGAGAAACAAGCAGTATATTTATTCATCAGGAGCTCCATAAACCTTGCTCCCTTTTGAACAATTTTTTTATTATACCCTTCACCTTCGTGAGAAGGGTATATATAAGTTTTTCATTCCGTTTGTAATTTCTACATTTTTCATTTCCGACCCTATAAAGTATATATATTCTGGATCGTTATAGATAGCGGAGTCGATTAAGCCATGTCCGTCTGTCTGTTGAAATCAATTTTCTGAAGACCCCAGATATCTTCGGGATCCAAATCTTCAATAATTCTGTCAGACATGCTTTCGAGAATTTTGCTATTTAAAATCAGAAAAATCGGTCTACAAATGGCTGAGATATGAGGAAAAAAAACAAGACAACCTGGATTTTTGACCTATTTCTGACCTATATCTGGATTACTAAGACATTAATATAGACAATATGGATATCTAATGATAGATATTTCAAAGACATTTGCAACGACGTATATAAGACCATAGTAAATTGGACCTACAATGGGTCAAAATCGGAAAAAAAATTTTAACCCAATTTTTTTTTCACAAAAAAAAATTGAAAAAATAAAAAAAAAAAATTTAAAATTTAAAAAAATTTTAACCCGATTTTTTTTTCACAAAAAAAAATTGAAAAAATAAAAAAAAAAAATTTAAAATTTAAAAAAAAAAATTTAAAATTTAAAAAAAAAATTAAAATAACAATCGAAAAAATGTTTTTTCCAAAAAATGAAAAAAACTGGAAAAAAAATTAAATTTTGTTTACCTAAAAATATTTAAAATTTTGAAGTATAATTTGGTGAAGGGTATATAAGATTCGGCACAGCCGAATATAGCACTCTTACTTGTACCATGCAAAAATACGGCCATTTTTTCATGTTCCAATGTTGGATGCATGTAACTTTTTATAGGTACGAGATATCTGTTACAAATTTATTTTTATTGTATTTGAAATTTTATCGCAAATATAGAAGATATTTAAAAAAAAAATTCGAAACTCCGTAAGCCCGCCACATCTAAAATACCAAAAAAAGATTGAGCAGAATTAAAAAAATAAATAAATAAACCTAAATATCTCTTGACTTGAAAGAGATAACTTACATATGTGTGCATGTTTTTTGTAGATCTGCTTAAGGACTATTTACATTCGGATCATACTTGGATTTTTGGAGATATTTTTAAAAAATATGAGACCCGAGATGACTTGTAATTTTGCTAATTAAGCGTAAATGGCTTTATTTACAACTTTTGTATCTTTTCCGCAAAAATTTCGTAGAATATTTTAATCCTTAAATGTCCTTTTTGATAGGACTTTTTTGATTTTCTCGAAAAGAGAGGAGATAGAGGGTTAAGGTCTTCCACAAAAATGATCTTCATAAAATTCCACAATATAACTCTGACAATAAGAATTCTCTCAGATATTAAATTACAACATTTTTTCAGTTAGTATAATGCTACCTTCGATCAAAAAATGAAAACTATAAGTTTATTCTACAAAAATTATCTACTCAACATGCCAATCAAAAAGTCTCAATTTGTTGGACAGTGTTATTAATCTTAGTAAAACTTTAAAATTAATTATTATTTTTTATACCCTTCACCTTCGTGAGAAGGGTATATATAAGTTTGCCATTCCGTTTGTAATTTCCACAATATAATTTTCAGACCCTATAAAGTATATATAATCTGGATCCTTATACAACATCTATTTTTGACCTATATCTGGATTACTAAGTCATTAATATAGACAATATGGATATCTAATGATAGATATTTCAAAGACCTTTGCAACGACGTATATAATACCATAGTAATTTGGACCTACAATGGGTCAAAATCGGAAAAATATTTTTTAACCCGATTTTTTTTTTACCAAAAAAAAAAATTTAAAAAACATAAATTTTTTTTTTTTTAATTTAAAAAAAAACTATACAAAAAAAAATTAAAATAACAATTCAAAAATTTTTTTTTACAACAAAATGAAAAAAACAACTTTGGAAAAATAAAATTAATTTTATTTACCTAAAAATATTTAAAATTTGTATTTTGAAGTATAATTTGGTGAAGGGTATAAAGTAGACTTGCCAACCGTCCAGTTTTCGTCGGGACAGACCAGTTTTAGAATCGAATTTCCCGTGTCCCGCCGATACTCTAAACGGGACGCCATTTGTCCCGTTTTGAAAAAAACATAACTTTTTCATTAATTACCACAAAAAATATAAACAAATTGGAAATACCTTTTCTCAAAACTGAAAATCACTATTTAACATGATGCACTAACTTCTAAGAGTTCCAAAAAAACTATTTCAATTATATATCAAATAAAATGTAAAGTATGTATACTGTAAACATTTTTTAACATTCATGAAAAATAAATGGCACGATAACGATACCCGCTCTAGGATGCTTGTACCTTTAGTTAAAGCTGAGTTGTTGGTTAATTTCAGCTTAAGATGTGCTGAGTTTGTTGAATTTATTACTTCAAATAAAGATTTAATAAAAGTGATTAAAAATATAAATTTAAAATTAAGGTCTGAAATAATTAAACTTTATTAAATACTAGCATAGGGTAACATAGAGACGAGACGTAATTGTCAAAAACCTAACTCTTGCAACAACAAAATACATGCTAATCAATGTATTTTGTTGTTGTATCAGACATATAATTTGTTATATTTTTGTTTGACAAATCGGAGTGTCTCGTCTCTATGTATAATTCTCTATGAATACTAGCTTAACCCGTTGTGCTTCGCTATCCCTACGTTGTAAAATAAAAATATGTGGAAGATTTTATAAACTATTTTTTTATTAATCCGCCCATTTGAAAAAATTAGGTAAAATTATAAAAAATAATTTTCAGACAAAGTTTGAAGAATCTCGCAATTTTAATTATCCGAAGTAAATTCTGCGATGTTTTACGGCTTTCACAGTTATAGTTCATAAGATATTCCATAATAACTATTTACTTTGTATGGGAAATTTCAAAATAGCCTATTTGTCATTTCAGATATAGGGGAACATACTGAACAAATATCAAGAGCATCGGTCCAGTGGTTTATTCTGCTATAAGTCACAAACAAATAAACATACATACATTAATTTGGTCCTATTAATATTAACTATTCCTATTTATACCCTACACCACCATAGTGGGGAGGGTATTATGCGTTTGTGCAGATGTTTGTAACGCCCAAAAATATTAGTCTAACACCCACCTTAAAGTATACCGATCGACTTAGAATCACTTTCTGTGTCGATTAAATGATGTCCGTCCGTCCATCTGGTTGGCTGGCTGGCTGTCCATGTAAACCTTGTGCGCAGAGTACAGGTCGCAATTTTGAAGATATTTCGATCAAATTTGGTACATATTATTTTTTCGGCCCAAGGACCAAGCCTTTTGAAATTGGCTGAAATCGGTCCATTATTTCACCTAGCCCCCATACAAATGTCCTTTCGAAATTGGACTTTATCGGTTTATAAATGTATCTCCACAAATTGCGCTCCAAATAAGTTTTAAATATATAAAATTCATATCACCTAATTTTGTTACGATCCACAGAGGGGCCAAACATACTAATTTTGCGGATTAATTGAAAAAAACAAATTTTTAAGTATCGTGAAAACTGAAAGTGCCAGCTTAAAGAGCACAAAATTCTACATTACCAGCAAAAAATTAATGTGAAATATTAAAAGGAATTTTTATAGTCACGTGTTGAAATTACATATTGTGAGAAAAAACCCTCAAAAATTGATACAAAAAAATAAAAAATTGCGCAAATAAATACTATTTGTGATAGGTAATTTAAAAAAATTAACAAATCTAATTATGCAAGCATCAAAATCAGGTATTTATTGATATGTTTTGGTTAAATTTAAATTTGAATTATTTGTGGAAGTGGCTTTGACATTAGTTTTTATATTGGAAGTGCAAAAAAAAATGGATTTTGTCAGTTCAAATGGACATAAAGTTATTAGCTGGGCTCAGCTGGGCAGAGAATTTAATCTTATATATAAATAGGCCACACGTTTTTTTGTGGTACACTTTTAAGTATGTTATTGACCACCAATATTGATGAAACATATATGGTTTAAAAGTTTTCTTTCTCTAGATATGCACAATATAAAAAAATATTCTAAAATTCTTTCCATAAAAGTGGTAAAAAGCGTTTTAAAAGTGGTCGAATTTCGGCCACCAGGCGATCCTAGTATAATTTAAAAGCCTGGACAGTTAGGCGTTGTTTCAGAAAAAATTAGGTTGCGCATCGCTGCGCCTCATAAGTTATATGTAAATTAGTAAAGGCTTCACCCTTTAAGTCTACCATCAAAAAGCACTTTGCGATTCTGATAAACGTTTTATTGCTGTCGTTGTTGTTGTTATTGTCATTGTTTTTTTTTTTGTTTTATAAGAGATGTGCAAGTGTTGTGATTAATAATACGAGAGTCACGTGTGAGTCAGGCCTGGACGTGGCTATATTCTTGTATTATAATGAGATAAACAATAATAAACTTTTACCAATTACTTTTCTTTATTTCAGTTTAGTTTTCCATCCATTGATTTTCTAATCGTGAATGAATAGCACGCGGAATTTTAACAATTTAACTCTCATGCACTCACGCCTGTATATGCTTGTTTAAAAGTTTTTTTTTGTGATTAATTCCAAGTTTTTTCTTGTGGTTAATACGAAGTCATCCTATAGCAGGCTATTTAGCTTAATAAAAAAATCATGTTAGTGAGCGCGATCGCGATCGCGAGAATTTTAAAGTTTTATATCGGGAGCCAGTTATCAGTCACGTTCAGATCTGTAGTTTTTATATTGTCTCATTTCAAATATTGTGTTGTATAAATTTCAAAGCAGTGCATTTAAAGTTTGCAAGTCTTTTAGTGGCAGGAGTTGGGAAAGATCTCTATTATTCAACCACCCATTACTAGTTAATATAATGATATCATCTTAAAACAATATGGTAGTTTTTTATCAATAACATGCATAAATTTAGTGTGTCTCACTGATGTAGTTCTATAGATATAGGAGAATTAATAATTAATTTGTATGGGGGGAACCCGATTCCACCCTCGTATACCCTTACGATTTTGGCGGAACGTGTAGTTTGTTTTTAGAGTTACCCGCAGCAAATTTAGTGTGCATAACTATTGTAGTTCTATAGATATAGTACAGTTAATAATTATTTTATATGGTGGGTAATTGACTTCCCCCTCCTATATCCCTAAAATTATGTTACAATATGCGGATTGGTCTAAGGGCTACCAGCGTAAAATTTTGCGAGCGTCGCTATTATTGTTGTTGAGATATTAATAAATCCGTAAAAAAGGGGCATTTGACCCCACTGTGCGATCGGTCCATAATTAGTCATAGCTCCCATATACAGTGAGCCTCAAAAGTGAATAAACAGCAGCGAATTTTTTGATTTTTTAAGATCATGAAAATCATTATAGTCCGACTTAAATCTATATTTTTCACAACCAAAGATATTATTCAAGCCAATCTCTATCAAACCGAAACTTCAAAATTTTAATCATGGATAAATTTTAGAATTTTCATTATCTTAAAAAATATCCAATAATTTTTGGTGTATACTCACTTTTGCGGCTCACTGTAGACCTGCTTCCCAAAATCACTTTAACGTGCATAAATCGTTTAAAAATGTTGGTATACTCACAAAATGCAACATAGTAAACTTTCATATAGACATAAATAACACGACGTAATTTCATGGTGATCGGTCCATAATTGGTCATAGCCCCCATATAAGGCCCACTTCCGAAAATCACTCAAAAATATAAATTATTGAAATTTTAAAAAAAAAATGTTTTTGCTCTATTACTTAGTGTAGGGTATTATATGGTCGGGCTTGACCGACCATACTTTCTTACTTGTTTAATTATGTTTCTGTTTTGTTAAAGTTTTATGAGTAGATTTTACACAATTAAAATAAATGTGTTATAGTTGATTTTAATAAATAAAATAGGATAATAATTATAAACGAATTTGTTTGAATTTTTCTCTGATCATTTAGCGGTGTCCCGTTTTGGAAATTTCAAAAGGTGGCAAGTCTATATATAAGATTCGGCACAGCCGAATTTAGCTCTCTTACTTGTTTTAACCAATTATTGTTTAGGTAAAGTAAATACGTATTTTTTAAAGAAGACAATAATTTATAAAAAATAAAAGAGGATAAATGCATTTGACATTTTAATAATATTTATTTCAAATTTGATATGATATGTCCTTTTGTTTCAGAAATCACAAATGCAAAATAACGTAACTTTCGTAAAATATTTTTGTTTTATTCTGAAATATAATTTATTTTTATATCTGGAAGTAATTGAACAAATTTGTTTGAAATGTGATTTAAATTTAGATATTTTGAGTTTTTATATAAAAAATCAATTTTTGTTCAGAAATATGAGTGATCACAGATCGAGCTGCTTTTCTTAATTAACGCTTATTGGCCAAGTTATTAGCGATTTTAGATATTTTGAGTTTTTATATAAAAAATCGATTTTTGTTCAGAAATATGAGTGATCACAGATCGAGTTCCTTTTCTTGATTAATCGCTTATTGACCAAGTTATTAGCGAATTTAGATATTTTGAGTTTTTATATAAAAAATCGATTTTTGTATGAGTGATCGCATTGATTAAACACTTATTGCGATCCTTTTCTTGATTAAACGCTTATTGGCCAAGTTACTAACGATTTTTGATATTGTGAGTTTTTATATAAAAAATGGATTTTTATTCAGAAATATGAGTGATCACAGATCGAGCTCTTTTTCTTGATTAAACACTTATTGGCCAAGTTATTAGCGAATTTAGATATTTTGATTTTTTATATAAAAAATCGATTTTTGTTCAGATAGGTGAGAGGGGGCACCTTTGAACACTTTTTGTTTTCAAGCCTCATAAAAATTTATGTTTTTGAATTATTGATTTATATATTTTTTTATTTGTTTAATGGATAAAGTCATTATGTTCAAATGTGCCCCCATACGGGACAGCTTTGAACGGCAATTTTTATCATGTAGCGTTTCGATTTAAATTCGATTTATTTATGAAGAAAAACCATAAACATTAACATTTAAAAATAAAAAAACAATAAGGCCCTAATTTTGTAAATCACGTCACAAAGTGATATTTATATGGAAAGCAAAAACAAAATTTCAAAAATTTGTTTTTGTTTTATATACAAATTCTTAACAGAACAAACGCATCAAGTGTTCATTTGCCTTTCATAATTTGAAAATTTTGTATATAAAACAAAAACAAATTTTTAAAATTTTGTTTTTGCTTTCCATATAAATATCACTTTGGTGATGTGATTTACAAAATTAGGGCCTAAATTTATTTCACAAAAGAAAAAACTCTTACAAAAAAATTTACAAAATTTATTGCAAACATGGTCACCCAACTACATTCGGTCGACGACTGAAAAAACTAGCGAAAGTTGTTGACGTTGCTAGAAAACAAGGTTGCCATGTGAAAAACTTGGTTAAGGGTCGGAAAAAATTGTTAACTGAGATTTTATTAACATTGTTCAAAGGTGCCCCCTCTCCCCTATATGAGTGATCACAGATCGAGCTCGATGAGTGGGCATGGTCAAATTGTCATTCCGTAAAAACCTAAGTTGGACTATGGCCAACATTTAAAAAAAAAATTGTCTAATCGATCCGGCCGTTCTCAACTGATGCAATTTGACAGTTGAGACATTTGATTTTTATACCCTCCAGCTTCGTGAGAAGGTTAAATATAAGTTTGTCATTCCGTTTGTAATTTCCACAATATAATTTTCCGACACTATAAAGTAAATACATATAAGGAGTGAGATCGAAAAATTCTTAACATACATATATGTTTATAAAAAAGAAACCACTAAACTTACAGCTTTAATTTTTTTTTTATTTGATTGAAATTATTATTACAATTTACAAAAAAAATTATTTTTATAGTTTTAATCACTAGTGATGAAATTTTGAACCTTTTTCGGAAACCCTTCCATTAACGTTTTTATAGTGCTTTCTGTCACTTTGCTCGAACATGTAGTCCATCTCCGTTTAAAATCTACCACACTTTTGGACACCTTTTTTGTACTCTTCAATTCTCTTTTAACAAGAGCCCAATATCTCTCCACTGGCCTTAGCTCCGGGCAGTTTGGAGGATTTGCCTCTCTTGGTACAAATACCACATTATTGTTCTTGTACCACTCAAGGGCTTGTTTGCCATAGTGACAGGATGCCAAGTCAGGCCAAAAATAAGTGGACACATTATGAAGTCTTATGAATGGAAGCAGCCTTTTTTGTAAACATTCCTTGATGTAAATTTCGGTATTTATAGAGCCCGTTGTAACAAATGAGTGGCTTCTTTTGCCGCAACTGCATATTGCTTGCCATACCAAGAACTTTCTGGGAAATTTTGTCTGCTTTTGGGTCCTAAACTTTTCTTCAACATTCCCTCGAGCATCAGCAACATAAAATTTTTGACCTGGAAGTTGCGAAAAATCTGCCAGAACATACGTTTCGTCATCCATTATGCAGCAAGAATATTTTTTTATAAAACTTGACTTCAATTTCCGTGCTCTGTTTTTGGCCTCTAAATTTTTAGTAGCGTTCCTGTCAGGAACTTTTTGAGCCTTGTATGTTTTTAAACCTGCATTAGCTTTAACTTTTCGTACCAAATAGTCCGAGCACTGAGCTAACCGGGCTGCTTTCCTACCGGATGTGTTGGGAGCTCTTTTGAAAATGCGTTCTATTTTTTTGGCTTTAGAAACATCATGTGGACCATTCCTTCTACCTGAACCAGGTTTTCTATCAACTGACAAGTTCTCCCGGTACTGTTTAATAACATTGGAAACAGTTTGACGGCAGACCTTTGTATGCTTGGCCAACTTTTTGTAAGACCAAGTTGGGTTTTGTTGAAAATATTTAATAATTTCAGTACGCACTTTTTTCTGGTCACTCATTTTAATCAGATTAACAAAAAAATTAATATAATTGACATTACACATAATAACTGACATGTTTTTCAAAGGTAACTTGATCAAAAAAAAATTCAAATAATACTTGGGTTAAAAAATGTAATGAAAAACGTGTGTTAAGAATTTTTCGATCTCACTCCTTATTCCATGTCCGTCTGTCTGTTGAAATTAATTTTCTGAAGACCCCAGATACCTTCGGCATCCAAATCTTCAATAATTCTTTCAGACATGCTTTCGAGAAGTTTCCTATTTAAAATCAGCAAAATCGGTCCACAAATGGCTGAGATATTAGGAAAAAACCAGGACAACCTCGAATTTTTACCTATATTTGGATTATTAAGTCATTAATATAAATAATATGGATATCTAATGATAGATATTTCAAAGACCTTTGCAACGATGTATATTAGACCATAGTAAGTTGGACCTACAATGGGTCAAATTCGGAAAAAATATTTTTTAACCCGAATTTTTTTCACCAAAAGAAATTTAAAAAACAAATTTTTTTTTTTTTAAATTTAAAATAACAATTGGAAAAATTTTTTTTACAAAAAATTAAAAAAACCACTTTGTAAAAAAAAAAAAATTTTGTTTACCAAAAAATATTTAAAATTTGTATTTTAAAGTATAATCTATATATATAAAAGAGTAACGTTACTGACTGACTGACTGATTCATCATCGCACAGCCCAAACGGCTGAAGCTAGAATCACGAAATTTTAACTGTGGGTTCCTCCCTCCCCAAAACGATCCGATAAGAAGGGATTTTTGGAAATTCGAACGTTTAGGGGGTAAAAAAGGGTAAAAACGGGTAAATTCGGTAACCTTATATCTTCAAAACTAATAAAGATACAAAAAAACTTAAAATAGCATGTTACTCCATTTAAAAAATAAGCTGACAGGTGTTTCGTACTTTTTGGAAATTCGAAACTTTTAGGGGAGAAAACGGGTAAAAACTGTATTTTGGTACTTTTTTTGCACCCTATGTATCTTTTAAACCAATAAACATAGAAACAAATTTTAAATCGTATTCTTTAATTAACAAAAAATAAAAAATATAAGTTTGGTACTTTTTGGAAATTCGAACCTTTAAGGGATAAAAATTGTGTTAATTTTTGGTACTTTTTCATAAAATATGTTTTACTCTAATTTGACATAGACATACGAATATTTTATTATGAGCTCCCACCACGTTACAGAAATTTATTTGAATGAAATTGTACCACCTCAATGGGGATAAAAAAGGTACCAAAAAGGGGATAAAATCGGGAAAATACATTATATTTGAAATTATTAAGCCAATTTTGATAATTTTTTTAACCTTGGTTCCTGGATTCATACAAAAATTAACTAACAGGGTGTTATTTGGATCTCGAGTACCAAGGTGTATATTGGGCCAAATCCGGGTAAACAGTTTGGTACTTTTTTTAAAACATATTTATTCTTGGGCACATTAACACAGATTTTAATATTTTGATACATGCCTGTAGCATAAACAATTTTGGCAAAATGGAATATTTTTAAATTTCAAACTTGAGGGGTGTTCAAGTAAGAAAGGGGAAATTGGTACTTTTCTCCTAATGGTACTTTTTTAAAATTTAAATTATTTCAGTTATCGACATTAAAGTTAGCTGATATGTATTTGAGTGAAGTTAGTGTTAGGAATAGGGGATCATATTTAGGTACCAAAATGTGTGAACTGTACTATAGGTATTTTTTTGTTCATCTAATGGTACTTTTTTGAAATTTCTATAATAATGGACTTAGAAACATGAAATTAAACATATATGGTCCTAAGTGAGTGAGAATTATAGGGGGAGATTTTTTGGTACTTTTTCTTTATTGGAATGGTACTTTTTGTAATTTCTTCACCAATGAACCTAGAAACATGAAATAAAGCTTATATATAAACCGAGTGAGTGGGAAACCACAAGTGTGGGTTTTTTGGTACTTTTTCTATATTCTAATGGTACTTTTTTGAATTTTCTATAACTATGGACTTAGAAACATGAAATTAAGCATATATGGTCATAAGTGAGTGAGAATTCTAGGGGAAGACTTTTTGGTACTTTTTCTTTATTCTAATGGTACTTTTTGAATTTTCTATAACTATGGACTTAGAAACATGAAATTAAGCATATATGGTCCTAAGTAAGTGATAATTCTAGAGGGAGACTTTTTGGTACTTTTTCTTTATTTGATTGGTACTTTTTGTAATTTCTTCACCAATGAACCTAGAAACATGAAATAAAGCTTATATGGAACCGAGTGAGTGGGAAACCACAAATGTGGGCTTTTTGGTCCTTTTTCTATATTCTAATGGTACTTTTTTGAATTTTCTTTAACAATGGACTTAGAGACATGAAATTAAACATATATGGTCCTAAGTGAGTGAGAATTCTAGGGGGAGACTTTTTGGTACTTTTTCTTTATTCGAATGGTACTTTTTGTAATTTCTTCACCAATGAACCTAAAAACATGAAATTAAGACCGGAGTGAGTGGGAATCTACAAGTGACTGCTTTTTGGTACTTTTTCTATATTCGAATGGTACTTTTTGAATTTTCTGTAATAATGGACATAGAAATATGATGTTAAGCATATATGGTCCTAAGTGAGTGAGAATTCTAGGGGGAGACTTTTTGGTACTTTTTGTTTATTCTAATAGTACTTTTTTGAATTTTCTATAACAATGAACTTAGAAACATGAAATTAAGCATATATGGTCCTAAGTAAGTGAGAATTCTATGGGGAGACTTTGTGGTACTTTTTCTTTATTCGATTGGTACTTTTTGTAATTTCTTCACCAATGAACCTAGAAACACGAAATAAAGCTTATATGGAACCGAGTGAGTGGGAAACTACAAGTGGGTGCTTTTTGGTACTTTTTCTATATTCTAATGGTACTTTTTGAATTTTCTATAATATAATGGACCTAGAAATATGAAATTAAGCGTATATGGTCCTAAGTGATTGAAAATTCAAGCGGATACTTCATGGTACTTTTTGTTTATTCTAATGATACTTTTTTTAATTTTCTATAGCAATGGACTTAAAAACATGAAATTAAGCATACATGGTCCTAAGTGAGTTAGAATTCTAGTGGAGACTTTTTGGTACTTTTTCTTTATTCGAATGGTACTTTTTGTAATTTCTTCACCAATGAACCTTGAAATATGAAATAAAGGTTATATGGACCAGATTGAGTGGGAATCCGCAAGTGGCTGCTTTTTGGTACTTTTTCTATATTCTAATGGTACTTTTTGAATTTTCTATAACAATGGACTTAGAAACACGAAATTAAACATATATGGTCCTAAGTGAGTGAGAAGTCTAGGGGGAGACTTTTTGGTACTTATTCTTTATTCAAATGGTACTTTTTGTAATTTCTTCACCAATGAACCTAGAAACATTAAAAAAAGGTTATACGGACCCGAGTGGGTGAGCAACTACAAGTGGGTGCTTTTTGGTACTTTTTCTATATTCGAATGGTACTTTTTGTAATTTCTACACCAATGAACCTAAAGCCATGAAATTAAGCTTATATGGACCCGAGTGAGTGGGAAACCACAAGTGGGGGATTTTTGGTACTTTTTATATATTCTAGTGGTACTTTTTTGAATTTCCTATAATAATGGACCTAGAGTTTCTAAAAAATCGAAGAATTTCAAAACCGCGGTTTCGGTTTTAAAAAATTAAAAACCGATCGGTTTCGGTTTTGTGATAATTTATTAAATCTTAAGTATTATAGAAACAAAATTAGTTGATAATATAGGAAATGATATACAAATCTAAAATTCAAACTTGACGGGTTATGGTTTAGTGAATGCGAATTTAAAAGTGATAATCAATGGTACTATTTCATTATTGCAATGGTACTTTTTGAATATTTTATAATAATAAACCTAAAAATTTAAAATTAGCAACACATTTTGCATTTTCTATAATAATGGACCCAGAAATATGAAATTAGACATTTACAATTAGATTCACAAAGTGAGACTTGGTAGTACTATTTCTTTCTTCTAATTGGGGTGGCGAAGCGCACCGGGTCAGCTAGTTTGGTATATAAGATTCGGCACAGCCGAATATAGCTCTATTACTTGTTATTTATATAAATGTCATAATTGTTACGTTATCTGTTAGAGTTTTCTTCCTGGAAAATCACCATATTATAATTTGTTTCCAATAGTTTTTAAAAAATTAATAAAATTATTTAAAATCTCAATCTTCAGTGAGTTTTTTTTTTAGAAAAGTGTCCACTTTAACATTATTTACTGTGTGATAGTTATATACATTTTTAGAATTTTTTACTCAAACCTTAAATTTTTATGAAAAATTGGATATTTTCCCCTTGTAAATGCACCTCAAAACTTCAGCGTCGTTGCGCCACCAGTTAACGTTATCCTATCATCCTAATATTTTACACAATGTGTTTCTACAATACATAGAACAATTCTAGAGGGGGGGACGGTCAAAATTCGCAATTTTATTTTTTTGGAGCACTCTAATGTACATAGTTATATACATTTTTAGAATTTTTTACTCAAACCTCAAATTTGTATGAAAAATTGGATAGAGCTATGGGGCTTAAGTTTACTTAAATAAGCCAAATTTTATTTCACATGCTTATGCATTAAGTTTTCTTTCCTGATTATATATAGTCCCGAAGAAATTTTTTGTCATGTTTCAACTTAGGATGAGTGTAACTTTTTATATGGGCGAGATATATTCAGAATTTTTAAAAATAAGTGTAGACTTATCTAAAAAATGAAAAAAAGATAGAGCAAGATATAAAAAAATAAATAAACCTAAATATCTAACTAAAAGAGATAACCTACAATGTAGGCGTATTTTTGTAGATCTTCTTAAGGACTATTTTATTCTCATGGACTATTTTATTGCATTTAAAAAAAATCAGCTAAAATTTTATGTTCCCTTATTTTTGCAAAAAATCTTCTAGCTTTTTTTAATTATTAAAATTTGTATACATTTTTTGAAAAGAAGACACAAGACCTAAGTAAGTTTCCTTAAGAAACCATAGGTCTTAAATCAAATCTTATCTTGCACATTTTTTTTGGTATAGTTTATTTATATATAGAATACCAGATATACATATTTCTATTTTTATAAATTCCCCACTGTGAGTCGTTTACCTGATAAAGTTAGAATCTCAGTATCTACCATTTTCAATAAAAGACCATCATAACATATAGTATTTTTGTTTAAGTATCTATGTAAGTATTGTTTATTTATTGGTTTGTCTTTTTTGTTTGTTTATTTATTTATATTTTTAATTTCTTTACTTCTTTTATCATTATCGTTATTATTATTATTAAGTATGTAATATTTGAATTTTTCATTATAATTTAGGTACGCCAGGTGCTGCATTTAAGTGTTTTTAGAAGCTTGAGAAGTAGAAGCTTTAATATCATTTTTTTTTCTTTCTTGATTTTATTCAGTTTATGGGGGAGGGAGGCAGGGGATATATAGAGAACATATGTATTATGCATTTAACTATATCTAAAATGTGTTATTATGATATTTGTTTGTCTTAATTACGGCTTAAAATGGAGAGGAACGAGGTTGTGGGATTTGAGTTGGCATATAAATTTTAATGAGGGAAATATTTTTTAAATGTAGTAAGTAAATTGTAAGCTCTAAAATTTAGAAACAACTTTTACATGATTTATTTTTTTTTTTTTTTTATTTTTCATAGTTTTATAAGTTTTCCTTTTTTTAGATAAAAATTTGTGCATATTTTTACTTGTTATTTTTCATATTTTAAGAGTTTTGTTTTATTGTGTATTGAGAATGTGGTTGTTGTAGTAATATTATTTATTAACTTTGATATTCTTTATTTATAATTAAATTTGTTGTTGTTGTTATTTTTACAAGAAATTTAACAAAAAAAGTTTTTGAATGGACATTTTTCATTTCATTTCAAATAAGTTAAGTTGAATTTAACAAAATTTACATAAAAATATTTCATTAAAAGTTGTATTATTTTATTTATTTTTCACAACATTTTAATTTTTGGTTGTTATTGTGTTTGCTGTTGTTTTGTTTAGTACTTTTGGTTGTTTTATTTTTCATTCAGTTTTTCTTTTTAAATAATTATATAATAATATGTATGTATATATAAAAATATCAAGAATTGTTTATAACGTTTTTTTACTTTTAAATGTTTTTTTAAAAAAATTATTTTCTTTTGGACGTTTTGCAAGTTAAAGATTTTATTTTTATTTTTTTTTTCGTTTTTGTATTGTTTAAACAATAATTTGTAAATGGAATTTGACTTTTTTCTCAAAAAAATATTTTTGTTTTTTGTAAGATTTTGTTTTGGTTAAAACGTTTAAAAGGTTTTTGAACATTTTTTTAGTTTTTAAGTTTTTAAGTCGAATAAATTCTTTAATAAATTGTATAAGTTGTAAAACTTTAAAGGGAACATTTATTTTTTATATTTTCGTAAAGAAAACTCCCATTATGGGAGCGGTCACGATAAAATACGAGTAATTATTAAAATTATAAGGTATGTATAAAATAGATTTCCGAGATTTAATGTTACTATTTTATAATGGCTGTATTTTCTTTAAAAATGAATCTAGTGAGACAACATGTTAATAAATAATGATAAGCAGAAAATTTAATATTTATCAAACAAAAAACATGTGGCTTGAATCTGTTTCCTTTGCACGGGAGAATCCTAGTGATATAATCTGTAATCAGCGTTACCATATGTCAAGTTTTCCCTTTTTTTGCAAGGTTTTTGAGATGCAAAAATTTTTATTTTTTTAAAAAAAAGTTTTTTGGAAAATTGTAAATTTATGATATCAATAAGTTGAACCGTTTATTTCAAAATGATGTTCCCAAATTCATTTACTAAATATGGTAATTCATTTATTTAGGAGCTGAAGTGTCTTCACCACTAAATTCACATAAATTATCTCAGTCTAATTATATGTACGAATTGGGTTTTGTAATTTTAGTATGTATGTAGTTAAAAAAAAGTTTTTTTTGTTGAAAAAAAGTTTTTTTTTTAGAAATAAAAAGTTTTCTTCAAAAAATTTATGGCAACACTGTCTGTAATACAACCATAGATTAAAACAGACATCGGCAGAGCGTAAAATTGCCTTTGCACACTAACACCACTTTTCGTTTTTTGAGTAGCGCTCTCTAGCATTCAGTGCACTGATACAAAGGTTTGTAAGAATGATTTCTTTTCATTTTTTTGCCAATTACGTACGTGTGAAAGAAAATAAAACCCGAGAGCTCTTAAGGTGGCTCTTTGCCGATGTCTGGATTAAAATATACATAGAAGAGTTACTGAGAGAGAAAAATCTAAGTCCGCTGTCAAAAACCAGACATACAATTTGGTAAAGAAAATATTTTTAATATATTTTACTCTAAGTTGCGCATCTACACCATTTCAGAAATTTCTAATTACATTTCTGAAAATTCCAATTGAATTTCAGAAATTTCCAATTATATTTCAGAATTTTCCATTTATATTTCAGAATTTTCCAATTATATATTAGAAATTTCCATTTATATTTCAGAATTTTCTAATTGAATTTCAGAATATTCCAATTAAATTTTAGAATTTTCCATTTACATTTCAGAAATTTGTAAATGTATTTCAGAAAATTCTAATAGCAATACCAATTGAAATTTCTGAAATACAAATAGAAATGTTTGAAAAACAATTGGAAAATTCTGTAATACAATTGGAAATTTCTGAAAAACAATTGGAATTTTCTGAAAATGGGATTTTTTAGTTTTTTTTTGGCTATAATATCCATACCAGGTGCGGGGTTATAGGAACCCTTTACAAAATAATTAAGAACATATTTTATTCGATTTGCGATTTTTTGCCCTATAGTTCAATTTTACATAAAAAATAGGCGTTTTTTGAATGGTCCCTGGCTATTAAATAATTTCAATTTTTTCATTTAAAATATTAACTTTAACTTTTCAAAAAGGTTAAATAAAGTATGGGTAAAAATTTTGAAAATTTAATTTTCAACTGCGAATATCTCCTAAGCTATAAGAGATAATTGATAGGTTTGTAGTGCTCGACGAGGAGATTCTACGTAATATGTAGAATCGATCCTACGATTGTCAAATCGCATGTGAGTTGCAAATCGCCAAACTTGTTTCTGCATGTTCTGAAACTCACACGTTTTGCTTGTGATTTGATCTCTGCATTTTTAAAATTTTTAATATTTTTATAGATTTTTTAGGAATAGTAGCCCGATACAGTGGTATAGAAAAAAGAGGGAAATAAATCTGTAATTTCTAAACGGTTATCCGGCTTCAGTTACCTTTATGAGGAACTCTCCAAAGCATTATAATGAAATGTAATTGTATGAACATAATTCTTAAACTTTACACCAAAACTCTGGATATAATAAATGCTAGTGATAATAAAAAACCTGATGAAAATGCTTAAGATCCATGGTAGGTGTGATATTGTTCAGGTTACGATGATTTTCGTCAAACAACCCGAATGTGAACAAAAGAGCGTAAAAGTACACACATTTCATTCAGTTTCTTGATGTTGTTGTGGATATTTTATTCTTTATCCAAAAGAGCACACAAATTAAATGTCTCTTTTTGCCTACCAATGCTTTAGATGCTGGTGTTGTAAAGCTTCCTATGAAGTACCTAAATGATTATAAGATCTTGATTATTTATGTACATATTTAAAAAAAAGTTTATAAAATGTTTCCCTTTAAAGTTTTCAAATACTTAAGTACAGACTTTAGTTTAGATAAAAATTTGAATTAAGTGTAGATAGATATTTTCATCTTCTTGTTATTGGTATTTTGTATGTTTTTGTTATTGTTTGAATATTGCAGTTTAAATTGTTTTTTTTTTTGTTGTATTTTTGAAATTTTCATAAATCATTAACTCGGTTTGTTAAATCTGGATGGACACTTACGTAGAACAGTTTAATGTTTTTATTAATTCATTATATTTTTATTTTTTTAATTTAAAGTTTGATTTTGTATAATATAAATATTAGTTATTCAGTTAGTTTGCTTAATGTTTTGTTGTCTTTTCTTTACTTCGTTTAGATATTAAATTATTTGTTTTGACTCTGTTTCTGTTGTTTTTTTTAATATTTTATTTAATAATATGTATGTATTAATAATAAATTGTGTATTTATTTAATTTGTTTTATTGTTGTTTGTTTTTAGTGTACAATAATAATATTTGTATCTTAAAATTGTATAATTTATGTGTATACATATTGTTTTTTTGTATTCTGGAGATTGAATTTCGTTTAGGGTCGGAATGGTTATTTCTTTCAATATATTTTTTTGTTTATTTTATTTTTTTTTTTTTTTTTAATTTTTAGTATTGTTAAATGTTGTTTTAATTAAATACTACGTAATCCTGATAAATTTCATATTATTCATAATTTGTTTTTATCAACTTTTTTTTCATAAGCTGTTCAAATTCATTATTATTTCCGGATTGTTTGTTCTACACTAATGCGTCGTTACGAGCACTACACGAAAGACTGTTTCAATTTTTGAGAAAAATAATTTAGTATACATAATTAATACAAATAATTGTTAAATTATTGATCGAGATCTATCTATTGATCAAGAAATATTTAGAAAAAAAGGTAGACGAATCTGTTTTGTAAATCATGTTAACAATTAAATTATAAAATTATTTTTGAATAAATTAATTTTATATACCATGGACTTTCAATCATACATCCTATTTTTTTAAAGCAAAATCTCTGTTGTTGTGGTCTGGCAAACTGTAGCATTTTTGCTAGACTTGCTAGGTTACCAAGGGTAGTTTACTATGAAGAATAAATTCCATTTAAATTGATTTTCAAATATCAATTCTAATATAGGCGAGGTATGTCAAAGGATGATTGATACCAGGGGAATACCGCAAGTTGAAGTATTGATGATGGATAAAGTCTGATATTTTTCGAACAACTTGGCGTCAACCCCCAAAAAACCTAACTTGTTCTCTTCACTAAAAGATATGAAGTGAAACGTTTAAAAAAACGGAACATGAGTAATAAAAAAAAAACAGAAATTCTATATGTAAGAATTGGGAATAATAACCAAGACCATAAGAATCACAACACAGTTGGCCGAGGATATCCGTGATCACTACGTGATCCAAAATCAACTTTGGTAGGACACCCCAATATTGAACCCACATAGGGATGTTTGGAAGATTTCAGTTAGGTTAACGAAGTTTATGCGTTATTTATTGACTGATCTAAGATTAAAAATCCTCCAGCTCTGGTGTCTACATAATAGAGATGGATAATAGAATTCCTTAGGCTTCTAGATGAATGTCATGTCTTACAGACGGTCTTAAAAGTTCACAAAGATGAGGATGAAGCGTTGGTGGTTGGATATCTGTTGCTTCATGGGGGGAATAAAGTGGCTTTATGGCATATAAAAGAGTATTTATGGAGGGATGGTTCTTTCGTTTCTATATTGTTAGGACTGAAATTATTTCATTATAAAAGGGATTCTCAATAGTCTTAAGAAACCCCATTTAATAAACAAACAGTTTTTGAAAAAGCTTTGAGTAACAAAATTATTTTTCCCGAATAAAAATTAACAAATCTTGACTAACGTTTACCATAATACCGGTTGTCTACTAAAATCTAAACATACGAGTGCTATTATTGCTTATTTATATACTATCGTTTTACTTTTAATTTCATATGTATAATAAATACTTAATTTTTTTCCATTTAATTTTTTTTTTTTTGAGATTTATTTTCCATCACTACGGGTACCATATTTTTATTTTGTAGGCTTTCTTTATGAGCTGATACTAAATCTTAAGAACTAAGATATTTATAATAAGTATTATTAATAATAATAAATCATTAATAGTACATAGTTAAAAGTATTGCACATTGACTCAAGCATTGAAGATGAAATGTAGAGAATTGCTAAATAAATTAAAAAAAAAACAAATAAATAAATGATTGGAATAAAAATTAAAATTTAATTCAAATCATATCAACAAAGATAAAAGCTTACCATTTTTAAATTACATACTTATGTATGTATATGCACAAGACGTTGTAAAAATTTAAAAAGAGAATTAAAAAAAGAAAATAATAAAATAAAATCGCTATTGCACTTGAAAAATAAAATTTTCGATTTTTATTAAGATTGTTGTAATTACATTATTATAATTATTGCATGACGATATTTAAAATGGTTTTTGTTTTTCAAAATAACGTTTGTTTTTTTCGGTTTTTATAAATACATCACATAAAAAGTATACAAATATAATATTTGAATTATTTATTAATTAATTGTAAAATATATTGTATGTGTTTAATATAAAATATAGGATTTATAAACATTCGGGTAAATAAAAATTATAAAAAATACTACACTTGTTGAGGAGGAAATTTAAGAAAAAATTAAAAATAATATTTGTTTTACAAAATTATAACGCGTTTGTTTTCATATTTACTATTATTTTTTTTTCGTTTAAAATATTATCAATAATATTTATTTATATATGTATAAACATTTACAAGTTGAAATACTTCTTGCTTGGCTATTCATTCGTTGCTTAAATAAAATTTTAAATTAATAGAATTGTGTTTTTATTTTAATTTGAAATTATAAATGGAATAGTAGTTGTTTTTAACACTCATAAAATAATAATAATAGTAGGAGTAATAAAAAAATATGTAAAGCATCACATGAATGTATGTAAACTTAAAAATTTAATACATAGGTATATATATATATGTATTTATCTTTTTAAATAAAAGCAAATTATAATAAATTTTTTAAATAAAAGGCTAATGCACATTTTGATAAAACACTTTAAATGCTAAAAAAGTATGAACAAAAAGTTTACAAAATTTTGCTAAAAAAAAATATATTAAACTTAACCGAAAATGTTCCAATACCTAAACAATTGTCTACCGAACTAAACTCCTAAAAACATTCTCTTTTCATTTCATTCATAATGTGGCGATACGAACTAATGAGAGCTTTCCTTTTCTAGTTATATATATTTTAGGAAATCAAGCTAAAACTTTTCAATCATTCGTTTTAATCTTCTTACATACATACATATTAATTAGAAAAACACCAATATTGGCTCATGAACTTTGAAAAATAAAATTGATTAAAGTTCATGATCATTTTTTTACAATTATTTAATTTTTGGTTTAAAACATAAAATAATGTTTTGTTAGCCAGACATTTCACAGGATAAATCAGGCATAATTTTGAAGAAATTAATGTTGAAATTAGGAACAATTAGGAAACTCATACTAATTTGGGACTATAGAAAAATTTTGTAATTTTTTGTACAATTTCGTAAGTTAGTAGTACTAATTTGACCACATTGAAGTTAAAATTTCAATGTAATGGGAATGTATTTAGTTCTTGAGGAAACGCGCTGAAAATATTCAACATGAAATATTGAATTAACATATATTTACAAAAAGTTTTCATTTATCTGACGTAATTTTAATCATATCGCGGTTATGAAAAACGTATTGGTCACAAATGTATAAAATTTTTTGAGAAAACAAAAAAAGGATTGAAGGTTTGGCAAAAACAAACTTATTTCAGACCTACATTGGTGAGCTGGATAAAAGTATAAAAATCTGTTAATGTTTTTTCAAACTTCTTTAATATAATATCAATATTAATTAAGTATTGTTTCTGTGGAATATTAAAAATTGAATTTTTATTCTTTGCTGAGAAATGGTATCTTACATAAACTTTCAAACTTTTTAAATGTTCTGGCCAATCATCAAGTTTTCAAAAGCGCTACTAATTAATGTATGTAAAATATTGTTTTATAAATACCAACATTTGTGTTTGAAAAATAGTTTTACTTGTTTTTTTAATATGAGAAATTGCCTATAAATTGATTTCTGTTTGGTAATGCCGTAAAAGATCTTATTTTATAGAGTTTTTAAACATAATGTTTGAAAATTTCATATTATAATTTCGAAACTGATTTATTAGATATTTAAAAAGTTTTAGCATGGCTCCATTATTACATTTAACATGTTTATAGTAGAACGTATCGCACTATTTTAGAAAAGTTTCATTCGTAATAAAAAGCATACAAATTTAATGATAATGAAGAGGGTATGTTGTCTTCTTAGCTAATTTATAATAAATAATCTAATTATAATATTTATATATAAATACATATATGCCTATAACACATACATATACACACACATAATTATAATAATATTGAATATTACACTGATTGATTAAATGTAATAATAACTTAAGGAAAGGAAGAAATTTTTCTTGTTTTTAATCGATTTTTTTTTTTTTAATTTAAGTTTAGTTTGTTAAAAGCAAAAACACAAATCTTTAAAATTTAAAGTTGATTTTTGTAATTTTTCTTCATTATTATTTTTTTTGTAACATTTTAAATGTTTATGTTTTGTGTTTGTTGGTGTTTTGTTTTATTATATTTAATTATGTAGTAGTGGTACATATGTATGTAATGTTGAGTTGTGTAAACAGCATCTAGCGGCATTTTTTGTTGTTAAAGAATTTAGAATGACGTTCATAAACTCTATTTGGTGAGTTAAAATGCCGTAGAGCGTCTGTTATATTTTTTCGTATTCATCGTATTCGCATCGGTGTTTATGGTTGGTGTATTACATTGATTGCGTCCTGATGTTAGGCGCATTATAGAACATGTGCGTTTATTGAACATATTGTTATCAGTTACTGTGGCTGTTGTTGTCTCATTTTTCGGGTAAATCTTTTGATTTGGCACTGGTATTCCATTTGTTGTATTTGTGTGATTGATGGTGGTGTTGCTAGTTCTATTAATGGTGGCCGTAACTAATGTGGATTGCCTACAATTAGCCCAACGTTGCATTTGATGCGAACATTTCGGAAATAATCATTTACGCCCACCAGAGCCACTCAAAGTGCTCAAAGATTCACCGCGACTTTTGGAACGTGGCATAGCGGTTTCTATATAGCGTTGAACAAATTTCATTTACATTTTATTATAGTTTTCTTAAAGAAAATATATAAGTTTCTTCTTACCTTTACTTGATTTTTCTGCTTTGTAGGCTCTCATAGCTTTGCCCCGTTTGTCCAATATTAACTTATCAAATCTTACAAACATACCATGTTTGGGTTTACATTGAAAATATTGAATGCCTTGAACACTGCCATCATTTTTACCCGTAGGTGTGTCAAGTTCAACACCAATCCATGTACCCTTTTGGAAGTGTGTGGTGCCGACGTAACTTATAACTCCGCTGGTATTATAGGGTCTAATTAAAACTGATTCACCAACCACAACCCAGTCAGGTAAAGTCACATCAATGTGTTTGTCATCTGTGGGAATACAAATTGAATTAATATAAATTAACATACTAAGAGCTAGTTTCTGGGATAGAGATAATCTACATTCTTCGCTTAAACCTAAATTAAACTAAAAATTGTGTTTCTCACTTATTGTTTATATGCTATATAATCTAGGTTTAACTGAGCATCATTGGCGAGTTAAACCTAAGTATAAAATGTCAAAGCACAAACAGCTGGAAAATAAAATAAACAATTCAGCACAGCAGTTCTTTGTTTTTATTTGCTTTATTAACATCAATATAATTTTTAATATACATTTTATATACTTTTATGTCGCTTTTTCTTTTAGAAAGTTAAAATTTACAAAAAAAGTTATGTAACGCGGTTGCTTTTTCTTATAAAATGTATAGTATTGCCATATTTATATGAAAAAATTTGAAGAATAAACATGTGATTTGACTGAAAAGTATGACAATGCTAACAAAATTAATCCACTAGTGAGAAACACAATCATTGGTTAAATTCCGGCAAAATATGTTTCAGGATTAATATAACAGCGTGTTAAGCTGAGTTTAACTGACAAGTAAGAAACTAGCTCTAAGTCAGAGATGCTTAATCGAATGCCAGGGTACCAAGTGCAAAACATCTTTTTTATATAATATTGTCACGCTGAACACAATTCTGTCGAAAATATTAAAATCGTTCGATCAATTTTCACTATATTTTACACCATTAAATTTTGTTTTAAATATTTTAAGAAATATTTAATGTTTTTCTAACTTTAATGGAAAATATTTTTCGCAATATTTTCTGGTTCCTGCAGTATTACAAAAAAATTTAAAATTTATATTACATGTGATAATAACTATTGACAATAAATTAGAATTTTGCAATTAATTGCATAATCCTGCAAGATATAAAAAAATGGTACTAAATTTGGAGCTAAACTTCAGTAGAGTTTAAAACCACAAAGAGTTTCTAATACTTTCAATTCAATTCATGTTCCTAAGACAAAACTGTTGGAAGTAGTTTAAAGTGAATGACGTTTTCGTGTCTTCATTAGTATCATATTATTTTCCCTTTATCATGTTGAAGTGCTTACAAGACTCAAAATATAATTAAGAAATAAATATTTATCGTCAGCTTATTATTGTTTTGTCACATATCGAAAAACGACAATGAATTTTTTTAGGAATAGAAATAACGTGAATAAATGTCTTATAAAAATCAACAAAATTCATTAAAATTGTTGTTTATTACAGATATGAAACAAATGACAGTTGTCAAAAAATTTTCAATGGTTGTGATTTGCAGAGCGAGAGAAAAAATATAATTTCAATAGGCAACTAGTGTGAAATATATTTGTCCCTCTTTTCAAACCACAACCATTTTGACATTTTCTTTTATTATTTTTTTTTACTGAAACCAGCAGATTCATAACTGTATAATATGTGTCTAAGAGCTAGTTTCTGGGATAGAGATAATCTACATTCTTCGCTTAAACCTAAATTAAACTAAAAATTGTGTTTCTCACTTATTGTTTATATGCTATATAATCTAGGTTTAACTGAGCATCATTGGTGAGTTAAACCTAAGTATAAAATGCCAAAGCACAAACAGATGGAAAATAAAATAAACAATTCAGCACAGCAGCTCTTTGTTTTTATTTGCTTTATTAACATCAATATAATTTTATATACTTATATGTCGCTTTTTCTTTTAGAAAGTTAAAATTTACAAAAAAAGTTCTGTAACGCGGTTGCTTTTTCTTATAAAATGTATAGTATTGCCAAATTTATATGAAAAAATTTGAAGAATAAACATGTGATTTGACTGAAAAGTATGGCAATGCTAACAAAATTAATCCACTAGTGAGAAACACAATCATTGGTTAAATTCCGGCAAAATATGTTTCAGGATTAATATAACAGCGTGTTAAGCTGAGTTTAACTGACAAGTAAGAAACTAGCTCTAATACTTTCAAGTTTGTGTGTTTTCTTGTGAATTATAAAAGAGGATTTGTATAAAAACACAAACTACATTTTAATATAAAAAGACTCGGTATAATTTTTAAATTACTTGGAGCTTTATATTTTAAAAGAATACGGTTTTATTAAAGGCAAGAAACCAACGTTTTTAACAATATATATTCCAGTGCACTTTCTTGCTTGATGTAATAATAATTATCTACTTACCCTCAATTTCCATGCTAGTCGACATAGATGATACATTCAGATGATCATTTGAGTTTGTCATTAGACCCTCCATTTTTGCCAACGAAGCACGATGCATTGCATTTGAACGATTGTTATTGTTATTCATGGTCGTTGTATTTGTAACACTGGATGTCATCAAATCATTACCATTGCCATTACTACCCTGAGGTGGAGTCTTTTTTCTTCTCACAACTTTACCAGCTGGCAGAGGTGTCCTAACTATACCAGTACCCTCTTCAATAATTTCGTTGCCATTTTGATTGTCGGTATTTGAGCTGGTGTCATTGTTGTTGGAATTTGTTTGGTTGTTATTAAGGTTTTTCACCGTTTGATCTTGATCACGTTTATCATGTGGTTGTGTTGCTGTGGTGGTGTTGGTAGTATTGCTAGTTTGGCTTTCATTGTTGAGATCATTGTTCAAATGCTGTGTCTGCTCCTCCTCACTGTTGCTGATATTTTCAATTACAAGTTGTTGGTCTTGTTCGGTTTCGATTGTTAGGGGAGCATTGATAATTTCTGTTGGCAGCTGAGTTGTTGTTGTTGTTAAATCATTTTGATTTTGTGACTTTGGTTGTTGAAGTTCGGCATTTGTGGGTACTGTTTCCATGTGTTTGTGGTTAATCGAAGGCTTTGGCATATCTTTAAGGAATGGATTTACTCGATGTGTTTGACGATTTGGTGGGGAATTCGAATTAATGCGATCAAAGTCTGTAAATTTGCCACAAACATATTATGATGATAACTGTTTGATAAGAAATAATTACTGATAAAACAATACCTGGAGTTTCATCAATGCTCATAGAACGCATTGAGGCAATATCATCATTAGTTAAATTGGTGCAGGAAACAGCCTGTTAAAGTGTGAAAGTGCAAATGAAATATTTTTCAAAACATGCTTTTTATTTTTGTAACTCACTTGAGATCCATAACCACTCGAAGTTGATGAACTCATGCTGGGTGTGGCTAAGCCCGTCAAATGTTTTAAATTTGTATTAACATTGGATGTGTAACTCAAATAGCTGTGATTCGAGTGTGTGCTAACATCCATAAATGAATCCATAGTTTTGGAGGAGGTAAGACGTGATCGTGGTGTTTGATAATTATTGCGTTGATTCTTTTCATGTTCATATTCGTTGGCATATTCCGAATCACTGTAACTATCCTCAGGTTCTTCAGCCAAAGAGCGGTGTCCTCCCAATGGCTCTTCGTGTAACGTAGTCATACGCATACCCATCAATTTACTCGTAGCTGGTGATGCTGTTTTACATGCACAAAGATAAGTATTATTAATGATATTATGTTAAAGCTGTATTACTATTTGTTAAAACGTTAATGATTTTGTGAGTTAGTGATTCAAACGATATTCGTTTGCACCTACGTTTTGTTGGCTGTGGCCTAAAGTTTGAATTTAAATTCAAATTCAAAAATGTTGGACGAGCTGCATTCCATTGTTTTGAGAAAAAGTGATTAATAATATAAAATAATTTATTACAAGAATATTTTTTTTCTTATAGAAGAACAACAAATAAAATCTCAACTAAAACTAAAACAAAACTAATTTTTTTCTGGTGTATTTTCATTGTCATTACTCATCAACTAAGGGCAAAGCAAAGGTGCTGTATTTTTATTATTATATGTTATTAAAATAAATATTTGAATGCTTTTGGTGCAAAAAAATGATATGCAACTGAATGAGATGATTTCAATTACCACTTTAATTAATCTAGTAGATTTATTACCAGATTTTTCTGTCAGTTATTATTATTATTATAAGAGGATACACCGTAAAATACTGTTGCACATTCCTAATCTGTCTGTCAAATTCATAATTAAATTCAAATAACAAATTGCATAGAAAAACACACAAATCCTTTATTTTTAATATAACAGAATGTAATCGATATACTGCATTAAATTGGATAACAATTACATATTGTGCGGAAAGTATATATTTCGTAAATAAACTGATAAATTTAGAAAAGCAACATTTTTAAAAAACATGGATTATTTGGAATAAATTTTGTATGATTTGTAAATTTTTCGTACTTTTTGTATTTATTCAATTTTATAATTCTTATCATTTGTTTTGGAGTAAAATATTCTGCATTTCTTCAGATCATTTTTAATTATGAACATAGTTGGCATTTTTTGCTGAGTAAACTAATAAAAAATATTCTCAATTTTTTAAAACAGATTTTCTGTGCTTTAATATATTCCCTTTAAATCATTATTTTAATTAGAGTGGTAAGTTTTTGAAGCGATGAACTGATGTTGATGGACGAATTTATGATTTGTTTGACTAAAACATTAATGTGAACAACATCTACATCTACAACTAATTTTATGCATTTACAAGGCCATCAAAAATATGTTGCAATATAGAAACCATATTCCAATTATTTTTTATTACGGGTAGACTTTTGTTTAAAAAAATGTGTAAGTTGTACATTTTGGATGACCCTGTACGAATTAATTATGTATATTTATTTAAGTTTAACAATAATATGTATAATACATTAGAGCAATGGAAATTCTTTTCGGCAAATCTAGTAAATGAAGGATGAATCTTTTTGAAATGATTAACAATTTTCACATGATTAATAGACGAGGCGAACATTATTACCAATGGCTTGTGATGATTTGATTTGATAAAACACAATACAACACAATACAAACATTTGGTTTTTTGGAACTAAAAACAAAACTTAAAATAAGGATCTAAATAAAAAGACAGTAAGTAGAGTGTTTTTATAAGACAGAGTACAAACAAAATCAAAAGAAAGTTATTTAATAAAGTACATTAAAAGTTAAACGTTTAGTTGGAGTAAATGTCATGTAATTTCATTATTTTATTTTTTTTTTTCAATTACAAATACTAATAGGTGTCTTAATATTTTCGAATTTCTTGGACATTTAGTTTAGCGTTTGTGGTAAGTAAAATTGTAATTGTCTGGTTTCTTAAGAATGTTTGTAATTACTTTTGAATACGTCTGAATAGTACGAGTAATAATTGTGTGTAAAAAAATTTAAATGTAGAGTTCATTAAAAAAAGTTAATAGTTATTAATTATTAGTGTAAGTAATCAAATAACAAACGTACGAAAACGAGCGAGCGATTGTTTAAGGAACGTAGAAATTAACGATAATTTTTGTTTTGTTTGGCAATAATAAAAATTTACATTCAAGTGCCAATTAATTTTATTAACTAATCATTGTTTAAGACTTTTGTAAAAATATGAACAAATTGCTTTACTAACAAATTACAGTCTTTAATTTTAAATTTTTATTTATTCAATGCATAGTAGGATCATCTGTTCTATTATTACCTGACAAATAGGAGCCTGTTTGTGGCGCATATTAGATCGATTGTTTGATTGAGAATTAACATACAACAACAAATATTATTCAACATTTTTTTCATAATTTTTTATCGTTAGTTTATAAATGTTTGAAAATAAAAAAAGATAAAAACATAAATTATACAAACTTAGAGAAAGATTTTGTTTTTAATAAATAATTTAATAAATACATAATTTTAAATGAAATTATTAAGTGAAAATAAAATAATATTGAAAATGTAAATATTTTACAGTAGATTTTGGTTTAAATCATGGTCTCGGGAGTAGTATAAATATGAAGGCATTAATTAAATGTAGTAAATTTTAAGAAAAAATTACTACAAACACTAAGCACCATCATACCACAACAAATTCTCGAGATTTTTAATAATTATATTATAATATTTGGGTTTTATTTATTATTTTCAATTTTCTGATTCGATTTTTCAAAATTAGGAAATAAGAATGCATACTCAAACAAATTTTAGCAATTTTTTTTTGGAATTTAAAGTTAGTTGGCGGAGTCATGACTCTCAAATTGCCAGGTTGTTCCACGTCTTAATTTTAATAACAAGGTTTAAGCGTTCCAGCTTAAACTTAAGTGATAATAGTAATAGTACTCCACCAGTTGCTGCTTTGAGTTTTGAATGGTACTCCACCAGATTAACGATATGAGTTTTAAATGGTGGGTGCTCAACCAGTTCACTATTTGAGTTTTAAATGGTACTCAACCAGTATCGGCATAAATTAAAAGATAGAGCAAATTTGGACACTGCAAATTTGGACAATGGTTAATTCTTGCTGGGTAACGATCTTGAAGCGATGCGAGGGCTTATATACACTCTGTGGTCTAGACCTCCTTTGCGATTGAGCATGTTTTCCTGGCACTTTCGCAAAGGAGGTCGCGACTTCAAAGGAGCGTATTAACCAAAGGTTACTCATCTTGTCAAGATATTGGGGCGATAGTGTGTCCAGTAGCTGTCGCGTCAATTATTATGACATATATCGTCTCGTGATATCCACGCTTGAGTTCGCCACTTGTATGGTAGAGGCTTTACCTGGGGGGTCACGAAACATATACACTCTTAAGGTCAAGGTGAGTGGTAGCAGTGCCGAGGACCTGGATGGTTAGTTAGTGTCTAAAGAAACTAACCGCTAACAGCTCCCCTCAGCGTCAGTGTAATACGCTGTTGTAATGTAGTTGCCCAGTCCACGCACGCCGTCACTGCGTGGATGGTCCGTCTTTACGTGCCTACTCGTGGGAACAAAATAGATCCTAAAAATTCAAATACAACTACAGAGGAGACTTCCGATTTTAGGGAAACTAGGGAATCGGAAGGGGGGGTTTCGGACAGCACCCTAGAGGGTGAATTAACCCTGACAGACGTACATGCTCGGATTCTAGAGCATGAAGGACAGGTGAGTGAACTGGATGTGGATGGTCTTTTGGGACTGTCGAAAGACTCCTTTGGGGAAACTAGTGCCACTCAGAGGTTGGAGGAGTATGAGATCACTATGATTGCTGCTCAGAATCAGATAACGGAAACATCCCCTCCCACTGCTAGTGACAAGGATAACCAAAGGAGCCGTTCGGCAGAAGATGATCCACATGGCGCTAAGGTCGCCAATCTTGTTCGGCAGGCCGCCGTGGAGGAGTTGCCTAATGCCACTCCACGAGACACTGATAAGCCAGGCCGAACGAAAGAGGATAGGGCAAAAAATGGCACTAGGAAATCTCTAGCCTTTCTGTATAAGGTAGAGAACTTCAAATTGCCGAAACTAGACGGCGTCGAGCTGAGTTTATCAGGGGGAGCCAAGTATTTAGGAACCTTCCTTGACAATAAACTGTCATGGAAAATAAATACGCAGGAAAGATTGAAAAGGGGCCTTAATGCCTACTATACATGTAGGAACTCAATTGGCAAAAACTGGGGCTTGCGACCGAGTATGGTTAATTGGATCTACACTTCTGTTGTTAGACCTATTATTACTTATGGCTGCACAGTGTGGTGGGAGGCAATGAGGAAACGTAGCTACAGGGCTATACTCAACAAGGCTCAAAGATGTGCATGTCTGGGTATCACAGGTGCCCTAGGCAGCACCCCGCAGGCGGCGTTGGATATAATCCTGAATCTACTACCCATTGAGATATATGTTGAAAGTGTGGCAGCAAGGAACTTACTCAGACTATCTGAGTCTTCCTTAGTGAAATCCTTGCGGATGGGACACACTATGATACTGTATGAAGCAGGCCTTGTTAGTCAGGGCATTACTCCATCTGGAATCTCTGACTATAAGGTCGCAACCTTCAGCTTTGGTGCTTCACCCCCAGTAGAATTCCCCACTAGGGATAAGTGGGCTGGATCCGATCAACTGTTTGATGGGTGCGCAGTTTTCACAGACGGTTCCAAAATGGATTCTGGTACGGGGGCCGGGGTATATTTGGTCGACCAAGACATCAAGCGCTCATATAGACTCCCTAACGAGTGTAGCGTCTTCCAGGCAGAGATCTTCGCGATCTGGAAAGCCACAGAGTTGATAGGGACACACATAAATAGGGGGTCTGCAGTGACAATATATGTAGACAGTCAGGCAGCACTGAAGGCCTTGGAATGTCATATAATACACTCCAACCTAGTAGAGGACTGTAGGAGAGCTCTGGTGGAGCTATTGGCACATTACTCAGTGAGATTGTGTTGGGTGCCAGGGCACTGTGATATACAGGGTAACGAGGTAGCAGATGAACTTGCTAGACATGGTTCCGATTTGGACCATGACACTAGGGAACGGGCTGTTAGACCACCCATTTGTCACTACTACAGGGTAATCTACGAAAGATTCCGGGACTGCACGAATCGATCCTGGTGCAGTAGAACAGATTGCAAAGTGTCCAGGGCCTTATGGCCAAGACTGAATGCGAACGCGACTGGGACACTGTTAGAGTTGGATAGGTACAATCTCAGGATTCTAGTAGGAGTGATAACCGGTCACTGCTCAATTGGAGCCTTTAAGGGAAAGTGGGATACTGACACACAGGACTTCTGTAGAGTATGTGGGGATGCAGAGGAGATAGAGACAGTAGAGCACATTATGTGCAACTGCCCTATGCTACAGGGTCATAGACTTAAATGGCTAGGAAATAGATTTCTGGATGAACTTGGTAATGTTGCTGGCTGCAAACTAAGCAACATACTAGGTTTCATTAAGGGAATAGGGTGGCTATTTAAGGGACGTTCTACGGCAGGTCCAAATCCGTGAAAAGACTAATCTTTCCTTTCTTTCTTCTTCTTTTTATCAGACGGAATTTTGGACTTCTTTTTTGCTTATTCTAATGCTATTATCTTTATCTTTTTCTATCTCTATCGAAGGGAATCACAATGGACCTCAAGGTCTCTGGGTGGAAGTACACTTTGTGTACACCCTTCTAAACCTAACCTAACCTAATTCTTGCTGCCTCTTTTTTTGAGAAAATAACACATAAAAATGCAATTTGATGCGAAAGGGCAAATTGACAATATTTTTAGCCGATAATGCAATTAATGGTTTTAAAGATAATCTAAGATTAAGCATAATTTGAGAATAAATTTGATATCATACTGAGAAAACTCCATTTTTAAAGTGTTTTCTTAAATTCAAACATGTCTTTAGGTTTGAAAACGATTTGGGAATAACTTAACGTTGTAACTTATATTTGGGTTTTAGAGCGATTTAAAAAAAGTATTTGATAACAAGTTGGAAAAATGCCATTTAACAACATTATTTTCTTATAGCATCCTCAAAATTCATACAAATTTTGAACTCGAACATCTATCTACATATGTTTGAGAATCATGTTTGATATCAAATGTTAGTCATCATATTACAAACGTTTGACTTTGTGTTTTCTGGTGTACTTGGAGGTCGTCTACCACTCATGGAAAACACAGAGAATAACCTGCCGCAGAAAATAGTAGCAGCTTTGAATATAAGAGTAGTTCAGCAGTAAAACTGAGGTCGGGTGGAAGCAATATACTTAATATTGTTGGTCTCGCACAGACCGTGTCATCCTCAATATTGTTTCTTTACTTTCTCACTTTAGTTAAGAAAATTTTAAGAAATTAAAAATTATAATTTGCTTAATATTGCCTAAATTTTCGAAGCAGAAAATTTATAATAATAAACATTTAAATACCAAATAAATCTTCGAATTCAAAATGACAAGGGAAAATTAAAAAAAATAAATAATATATATGAATGACATTTACTAAACGATCGATTGGTTGTGTAATGAATGTTTTGATAGTTATATAGAAAGAAAGACATTATTGTGATCATGTGTTGTGAGAAAAATTTGAAATGATTTTTTCCACAGCTTTAGTAGTATTAAAAAAAATAAATGAAAGACATTCATACAAAAAGTAAAGCTAAATGCAAGTAAGCTGCACTTTTTTTATTTTGTATCGGAGCTCTAGCTGTGTTCTAAAAGAGTTGCAAAAATATTAATTGATAGTCAATTTATCAAAAAAGATGCTTGGTTTATATTTAAGACAAAAAATTAAGCTTAAGCATTTAATTAATATTTGTTATTTTGTTTTGTATTATTTAACGTAACCAAAGTATTTTTAAAGTGTGACGGTTGTGGTGGGGATGGTAGTGGTAGCGGTGAGTTCTGATTTTAAAAAAATGTGGAGAGATAAAAACTAATAAAATGGATCTTAAGTGTACTTTAGGGAAAAAAGAGATAAAATTGTAAAATCGTTTTTCTTTGAAAAAGGTTTATACATATTATAAATCTATTTAGCAATTAAGTTTTGTAATGAACGGTTACAGCAAATTTTACTACATCTAATAAAGATGTTTTGTTATAATTTTTCAATGACTACTAAACTTGGATACATTTCAAAATAGAAAGTTTTTAGTTTAAATACTTTACAAAATACTTTTAATTAAATTGTTTTTCTTTTTTACTTTCAAATTCAAATGGTTTAACTAATTCTTAGTAAATTAAGAAAATTCAGCAATATAAAGGAATTTTCACACAAGTTTAAAATAGTTTTCAAACTAAATTAACTTCTTATTAAGTTTAAATGAAAATTATAAAAAATTGTAAGGCCTATTTAAAAAATTCAATGCTAATAAATGATTCTTATTTAAAATAAAACATGTTTGGTGATATTTGTGTTGGAACATTTGATTCTTTTTAAATATGAAATAAACAAATGTAAAAGTGAATTAAATGGAAAAAACTTACCAATGCCAAATGCTTTTCCTGGAGAATCATCATTACTACCTTTACCGCCAAAGCTATGACGTGAACGTGTACCAAAATCTCTCATGCCTCCTGGTGTAGTTTGTGCTAAATTCATAAATTATTTGTTTATAGTTTTATCCAATTTAAGATTTAAATCGTAAAATATATGTATTGTACCTGGTTGTGGTAAGAATTTCGAACCTAATGATTGATTCAAATCCACAAACGATTCAGACCGTCCCACATTTAACAAAGATTCCATAGAAGCATCAAATCGCATAATCTATTTGAATAATGAAAATAACAAATTAAAAGATAATGTATTTGAATTTATGTTTAGATATTTTAAGTATTTTAAAATAAAATACAAATTAAAGGAATTCAAAAATAACAACAATGCACACTTAATGTTATACATAACACGTAATTAAAGATAAAAAATAAATAATGAACAAATATTGCTAATATATAAATATATACATATGTATGTATATTCTATTTTGGTGTATTACTTAACTATCACGCTAATTAAATAATTTCAATTGAATAAATAAAAAAATATATAGATTTTTTAGATTAGATTCTCAAATGTTCCCTATTTGTAAAAACGACCGGTTTCGGTGTTCTTTAACTTTTAGGTTTTTTTACAGACCGGTTTTATTTAAGAGGTTTTAACGAGATACTTTGTAAAGTTAATTAACATACTACTTAAAAATATTTTGATAACATTTTTATTATAATATATTCATTTATTTTTTATATTTCGTAAAAAATCTATGTAAAATAAATGCATAAAGTTAGGCGCCTTAATTATTCAAAAATGTCAAATTTGGAAGGATTTAGTACACAATTCTTAACATATATCTTATTAGGGTCCACAATTATGTAAATTAGAGATCAAATGTATGGTTTTAATGATAGGAATGAAATTATAAATGGAATTAACCAAAAAGTTTATTTATTTATTATATTTATGTAGTTACAATATTGAAATTATCATGTTGTTTAACAAATTTGCGGTTTTGGAATGATGCAAATTTAAAGCAGGTAATTTTAGACGTAAATATATTTAAAAAACAGTTTAACATATCGAGGGAATATATTCAAAACCTTCTATCTTAGAAAATACAAGTTTTCAGGAGAGCAAAAAAAAAACAAAAATTTTTTCGCTTATTTATAAGAAATGTTGAATTCTTTCCTCTTCAATTAATTTTTAAGGGCTCTACGAGATTCTGCATATAATTAATTTTTATAATTTTACATTATTGGCAATTTTATTAAAGATAGAGCGTTTTTATCTACAAAAATATTAATTTTAGAAAAATTAATATATAGAAGGTTTCGCATTTTAAATTGGATTTAATTCACGACATTGGAAATTTGTATCATGTTTTATTCATATTATTTAATAGGTAAAACAAATCAAAAGGTAGATATGTAAAAAAATTAATATTAAAAATATAGTTTTAAGTTTAATTCAGCTTTTCAGGACTTTGACTGGTTCAAAGTGGTTTTGCATTCAGAAATATAAATGTAGAGAAACTACAAACATTTCAATAAAATTGCAAAAAATATTTTTATTTGCTTTGAAATTTGTAACACAGATGTGGGCTTGTTTGCTGAATATAAAAACTCCATAATAAAAATTATTTTACGCTGAAAAAAAAACTCAAAGTAGTCAAACTTTTTGAGTGCTTGAAAATCAGACTTCACGCCTAGAATTTAGTTCATATTAGTTTAATGAATTTTTCGATTTAATGAATAGCCATGACATTAAAAAGAGAATAGTTCAATTATGATTTAAATCTTTGCTTTACATTTTATGACAAAATGACTGACCCATTAATTGAATCTCTTAAAGATTAATTGACCCAGATCATTTCTTTGTTGTAAGGACAACTCATTCAAAAATAACTAACTCAACTAGCTAAAATTAATATTGAAATAAAAAATATTGATTGTCCATCGAGATAGCAAAGTAATATCCCTCAAATAAAAATAAAACAATAATGAACACATTAAATATTGTTAAATTGTTTAGTTGATTTTGTTATTTTAAGGGAGTTAGTTAATTTATATGTGTACTTACTGTTCCAGGATTTGGTGTTTCTTTAACCGCCTTTTATTTTATAATATCGAATAAAAATTAAGTGCGATTGTTTGTTTTGAATTGATTAATTTTGGTTTTAATGGAATTTTTGTTTAACAATATTAATGTGTATCGAAATAGATTTTAGTTAGATTTATTCATTAATTGATTATTGGTTGTTGTGGTGAATTGGTGAGTAATTGTTTACATTTTCATAAGATTACATTTGTTAACATTATTGTTATTATTTTTGTTAGGTTAGGTGAATATAAAATTTGTTTTCAAAACCAATTTTTTTGTTCAGGTGAGCACAAAATACACATTGAATATTTTTGTTTGTTTTAATTTTCGTTAAAGTGAAAGCACAAAAGAGGTGAGAGAAAGAATAATTTTAGAAAAATACAATTTAGAGTTTTAGTAACAAAAAATAATACAAGGTATACAATTTCGAAAATAAATACATAGTTATTCCCAATCAGAAATAGAAAGATAAAAATAATATATTATTTGATTATAAGAATTGTGTTAATTTTGTTTTCTCTTTTTTGTGTTAAAGCATAGACAGCAGAAACTTGAAGAATTCTGCGGCTACATTTAGACAAGTTACAAAATAAGCATAAAAAAGTGTTATGAATACAATACGCACCTGGGAGAAGTTTGGTACACTGCAAGTTTTGCGCATAGTTAACGGTTGACCATGGGCAGTTTCGAGTTCTTTGACGGCTACATTTTGCCTTAAACGATCCAACGTTAATATACTTTCAACGGCCGAGACACCACGTGTATATTTTTCTTTAAAAATAATAAAAACAAAGGTAAGAAGATTATTTTATAAGATGGTAAGATGTTTCTTACCTATATAGGTTTCACCATCACTCGCAGAACAATCATCCCCACTGGCCGCCAATTGTGCCAAAGATTCACGATCCTCTAATTCTTCGGAAGCTTTGGGTATATTCGATACAACCTCATAGGTAACGCCAGTGCAGGCAATAGTATTTTCAGTCCTAACCAAACGGAATTTTTTCAAACGATCTGTTATGCTTGGACCCTTTTTAATGTTAATGCACAGACGTTTGCGCAATACCAAATCCATGGGTGCTGGATGCGATAAACGCACTGTGGTGCGCAAAATCAAATAGACACGTTCATTTGCCTCGGTCACACGATTCAAGGCAGGACTATCGTGCATCGAAGAGTCCCAACTGGATATTGCACATACATCTTTATCCAAGTGTTGTAAGATTTGTAATGTATAGAATTTGTGACCATGTTCTTTGGAGAGTATGGAATTTATACCAGCAATAGAAAATTCATCGTTAGTATTTTGAGCTGAGAGATCATCGGCGTTTAGGTTAAGGAATAAAACCGGTACATGAGGTTCCATGCCAGATGGTGGATTCCAGGAGGCCGGAGCTCCAGGTATACCTGAACCAGGTGCTGGTACTAATACCGCATTACGTTCTTCGGTCAATGACACCCACTGATGTACTAAACTCAATTCCCGCTCACGTTCTTCTTCCGTTTTCTCCTCCTTCTTGATCAGCTTTTGTATTTGCTGATCTAAATACTGGCGTCTTCTTCCTAAAGCCTCACTCCACTTTTCTCTTAATATGGTAAGATCCTCTTCTTGATACGAATCGAGAGCTCTTTGTAGACGTGAGCGCACGGTGACACTGCCAATAGCAATATTGACTATTGACTGGCAAATTATAGGCAAAGTGCCGGAATTTTGTACGGGCTTGACACGCACATGCACACGACGTTGTTGACCCTGACGCAATTGATATATACCTCCGGTTAATACCTCCGAGGGATTTGAAACTTCTACCGGTGCATATTCACCGTTATCATTTAGTTCGTGAATTTCCACCCACAACTCAATTTTACGTGACAACTCAGCCCAGCGATCCACCAACGATCGCGCCTTAGCTTGTTGTTGTTCCACCTCCCAACCCTTGGACCTGGAGAAACCAGCACTACGATGGCCCCAGACCTCAATCGAGAGAGCTCCTTCTATGCAATGTTCCAAGAATTCTTCATTTATAGTTACCGTAAAATCCTTGGTGTGTTCAAATTTAAAGATCATGTTCTGATCTCTTGGCGTAGTTTCGGCATTAATGACGGGTACAACGGTTTCCTGATGTCCCCAAAAAGTATATTGGCAAAAAACAAAATTCGATAGCGACAGTGGCAAGCCTGAGGCACACTTGATGGTGACACGACATGTTACTTGATTGGCCATGGGGTCGGGAGCATCTTCATAATCATCACGAGAGTCGGAGGAGGATTCCGATATCGATTCACACATACGATCTTGGGGCATTTGACCGGCAATACGTTGAATTTCGACCTGAAGTCGTCCAGCAACTTCACCTTGTTGACTTATAATGGGTGTATGATAATCCAATTTAACATCATGGAACAACACTTCCAAGAAAATGTTTGCAACACCAATTAAATTATGATTCTCTTGTGACTCATAGAAGGGGTCTAAAGTCTTAGAGTTTTCATTTTCCTGCAAACAAATTGCAAAATATGTAAGTAACGATGGAAGGGATTTATACAAAATATGTTGCATGATAAGATAAATAAATGGTTTATTGTTTTTTATAATATTATATGAAATTACCTCGTCTGAATCTTCCTCATCTGAGAAGGTCTCAATGAGAGGCTTTTGTGTTGCAATTAAATGAGTATAAAACAATGAAATAGAAGGAAGTGTTAGTAACATACACGTGACAGCCGGATTTTTTACAGTTTGAGGGATTTAAATAAAAGTGTGTGAAAGACTAGTCCAAGTAATACAGCATTCATGCAAATACGAGGGTACGTTGAAAAGTTGGCCCTTAAGAAATAAGTATACAGCACTCTAACAGGGATTTCGTTTAAATAAGTTTGCCAAAAATACTAAATACTTAATAAACTTCGCCATATATTACACATTTCAAGTTATACAGCCTTCCTATACAACTTTTCAAATTCCCTCGTATTGAGATCATGTAAGAAATATCCTTTTAAAATACTTACCAAACCATTTAAGACGCGTTCTTTATGCTCTTGATACATTTCTCTCATATCAATTAGTTTATTTTCCAACTTTTCCATACTCCAAATCTGACTACCCGAATTTAAACGTTTCACCAAAATGGCAGGTTCACTTACAAAAGCTCCACGCTGAAAAAAATAAAACAGAATTTAAAATATTTTAGCCAGCCTATATTCAATAAGAAAATCTTTTCTTTACCCTTCTATTGGGACTCAAATTAGCTGGAGGAATTTGTAGAGTAACAGAGAATTTAGTTTTCTTTTCCATTTCCTCGGCAAGAAAATTGGCTTCTTGAACTAAAGCATTAGCCCGCATTATATCATTTTTCAATTGACCCAGAGAGCGTTTAAACATCTCATCGCGTTCTTGAGCCCATTTTTCTACACGCATTTGCGAGGTGGGTGTATTGGGAGTAATTTTCCCTAAACGCAAGGGATCATAGGGTGTATAGGGAGCATAGGGAGTGCTGGGCGATAAAATATTGCGTAATTGTTGAAATTGTCGTTCATATTCCTGAAAAAGCGGGAAACAATAATATTAAATAAATAAACACATTTTTGTTATAAAAGTTATGCGAATCGAATCATACTTGTCTCTGTTTTTCCAATGCCACTTGCTTGTCTTCCTCGTGTTGACGTTCCAGTCGCGCAATAGCAGTTTGTATAGGATCGTTGCTTAATTCATTTTGCATTATTTCATCTCTGGCAAAATTGTAATCGATCAACTGTGCTGGCGTCTGTGGTTCAGAGTTCATATTGGCATTGGCCGATTTGGGACAATTTACACGGAAAAAGTGATGATTACCCCATAAGATACGATCACCATTAGCGATGGGTGTTTTCTCTGCAGCCGCATAGCCATTGACAAAACAGCGGGCTCCGGTAAATGGTTCCAAAAAGAGACCACCATCTTCAATGGTGATGACACAATGTTCGGGCTGAATACCTAAACCCGACAGTTGAATATCTGGTTGAGGACCACTTATGGTATGGCCACCGATTAAAGTACGTTCTTTAAGATAGTAAACTAACAACTCGTTAAGGGACGGATCGGCATTTAAATTGACTAAATAGTATTTGTTTTTCTCCACCATAATTCCACTAGCTTGGACACTAATGCCCATCTTTTCTAAAGCCTGTTGCCGCTCATTTTGTATGCGTTCAGTTTTTACCAATTTCTCCTCCCAAGTTTGAGAGATTTGTTTCATTAGATTTTCACTTTCAGCCAGTTTGTCGTTGATATCGCCGACTGGCGAACCAGTGGCATGTTTAAGCATGTTTCTGAGAGTCTCCACTTCATGACGAAGTTCACGAATGATGCGGGCATTAGGATCCTCATTGACCACAGCATGATTGACAATACGTTTAGCACGATCGGCATAACGTAAAGTAGACAAGGTTTCTTCATAATTATCAGCCGATGGTGAAATTGTGGCCACCATGACTGTGCGAGAATTACCACCCAAGTTGTCTTTCAAAAGCCACGTTAACACAGAATCACGATATGGAACAAATTTATCACCTCCACTCTTTTTACCATTCGATTGATCAGCCAATTTTGAGATAACCAAACCCAAAGTTGTAAGCGACCTAAAAAAAAGCAATTGATCAATACACAGTCTTGTTCGCCTAACTCTAATATCTTACTTGTTAATATTTGAACCTTCTTTCAAACGATCACCTACAGCACCGGTTTTAACAGCTCTTTCAGAACCAGCTAAATCCACTAAAGACATGCGTGACACCTTTTCGCCCGTCACTCCAGAGGCCTGATCAGTTAAAATCTGGGTTAATACTACTGAGAATACAGCATGAGATCTAGATGATTCGGCATTCATGTTTGTAGCAGCAACAGTACGTGACTTATTTCCCTCAGTCATAAGATTATCAATATCTTGATATGATGCCACTGCCAGCTGAGACAAACCGTCCACATAGGGACCCAATACATTGTGTTCACGCACCTTTAGCGATTGTTTATTTGGCTTAGGATCTAAGAGATCATGGACTTTTTCATTGTATATTTCCATATATGAGACTTCCACTTTGTACATAAGCTCTTGAGTGGATTTATTTGAAATGGCCGAAAATAAGTTATCACACAAACGCGGAATGATACCCTTATATTCCTGAGAGCCCATCATGGTATATGATTTACCCGAACCTATAACAAACAATAACATCGAAAACAAAAAAAAACAAAAAACATTTAGATTTAAGTTGCACAATAAAATATAATTATTTTGTGTGTATGCACTAGGGGCATACTGCACATCATACCGGTTTGTCCATAGGCAAATATGCAAGCATTATAACCTTGAAACGCATTATCCAATATATCACGACCGACACAATCGAAAACAGTCTCTTGTGAAGCAAAGTTCTCATCATTTGGATTTAATGAAAAGAAACAATGATCAAATGCAAATGTCTTGGGGGGTTTCCGGCTGTAAAGTGAACAAATAAGATGAGCATCTTTAAGATTAAAAGACATTTCTTTGGGTAACAAACCTTTCTATTTTGTCTATTGCTGGGGGGTTGTGCAGAATTGTCTGCTGTTTTTCCATTTCGACAATACATTTTGTGCCTAATTCGATTTCTGCAAGATAAAAAGATTAGAAGGGATTAAAGTTAAATGTCGATGAAAGTGTTATTTAAATGTCTTTGAAAATAAAAGTATAAAATTAAATATAAAACTATATACATACATATTCTAATATTAAATGTTAATCTTAATGGATTGTATGTTGGTCTAACAGCAAAATCATTTGTGTAGTATTTATTAAATGGCAAGGGGCGAAATATTTATGTATATACAAATATCCTTTTATTTGTCTGTTTCTTTTTCCATTATACATTCTTTTAATGCTCAATGACCGTTTTTATTTTATATTTTTATTTGAATTTTCATAATTTAACGTTCATTGAACCTGTCATTGTTATCGCAAAAACAAATTGTACTTAAGCAATATTATGTTTGCCAATTTTTGGAGAAATGTTTTATGTGTGACAGCAATCTAGGGCTGAGCATCAGACTTGTATACGCTATGTACATCCCGAATGTTTGCACTTTATTCACGAATAAAAATAAAAAAATAAAACAGGTCGTATATGTATGTATGTGGTAATATTGTCAGATTTGTTTTTCTTAACTGAAATTGTATATGAATGGCTAAATTAGAGATATCCCGAAATGTTTTTATATATTATACATTTATACAATATATGTATTTTTTCAAATCCTTATTGAATAAAAAATATACATAAGCAAAAATATTTATGTATAACACATTAATTGATTTGTGATAAATCACTTATAGGAAAAAGTTTTTTTTTATTTTTTAAATGAACATCAAATTTCATGCAATATCTTTAAACTATTTTCTAAGATATTTTGATTATTATAATTCTAAATTGTTTAATATTTCAAGTCTTTTAATATTTGGCAAGTACATCTCTGTTTCAAAGATAGCGGGCGAAATTATGGTATAGTTAAGTGAGATATTGACTTATAGAACCGAATATATTCGACTAAAAACACATTTAGCTTTATCCGAAACTAATCGAGAAAGTATGCATACTTTTATCATCAAAAGTTATATTTTTCTAAACTGAAGCTTGTTTTGTTCTAAGGAATGAAAATTATAAATTTTTAGTGGTTTAGTTAGTGGTCTCAGAAAATTACATTTTACATTATTTTCTTTCCAAATATTTTTGTTTCGGCAATTTTTTCGAGAATGCTTGCGAAAACTTTCTTATCCGAAAACATATTCGGAGGATGAGTAATCATAATCTTAAACACTTTTATGCACAAAACTTAAGAAGGATAAACAATTTAGTTCTAACCTAATGAAAGACAATAATTTCCTGTTTCTCTAAATGCGAACGAACTCTTTCGTATATTATATTGAAAACAACAAATACATTTTATACATTTTTGTTGTTTTCAATATAAATTACGAAAGAAAATGTTCGTTCGCATTTAGAGAAACGGTCAATAAGTATACTCCCGTCCAGATTACAGCATACCACTCTGCTCATGTGGATTGTTTACTCCTAAGCAAATTTTTTCCAAAACCATTCTATGGTAATAGCTTAGTGGAGGGTTCACCATTTTCTTCCAAGCTCATCCTCAATCCCGTTACCAACAGTGCTGGTACCCAACAAAGATTTTATTAGTTGTTCTCTCGAATTATGTATTCCGAGATAACTTGATTTCCAAGAATCCATGTGCTGGAAACTAATTTTTATAAGATATTGTTATGACCAGATTCTATTCCTCTCAGAAGAGGTGACTCGTAAAGTAAAAGTAAGAATATTGTTTCGATGTACGAAGACTTATCACTGTGTTATGTTTGCATGATATCATTGATGGTGAGAAAATATTTCCAAGAAATCGGTTTCTTTCCGCCACGTTCCTTGAAAAAGCCCATATAAATTTCAAAGAAAAACCACTTTTTGCAATTTTATTGATGTTTTTATAATTACTCTATCTTAAAAAAAAATAGATACCGAATTAAATTAAAATTGTCACTTTTATATCTCTCAAGCATTAGTAAGTAGCATTAGATAAAAAGTACAAATGAAAGAATTTACAAGATTTAAAAGCGTTTGAAAACTGAAAGTGGTTTCATTCCGAAAGAAATTTTCGTTTTACTTTTTCTGAAGAAGCAAAATGCGGAATTAATTACACTCCCGACCGAAATGGAATTCTGTGACAAACCTGATATATTGTAGATGAAACGTACAATAGAAGGTTTTTAAAATAGTCCCCAGATATGAGGAAATTGTACCCATGCTAAGTCTAAACTGACAGCTGTCATGTTCACAAAAAATAATTAACTTGGACATGAAGCATAAAATGAACATTATTTCTCAAACCAAATTTATGTAAAAAAAGTAGCTCAAGTGAAAATTTTCGCAAGGCACTAAAAACATGCATGAGATCATTCGCATGGTTAACTAAATTAATTTAAATTTCAATTGAAAATCATTAAGAAATTGTCAAATTTTCTTTACAATTAAAGAAAAGCCAACCATTTTTTAGTGGAACATTTTTTTTTAATTTTGTAATACTGTAAATAAAAAAATTGTTGACATGAACTTTGTTTATATGTACATGCGTATGTATTTATAAGTTGAAAAAGAAAAAAGTGTTAACTTAGGTTTTAGTCATTTGAAATTTCATTTCTTGGTAAATGGTAAAAGTAAAAATAAAGTTAAGTACCCCAACAAACCCTTCAGAAGCTGAAAACAAAAAACTTTATTTAAATCAAAGTCAAATGTTATTTATACTAGTACATACTACATATTTTGTTGTTGATTTCTTAATTTATTATTTTGGTTTAAAACAAAAAACTTGGCCTTTGATGACGACACAACACTCATTCGACCAAATGAAATGAACGGTGGTGAGCTGGTGTGGTGGTGCTTAACGAACATGAAACATGAAATGAACCTGTTTTTAGTGGCAAACAAATGATTCTTTTTTATTAATTCCTCCATTCGTCTTTTAGTTTCCATACAAAACCTACAACTTCAGGTTTTTCTTGTTAAAATATTTTATTACCATATAGATTTTAATTTTTGGTTTTTGTTTCTATTTTGGAGAATATACCAAATAAAATAATAGACTGATGGATGGATGCATAGGTTGGTTGACAAGAGATAGAGATTGTTATAACAATACTTATGGTGGACGAGTATATATGATTTAATTTTCTATTTTCATCTATTTATTACAAAAGAAGCTTTGACCTCATCGCTTAAAAAAAGTAAATATAAATTCAAAGCAGCCAAAGAGAATGAAATAATGAACAATATTAAATATATAATAACAAACAAAATACAATTGTTGGTAAATATTTATTATACAGGGTATATCAACAAGAGATATGGCTGAAAATGTTTGATATTTCGTGATGTCAAAATATAGTTGAGACAAGATTCGCCTTTCGACTTTTTTTGATTTTTAAAAAGTCGACTTTTCAAACTTCACAATTTTTGAATATTCGACTTTTTTAACTATTCGAGTTATTCGTCGTTTCATCATATTTTAATGTAAGAGATTTATATTTTTTTTGTTAAGAAAAAAATATTAAAAACCATTTATGGAGAAAACAAGTAAGAGAGCTATAATCGGCTGTGCCGAATCTTATATACCCTTCACCAAATTATACTTCAAAATACAAATTTTAAATATTTCTAGGTAAACAAAATTTTTTTATTTTTCAAAGTTGTTTTTTTAATTTTTTTTGAAAAAATATTTTTTCGAATTCATATTTTTTTTTTAAATTTTAATTTATTTTTTAAATTCCAAAATTTCTTTTTTGTTTTTAAAATTTTTTTGGTGTTAAAAATATTTTTTTCCGATTTTGACCCATTGTAGATTCAACTTACTATGGTCTTATATACGTCGTTGCAAAGGTGTTTGAAATACCTATCATTAGATATCCATATTGTCTATATTAATGACTTAGTAATCCAGATATACATAGGTCAAAAATCGAGGTTGTCCTGGTTTTTTCCTCATATCTCAGCCATTTGTGGACCGATTTTGCTGATTTTAAATAGGAAACATCTCGAAAGCATGTCTGACAGAATTATTGAAGATTTGTATCCCGAAGATATCTGGGGTCCAGACAGACGAACAGACAGACATGGCTTAATCGACTCCGCTATCTATAAGGATCCAGAATATATATACTTTATAGGGTCGGACAATTATATTGTGGAAATTACAAACGGAATGACAAACTTATATATGTATACGCTTCTCATGAAGGTGAAGGGTAGAACAATTTAGGTGCTGCTGCCATTTGTGGGACGATTTTCTTATATTTTAAATACCAACCGAGCCGGCAATATACCCGATATATTGATGTATCAATCATGTTTGTATGTTATTTGGAGCCTTCTGAAAGTTGATTTTCACATATAAACGGACATAGCTATATCGACTCGGCTATATATAACGATCCAAAATGTAAATATATATTTGATGGGATTGCAAAATAAAAATTTGGAAATTACAATTGGAATGGCCCTTTGCTACTCATGGTGAAGGGTATTAAAATATGTATATGGTTGCTAGATTTATTTTATATAAAAATTTTACAACTAAAATAAAAAAATGGAATTTATTCGTGTCTTCTACTTTTTAAACTACTCGATTTTTCGGATTTTTTGGGCTAACGTAATAAATTGATCAAATTACTTCCGAACTAAAAATTCGTTTGTTCGAACAATTGAACTATCTATCGACTTATAGAATCCTACAAAATATTTCCATTAAACATTTTTTAATAAAAATAACAAAACTTTTAAAAACACTATTATTTGTTTGTTATTTGTTTGAGCGTTTGTAACATACTTTCTAATTCTTATTATTTAGACTAAACATTGTTAGTTCTGGCTGGCTGGCTTGTTTCTCTCTTTATGTTTTGTTTATTATTAGATTATAACTTACTTTGAGTGGTTTCATTTTTATTCTAATTTGACCTATTGATGTCCACACCAACAACTACTACTATTTTGTGTTTGTGCCACAACACCGTCAAACAGTTTCAAGTCAATTTAATATTATGCCGCCTTGGCGTGTTCTTTAGCCATTTTCAATTTAATATTGCAAACATTTTTGTTAGGCCATAAAAGTACGAACGAATGTTCGTATGTATGAATAAAAACGTATGATTACATACAAATAACTGTTATGAACTACTAATTTTGTTGTTGTCTATATAACACTATAATTTGCCCTAGGACTCATGAGGAGTTTATTGTGACGCATGTAAAATAATAATGGTTCAAGAGAATTGTAAAAAAACCCTTAGCTGAGTGGAATTCGCAATGAATAAGTAATTATTTGTGGAATATTTAAAAAAAGATTTTGTTGGAAATGAAAATTAACATTTTAATTAAGAAAATGTTGCTCTTAAGGACGGAGATCAAAAAATCCTTAACACACGTTTTTCCTTAAAACTTTTAACCCAAGTATTATTTGATTTTATTTTTCGATCAAGTTACCTTTGAAAAAGATGTCAGTTATTATGTTTAATGTCAATTATGTTCATTTGTTGTTAATCTGTTTAAAATGAGCGACGAGAAAAAAGTGCGTACTAAAATTATTAAATATTTTCAACAAAACCCAACTTGGTCCTACAAAAAGTTGGCCAAACAATCAAAGGTCTGCCACAAACTGATTCTAATGTTATTAAACTGTATCGGGAGAAATTGTCCGTTGATAGAAAACCTGGTTGAGGTTGAAGGTTCATAGAACTTCGTCTATGTTAATTGTATTTTTTATTCAGCAGTAAATCGCTATTTGGTCCATAGGCTTCATTTCCAAAAAAAAATCAGTTAAATTATGTATTATTTATTCTTATAGGCTTTGTTTGGATGGAATTATTGAAATAATGTTGGTTTACTCAGCTTTGGAACCTAGGTATTGATCTTGCTACATTTGGAAATGATATAAGTACTTAATTCTGTCAAATTTTAACTAATCGTGTGGTTTTAAGTGGAACAGTACTTAAAAGGTTTTGTGCGTTAAAACTAGAGTTTCCAAAAAACCGACGAATTTCAAAACCGCGGTTTCGGTTTTAAAAAATTAAAAACCGATCGGTTTCGGTAGGTTTTGTGATGTATTAAATATCGAGTGTTATATACAGGAAAATACAGGAAAAGTTAAAAAAAAAATTAAAATTCAAAAGGATGAAGGAAAATTGGTACATTTTCTTTTAATGGTACTTTTTTAATATATTAAATTAGTTAGCTTATATATATTAAAGTTTGCTAATATGCTTCTCAATAAAGAAATAATCAAGAAAAGCAGAACTAAACCAAACTAAGGAGTACTTTTTCGTTCTTCAAATGGTACTTTTTGAATTTTCTATAATATTGAACCTATAATCAGGAAATTACTTTGATTTCAAACTTGACGGGGGTTCAATTATGGAAAATTGGTACTTTATTTTCTAATTGTACTTTTTATTATATTAAGTTATTTTACTTATGTACATAATATTTGGCAATAGTACTATTTATTTATTGTAATAGTAATAATAAAGGTAAAAAGTAGACACACATGAGTCTGAACGAGTTAGAATTCGCAAAACGTGACTTTAGCGTTACATTTCTTTTGCATTTGCAATAATAATGGGCCCAGAAATATGAAATTAGGCATGCTGAATGGGAATGCAAAATGTGGGTCTATGGTACTTTTTTATTCTAATAATAGTTTCGAATGAGCTAAAAATCCACATTACAATGAATCAATAAACTTGAAACTAGAAGCATGTTAACCTGAATTATTATTAATTCACAAAGGGAGACTTAATAGTACTATTTCTTTCTTCTAATTGGGGTATCGAAGCGCACCGGGTCAGACAGTACTCCATATACTTTTATTGAATATTTGAAAATAAATCAGCTTTGTTAAAAATACTTTACATTCTTTTTTTTTAATTAAATAAATAAACAGTCATATGAATTTTAATTGTCAGGAAATACTTGGATGAATCTTTGGATGAAAAAGCTTGTTTTTCATTTCTAAATTTTTCTATTAGAAGTAAAAACCGAAGTATAATTGTCGGTTTCGGTTTTAGGCCTTTAAAACCCGCGGTTTCGGTTTCGATTAAAACCGAACACTAGTTAAAACCATTTTCCACTTACTACTGTTTCACTCACTATCTTGTGAGCTCAAGTTCTAATATGATTTAATAATACTAACTATTTGTATCTTATTGAAGAGTTATAAATGTTGTAATTTTATAATCTATATCACTTAAAATGCAATTAAAAACCTATTTCTTGTAAATAGTAGAACTAGGACGTTCCACTCTTTATATGTGTTAACATAAAAAATTATAATGTCAAAGACATAATATTCCATTGTTGTCAATTAAACGCGCAGAGTATTCTGTCACTTACTGTATACGGTGGTGGTGGTGGTTTATTAATTTATTCCCTTATCTTTTGTTCTGTTGTTGTTTTTTTTTCCCTTAACTTTTTTCTGTTTGTTCACTTGCCACATTTTATTTTTCTCTATGGTGTTATTAATGAATCAAATTATCATTTTGACACCAGTAATAATCTATACGTTTGGAATTTATATTATACATGGTACGAGTATATTGGTTTGTCACCCATATATTTTTTTTTATAATTCTTCTATAATGTACTCCAATCATGCTCGTCTTTCTATTTGCATGTTTTTGTAAAAACTTTGATAGTGGCCTATATTAAAAAATAATAAAATACTATTTTATATAAATATGTAATATAGTATTGGTTTTCCCTATTATCGTTTGCTGTTTGGCATAATAAATTATTTTAGAGAATTCAAGGTTCAATTTACAAAATAAATATAGTTTTTTTTCTTTGGAATTGTTTTTGATAATGAATGTTGTAATAATCATTAATCATTTTGTTAACTCATTGCAAAGTCGTTTTGGTAGAAATAAACAATATTGCAATTTGAATTGAAAAATCTATAGCAATAATAATTTAGATTATTTGATAAATTAGACCACAACATTATAGAGAATATACTGAGTATGTATGTATATAGAAAAACAAAATTAAATTAAAATAACTATAATAATGTAAATGCAGCTAAGCAGTTTTCACAGCAGTGTCCAATAAAAATATGACATGCTCAGATTATGTGTGCAGTTTATGAATAAGAGGATAAAAATGAATTTATTTAATAAAACAAATGTAATAGTATGAATCTTTCGAATATAAACTATTCTAAATACATTATATGTATTCATATAACCGGTATAACCGCCGTTATTTTTAAGTTCAGCATCTATTTTCCTGGGCATGTTCAAAATTTCTACTGGGATGCTTTTTGAACTAAGTTATTTACCGGCTATTAACAGTCTGGTTTAATATTTATTCAAAACATTAGTTTTTTCATATACTCCTATTTATTGTTCACATAAAAATCAATTGTAAAACTCATATCTATCAAAAAAAAAATAGAAAAATTAAATTCTAAAATACATTATGTAATGAGTTTCATCTTTAAGAATACCGTTATTTCACTAAAACGAAGTGATTAGAAACAAGTAATAGTGCTATATTCGGCTGTGCCGAATCTTAAATACCCTTCACCAAATTATACTTCAAAATTTTAAATATTTTTAGGTAAACAAAATTTAATTTTTTTTACAGTTGTTTTTTGAATTTTTTGGAAAAAAAAATTTTTTTTTGTTTGTTATTTTAATTTTTTTTTTTAAATTTAAAATTTTTTTTTTTTTAAATTTTAAAATTTTTTTTTTAAATTTTAAAAATTTTTTTTTTTAAATTTAAAAAAATTTTTTTTTTTTAAATTTAAAATTTTTTTTTTTTAAAAAAAAAAATCTGGTTCAAAATTTTTTTTCCCGATTTTGACCCATTGTAGGTCCAACTTTCTATGGTCTTATATACGTCGTTGCAAATGTCTTTGAAATATCTATCATTAGATATCCATATTGTCTATATTAATGTCTTAGTAATCCAGATATAGGTAAAAAAATAGGTCAAAAATCGAGGTTGTCTTGGTTTTTTCCTCATATCTCAGCCATTTGTGGACCGATTTTGCTGATTTTAAATAGCAAAATTCTCGAAAGCATGTCTGACAGAATTATTGAAGATTTGGATCCCGAAGATATCTGGGGTCTTCAGAAAACTGATTTCAACAGACAGACGGACAGACAGACAGACAGACAGACAGACAGACAGACAGACAGACAGACAGACAGACAGACAGACAGACAGACAGACAGACAGACAGACAGACAGACAGACAGACAGACAGACAGACAGACGGACATGGCTTAATCGACTCCGCTATCTATAAGGATCCAGAATATATATACTTTAAAGGGTCGGAAATGAAAAATGTAGAAATTACAAACGGAATGACAAACTTATATATACCCTTCTCACGAAGGTGAAGGGTATAAAAACTATAAGTATTTGCGTATTCTATGAATTCCAACGAAACAGGCTACATGAGAACCCTGAATATTTTATTCCTTCCTTTTTATATGACTGTTATTAAATCATGTTTATTTTATAAATAATCTTGAAATGTGTAATCAAATAAGGAGAAAAATTAAAATGGTTGTTTATTTGACTTGGCCATTCAAGAAGATTCAAGTTGTGATCACGAAACCAATCAGTCACCAATTTTGATGGGTGCTTTCGGTCATTATCATGTGGAAACGTTCATATGAGAGGTATATTTTCTTCAGAATATGGTTTTATAACTGTCTCCTATTTATCCTGTGCACATGTCTATCAATAGTGATTTCTATAAGGTGTATTGGATCTACTTCATTTGAAGAAAAACAACCCTATCCCATGACATTTTCTAACACGTCTATTACAGCCTTTTAATCAAATCTTATATTAAATTTAAGGTATTGCCATTTTTTATATGAACAATTTTGAGGAATGCATGCATATCTGATTTGACTAAAAAGTATGGCAATGCTAATAAAATTGACAGTTCATAATTGAAAACCACAACCATTAGTTAAAGTTCGACAAAAATTGTTTCAGATTTAAGCTAGGTTTAACTAACAAGTATAAAACTGGCTCTTAATAAAATAAAAAAAAATTATAGATGAGTTTAAATATTTAAAGAAATATTTTTCGATAAAAATATTATTTTATTACCCTGTCCTAGATAATGTCATACGCTATCATTTGGAGAATAGTAAAAAAATATTACTTTTTTATATTCCTTGTTATGACCACCATTTTAAATTTTATTCAAATTGGTAAATCTTTCTTTAAACTCGATTTAATTTTCGCTTGAAATTTTCTGGCTTTTACTTTATTTAAAACTTTCATGATGATAAAAAATAATATATAGTCTTTATAGCTGGCTTTTTGGTTTCAACAAAACAAAGTTACATTTTTGTTTAATTTCTTTTTGAGAAATATTAGCTTTGTAAGTAAGATTTAAGTTGTGTACACTTTTGCAACGATTACTTTTGGCATTTTGTTAATTAAGCTCTTTTTTATGACCGTAATTTATAAATATTTCATATTTATAAAGTTTGATAACAACCAGTTATCAAATAATTGTAAAAAATACAAAATAAAAAAAATTAATGCAAAAAAAGTACTACTTATATTCGTCTGGTTTGAATTTTTAAAATCAAATTCTCTGATACAAGTTAATTGTGTTTTAATTTGTGGGAAGAACACTAAGAAATAACAGTTTCACTAAAGCAATACACTTCTTAATTCATGAGTCAGATTTAGTAATACTAAAGAATTAAATGTTTGCCAAGATTTTTATTACTCCAAAAACCAGTTTAAATAAAATATTTTCTGATCGATAGAATACAAACATATAGAAAATCTTTTTCTTTTACTGTGATATTGATTGTGTTAATAAATTGTTAAAAGCCTAATCTGAAAATAATTTAAATAAATTGTTAAACTATGTTTCAGCTTATATTTAGGTGACTCAGCAACTACTTTACAAAATAAAATTTTATCCGAATACCGAATATTCCGATTAGGCCGATAATTACTATGTAATGTATAAGATAATAAGTTAATATGTATTATGTTAAGCATCTCAGTTTCTTTAAGATCTTATAATTTCAATCGTATTAAGTCGATCTATTATGTGTGTGTGTTAATTTTTTTCATTTTAAATATAAATTATTCTGTTTTTGTCACACAGAGATAATAGTTTTGGTTGTTGCAGTCCAATTTATTGATTATCAAATGATTCACTCTAATTTGGGTGACAAAAATTCGGTTACTTAAATCGTAATTCATCTTCGTCAACTGTTTTTAAGTTTCAAGGAATCAAAAATACAGTGTAAGACAAAAATGTGTAAATGATGGTCATATATTTACACTTTGTGACACCATTTTTAAAGTGCAATGTTTATAAAGAAACGTTTTGTGTTTTTTTAAACAATATTTATTAAGGATATTTTAGGACTAAATAAATAAAATATTTCCTTAATTATACTCCAGAATCTAAAAAAAATAACTGCAACCCATTTACACACTTTTGGCGCAGATTACTAAAGTAACTTTTTTAGTACTTCGAATAACCTGCTTTCGCGTCAATGGCAGCCTGAATTCTGGAGGGCATACTCTCCACCAGTTTGCGACACTCTTCTTGCATTATAGATCCCTAGATATCATGGGAGCGCTCCTAGAGCTGAGTTATGTTTCTAAATGCATTTTGATAATTATAAACGCGACGTTTTAGAATTCGCACCAAATTCTCAATCGGATTTAAATTCTGATATTGTGGGAGTCAATCTAGCAATGTAATTTTGGCGGTTTTTAAAAAATTAAGCGTCTTTTTAGACTTATGTTTGTTGTCGTTATCTTGTAGTATCACAGTGTTATCAATTTGTCCACGCCAATCATTCAGACTATCCACATCTGTTGTCTTGATAATGTCTATATACATTTCTGCATTCATATTACTACCAATTTTATGGAGTTTTCCTACACCTTTCGCAGAAAAACAACCACAAAATTGCAATATTCCACCACCATATTTCATAGTCGTCATAAAATAACGGTCTTTTAATGGCGCATTTCGTTTTTGGTAGTCAGATTTTGGTCCATCAGTTCTAAAATGGTTAATTTTCGATTCATCTGTACAGATAACTTTTTCCCAATCATCAAAGGTCCATTTCTTAAAAAAATTTACAAATGTTAGTCGAAGAGACTTGTGTCTTTCAGTTAAACGAGGTTTTTTAACAATCTTTATTGCATAAAAACCACATCTTTTGATTTCTCTAAGAGATGCACGTTTTGAAATCTTAATTTGGTAGCATGAAGATAGTTTTGGTTGTACCTCACGGGGACTATTTTCTTCTCCTGATGCAACTAGACGTTATACAGTGAGACCATCTTTTAACAATAGAATTGAATTCCGTCCACAAATTGGTGCTGGAAAAGCCAAACCACATATATTCGCTATGTTCTCAACAGATTAAAAGAAATATTGAATTTGGTGGATATTTTTCGATGGGAGATACCATTTTTCAGCTGCTCGGTAACAGAATTTGCAACTTCGGTGATAATCTTCTTCATATTCAATATTCCTTAAAGAATTGTAAATTGTTAACTAGTAACATGTTTTAACTAACTGTCATTAATGAAATTGATTAAAATTGTTCTTTTTCTAAATAATAATAACAAGTTTATTTAACTTTAAAGAAAATGCGACAAAATTGTGTAATTCAGTTTTTAACTTTTTGATATCCTGGTATTTAAATGCCATTACTTGAAATTAATTTTTTTGTATTGCTATACTTCACTAATCATGATCTTCATATTGTGTAAAAAATATTGTCAGATTGGTAAATGTTGAGCATAAAAATTCAAATTATAGATATTTCCAAATTTATTTACACATTTGTGTCTCGTACTGTATATGGAATCACAACGAATCTGTATTCCCGAAATTTCTCGATAAAAATGTTCCGGTATTTTCTAAAATATTATTCAGGGAACTTCACAGGAAATTTTTCCCGATTAGGATCCCAAAATATAGTAGAAAAATTTCTTTTTGTAAAATATTACTACATTATTTCTAAGAAAGCTTAGGTAACTTCCCATATTATATATAAAAAGCTGCTACTATTACAATAAATTGTAATTGTAATGGTATCAGAAAAATGTGTTATGGAGAGGGATAGTGGTTGTAAACATTTCATTTAATTTAAAATATGGCTCAGTGGCGGTGACCAATGCATTTAGAAAAACAATGAATTTAGAAAATTTTGTGAATTGTATAATCGAGCTGAGAAACGTGGCGTCATTAGTTTTTCCCCTCTAGCTCTAGTTTGAAGTATAACGATATTTATTATTTGTTTCGAATTTAATTTGTAGGGACCTTTATTAATTAATCGGAAATCAATACAACTTTCGAATTTATTTTTTAACTGTAGCCCACTGAAAGCTTTGGTCAAATATAACGAACTAGTTGTCACTCAATTTATTCCAGTTATCGTCTTATAAAATCTAAAAATCTCGAAAATAAATTAAACAATATGACACAGTAGACTATCAGATATATTCAGATAAATATGAAATCAAATATATTTTTATTTCAAACTGAGAGTCAACTAATTTCTTTATTTAATAGATTCTGCAAAAAAAAAAACACGTCCTAATCCGAGACAAGACCAAACTTTTCTTATTTTTTTCATATTATACTTGACCTGTAGCGCACCCTCTATACATGGTAAAGGCCATCTTTAAATATCTATTAGTTTTCTAACACAGTTATTGTATTGTAAAATCGTTTCTAATTTAAATTTCCTGAATAATTTTTTTTCCTTATAAAAGTTTTGGCCGAATACCGACATATTCCTGAAAGTAGCCTATTCTTAGCTAAATCAAAATTTAAATAAATATTTAAAGCGAGCTGTGTTGCCGAAACAATGCGAAATTTGAAAATTCATATCTTGATTTAGGAATCAAGTAAACTGCACGTAATTGTAGTGTGTAACACATTGCGATTGATCCGACCGAATTGACACGATTAGTCTTAGATTTGACTTTTAAAATTTAGAGCATAAAATTAGAATGATGACATACATTTTTTTAAGCTATATACTTTATTAATTTATTACTGAACTTTGGTATAGATCACTCAAAACTGGTTTACTATTATTATGCAATGAATAAATAATTTGTAAATTAAACATGTTTTTCATACATAGATAGTATTCTAGGCGTTAGAAATTAATAATAAAAATTAATCACGTTTTGTTCAAGTTATACGTATTTATGATTAAATGGTCATACACAAAGTACTTAACTCCATACATAGCTGGATAGATTTTCACATATAAATTATCAAAACTAATGAGATACATTACGATCAATATGGTTCTTGTATAGAAAGACTTTTTATGTTTTCAAATATTTTAATATTCAGACGACACTTTGTCGACTAATAAACATGATTTTGTTGTTTATTCTTTTCATATAAAAAAAGCATATTGTACATTTCCATACATACATAAATACATATTTTATGTGCATTAACATAGAATACATATGCGCAATAACAACAATGGTTAGTTAGATATGTTGATATACCTGTAATCATAGTATATTTTATTACCTTCTTATTTGTTGTTGTTAGTATGCAATTTTTACCTATACTTTTCATATACAAATCACAAGACCTTTAGTTTAGTTTAATTGTACTATGTACATATTCATGTATATAAAAAATTCATATTCGTAAGTATATAAAACAACAATTATATAAAAGTTGTTTGCATCTACCACAATGTAAAAATTATTTTCTGCTTACTTTGTTGTTGCTGGAAATAGGTAAATATTTATATATTTATTATAAAATCCCAAGTGTTTTGTAGTAGAATTCCCCTATTGTCACACAAAAAAAGTAGTAGAATCAAAAAAAAAAAAAAATGGAAAATAGTAAAAGTTTAATGTTAGAAGTACATGCGTGTGTGCTTTTTGTATGTATGTATGTAACTGGTATATGTATACAGTGTACTCTCTCTAAAGCGGACACGTCCCAAAAAAATTCTTTGGAATTATTTTCTACTCTGAATAGCGGACACCTCTCAAAACCGAACAAATTTGACAGTCCCTTAGGTGTCCGCTTATGAGAGAGTACACTGTATATGTACATATGTATAGTACATATGTATATTTAATAATAAATCTTTTATTACTCTCCACAAACTTTATGTTTTTACGAATGTACTCTGTATTCAGCTTTATTTGAATTTCTTTTGTTTGAAACAAAAAGTTTTTTTTTATTATTTGCTCAAAATATAATTGTCACACAAAGTGAAAACAAAAGAAATGGTATGAAAATATAAAGAAATTTTCCCTAATTTTTTGAGAATTTCATTTTAAACCCCTATTTGAATTTGCAGAAGTTTCAACCAGAATTTCCCTCTGAATATGAAGAATTTGCAATATCATCGTCTGTCATAATAACTGGATATTTGTTTAGATTTTCTTGAATTTAGTAGATAAATTTTATTGTTGTTGTAGCAGCAGTGTTTGCTGAGTTGACAATTTAATATAAAAATGTAGATACATATAGTCGAAGCTCGGTATAACGAATGAACAAATATACTATACAAATTACTAATCGTTTTTAAATCACACGTGTCACAAAGCCTGTTCTGTAAATCACACATTTTAGTATTTTTCGATGTGATTTTAAATATCTGAAATCACAAGGAAACATTGTTCAAAATAAATATTTTTCGTCAAATGAATTATATTTGTTACTCTACAAGCACCTTTGAATATTCCAACTGCTAAATGAGAAATTGAAAATTACAAAAATAAACTAACTTTTTACAGCAGAATTGTAATTTTACTACATAAATGATTAAAAAACACATCAAATTATTCATTTAAGCAATCTATTACAAATTTCCCAGCAAAGTGTTTACAAAAATAAGCAAATTATTTGAAATCGACACACACTTATGGTCTTTATACCATTTATTAAATGTTACCCATACCCTCATAATGTGTTGCATTTTTAACGATCACAATAGAACAAACATGATTACCATTTATGCAATTTTCTTTTCTGTACCTTCTAAATATTATAAAACTATACTTTTTGCTTACATAAACATGTAGCATATATTCAGGGTTTTAGGGTAACATTATTAGAAAAGAACACGACCAAACTAATTTTTTTTCAGAAAAGGACATAAAGAAGGGTAAAAGGCAGAATAAATGCATCATTTATGCCAGAAAAGAAAACACCATTAGCTGAACGGTTTAAAATTACACAATTTCAAATATGTTTGTGCACAGAACAACTTTTTTGTGATTTCAAATCACTTTGATAAATCGTGATTTTCAGAACAGGCCCATATATAAAGATTATTCGCTTCAAACACTTTAAATAGATTTAGAAATTTTTTAATACATATGCAAAATCAGAAATTTATTGACAATTTGAAAATATAAACCTGGAATATTAAAATATATATTAACATCGCTATGGATACAATTGGCCATCAACTATAGACTAAACGCTGGAGGCTTATTGTCTGGTAATTACTCTGATCTTAGAATATTGTGAAGGTATGCATACCGAGAACTTTCTTTGATATATACCTATTCTCCTTAAATATATGGCTATTTCGCTTAGTATAGTCTACCCACCTGAAGGTCGAAATCGATATCGTATATAGAATTTATAACCTAATTATTATAAGTAAACTTTAATACTTTTTCAATACTATCTTAAATAAAATATCTGTCTTCTTTAGTTTTTTTCTTCGATAGATAATTCCGTAATACACCATTAATAAAATAAAATTAAATGTCACAACATTAAATTGGTTAAAGACCTTCATAAAAATCTGTATTAAAAAAAAATCGCAACTACAGAACTTTAAGTTTTATTTAGTTGTTTCCTCCTCCTGTAAAGTAAGGAAAATGTTAGTTAGGGCCTTTCTATATTAAGGTAGCGATACAATACATTATGACTTTGGGCTAGAAAGTCAACTAATGGGGTAGAAACATTAAAATTTATTCTGAAATACGAATAAGACTGGGTGAAAATCAGCACTATCCTCCGGATTCTATAATTTGAGTTCTCCTATCGTGGCTACCTATTTAAAGTAAACATTCGTAAACGATAAAAATAAATGTTTTTTGTCTTATAAAAAAAAAATTTAATATAATGTTTTGTTTCTTAATTTTAAATAGGAACATTTGTGAATTATTAAAAGCTGATAACTAATTTACTTGTATTTAAAATTTAATAAAAAATCATGTATACAAAAATAGAAATTTAAAAATTTTCCCCACATGACCGCAAAACCGAAAAAAAAAATTATTTTGCCTCACATTTTATTCAACGTATACTTGTAAGATAAAATCGCGAAACTAATTTACAAAGTAGACAGTATGACAACATCATTTGGAAAAAATTTGCCAAAGCAGAAAAAATTTTACTCTAAAAACACAGATTCGAAACATGATCATTTATTTCTGCCAGATACCTTTCAAGTTTAAACATTTTTTTTACCAAAAAAATATAATAATTTACTTTTAAAAGGTTTTTTTTAATAGTCTCTCTCACTCTTCTTCAATGCCTCTTAGCAGTTCTCTTTTTGTCAATCTCTCTGTCAGATCAGTTTTATTTTTCGTTCATTAACATCATAACATATAATAAACGTGTGATACCCCCTCCCTATTACTCGTTCTCCACTAGCTAACCTACCTTAGTAGAGTCATCGTAGTGTGTTGAGTTTTAAAAAGTTTAACAGAAAAAATATATAATATTCATAACTCAGCTGCTTATCAATGTGACTCATTTTTTCGCCAGTTAAGCTCCCCAGTACAATTTGCTCTTCGTTAAATGACTACATGTACATATGTATAGGGGATGGCCAAAATGTCAAGACAATATTAAAGTTGTGGGAAAAATCGTTATTTAATTGAAGATTTTACAAATCTTTTAATACTTTGTAAACTTTACCTATGCTTTATTTAAATTACTAGTAATAGGTGCTGCTTAAGAGGTTTATAAGCATTTTTGTTGGAATTCAAGTATAATAACAATTATAATTCCAACCTTATGTCCAGTGTCAAGCAATTTAATTATATTTATACATATTACACTTTATATCGATCTTTTTTTTTTAATTTTATTCAAATAATTGAAATTTTTAAATTAATTTTCTCATCATCAAGGTGTATTAACAAGGTGAGTGCATAAAATCAGCTGTTTCTTAATTCGCTGTGGTTTTATGTACACTATATGTCAAACTTTGTTTATGTTTACATTTGTTATTGTAAATAACATAGTAATATTTTAATTCGCCTTGATTTTGACATTTACCGTACATTTTAACAAAAACAAATTGCCTGTTGTTTTTGCATTGTTGTATTTGTTGCCGGGACGCACTCACCTTGTTAATACGCCTTGCTCATCATCAACTCATACGTAATGTCATATTATCTAAAGCCAACTTTCATTATTTAAAGCCTTTCTTTAAATATAAATATTTGTTAAATTACAGCAAATGCATTCGTTATATTCAATTATTCTACCAAAAATTATTCGAATTATTTGTTATTGAGAAATGTTAAGTACTTTATTTAAAAATGCCAAGGGCTAGAACTAAATGTCCTCTCTAACATGGTCACCACCTGTCGCATAAATATGAAATTGTTGCTTTACTTGGGTGTCTCTATTTGTTTAATTTATTTATTCCTTTACTTTGCTTTGCGTTTTTTTTTATTTTTAATGGCGTTTTATGGTAATGAAATTTTTTGTTTTGTATTTTATTTTACAATTGTTGTGTAAAATTTGTTTTGTTTTTTTGCTTTGTAGTTTATTTTGCAATTGTTTTTCATTGTTGTGCAAAAAAAAAAACAAAAATGAAGAAAAAATAAAACTAAATAAAAAAATAAATACAAAGTTATGATTTAACTGATATTTAACTTGAAGTTGCTCATTCACGACTACAAGTATAGTCGTAGACAAATGTAATGTAATGTTTAATATTTTGTTTTTATTATACATATTTAACTTATTTTTAGTAAAAATATTCGTAAAAAATCTATGACGAGTATATTTCCTTAAAAGTATTTATTATTGTTTTTTGCTTTTTTGCTCAGCTAATAAATGACGTTATGAAATATTATTGTACATTTATTTTGTTGTTATTAAATACATCTACTACTACTACTCATAAACAAACTACTACACTGCTGTTGTTGTGTAGTGTGTCTGTGATTTAATGTTACAATTATAAACTCATTTGAAATTTGTTTGTTTTTTTTATTAAATTTTGAGTCAAATTTTTAAACGTACAAGTTGGTGAAAATAATTTGTGCATATATTTCAAGTTTGTAGAAATGGAATTTTATAAAAATATTGTTATGTTTCTTTAAGTTTTCTGTTATATAATTCTTGTGTTTTCAGTTTTTGTGGTCTAGAAAACCAGAAGAAAGTTTAATTTTGTTTATTACTTATTTGAAATGTTTTTTTTATACATTATGGTTTAATCTTGTTTTTATTTCGGACTAAGAATACTTTCTAAAACACATTAAATAAAGTTTTTGATGCCTTAGATTTGACTTAAATACAAGAAACTGTTTTAAATATCTAAAGGCTTGTGCAGACTCTGCAGTGATAAGTATTATCTACCCTTTTGTGGAATTTGGTTATGATTAGTCCGTTGGTTGGACCACAGGAGGAATAAAACTGCGTACAATATAAAGGTATTGTTGTTATCTGTAAAATGTCTGGATACAACATCGTGTTGATGGAGTTAGCATTAAGAATGGAAACAATGTGTCCATATGCCCAATATGTGGTTAGGGTTTCAATGACCCACCCCCCACATATTTAACTGTCTAGTCAGCAATATTTCACTACGTCCGTAGGATTTATGTTCTCATCGTGCAGAAGTAGCACAATTTATTGGAATTGATCTACATGCAGAAATTCCAGATTAAATATTGCAAAATTCTATATGCTGTCATAACAACATAAATATATCGAATACAGCGCAACGAGAGTTAGCTTCATAGATGACAATTAAATAGGTAACTGAGAGCCAAAAACCTAAGTCTGTTATTAAAAAACTAATACACGAGAAAGTATTGCTATGTGTTTTGTTATTGTATCATCCTAATATCTATTTTATTTTGTTATTGTATCACATAAATATGTGAAAATAGAGAGATTTCATACTCTATTCTTTCTATGTATTTATTATAAGCTTAGCTTACGTTACCACCTGAAGGTGCCAAGCGAGTTACTGATCGATCCAAGATGAGAAAATAAAGTTGGTGAAGGAGGCTTCTTTGTTTAAGTCTATAGGCAAAATCCTCTATCACACTATCTGACTTTTGCAGTGCTCTTTTTATTTGGATATTTCTGTTATCAAACGTTGTTAAATACACGTTATCTAACTAATATTTGGTGATACATATTCCGTCAGTTTATTACAGCATTGGCCACCAACCATTTGATTCCGAAGCCTGTTTTTCGATATTGTGCTTGTTTTTTGAGATAGCATGCATAATGAAACATAAAATCTATGGTGGTTTGGAAAAACTATGTGACTCCATTTTTTGAAAACACGAGAAAAACACATTTAAAGTTTTAAATATTTTTCACTAATTATTTAATATGAATTTATGTTATTATGTATGCGCATTAAATAAAACATAATTTTAAATAATGTTGAAGATTTCTGGTTCCATTGAACTCAATTTTGGACATTAGAACCGAAAATCGATGTCAGTTACCTTCTTTTTTTCGAAAAATGGAGTTAACAGTTTTTTCAAAAAATATTTTTTCCATTTATTCTTATAAACGTATCAAAAATGAATCGAGTTTTTTTCTTGTTTTAGGTTCAAAATTTGAAACCAAGACACGAATTTCGATCTGACAGAGTGTTATCTCAATTTTCGCAAAAAGTGGAGTTACCTAGTTTTTCCAAACGACCACAGAAATATGGTTGATGTCCACAATTTTATAATTTTAACGAATTTTGCGTTTGGGCTTTATATGAGAGCTATGATTATGTACCGATCGTCATAAAACTTGGTAGTGTCATTTTTACTAATATAAGACTTATTTACATATATTTAACATATTCATGAGGGCTACACCTTTATACCGGAAGGACATTTGTATGGAGGCTAGTTGAAATCATGGACCGAGTTTACCCATTTTCGATAGAATTTATCATTGGACTAAAAAAGCTTATGTGCAAAATTTTATCGAATTATCCCCCACTATGGTAGTCTAGGGTTTTTTTGCTTCGTTTTGCACCACATAACAAGATTTTTTCGTTTCTTCAAAAGCTTTACAACTTTTGATTAATTGTACACAATATTATGTGTGTGAAGATAAATTCGAATTTATATAGCAAAGACAAAAACCACTTTTTTTTAACAGTACGTAATAAGTCGCTAACAGCGTTCTGTTACATGATAACAGAGCACTGTTAACGATGAAAAAGTTACACAAATCAAATAAAATCTTAAAAAAGTTAAATACAGCGATTTATTTTAACAATAATTAGGAATTTTGTAAAACAATATGTAATAATGCTAAATTACTTACCACATAACACACTAAATGTATTTATGATGCAGAAATATTAAGCGAAAAATATACATGCAAATTAATTTCTTTATGGGGTATGTGTGTTTTATGGATAAACTAGATATAGTACCACTATCTCACTATATACGATTAGTAGCCAATAAAACGCCATATCGAATTCTGGTAGTGGTACTTCTGAAATAATTTCAGAACAGAAATAAATTAAGTTAAAAAATTAAAAAACTGTAATTTTTAGTGATTCTCTGAGGGATGAGTGGCCACTATGGAAAAATAGGATATAGTACCACTATCTCACTATATAAGATTAATAGCCTAGAAAACACCCTATAGAATTCTGGTAGTGGTAGTTCTGAAATAATTTCAGAACAGAAATAAATTAAGCTAAAAAATTAAAAAAGTGTAATTTTTAATGTTTCTCTGAGGGATGAGTGGCCACTATGGAAAAATAGGATATAGTACCACTATCTCACTATATAAGATTAATAGCCTAGAAAACACCCTATCGAATTCTGGTAGTGGTAGTTCTGAAATAATTTCAGAACAGAAATAAATTAAGCTAAAAAATTAAAAAAGTGTAATTTTTAATGTTTCTCTGAGGGATGAGTGGCCACTATGGAAAAATAGGATATAGTACCACTATCTCACTATATACGATTATTAGCCTAGAAAACACCCTATCGAATTCTGGTAGTGGTAGTTCTGAAATAATTTCAGAACAGAAATAAATTAAACTAAAAAATTAAAAAACTGTAATTTTTAGTGATTCTCTGAGGGATGAGTGGCCACTATGGAAAAATAGGATATAGTACCACTATCTCACTATATAATATTAATAGCCTAGAAAACACCCTATCGAATTCTGGTAGTGGTAGTTCTGAAATAATTTCAGAACAGAAATAAATTAAACTAAAAAATTAAAAAACTGTAATTTTTAGTGATTCTCTGAGGGATGAGTGGCCACTATGGAAAAATAGGATATAGTACCACTATCTCACTATATAATATTAATAGCCTAGAAAACACCCTATCGAATTCTGGTAGTGGTAGTTCTGAAATAATTTCAGAACAGAAATAAATTAAGCTAAAAAATTAAAAAGTGTAATTTTTAATGTTTCTCTGAGGGATGAGTGGCCACTATGGAAAAATAGGATATAGTACCACTATCTCACTATATAAGATTAATAGCCTAGAAAACACCCTATCGAATTCTGGTAGTGGTAGTTCTGAAATAATTTCAGAACAGAAATAAATTAAGTTAAAAAATTAAAAAACTGTAATTTTTAGTGATTCTCTGAGGGATGAGTGGCCACTATGGAAAAATAGGATATAGTACCACTATCTCACTATATACGATTATTAGCCTAGAAAACACCCTATCGAATTCTGGTAGTGGTAGTTCTGAAATAATTTCAGAACAGAAATAAATTAAGCTAAAAAATTAAAAAAGTGTAATTTTTAATGTTTCTCTGAGGGATGAGTGGCCACTATGGAAAAATAGGATATAGTACCACTATCTCACTATATACGATTAGTAGCCAATAAAACGCCATATCGAATTCTGGTAGTGGTACTTCTGAAATAATTTCAGAACAGAAATAAATTAAGTTAAAAAATTAAAAAACTGTAATTTTTAGTGATTCTCTGAGGGATGAGTGGCCACTATGGAAAAATAGGATATAGTACCACTATCTCACTATATAATATTAATAGCCTAGAAAACACCCTATCGAATTCTGGTAGTGGTAGTTCTGAAATAATTTCAGAACAGAAATAAATTAAGCTAAAAAATTAAAAAGTGTAATTTTTAATGTTTCTCTGAGGGATGAGTGGCCACTATGGAAAAATAGGATATAGTACCACTATCCCACTATATACGATTATTAGCCTAGAAAACACCCTATCGAATTCTGGTAGTGGTAGTTCTGAAATAATTTCAGAACAGAAATAAATTAAGCTAAAAAATTAAAAAACTGTAATTTTTAGTGATTCTCTGAGGGATGAGTGGCCACTATGGAAAAATAGGATATAGTACCACTATCTCACTATATACGATTAGTAGCCAATAAAACGCCATATCGAATTCTGGTAGTGGTACTTCTGAAATAATTTCAGAACAGAAATAAATTAAGTTAAAAAATTAAAAAACTGTAATTTTTAGTGATTCTCTGAGGGATGAGTGGCCACTATGGAAAAATAGGATATAGTACCACTATCTCACTATATACGATTATTAGCCTAGAAAACACCCTATCGAATTCTGGTAGTGGTAGTTCTGAAATAATTTCAGAACAGAAATAAATTAAGCTAAAAAATTAAAAAAGTGTAATTTTTAATGTTTCTCTGAGGGATGAGTGGCCACTATGGAAAAATAGGATATAGTACCACTATCCCACTATATACGATTATTAGCCTAGAAAACACCCTATCGAATTCTGGTAGTGGTAGTTCTGAAATAATTTCAGAACAGAAATAAATTAAGTTAAAAAATTAAAAAACTGTAATTTTTAGTGATTCTCTGAGGGATGAGTGGCCACTATGGAAAAATAGGATATAGTACCACTATCCCACTATATACGATTATTAGCCTAGAAAACACCCTATCGAATTCTGGTAGTGGTAGTTCTGAAATAATTTCAGAACAGAAATAAATTAAGCTAAAAAATTAAAAAACTGTAATTTTTAGTGATTCTCTGAGGGATGAGTGGCCACTATGGAAAAATAGGATATAGTACCACTATCTCACTATATACGATTATTAGCCTAGAAAACACCCTATCGAATTCTGGTAGTGGTAGTTCTGAAATAATTTCAGAACAGAAATAAATTAAACTAAAAAATTAAAAAACTGTAATTTTTAGTGATTCTCTGAGGGATGAGTGGCCACTATGGAAAAATGGGATATAGTACCACTATCTCACTATATACGATTATTAGCCTAGAAAACACCCTATCGAATTCTGGTAGTGGTAGTTCTGAAATAATTTCAGAACAGAAATAAATTAAGCTAAAAAATTAAAAAACTGTAATTTTTAGTGATTCTCTGAGGGATGAGTGGCCACTATGGAAAAATAGGATATAGTACCACTATCTCACTATATAAGATTAATAGCCTAGGAAACACCCTATCGAATTCTGGTAGTGGTAGTTCTGAAATAATTTCAGAACAGAAATAAATTAAACTAAAAAATTAAAAAACTGTAATTTTTAGTGATTCTCTGAGGGATGAGTGGCCACTATGGAAAAATAGGATATAGTACCACTATCTCACTATATAAGATTAATAGCCTAGGAAACACCCTATCGAATTCTGGTAGTGGTAGTTCTGAAATAATTTCAGAACAGAAATAAATTAAGCTAAAAAATTAAAAAACTGTAATTTTTAGTGATTCTCTGAGGGATGAGTGGCCACTATGGAAAAATAGGATATAGTACCACTATCTCACTATATACGATTATTAGCCTAGAAAACACCCTATCGAATTCTGGTAGTGGTAGTTCTGAAATAATTTCAGAACAGAAATAAATTAAACTAAAAAATTAAAAAACTGTAATTTTTAGTGATTCTCTGAGGGATGAGTGGCCACTATGGAAAAATGGGATATAGTACCACTATCTCACTATATACGATTATTAGCCTAGAAAACACCCTATCGAATTCTGGTAGTGGTAGTTCTGAAATAATTTCAGAACAGAAATAAATTAAGCTAAAAAATTAAAAAACTGTAATTTTTAGTGATTCTCTGAGGGATGAGTGGCCACTATGGAAAAATAGGATATAGTACCACTATCTCACTATATAAGATTAATAGCCTAGGAAACACCCTATCGAATTCTGGTAGTGGTAGTTCTGAAATAATTTCAGAACAGAAATAAATTAAACTAAAAAATTAAAAAACTGTAATTTTTAGTGATTCTCTGAGGGATGAGTGGCCACTATGGAAAAATAGGATATAGTACCACTATCTCACTATATAAGATTAATAGCCTAGGAAACACCCTATCGAATTCTGGTAGTGGTAGTTCTGAAATAATTTCAGAACAGAAATAAATTAAACTAAAAAATTAAAAAACTGTAATTTTTAGTGATTCTCTGAGGGATGAGTGGCCACTATGGAAAAATAGGATATAGTACCACTATCCCACTATATACGATTATTAGCCTAGAAAACACCCTATCGAATTCTGGTAGTGGTAGTTCTGAAATAATTTCAGAACAGAAATAAATTAAGTTAAAAAATTAAAAAACTGTAATTTTTAGTGATTCTCTGAGGGATGAGTGGCCACTATGGAAAAATAGGATATAGTACCACTATCCCACTATATACGATTATTAGCCTAGAAAACACCCTATCGAATTCTGGTAGTGGTAGTTCTGAAATAATTTCAGAACAGAAATAAATTAAGCTAAAAAATTAAAAAACTGTAATTTTTAGTGATTCTCTGAGGGATGAGTGGCCACTATGGAAAAATAGGATATAGTACCACTATCTCACTATATACGATTATTAGCCTAGAAAACACCCTATCGAATTCTGGTAGTGGTAGTTCTGAAATAATTTCAGAACAGAAATAAATTAAACTAAAAAATTAAAAAACTGTAATTTTTAGTGATTCTCTGAGGGATGAGTGGCCACTATGGAAAAATGGGATATAGTACCACTATCTCACTATATACGATTATTAGCCTAGAAAACACCCTATCGAATTCTGGTAGTGGTAGTTCTGAAATAATTTCAGAACAGAAATAAATTAAGCTAAAAAATTAAAAAACTGTAATTTTTAGTGATTCTCTGAGGGATGAGTGGCCACTATGGAAAAATAGGATATAGTACCACTATCTCACTATATAAGATTAATAGCCTAGGAAACACCCTATCGAATTCTGGTAGTGGTAGTTCTGAAATAATTTCAGAACAGAAATAAATTAAACTAAAAAATTAAAAAACTGTAATTTTTAGTGATTCTCTGAGGGATGAGTGGCCACTATGGAAAAATAGGATATAGTACCACTATCTCACTATATAAGATTAATAGCCTAGGAAACACCCTATCGAATTCTGGTAGTGGTAGTTCTGAAATAATTTCAGAACAGAAATAAATTAAACTAAAAAATTAAAAAACTGTAATTTTTAGTGATTCTCTGAGGGATGAGTGGCCACTATGGAAAAATAGGATATAGTACCACTATCTCACTATATAATATTAATAGCCTAGAAAACACCCTATCGAATTCTGGTAGTGGTAGTTCTGAAATAATTTCAGAACAGAAATAAATTAAGCTAAAAAATTAAAAAGTGTAATTTTTAATGTTTCTCTGAGGGATGAGTGGCCACTATGGAAAAATAGGATATAGTACCACTATCTCACTATATAAGATTAATAGCCTAGAAAACACCCTATCGAATTCTGGTAGTGGTAGTTCTGAAATAATTTCAGAACAGAAATAAATTAAGTTAAAAAATTAAAAAACTGTAATTTTTAGTGATTCTTTGAGGGATGAGTACTACTATCTCACTATATACGATTAGTAGCCTAGAAAACACCCTAAAAAATTAAAGAAAAACAATTTAATTTATTTTCAAAATAAACTTTTAGATTTATTTAATTTAGATTCGCTGCAAAACATACATTGATAATTTTTATTATTGTAGTAGTAGTCTGAACAGCCATCACAGATAGTCCTCTTACAGATTGAACACACCCATTTTGCTTCTCTAATATCACCTCCACAATGTACACATATTTGTTCAATATCGTCAGTGTATTGAAAAAGTATATTTTTTATATTTTCTCGAAAATGTTTAGGGTTGTCAAGATCAGTTAGCTTTTTGTTTTCCAGTATTGCATTTACGAACAAGCAAATGTATACGCCACAGTTGAATGTATCTTTTTGTATGTCGTGATCAACGTTATATAAAGTATAACAATTTGTTTTAGTTTTTTTATTAAAAATTTCCAAAAAGTTATTATTTTCTTCACCAAATGGATTTATGTATGTGAAGGTTTTTTTCGCTGTGTTTATATATATTAAAGTGAAATGATTTTGATGAATTATTGGGAGAAATATATGAATATAATCATTTATAGGTATTTCTACATTAGAGTTTTCTTCGTAGAAAAATGACTCTCCTTCAACACATGTTGTGGCGCATCCGTCGCATTTATATATATATATTTGCACATATATATACATTTCCACAATACTGTTAAACAACTGCTGATTTGGATTTAAGCTGTTTAGTTCTATTAAATTTAAAATTGGAGGACATATTATTTTAAATTTTAAAGAATTAATAACATTACTGAAGCGTAGTATTATGTATGGCCTATCTCTTAAACTGCGAGGTAGCCTTCTTAGAGACTGTAAAAGTTTTTCATAATATATATGTTTGGGCATTTTGTCTTTTACTTTTTGTGGTGATCTTCCCCAATAGTCTTCTTCAAGTTTCATGTTATTTCTTGGTTTGGTTGTGGTTATTTTGTTGTTTTCTAAATATAAATGTTCAATTTCATTTAATTTAGCCGTTGTGTATATATACGATTTTCTTATATATTTTGTAGGACGAACATATCGGTCACCTTTTAAGGTCACATTTTTCACTATGTTGAAATATCCTTCCACGGGACTATTTGATATTCTTGTCTTGCCGTTTGTTTCTACATATTTGCCCATGATATTGGTCCATAGTGGGGCAAATGCGGCATATTTACGTAAAATAATGTTTGAAAATTCATCATTATAATAAATATTTTCCTCATTTTGTTTATTTTCATTTATTTTTTTTATTCTTAAATAAACCTGAAGAGCTTTTAAATAAAAAGGACTTTTTTTATATTTAGTATTGACGTCTATATTATCTGTGTCTGTGGTAATGTAGTCTTCATCGGCCTCAGTTTTGATGTTACTCTTTGTTTGTAAGGCATCTTTTACATGAGATGTCGAATTTTTATGCCCACAAATAGTTAACATCCTTTTCAACCAACTGAATAATTCATCAAAATTGCTAATGTTTATAGCATAAATCATTTGCCTCTTAAAAAAATCTTTTACTGTTTCGTTTGAAAAGCAAGTATCTATATCTTTAAGGGCGATGCGCAAAAAATGGACGCTGCATATTTGTATTACTACGAGATTACATTTTTTTTTGTTGTTGCTCGTTATTATGTAGCAAAGCGACAAGTATTGCTCCAAAGTATGCACTTTGTTGTCTTTGTTAAATATGCGGTTAATTGCGTTGATAGAGGCCCAACTCCAATCTAAACAAATACGTTTCGCAATGGGCCACGATATATTATTTTTTATGCAATATGTTCTTACAAATATGAGATATCTTTCAATATCATCCGAGTAGTGGCTTGATAGTAATGCCTCAGCTACTGGCAAAAGAATGCCTTTTTTTTCTTCAAATTTTTTCACGTGAGCCACAAGGCTGTAGAGAAATACCCTTTTTGAGTTGCGATCAAATTTTTGTACAACACTGCCTGTAGCATCAAAAAACAAAGTATTGCGGCTCATTTTTAGAATTTTGTTTTTATTTATTTGTAATATCTTGAGTTGCTTCTTCGAGAATATATATATTTCCTCAGGCACCGATATTTGTTGAATGTAGCCTTTCCATTTATGACTCCACATTAAATAAAGATCTATAAAAAGATCTTTATTTCTTACAAGATTTTTTTCAACTTCCGCTTTCATTTTTCTTGCTGCTTCATGGCTTGGAGTTTCTTGTTGATTTCCCATTTTCCTTAGGCATTTTTTTTGTTTATAAAGCCTTTTGTTGCGCCAATTCGACGCTTTTTCGTGTTTCATTTCTTTTATAAATATTTTTCGCCTTACAGCTCTGATCTGCACATTTTTGCATCGGCTTGGATGACGAATTGCTAACGTTGTAGTATTTATAGTGACTTTAATGCAATCATCGCAGAAGTTTAAAGATACTTTATGCCTACCGCAACCATTCTTAAAATACAGACATCTTGAATAAAGATGCAGTTTTCGAAATGTGCTATTCCATCGATGGCTTGAGTAGTTTATAGGGCAATAATTATTGAACATTTTGAATTTCTCCCTTACATAATCCTCTAAATATGTTACTGCTTTGGCATAATGCTGATTATTCAAAAATCGTGTTTTTATGTACATGAAGTCTTGGTTTTTAATAGAAAATTCACATAGGATATTAGGGTAAATAGAATTTTTTTTATTACTTTCAATTTCTTTTTTTATTTTCTTAGACTGTGAACAAATTTTTTTCCTTATCACAGAATATTCTTCAATTGATGATGTGGAGGTATTGGAAATTTCAATTAGAGATGAACTTTTGCTTTTTTTTAAATTTTCAATTGAATTTTCCATATTGTGGACATTGTTGCCATTTGGTGTTGAGGTGCTAACACTGGATGCATTGAACGATATTTCTTTATTGCAGTTACTAATCCTACTTGAATGTAATGCATTATTTTTTGGCGTAGTTATCGTAGATATTTCATTAAAGTTATCGCAGATATTTATTTCATATGTATTGGGGTTTAGAATCAAAGTTTCAGCTGAAGTAAGTTGAGCGGGTATATGGTTTTCAATGTTAGAAGGAATATTTAAAATGCTCAATGATTCCTCTAATAATATGGGTATATTGCTTTTGTTGGAGAATTCAGTTATTTCCTTTAAGGCAGTTTCAAAACAATGTCCTTTCATTTCCTAACGCCAAATGAAAAGAATAACATTAAATACAATACATATTTATTGACAATTGAATAACTATTAATCCAATATTGTTATATTTCTTTGCAATTTTGTCACAATGTGCACAAATGTTATATTTTCATTGTGTTTTGAAAATAGTTTAAGTTTTTCCTTAAAAAGTTGTGTGTATAACAGTATTTTCTATAGAAAAATTTGTTAAAACTGTATTTTTTATAGACAATTTTGAGCTTAACAGTATTTTTTATTGAAAATGTGTATAACAGATTAGCTTGAATTGCACTATGCGACAAATGAAGACTTTTGGAAAAACACACGATCATGACAGTACAGGTTTGACTCTATACTCAGTTTGTCCAGTTTTGCCCCAAAAAAGATTCTGAAAATCAGTGTGCCATCAAAAAAAGGTGTCATCAGTTTTTGGCCAACAGCTAATTAAGACTTGGTGATACCGCTTAACTTTATATGGCAATCATATGACTAAGAGTCCGCAAAACAAATTTTGTTTAAATTTTTTGTCAAAACAATATATTTTTCGTGCAATTTTTTTGAAAAAATATAGGAAGAAAAATTTTTTTTTCACTTTTTTAGAATAACTTCCAGGGACTACTAATTTTTCACTAACAATATTTAGCAAAGTTGTAACTACGGTAAAGTTGAACAACTATTGTGAATATGTCGATGCAATCTGAACATATCTAGGCACTCTAAATAGCTCACAAAGATCACTTTGTACCTTAAAAATTTTAGTTTTTTACTCTTTTTTGACGCTAAAACACTGTGTTGTTTATCAATTAATTTAAAATAAGTGGAAACAAAATTAATTTAGGCCCTAATTTTGTAAATCACGTCACCAAAGTGATATTTATGTGGAAAGCAAAAACAAAACTTCAAAAATTTTAAAAATTTGTTTTTGTTTTATATACTAAATTTTCAAATTATGAATGGCAAATCAATGCCTGAATTTAGGTGCGTTTGTTCTGTTCAGAATTTGTATATAAACAAAAACAAATTTTTAAAATTTTTGAAGTTTTGTTTTTGCTTTCTACATAAATATCACTTTGGTGACGTGATTTACAAAATTAGGTCCTAAATTCAAGAATAACACGGTGCTACGATGGAAAAAAAAATCGGAAAACGACCCAGCGTGGTCTTGCTGAGTTCATTACAAATTGTGTCTAAAAATTTCAGAAACTTCAGAAGTTATTCTAAAAAAACGTTATCGACCTGTACCTCAGGTCGATAACGGAAAGAAAACTGATTACGCTTTAAAATGGCGTGCATTTTTTTGATACATTTGTAAGTATTGTTTTTGTTATGAATATCTAAAAAAAAAACAAAATTTTTCAACTTTTTTGATTTTAGTCGCTTTTCATTGCTTATTTTGATATGAAAGCATATAAAAATTTATACCAATGTATAAAGGAAATTTAGTTTTTAACAAAAATATGCAAATCGATTTTAATCGTATTCAAATGGGCTGTAATATAACTTGTAGCTGATGCGTATCAAAAGTTCTTAGAGTATTATTCAATTAAAATGCGCAACACAATTGCGATTCACTTAGATTTTGGAATTAAATTTCACAAAGACCTCAGACGAAGAGGCATTAAATATAGAGTTTAGTAATAAAAGTACGACTGAAATACAATTATGTCTGAAACATTGCATTCATCTTACCGTCATGGATTTTGTCATGTTACAAATTTAATAAAATCCACATAGATTATAAGTTAAATTAAACCAAATTCCGCAATAAAATTACATTTAAGAAAGGCGTAACAATTTCTAATTGGTACAGATACGTCAAAATTGGACTAAAAAATCGGCAAAATATTTTCATAATTGTCAAAAAATCCGAAAAACTAAAAATACCTAGGGCCGTTTTCTCATTAGGTGATTATCTTTTTTCCCAACGAAAAACTGCAGATTAAAGAAATTTGGTTTTCTCAATGTCTCATTTGCTTCTATTCTGTCGCAAAGCTAACCAGACCTCATCTGCCAATTAGTTATTTATCGTACAGATAAATTCAATCAGCTGACTGCTGTTCATAGTTTTTATGTGTTTCTGTTTTTGTAAACGAAATTGAATAGATTTTATAAAAAAAAGTTTAATAGAGGAATTAACATTAACATGAACTCGAAGAACATGAGTTCCAAGTGAATGCTGAAAGATTTTATCATGCCAGGCCTAACTACCTGGCAGACATGGAGGATAATGAATTTTTCAAAAGATTCCGGCTGCCGATGGCCACATTAAACGGCTGATTTATGTAAACATTTTGTCACTTGAAGGCAGGGTTCGCAATTTTCACATCTATTTTGAGAGGTATTGCCAACTGAAAATAATGTTTTTTACCGATATATTGAGAAAACGGACAGTTTATCGGCCTAATAAATTTATGTCGACATTTAGTAACAGGCAGTTTGTCGATACATTGAGAAAACGGGCCCTAGTTTTTTTTGTGAATTTTTTCCAATAAAGAAAAAAGAATTCATATTTAAAGAATTAATGTTGTAAAATTACTTCTATTCATTGTGCGATACATTCGGCTACCTCAAACAGACATTGGGGCGGCTCTCATTTTTCCCTTGTGTGAAATATAGGATGATATTTGCGACTTCGATTTTTCAACTGAATTCGAATTAGACGCCGTAGTTTTTTTAATAATAGCAAAACAATTGTTTTTAATTTTGGGATACTTAGTTGGAATAGTAATCTTTCATTTAAGATAAAAAATTTATCATTACACTGAAAAAAAATTGCTGAAAGAATTATGTGAAAATGGAAAAATCACAACTTTATATTCAAATGGCACTAAAATGCAAAAAGATTGAAGAAATAGCTATCTAAACTATTTGTGACAAATTTTGCTATATATGTATATAATTGACTAACGTTGAATAAACTCGTTTGATATTAATAAACTTAATTATAAAGAAAAACATATTCAGTGTACTATTAATTACTTTTACGTCTAGATTCCTTATTTTTGGCAGAATTTCATCACAGATACCTCTTTTGAAAGGTTTTGAAATTGTTTAAAATTGTCAAAAATGGCCGCAAGATGGTGGTAATGCAATTTTTCTTATAAATTTAATAAAATAAGGCGATTTTAAGGGGTAACATAAAAATAACGGTATCTTTTCAAAAAAAATAAGAAATAAAAAAATCGTAGAATAAAATTTGTTTCTGATGCACCAGAGATTAATTTCCTACAATAAAAAAGTTCTTTTTCGCAAAAAATCGATTTTGAGATATTGCTATTATTATTGTTATGTATATAATAAGAATTATTAAATATTTGTAAACAAAAATTAAATACTTGTATACTCATCATCATGAGCGGTATGTTTGTCATTCCGTATGTATTTTTCATTTTTCAATTGCGACCCTTTGAAGTATATATATATATATATATATGTATATTAATCTGTATCCTTATAAATAGCGCAGTTGATATATCGATGTTTATCTGTCTGTTGAAATAAAGACAAACATGAATGGTACAACAATACAAAAGGTTGAAATATAAGCAAAAGCGCACGACTATATCTACATCTCTAATACTAAGATACGTTCATTAACAATTCTGATATCATATGAAAGGGATCTCAAAGACATTTCCAACGACGCACATTGGAGCCATTCGATATTTACCAACTATCAATTTTTTAAAAACTTCTGAACTTTGATTTAAAATTAAAAAACTATCAATTTCTATATTTGCCATATTTTCAAAATAAGTTCTTTTATTATTCCCTTATCTAATGCAAAAATTTCCAGCTGCCCGTCCTTGCCACATTTTTAGCTAGAGGTAATATTTTGAAAAAAGACATGGTTTAAAAAAATTTTTGCATGTATTTTTGGGAAATTTATGACAAATAACCTGAAACCCCTTAGATATATCTTCTTTTACGGATTGTGAGCAATATTTTACAAAAAATTGAAAAATAAATTAAAAAAATATTTTAATGTATTCGGAATACATATTTTAAAAAAAAAAATTAAAAAAAAATGTTAAAATCTTTTTTGGAATAATTTTAAATCATAAATTTTACAAAAATATTTTATTTTTCATCCATAAAATTTTTCCACAAATTTCAACTTTGCTAACACATAAGTAGGCACCTAAAAAGCGTAGAACACCTTTCAAACTCTCATTTCATAGGCTGATCAATTATCTATCATATGCCTTTTAAATTTTTTGATTATATCATTTGCTTCAAAAGTTATGATTTTGCGCCACTGTGCGACGTATACGAAATTCGGACCAACAATGTGTCAATTTCGGGCAAATCAAGTCTTTAGTGTAGGTTTATAGAAATCCTTCAAGTAATTATTTGTATAAACTAATTATTTTTTATTAATATTATATTGGCTAAATATTCGTTCCCCATTGGAAGGCTAAATGACGCTAAAAATAAAAATTTCACAAAATCATAAACATTTTTCGTTTTGATTCATTAAATTATTAAAATCAAGTAATTTAAGAAAACTGATTACGCTTTTAAATGACGTGCATTTTTTGATACATTTGTAAGTTATCAGCCCAATCATGAATAAAAAATCCGTTTGAGTTTTTTCCCTTTTCCCATTTTTAACACTGAATTTGAATAGGAAAAATGGGAAAAGGGAAAAAACTCCCGAGGATTTTTTATTAATGATTGGGCTGTATAAGTATTGTTTTTGTTAAGAATATCTAAAAGAAAAACAAAATTTATCAACTTTTTTGATTTTAGTCGCTTTTCATTGCTTATTTTGATATGGAAGCTTATAAAAATTTATAACAATGTATAAAGATAATTTAGTTCTTAAGAAAACATGGTTTTAATTATTCAAATCGGATGAAAATTGTAAAATATAAAACATTTAAATATTAAACATTTTACGCTCAATTTCTTACGATGGTGCTATTAAAAAATCTGGGTATTTCTCAAAAATTTTTTGAAGTTGAATATTTTTTAATAAAAGTTTACTCATAGAAGAAATAAAGAACATTATCGATTTTATATTACATTTAATTTTACTATAGAAGTAAAAATATATCCCATGTTAATAGTTTTTGTGGTGCAATTATTTTTACCGACACTTTGTGTACATACAATTTTATGACATTTTATGATTTTTACTTATAATATCGAAAAAAATCTAAAACATACCTATTCGATGTTCAATTAATTTTTCTATTATTAGACAATAATAGAACTTAATTATTTTTAATTTAATTATGTACATTATTTTAAATATGTAGTACCTAATCAATCATTTACCCTTATTTGAAATGTGATTATCTTCCCTGGTATCTGGCAACCATTCGTAAATTTTTAAAAATTTAACAATGAATATCCATTTTTGAAATTAAGTATTCCTCAAAAAATATTTTTTATCTTTCGTACTTAATAATATAACAAGTAGTTGCTAATAAGTATCGAGAGTAACTACTGTAGTTCAAAACTAAATACGTAGTGCCAAAAATTGCACAATTGTGCCACAAATCCCATCACTGTTTTGAGCTGTACAAAGTGTCTTTTGTTTCAAAAAAAAACTACATGCAAACCAAACAGAGTAAAAACGTATTTTACAAAAACAAATACATATCATTTTGCATTTGTACATGTAGATGTACACAGTTGTGTTGCTGAACTCTACTTTGACTCAATATTTTGTTGTCACGTAAGCTCTTTATTTATTTAAATTTTAAAACATCTTTGTGATCTCTTAGTTATATTTGAGTTTAATTCTTTATATCAGCCACAGCCAAGGCGAATTTATAGAAGGAGACCTCAGAAGAGAAGCTGATTATTTTGTTTATTCAGTTGTTTAGACAACTCAACTGTCAATTCACTTGTGTTTGTTGTGGCGAAAAATACAACAACCCCAAAAGCAAAAACAACAACAGGCAACTTTGACAGTTCACTTATCTTTTAACAGCTATGAGCTCTCAAATGAGCAACTATCTCACACGCTAACAAAAACAGTAGTTGAGTGTGGCAATGGCTTTGTGTTTATAGTGTTTTTTGCAACAACAAACAAAAGTGAATTTGACAGACATATAAACACATCCATACTTAAAATTGACTCTTCAACAAGTGCTCTTTGTAAGATTTTAAGAATATTTTAAATGTGTGTTGTTTTGGTTCATGTTCAGTAGCAACAAACAAAAATATTTACATACATAAGAATGTACATTTGTCGCAAGAATATATTTATAAGTAGTAGATGAAATTATATTAAAAAGTCTCCAAAATGAAATATGTCAATAGACCGCGATAAGCGCTAAATTGACAACGTTGGTTTTGACCGTACGTACTACGTATGTGTGAGAGAAATATAAATAAACTCGAAATCGTATTTTGTGAGAGCAACTTTTTGGTATATGTATGCAAGTTCATTTATAAGTTTGTATACATATGTATGTATGTGTATGTATGTATTTTTGTCTACGCTAAGAAATTTGTTGGCATTATTATAAGTATTCTGATTTTCTGTTGTAGTATAGAAGACAGCAAAGTAAATTAATAAAGTAGCGACAATACTACAACAAATACAACATTTACAAAAACCACAAGCGATTTTGTTTTTGGTTTAAGGTTTGTGCTGTCAAAGTTGCCTGTTGTTGTTTTTGCTTTTGGGTTTGTTGTATTTTTCGCCACAACAACCACAAGTGAATTGACAGTTCAGACCAAAGTAAAAAAAATAGTCAGCTGTTCTACTGAGTCTACTTTATTAATTTACTTTGGAAGACAGTTTTAATTTTCTTCTCTCTTTTATATTAAAATAATAAACACAATATATGTATCAAGGCGAATCTATAGAAGGTGACGACAGAAGAACAGCTGATTATTTTTTTTATTCAGTTGCTTAGACAATTGAACTGTCAATTCACTTGTGGTTGTTGTGGCGAAAAATACAACAAACCCAAAAGCAAAAACAACAACAGGCAATTTTGACAGTTCACTTATCTTTTAACAAAAACAAAGTACCTGTTGTTTTTTTACATGTTGTATTTGTTGTAGTTCTGTCGTCACCTTCTATAGATTCGCCTTGATATGTATGTATATGTATATCAAAGCGAATCTATAGATTCGCCTTGATGTATATAAAAACAAAAGTTAATTTGAGTATTTCCTTATCCGTTCTAACATACATGTTTCCTTAACCGCTGCAATTTTTATCTAATTTCTTTCTCTAAATGAATCTCACTTATTTCTTATTTATTAATTTTAGAAACTGTACAGAATTTGATTATAAATAAAAAGAAAATTATTAAAATTGCATATTATGTTCTTTGCACAAATAATGAATAATACCTATGCAGTTGAAAAACAAAAACTAAACGATTGGTACCTATAATTAAAATATTTAAATAATAATGAATGGTCCCTTAAGGCCCAAACACATACAATACTTTTGCTTTAACAGTTACGCAGTTGTGAAGCAAGTGTAACTCAATCAGTCCGTTAGTAACACATGTTTATCATACATTTTCGTACCTTACATACTTCAAAGTTAAAATCAAACCAACTTTTGTACTATGCGCTGAAATTGGCTGTACTGATTGGACAATTCTACATATCCATACATGTATGTATTTAAGTATTGTATGTATGTGAAAGTATTGTATGTGTTTGAGCCTTTATTAAGACCTCGAAAATTGGTGTCGAGGTGTCAAAATTTGGCCATTGATATTATTAATTTTTAAAATTCAAACAAAAATTCTTTAATTTGTTTAAGAAATATAACTTATTGGATTAATTTTGAATAAATGTCACAAATCAGTAAAAAATATAATTGTACTTACAGCTCTCACAAGAATCGCGTACACTCTCAAACGCTGAGTTTTTGTATTTCCTTTTGTTAAAGTTTTTAGCGTAAACTTAAGTGCATTTATTTTGCAGAAAAAGTCTTCATATAAAGAATTTTGATTCATATTTTTAAAATTTTGTAAAGAAATGTTTTTATTTTTTTTTAAATTATAAAAAAAGAGTTCTAGAAACAATTTGAAGAATAATCTCGCGTTTTCTAATTTCTTCTTTAACATTTTAATATTTTTTTAGATTTTACACAAAACGAACACTTTTTTCAAACTTTCTTACTAGCGCAATATGACCGTGAACTTATCAAAGTTGCTGACCGAAACAAAGTAATTTCTAATATCTTATACTGTACCTGACCTAGTGCAACAATAGCTTTTTCATACAACGCTTTTTCAAAAATTGCAACAGGAGGCTGTGGATTAATTTAAAAATGTCTCCCAAATTTATTTATGTAAATAGAAATCACTCAACAAGACCTAGTGCAACAATAGCTTTTTCATACAACGCTTTTTCAAAAATTGCAACAGGAGGCTGTGGATTAATTTAAAAATGTCTCCCAAATTTATTTATGTAAATAGAAATCACTCAACAAGACGATTATATGACAAATTGATCTAACTGCTATTATTTGCAAAATTGTGGTAAGCTCACCAAAAATGTCCCTCAGTTGTACAGTATACATAATTTTTAAAAGTTATGACATTAAACCGTTTGTTCAAGAAATGAGTAACTCAAAAATTGTAATTTTGACAAGAAACACTAAAAAATACAATTTTTAATTTAATGACGTAAATTACTTCTGTTCTCGATAGGGTGTTTTCTAGGCTAATAATCGTATATAGTGGGATAGTGGTACTATATCCTATTTTTCCATAGTGGCCACTCATCCCTCAGAGAAACATTAAAAATTACACTTTTTTAATTTTTTAGCTTAATTTATTTCTGTTCTGAAATTATTTCAGAACTACCACTACCAGAATTCGATAGGGTGTTTTCTAGGCTATTAATCTTATATAGTGAGATAGTGGTACTATATCCTATTTTTCCATAGTGGCCACTCATCCCTCAGAGAAACATTAAAAATTACAGTTTTTTAATTTTTTAGCTTAATTTATTTCTGTTCTGAAATTATTTCAGAACTACCACTACCAGAATTCGATAGGGTGTTTCCTAGGCTATTAATCTTATATAGTGAGATAGTGGTACTATATCCTATTTTTCCATAGTGGCCACTCATCCCTCAGAGAATCACTAAAAATTACAGTTTTTTAATTTTTTAGCTTAATTTATTTCTGTTCTGAAATTATTTCAGAACTACCACTACCAGAATTCGATAGGGTGTTTCCTAGGCTATTAATCTTATATAGTGAGATAGTGGTACTATATCCTATTTTTCCATAGTGGCCACTCATCCCTCAGAGAATCACTAAAAATTACAGTTTTTTAATTTTTTAGCTTAATTTATTTCTGTTCTGAAATTATTTCAGAACTACCACTACCAGAATTCGATAGGGTGTTTTCTAGGCTATTAATCTTATATAGTGAGATAGTGGTACTATATCCTATTTTTCCATAGTGGCCACTCATCCCTCAGAGAATCACTAAAAATTACAGTTTTTTAATTTTTTAGTTTAATTTATTTCTGTTCTGAAATTATTTCAGAACTACCACTACCAGAATTCGATAGGGTGTTTCCTAGGCTATTAATCTTATATAGTGCGATAGTGGTACTATATCCTATTTTTCCATAGTGGCCACTCATCCCTCAGAGAATCACTAAAAATTACAGTTTTTTAATTTTTTAGTTTAATTTATTTCTGTTCTGAAATTATTTCAGAACTACCACTACCAGAATTCGATAGGGTGTTTTCTAGGCTAATAATCGTATATAGTGAGATAGTGGTACTATATCCTATTTTTCCATAGTGGCCACTCATCCCTCAGAGAATCACTAAAAATTACAGTTTTTTAATTTTTTAGCTTAATTTATTTCTGTTCTGAAATTATTTCAGAACTACCACTACCAGAATTCGATAGGGTGTTTTCTAGGCTAATAATCGTATATAGTGGGATAGTGGTACTATATCCTATTTTTCCATAGTGGCCACTCATCCCTCAGAGAATCACTAAAAATTACAGTTTTTTAATTTTTTAACTTAATTTATTTCTGTTCTGAAATTATTTCAGAACTACCACTACCAGAATTCGATAGGGTGTTTTCTAGGCTAATAATCGTATATAGTGGGATAGTGGTACTATATCCTATTTTTCCATAGTGGCCACTCATCCCTCAGAGAATCACTAAAAATTACAGTTTTTTAATTTTTTAGTTTAATTTATTTCTGTTCTGAAATTATTTCAGAACTACCACTACCAGAATTCGATAGGGTGTTTCCTAGGCTATTAATCTTATATAGTGAGATAGTGGTACTATATCCTATTTTTCCATAGTGGCCACTCATCCCTCAGAGAAACATTAAAAATTACACTTTTTTAATTTTTTAGCTTAATTTATTTCTGTTCTGAAATTATTTCAGAACTACCACTACCAGAATTCGATAGGGTGTTTTCTAGGCTAATAATCGTATATAGTGAGATAGTGGTACTATATCCTATTTTTCCATAGTGGCCACTCATCCCTCAGAGAATCACTAAAAATTACAGTTTTTTAATTTTTTAACTTAATTTATTTCTGTTCTGAAATTATTTCAGAACTACCACTACCAGAATTCGATAGGGTGTTTTCTAGGCTATTAATCTTATATAGTGAGATAGTGGTACTATATCCTATTTTTCCATAGTGGCCACTCATCCCTCAGAGAAACATTAAAAATTACACTTTTTAATTTTTTAGCTTAATTTATTTCTGTTCTGAAATTATTTCAGAACTACCACTACCAGAATTCGATAGGGTGTTTTCTAGGCTATTAATATTATATAGTGAGATAGTGGTACTATATCCTATTTTTCCATAGTGGCCACTCATCCCTCAGAGAATCACTAAAAATTACAGTTTTTTAATTTTTTAGTTTAATTTATTTCTGTTCTGAAATTATTTCAGAACTACCACTACCAGAATTCGATAGGGTGTTTTCTAGGCTAATAATCGTATATAGTGAGATAGTGGTACTATATCCTATTTTTCCATAGTGGCCACTCATCCCTCAGAGAAACATTAAAAATTACACTTTTTTAATTTTTTAGCTTAATTTATTTCTGTTCTGAAATTATTTCAGAACTACCACTACCAGAATTCGATAGGGTGTTTTCTAGGCTATTAATCTTATATAGTGAGATAGTGGTACTATATCCTATTTTTCCATAGTGGCCACTCATCCCTCAGAGAAACATTAAAAATTACACTTTTTTAATTTTTTAGCTTAATTTATTTCTGTTCTGAAATTATTTCAGAACTACCACTACCAGAATTCTATAGGGTGTTTTCTAGGCTATTAATCTTATATAGTGAGATAGTGGTACTATATCCTATTTTTCCATAGTGGCCACTCATCCCTCAGAGAATCACTAAAAATTACAGTTTTTTAATTTTTTAACTTAATTTATTTCTGTTCTGAAATTATTTCAGAAGTACCACTACCAGAATTCGATATGGCGTTTTATTGGCTACTAATCGTATATAGTGAGATAGTGGTACTATATCTAGTTTATCCATAAAACACACATACCCCATAAAGAAATTAATTTGCATGTATATTTTTCGCTTAATATTTCTGCATCATAAATACATTTAGTGTGTTATGTGGTAAGTAATTTAGCATTATTACATATTGTTTTACAAAATTCCTAATTATTGTTAAAATAAATCGCTGTATTTAACTTTTTTAAGATTTTATTTGATTTGTGTAACTTTTTCATCGTTAACAGTGCTCTGTTATCATGTAACAGAACGCTGTTAGCGACTTATTACGTACTGTTAAAAAAAAGTGGTTTTTGTCTTTGCTATATAAATTCGAATTTATCTTCACACACATCACAATATTAACAATAAAAAATTATCACGTATATTTTGATACAACTTTAAGTAAAACTTCTTTGTCGTTTTTCTCAATGCGGAGCTTTTGGATGTGAGCCAAAACACTTAGAGGACGATTTGTATATTTAATTATAATGAAATAGCGATACTTGGATAGAACCAAGTATCTTCTACACATCAAGGTTAATTGCAGAATGACGGTCGTCTGAATGAAAACGAGATATTTCTGACATTCATCCAGGGTAACAGTTGTTGTCAACTGATGAATTGGCCTGACGGAGTTGGTGAGGGTCAATAAAACAATTTCCTGCTATTCTATTTGCAAACTGTAAATTACAAGTTCTGTACGTTCTGAAGGAACGCACCAGAATAGTTCGGAATGGAGACAACACGACGAATGGGATCAATTTTGGATAGAACCAAGTGGGCTACCCTGGAACATAATTTCTGATATTTTCTTACAAAATCTTTATTTTAGTACTATAATGGGCTATCTCATATTTATTGTTATAGGTCTTGAAAAGATCTCTCATACACCTTAAAGGTATATTTCAAAATGAATACAGAAGAGGACAACATTTTTTCATATAAAAGAACACGCCATTAGTATATGTTTTATATGTATAATTTAATATTATTCAATTGAATGAATGATTCAATTTATCGATAAGAAGATTAAATAATTGCTCATTTGTGTATTAGTCAAAATTTATTTAAAACAATGAAATGAGTTTTTGCCACAATGGCTTCTTGTTTAATACCAAAATAATATCTAAAATTTTCAATTATTTCCAAATGCGTACATAAAATACTTTAATTACTTTAACTTTTGCCATTTAATTAATAAACATATAAAATAAAATAAACATTATGTGAGTTGAACTGTAAATATTTAAATGTTAAAATAGAAAAGGAGTGAGAGAACTACAACTTACCACGACGATTGAAGGGTCGCACCCTGACAGCAACTTTGATCTTATCCGTTGACATTTTGAGTATTAAACAAATACAGTTTGATGATGACGAAGACTGACGGCAGACAGGAAATAGAGAGGGCGATAGAGAGAGTTTAGGATGAGGTGGTGGGTGGTAAAGTAGTTGTTAAAGAATTACCACAACTACTACCACACTTACAGCTACGGCTACAACTAATACAAGTGTGCAGTTATTAAAAGTGGAAATTATTTGTGTGAACCAGAAGTATTAGATTTGCAGGCATAAATGATGATAAGAAAGGAAACAGGCTGCCCCACTGAGTGGGTGGTTTATAGTAGTTTCGATGGCAGGCTGGCTGGCTGTTTGGCTGCTAGGTGGTTTGATAAGCAAAGAAGCCACAATCGAACAGTTGAAAAACAAGTAGACACGAACTCGTAATAAAATCACACACAAGCACTCACTCACTTAGGAGCAACTTTTTGGTAGTATGTACATGTAAACGCGACAAAGACGAGACTACCACAAATATACACAAACAATATTAAATAAAATTGTATACTATGTATTTAATTTCAGTATTTTCCTTTATTTTGCTTTTTTCTTTCTATTTTATTATTATGACAATAAGTAGGACGATAGATTTTGATAGTTTTTCTCTTTATTATTTTTTTTTTATTTAGTAAGTTGGGTTTACTTGACTTGTTGTAGTACGACTTATTTTTTTTACTTATTTATTTGTTTGTGTTAAAAACTGAATGAGTGCCTGACTGACTCAATATTTCGTTAGTTAGTTCTTTACTTAGTTGGCTTAGTTTGCCTGATTATGGATGGAGTATTTTCTTTTATTTTTGTAATATTCTTTAGTGTTGTTGTTGATGTTGATTTTAAGTTTCCAACATTTAAAGTGTTGCTCGTTCGTACGTAGAAACACCCAGTTCTTAAGTTTTCCAATATTGTGGATATTTTTGGCTTCGTGTGGCTTTTGTTTTTTGTAATATTTTCAAGAGGATTTTCAATTTGTTTGCGTTGTTTTTGTTGTTTTGTTATTTTTAGTATTGTTAGTGTATTATTTTACAGGAAGTTGTTTTAGCAAAAACACCAGCAAAACACCAGACATTTACAGCAATACACAAGAGTTGATAAAGGGTAGGAGGCAGTATGAAGTTGGACTTTCTGTTCTCAGTATGTATTTAAAGTTTAGCAAGGAATGCTTTTTTTACACGCACCTGGTATAGACCATTTAAAAAGGAAATGACTGTGTGCGTTTAGTTACCACTTGCGGTCTAAAGTACAAAAAAACAGAAGAAGTTGAGTTGTATTAAAAATAATGAAATAGAAATAAAATACAAGTAATACAAATGAGTCAGTCAATTGTGGCCCGCATAGAATTGATTTTAATGAATGAATAGCCTGCGAGTACGAGACTTTTTAATAAAATATTTTATTTTTCTATTTTGTTAATTAATTTTCCTTTTTCATTTAATTATAATTTTGTATCTGTTTATTATTATTATTTATGCTTTATTTTATTTATTTATATTTTTTACTTTTGTTTATTTGTTTTTTTATTATATGTAAATTAACTCAGTCTATTTATTGTTAACATGCATGTTTATTCTACAGAAAATAAACTAACCAGAACATGAAAGAATTCATACATTAAACAAATTTTGTAAATTTTGAGTTACATCATAATGTGCCGAAGAATTCAATCTATATTTAGTAATTTTGTTATAGGTTTTAGTATAGGAAAATTCCTTTTTTAGAAAAGGGATAAAACAAAAATGTTCGACTCGACATCGGACCTTACCCGTTAGAAATTTGTTATAACTTGATGCACAGGTTCTTTATGGTCATTCAAAATTTATCTTTTATCGAGGTTCAAAATTCAAATTTTATATAAAATGATAAACCCTTTATCCAGTTTTTACAATGTTGTTCTCATAGTAATGCTTATATACCCAAGTTTCAATATATTTTGCTAATATACTTTGCTGAAAAAAATATTCAGAGTGGGACCATGACATTTAGTAGAAATTTCCTAATATTTCGATTTTGAAAACAATAGCCACTCGGGCTAAATCCGGAGAATAGGGCGGAAGATGCAGCAATTCGTAGTATTATTCAGTTAAGAGGCGGGAAAGTCAAAGTTTTATAGAATACAGACAAAGGGATAATTTTTATCAATATTAAGGGATTATAAGAAAAGATAAAATCACTGTTTTTTATTGTTGTTTTGTCTTTTTTTTCCATTACCCCACTTGGGGACATTTGGCTTCCACAAAGCATCTCCATCTTATATAAATTGTTGAAGTAGTTGTTTGGTCTAAGCTTTGATATTTTACAAATAAAACTTGAGTTTGTAATTCTCATTCATTTGTACCTAAAGTCTTTGAGAAAAGATTTTCAGATGATGTGGCCTAAGCAGCCAGTGAAATCTTCATAGGAACTAGCAATAATTAATTAGGAAATTTAGCACATTAAAACTAAATCTTACAAAAGAGTAAATTTTGTATTCCCAAAAATAACTTTTAATTAAAGGATATTTTAATAAATATGCCTAAATTTTACTTCGAAAAGATATTTAAATAAACCCTTTTTTCCTTTTCGATAGATGTAAGTACATAAAATAAACATTATTTATCGGCACCGGCTACTATCAAGTGAATGTGGATAGGAAATATAGACATTTTGATCGAAAAATATTTTTTATCCATAAGCATTTATTTCTTTACTGTTTTAATTAATTCTCTTTTATTATATCAATTAATAAAATTGTTTATTCATTAAAGATCCCGAGACGTATTTTCGAAAATCAACTAAATGGTTAAAAATATCTTTTAAAATATTGAAACAAAGTTTTAATGAATAATATTTTAGTAATGATGAATATTAATTGTACTTTCATTCATAAGAATTTCAAAGGATGAACTTTTGAATTGACGTTAGATTTTCCTGAATTTGCTAATAATTTTAAATGTGTGTTATGAACTAGGTACATAACTGTAAGTCTATTAACATTTGTTTGGTTAAAATGAATAATATGTGTGATTCAGAGGGAAAAACTATCAAAGAAACTAGTAGACGAAATGGTTTTGAGTAATATTGAGTATTTATCATCAATATAAACAAAAAATAATACGTCATTTCTGTTGCTATTAATCATAACGTAAACATATAATCAATATTAAAATAAGTATTTCTTAGTCTTTTTAGAATAAATTCAGTATTCCGTCAAAGTATTATTGAAAAAAATCATTAATTTGAATTTAATACTTGTTTAAATTGAGCTTTGCAACTCAGGACTGATTTATATAGTTCTTTTACAATTTGAAAGTAAATTTTTAATTAGGCTTAAGTTCATTTTTTATTATAATTTATTTTTAATAATTCAAGGTATATCACTGAATACTAAAATTTTAAACACTTGGCAAATTGGAATGCATTTTCTACAATTTGAAAATCACATCTGCCTAAATGTAGGGTCACACATGGCAAATATTTACTCAAAAATGCATAACTACTTTTTTTAGCTCAAATTTGTTTGTTACAAGAGTTTTGTAAGATCAAACAGGGTCAAATAAAACTAATGTTTTGTTTTGAATCATCTTAAGTAAAATACGTTTTTAGAAATAAATAAATGAATTTAAATATATTTTATTTAGTGGTTAATATAGATTTTGGATACATATTTAAGTTTTCAAGTCTTTTGGGGTGCTCAAAGAGATACAAAAAATTATGCATAAATAATTTTAAAAATACATACATAGATGTAATTAATAAAAAAAATACCCATTTTTATATTCTTATTGGAATTTATATAACGTCTAGATGGTAGAACAAGACTGTTCATATTAGTTCTAACCAACTTTTCAATTAGAGTTTGATGTCTTTACAATTAACAATGTTTAGGAGTTGAATGATTGACTTCTTCGGCTCATTACATTCTTGTTAAATGCATAATTGCAAAATTAAAAATACAAGAAATTCTTTCAAAGTCCTGGTCAAAACAACAAAACGGCTGTATACATGTGATGATGTTGATAATAATGTTCAAATGACACGCTAAATTCCGTTATATATATATACACACACACGTTCATTCACAAACACATTCTCACTGCCATAAAGTTTCGTTTTGTTCCTTCGTTCGTTCATCGGTCGGTTCACTCAATCACTTTGTTTTATTGTTATTTTTGTGTTGCTTGTTCATTGAAAACAATAACAAAATACCAAAAAACACACACAATATAAAACCTTGGGGATGAATAAAGGACATTCGTTTGTTGTTTCAATTATTTGAAGTGTACAATTCATTAATAACAAAAAATAAAACAAATATGTTTTATTTAGTGATTAATATTTTCATATTAAATTTTATTTAGTTAAACTTGTTTATACATATCCCCTAGTACAGTGTATTTTACATTAGTTCCGTAAAATTATTTTGTATTTACTTTTTTCATTAGAACATTTTGTTGTGTTTTCCTTGATTTCTTTGTTTAATAATTAACATTTATTTTCACTTTTATATTATGTACATATGCATGTATATACATTTTTTCGCTTAGTTGCTTTTAAATTTATTAACTTTTGCTTCTTTATTACAATATTTAATACATATATGTGTATCTATATAAATTATTATATTTTATTCCATATTATTTTTTGTATACCACTTTATCACCCACTTCTTTTTATTTTATTTCTCCATCTACTTTCGCGCACATATAATAAACGACTGACTGGAGTGTTTGACTTTGTATTTTCATTAGTAGAGATTTGAGACGTATTTGAAGATTTCTTTGAACAATCGATTTTTATCGCAAAATTTTTTCTCCACTGATTTTTGTTTTCGCACGTATTAGTTGATCTATAAGACTTTTCATATATTTTTAATTAAAATATGAAGAATTTATTAAGCAATTTCTAATGTTTGTATTTGTTCAATTATCAGTTCAATTTTTGCAAATTTTGTTTAACAAAAATAAATTTTTCCAGTCAGCAGGTAGAAAAACACTTGATACGAGTCGCCATATTTGTTAATTACTGACAAGGTTGCAGAAAAATGTACTATTTTAAGAAAAATAGTTGGCAAAGCAAACATTAGAGATGCCAGATGGGTACCAGATGGCATCACAGACACTGTTGTATCGACATAAAATATAATTATCAATTCATTGAGCCGATAAAGTTTATATTTCCTGTTAAATTGTCAAATGTATTTCAAAGAAAATTATTCGACGCTGACTTGACTGAAAATGAATCTTACTGAATTCGTTTTATCATATTATATTTTAATCTTACAGCTCATTTAATCAATGTAATTTGTTTGTTGATTTTAAAAATCTTCACTTTTAAATATTTGAAAATGAATACACAAATTCTAATTCAGTCAATGAAGGTAAACATAAATTAATTCATCACATTTTACGATATAAAAAAATTAAACATTACCAGCCAAGGCGAATTTATACAAGGTGGAGTCAGTCAAACAGCTGATAACTTTTTTTCGCTTTTTGGTTCTAACAATTGTCAAAGCTTCTTTTTATATTTAAATATCTACATATTCTAAGCTTATTAACAAAATATTTATTTTTTACATAAATAAGTAAAGCCCTCATTATTCAATTATCTACACTATTTTAAGTTTTAATACTTATTTGTTTAATTTTGTCATTTTAGTTTTTTGACATTTGTTAAGACCAAATTGTTGTTTTTGTAGAACTGCCACCTTGTATGAATTCGCCTTATTACCAGCTTTTTGGACGATGTCTCTAATAACGCTTATTTCTATTCACAGATGATAGATGTTACTAAATAAATGACTTCGACAAAAACATAGAGATGCCAATTATAAATGTTTACAGTATGGGTACTTCCTGTCTATACAAAATACTTAAATAGTTATTGTTCAACAATTTAATATATAACGTTAGGGAAACTTCAACGATGATGATTTTTGAGACAGAAACTTATAAATTGTTAAATTGGATTTATAGTTTTAAATAGAATTATACGAAACAGTTTGGCATTTAGCTATAGTTATAAGTTATATTTCACAAGTTTTTCGATAAAATTTAATTTTTTGCAGAATCTTGCAGAAATATGCATATTTACTTCGACTATAATTTATTTAAAGAAAATATTACTTTTGGGTTTTTATCCAACACGACACGCGTTTACATTTAAAAAACCTTTGAATAAAACGGATACTTTTGATTGTTGTTGTTGTAGCATCGCGAACAATTTTACAATATTTATTCTGCTACTTCTGCTGGGTGGGTCCATAAATCCATCAAGGGTTTTTATATGTAATTAAAAGTCTTCTTATGCTAATTATTTAATTGAAATGAGAACATCCAAAGAGACCTACAAGTACCGTTAGTTAAAGATGAATTCAAGAAATTGCGGAACCACTCGAACCCGCTTGCAAGACATCTCACGCAGACCCAAACAAAATCAAGGCTTCGTAGAGCCGATCTAATACCCCGCTAAGATGTGGTCTTTATGAAGATCAACGCTCCCTTCAGAGAGCATTTAGTTTTAATTTTAGTTATAAGATTTTATTACTTATTGTCTGGCCTAAGTAAGGCAGATTCGATAAATAAATAAACGTGAATAAAAAAAAAATTATATAACTGAACCGAACTAATGACCAAACTTCTTAAGTGTATTTTGGAAATAGTGTGAAAATTTCAAATCAAAATCACTGGTTAAGGAACTAGTCCTCGAACGATTTCTAACAATTTCAAAGCCCAATCAGAACAAGTACTATGGTTTTAGCTGCTTTAATGAATGACTTGAATATTAGTTTAAAAAATTGTTTTGAAAAATTAATAAGAGATCTCTTATTTTTCCAAAGATTTCTTTAGCTCTTTTTATACCCTTCACCTTCATGAGAAGGGTATATATAAGTTTGTCATTCCGTTTGTAATTTTTTCATTTCCGACCCTATAAAGTACATATATATATATATATATTCTGGATCTTTATAGATAGCGGAGTCGATTAAGCAATGTCTGTCTGTCTGTTGAAATCAACTTTCCGAAGCCCCTAAATAACTTACATACACGATTCATACATCAATATCTCCGGAATTCTTCCGGCTCTGTTGTTATTTAAAATCGAGAAAATCGGTCCGCAAATGGCTAGATCAGGACAACCTCGATTTTTGACCTATATCTGGATTACTAAGTCATTAATATAGACAATATGGATATCTAATGATAGATGTTTCAAAGACATTTTCAATGACGTATAGTAAGTGTGACATACAATGGGTCAAAATCGGAAAAAATATTTGTTAACCCGAATTTCAACCAACATTTTTTTTCGCTAAATATTAAAAAAAAATTTAAAAAACAAAAAAAAAAATTTTTAAATTTTAAAATTTAAAAAAAAAATTAAATTAAAAAAAATTTTTTCCAAAAAATTATAAAACAACTTTGGAGAAAAAAATAAATTTTATTTACCTAAAAATATTTAAAATTTTTTATTTTTTTTTGAGGTTATTTTTATAATTTTTTTTAAACAAATCTATCACTTTTTTATTAATTAAGTTTTAGCAACATTGCCTACTACACACGCAGGAATTATGTATATTGGTAAGAATTTGGGACAACGACCAGGCATGGTATACTGAATTTACACATCTGTTGTAATGCCCATTATTACTTATGGTTGCACGGTTTTGTGGGAGGCATTGAGAAAAGGTAGTTGTAGGAAGATACTCAGTAATGGTCAGAGATGTGTTTCCATCAGGAAGCATATATAATTACGGTTTTTATCCCGGGAATTCTCAGGACAAATTTCCAGGGATTTTTACTAATTTTCACTACCCGATTTAAAATCGCGGGAATTTAAAATATTTTTTGCAGTTTATTTTCAATTTGTATACAAAAAATTAAATTAAGACCGACTTAATTAAATTTTAACAGAAAAACTATTCGAACAAAATAATGGGGTGTTATTTTGTAACACGTTTCGAAAAGAAAATCATTAGAATTTGAATGTTTAATACATTGTGTTTTGAAAATATTTTCTTTCGAATCAAAGTACACAATAACCCCCTGCACTCGGTGACATATTAATATAGATCCTACTAACAAAAAACCTTTCCTTTAGATACATTTAAATAGAGTTTCGTGTTCGGTTTAAATCTAAACCGCGGTTTTTCAAGGCCTAAAACAGAAACCGAAGCCGACAATTATTCTTTGATTTTTACTTTTAATCTATTTTCAATAGAAAAATTTAAAATTTAAAAATGAAAAACAAATGTTTTTTCATCGAAAGATTTACTCGATTTCACCGAAAACAAATCGATGTAAATATGTATATCTTAAGATTTCTTTATATTTTTTAAATTGTATTACAATAATTCAGATGATTTAGCAGGCTACCTTTCGCAGGCCAGGCAAGGATGGCACAAATTCATTTAAAAATATTGATCATATGAGTATACCCTGACAATTAAAATTCAATTATTTATTATTTACATATTTAATTTTTATAAAAATAATGCAAAATTTTTGTAACAAAGACTTAGTTATTATCAAATATTCGATAAAAGTATGGAATACTAGCGCTTTGCCACCTCAATTAGAAGAAAGAAATAGTAATATCAGGGACCCGAAATAACTGTTATTTTTTAGAAAAAGCAATTGGTTATAGAAAAAATAACTGCAAAAAATAGGTCCCGTTATAAATAACTCAAAAAATTTTTATCTATGAATAGTATTCCGCTCCAGAAATCTTCAGATTTATTTTTGTAAGATTGTTTTAAGTATTTTTCAATCGGACGGCAGAATAACAGTTTGGAAGATTAAAGATAAATCTGTATGCTGTGTGAATATTTAAGTCCGGCACTGTATACAGAAGACATGTCACTTAATTTTATGCCGATTGGTCCATAATTAGTCATAGCTCCCACATATTGCACATTTTAAAAGAAAACTGTTTATAATCATAAATATTCTTGATTCTTATGAAATTCTGAACCGATTTATCTTTCTCTGTCTATTTTAAAATACAAGAAAACCAGGTCCACGTGACCAAAAAACTTTGTTGGTACTCATAACGTTTACGGAAGATAAAAAAAAAAATAAAAATCTTTAATAATAGTTATCAAAGACCTAAAAAAATAAAAATATTTTATAATGGTTATTGGACACCAAAAAAAATAAAAATCTTTCATAATAGCGGTATTCACTGTTAAGTGCGAATGGTCTAGCATCATTGCAAATGCAAAATTTTACCGTAACCCAATAACAAAATACACACAAAAACATTTACAATTTTGCATTTGCAATGATGCTAGAGCATTCGCACTTAACAGTGAATTCCGCTAATGGTTATTGAAGACCAAATAAAATAAAAATCGTTTATAATGGTTATCAAGACCAAAATAATATTATTTATTTTTTACTGTTATTCAGAGACCATTTTTAAAAAATTCTTGATAAATAATTATTTCAGGATTTTTTCCAATATTGGTTATAAAAGTTATGTCCCTGAGTAATATTAAATCTGCCTTTGTGAATTAAAATCTCCAGTAAAAATATTTTTTTTAAATTTTTCTATTTTAAGTTTTTATATATTAACCCTCCGTTAGTCGCAACTGATCTGGTTGATACAGGAAAAAAATGTTTTATTGTAAATTTTTTAAACACCCTAAATTTTTAACTATTTTTGGATTAAAATATATTTTTACTGCAATTTTATTTTTATTAATCCTTTAAATACTTTGAATTTAATATTGTTTTTGTGTTTTCGAAATAAAAACTCAAGAGATTATTTTCAAACGCGCCTTTTTTATTGATATCAATTTAATACATTGCGACAGTCTCAATTGAAAAAAATGATTGCTACTAACGGAGGGTTAAAAATACTAAAGGAACTAGAGCCTATTTTAGATTTTTATATAAAAATGGATTTTTAATGGAAAATGAATGTAAATAAAACATATAATCATCCTTTTTCCATTTAGAATTTCATTTAAATAAATCAGGTTTTGGGTTAAAAATTTAAATGATCATAGTCGGTCGCACTTTTTCCATTTGGACCAGTATTTACCGACTTATAGTCACGTTTATGTTTCAGTTAATTTTCGTATAAATTTATTTAAATTCGCACAAATGTAGTGTGTTCATTTAAAGTTTTTTTTTTAAATTTTATTTCATTTCTCAAAAATTTCATCCTGGGGTCAATATTTGGTGAGCTGGATCCATGGCTAAAAACGTTTTTATGATAATAATATGTAAAAAATCCTGTATGTCTTGAAGGCTTATTTTTGTTTTGAAATTTCAAGTGGGCGTGGTTAATTTAAATAATCGAATATCTAGGAAACTATAATAGCTATGAGCTTAAAATTTTACGTGAATAATTCCGCCGTTTGTATAAATATTTGAGGCAAAAATGAGAGTAGTAGCCACAATAGGCGCCTCCCTTATGATGCAAATGAAAAAAATAAAAAAAACTACGAAACTATAATAGCTAGAGACCTCAAATTTTTCACAAGCATCATTTTATGTACATATGTATATCAAACAAAAAAGTTAAATTTTGTGAAAATGAGCGAATTCACGTAATTGTGAATAAATTCGAAAAGAATCAATCGATTTTTGTCTTCGATATCTCGTTTTGTTCTTATTATACGCGGCTTTGCGACAAAGTAATAAGCCTGAACATGTTATAGCATTTTCGATTTTTCATGAGTTTTTTAAAACACAAAAATGTGTTATTTTCACGTAAAAAAATATTGTTTGCTTCAATTTGTTATTATAACCAGCGTTGCCGCTTTGGTCCAATTGGACCAAAATTGGTAGTTTGAAGTTAACAAATTGACTTTTGGTAGTTTGATTGGTTTGTTCCGATATTTGTCATATTTTGGTAGGCTACGATATTTCTGAATACAGAAGTATTTTTAAGAACAAAATAATTAAAATAATAACGAAAAAACTACTTATGTTAAGCCAAATTAATAAAACTACATATTTGCAAAATATGAAGATAGCATTTTCTAAAATATTTAGTTTAGTCAGGTAAATGTGTATTTATTTAGTAGTGTTGAGTTCAAAAAATGACAAGGGCTCTCAAAACTTTTATTTTCTAATAATATGTGTTAAACTCTGCTTCAATATCGTTATTCCTCAGGATAATTTTATAGCAGCAATAATATAATTTTAAGTTAACTATTAATTTTGAAACGAATCCATATAGCATTTCTCAAATATTTTAAATTTGGTAGGTTTTGGTAGTTTTTAATTAGAAATTTGGTAGGAAAAATATTTTATGAGTGGCAACGTTGATTATAACTCCGAAAGTACTGAGTCGATTAATACGCAATATATAACCGGATTAAAGTTTATGTAAATTTGAACATTTTTAAGTTTACTTCAATAATATCAGAATAACTGTTTTTGAGTTATCATAAATTGTGTGGAAAAACATTTGAAAAAATTCACAATTTTAGAAAAAAAATTTATCCATAGAATTGAAAATGTTTACCATTTTTGTACTTAGGTAATCATGATGCATCAAATCTCTATAGTGGTGAAGCCTTTTTTGCTGTTGACCTGTGTTATGGTTATTTTTATCAAACTACATGCTCACGCAAATATTAAGAACCCTGTGATCAAAAATGACAACTTTATTATTATTGATTGTATAACGTTTTTTGCTTCTCCTGTAAAATAAAATAAAAGTGTAGTTACGTCCGTTTGCATTTAAGCAGACGATATACAAATGTTTAAAAATGAGATGTCTTTACAATGACCGCGGCCAAAAATATCCATCTTTTTAGTGTAATTTTCTCTCTATTCTCCTATATATAAGTATGTAGTACTAAATTCATAATTTTACACAAGTATTTAATGAGTAACCACTTGATATTTTTGCAGAAAAAAAATTTAATAAAAGTCACCAGATCCCTACATTTGAAAGCATTAATCAAATTAATCAAAATACACAAGAGTGAATTAATGCTATTAAATTAACAGACATAAATCTAAATTTAAACATAAGTATTTATGCTCTTTTTTAGTTCATATTTAGTTGTTGTTGGTGTTGCTATAAATAGTAAAGCTGAGGGTACAATTAAGTCGATTTATGCCCACTGTTCGTTCATACACATGCTACTACTGCATTTAGCCAGTCACCTCCCCCCGTCAGTCATTCATTGTAGTCTGTTGCTCTTGCTGTTATAGTTGGTCTGTTTTCTGTAAAGTCTCTGTTACCGGATTACAGAGTAGTTTTTTTTTTAATTTCTTCTTGGTTTAACAATGAAGATGATGATGGACCAAAGTTAATAAAAACTTTACGTATTTATGCAGTCGTACACATTTGTTCGAAAGACGTCGTTAAGTTAAGAAGTTGTTCGAAAACTATAAGCTCCATATCAATAAACAAAATTTGAATTTAAAATAATAAAATACAACGCACACGCATACAACTCGCACAAAATACACAATTCGGGAGACGTGATCTTTATAAAATACGAGTACTTTTTTTTGTACAAAAAACTACACTAATAAATAAATAAAAAAAATAATAATAAAAAGAGTGAAAAAAGTTAAATACTTTTGTTCAACATTTTTCAGTTCGAATTAACGTGTGTCTACTAAAATTGCTCGTTTTTCGTACATCCCGCGCCGCAAACAGTTCAGATTTACTGCGTTCATCCAAAAAAAAGGTGTGAGAGTTGAAAAATTACCAAAAAATAGTAAATAAAAAAAAGTTTATATTTAAACAGAGTTTTTTTAAATAAATAAGAAAAGAAAAATTGAAAAAAAAACAAATTTATTACAACAAAGTGCAAGTAAAAAGTTACTTTTGTACCTGGATTTACCGAAAAAAAAGTAAAAGAGTCCTTGAAATCAAGTTTGTAACCGAGATACAGTTGAAAAAGATCTCATCTCAAAGTGGAAAGAAATTCGTTATAAATTAAGGAAAAATATTTAAAATATGCAATAAAATAAGCTGGTATTTACAATAACTAAAGTAGATACAGAGTTAAGAAATAATTATATGTTATATTTTGTATTGAAGCCCATTTTATGTGGAATAACAAAGACATTTTATTAAAGTGTCTGCCTAAATTGATTCTGAAACAAACTGAAAAACCGGACTTAGATCTGGGTATATTAAAAATAATTTTAACAGTTTTTGAAACTAGATTTTTAAGTCGTTATCTTTGAAACGAGGATAATTGTGTAATTATCTCTTCAGTCCCAGAAATCATGATAAAAATATAAGTAGTTTTTAATATGCAATAATAAAAATATAATCGTTAAGTAAAAGAAGTGGCATAAAAGGACTTGGAAACGACCTTCAATTTATTTAAATATTTGAATGTATAATGATAAAATAATTATATACATTTTTCAAAAATGAATGTATTAATTTATGTATATATGAATTTTTTAACAATATTCTTCGTGGTGTTACTGTAATATTCCTGGTCAACATTTGACTCAAGTCAAATTTCAGCTTTTGAAAGGCGCTTCATCGCTAATTAAAGTTTAAGACCGACAATTATGTTTCTTTTGGGAATTTGCGATGGTAGAAAAAGTGTGTAGAAATGCAAAATATTTTAGGGATTTTAAAATTGTAGGTTCCCACTAGGGTTTTTAATTTCCCGACCTTTTTTGATTCCCGGGAATCGGGAAATTTTTTTCTACATTCCCGAAATATATAATGATACTGTAAATTAGGAATATTATAGCCAAATTTCATATAAAAACTTAGTGTTATAATTATTAAATATCAGATCTTCGAATTAATAAAAATTGAGCTTAATTCACTAAAATCTTAATCCGTAATTAAAAAATGTCAGCCTTTTATCCCTTCCTAATATTTAATTTTTTAGATTCATTCCAAAGCCTTTGTTTAAACTGAATTAATTTTAAAGTTAATTAATAACAGAATTTATTCAAACTTTGAATGATTAAATTTTTGTTAAAACAAATCATTTCCAAAATTAATTGAAATCACTTTTAAAATTTTCATACGAAAAACCCCAGATAAATAATAATAAGCGGTCTATAATTGCCAAGATATAAGCAAAGATATAAAAAAACATAGTTCTAACTTGTTTTCTATTTTTTTGGGTCAGTTTTTAATTCCCGGGATTCCCGACTAAAAATTTGTACCGGTAATTCCCGGGATAAAAACCCTAGTTCCCACCAACAAATAATTTTTTAATCTTTTAAGATTAAGAAGATGTCAAATATAAAAAGAAGAAAATATAAATTTTACAAATGTAAACCGAATTTAAAGAATATTTTGTCTAACTTCAATAATAGACTGGTCCTTATTTTCTATAATCAATATATTTAAAGCGGGAACCTCAAAAACCTCTTTTAAAAATTGTACTTTGTGATAATTTCAAATCGATATTTTAATTTCAACACGTGCCGCATTGAGATTGAATTTTATACCTATAAGTGCGGTGAAATTTTCTATATCTGTGGTGATTTGGAAAAACTAGGTAACCTCATTTTTTGAAAACACGAGAAACATAGAACATTTAAAGTTTTAAATATTTTTCCCTAATTATTTAATATTAATTTATGTTATTATGCATGACCATTAAACAAAACATAATTTTAAATAATGTTGAAAATTTCTGGTTCAATTAATCCCGAAAATCGATGTCAGTTACCTTGTTTTATTCGAAAAATGGAGTTACCTAGTTTTTCCAAAAAAAATATTTTTTAATTTATTTTTATATTTTACGGAATAAAGGCAACTTTAGTAATCATTTGTGGTAAAACATTGACTACATATTTGACTCAGTACGTTATAGTTACCCGGATTTTTCAAAAAAAAAATTCCTTTTATTCTTATATACATACATATCAAAAATAAATCGATTTTTTTCTTGTTTTAGGTTCAAAATTTGAACCCAAAGACCCTAATTTGTTCTATTTCACTCTTTCTCTCTTAGTTAACAACGTCGTTTTAAACTTCTAATTTTTCAATTTTTTAATAAAAATATGGAGTTACCTTGTTTTTTCAAAAATGCATGGAGTTAGCAATATTTTACATGAAAATAACTTTTAAATGAGAAACTATATCACAATTTCGATCTGACAGAGTGATAGTAAATGAAACGTTGTTCCTATTTTTGGTGTTATCTCAATTTTCGCAAAATGTGGAGTTACCTAGTTTTTCCAAACGACAAGACTTACGTTGTTTGCCTCTATATAAATAAATAATTATTATAATAAATTTTTGTTTATATATTTTTTTGTTAGGAACACTATGAGATACGAGTGTTCCTTACAAAAAAATTTTCTGCGCGCATTCTTGTAGTTTTGCATTATCCTGAAACAACAATTAAGACACTGATAATTACAAAATAATTATAGGAAAATCTGTTTATACTTGCAGAATAAAAGCAGTTTATTCTATATGAATGCAGTGCTTATCAATTTTACTTCCTTTTCTGCAGAGTCATTTACAAAATTTTTTGAAGTAAATATTTCCTTTCCTTTGTTGAAGCTCTCAGGACAAGGCCATTCACTGTTTAAATAAATAATGTTATAATTTTTAAACGTTTAAATAAATTCAAGGACATTTTGGTTATCAAGCTACATGGTAAATATTTTACCAAAGTCCTTAAAAAATTCATAGGATATATAGATTTTTTCGGAGCTAAATCGTCATCTTCGACGTCTTCATTTTCTTTGCTATTGATTAACGCCCACAATTTTTTACTCATTCGTTGCTTCTATCAAGAGATACATTGTCATCAATAAGGGAAATGAGGACTGGCTCATCTGCCAAGTACCAAAGATGATTTAGACATTTTTGTAAGCAAGCGCCAGCAACTATAATATCATATTTTTCTTTATATTGATTTAAATTTCAATTGTTTTATTAGCAATAAACCATGGCTTTATATATGTAATTAACTACAACAAAATCACATAGTGTTTTTTGCTCTTCTTTTGTAATTGCGAATTCACTTCTTTGCAGAAGTTTCTTTATGTAATAAATGGCAGCATTGAAAATATAAGAAATTTCCATATTCTAGAAGTTTACATTGCAAAAGAAGATTTAACAATTTAAAATCGTGAAAAAATTTCTTATTGTTGCCATTATAAAATATTTAAATAAAAATATCCCAATCGTGGATGGAATAGTTGAAACAATCGTACATTTTTGGATACAACTTCAAAATTACAGACTCACTGATACTTTCAAAATATTTTCCGTATTTCATTTAAAAAGGCAAATTTACATATTCCTATAGACTCAGAACTTTGACAGTTGATAGCGGCCATATTGTTGAAGTTACATCTGTCAAATTGGCTGACATTTATTTAATATATGGATACGTCAACAAAAAAATTGTTGACGATATTGGTACGATGCCAATCCACATGACTGGCAGCGTCATTGGTCCATATTTCTTTAAGAACCACGTTGGCCAGGCCACACAGCACATTTCAAAATTTTCTGTATAACAAAGATTTAATTTTCCATACCTGATAAAAAATTATTTGAACAGTGTTGTATGTAAATATACAATTAATGTAAATTTGTTTAAAGTTTTATGCAATATAATATTTAATAAAATAAACAAAGCATTTTTGTTTATAAAATAATTTATATTAGGTGTAAAAAATCGCAACAAAAGGCATAAAACTGTAATTAAACAAATAAAAATAATAAAAAACAAAAACAAACAAATGAACCATAAAAAATAATTGTAGAATTTGTTTGACAAAAACCTCTTCCTCCTGTAAAGTGGCAAAATGGCATTGTAGGTTTGTTTTGCGCCCCTTATCTGAAGGTACTAATAAAATCCATCAACAAATGCGATCGTAAAACCTTAAGTCTAAATAAAAGATACGGTTGGAAATTGCAAGATATTTAAATCATTTAAATTTATTTGGTTTTGTGTTTTTTTATTAATACCTGGCTGGCGTTATTATTTAAAATAAATTCGCAACTAATAAAAAAGTCAAGGTCGTCAAGTGTCTGAATAAACATACGTAGTTTTTTGTTTCTCTTCTGTTTGTACCCTATTTTTCTTTATGGTCCCCTTCATATTTAAAGTCCAAATTAACAAATCACCAGTAAAACTAAAAGTGTGTGAAATTTAAATAAAGTTTGTCAATAAGCTGATGTAAAGTTATAGAAGAAGAAACAAAAAAAAAACAAGAAATATTAAGCTGTAATTTAAATATTTTAAAAAGAAGAAAATTAAAAGATTTGTAAAAACAATACCCTAAAGAAACTATTTATGTTAATGAATGTTTGAAACAAATTTAAATCAAACGAAATACAGTTCAATTAATAAACAAACGAATAGCTTTTGATCATAATTAAATATGAAATGTAAAAAAAGTGAGTTATATTCGGCTATGCCGAATCTTATTTTAATTTTATTAGCATTTTGTATAAACTATTACTAGAAAATATCAATAACTAATTGTGCCAAATTTCTAGGCCTGATCATTTAAGCGATTTGCTTTTAAAAGTCGGACGCACATTTTGTTCTAAAATTTCGTTGATTGCTCTTTTTCAATACCAAACATTTCTGATCAATAGAGAATATTTGGGGAAAATTTCATCCCCGTAGGACTTTTCCTCTAGTCCATATCATGCCTTCAACAGACAGACGGACAGTCATAACTAGATCGTCTATAAGGATCGTGATCGTCTAAATCCGCTTTTAAAAATAAAGTCTTCACATGTGTAAAATGTTTATTTAATATAGGGACGAAGTTATATTTCAATATTGCTCTAAATTCAGTAAAACATTGTACTTGTTATAGTTAACTTTTATCAAAATAAAATATACTTTTTGATTATTTATTCAAAGAATGATTGTTTTGATGTTTTTTTAATACTCGGCAGATGAAATTAAATACATTAGAGTGGCATAAAAAAATTTGAATGATCCCTACTAAAATAAAACTATAATTTATTCTAAGATATCGTTTCTCTAAATTGTTGTCGTGGGTTCTGTATTTGGAGAGCTGGATCAAATTATAAAGAGGTTCTGTTTTTTAAGCTCTTAATGAGTTTTCATATTTTTCGCAAAGGTAACATGAAATATTTAGCATTGAATTTTAAAGACCATTCACATTAAAACAATTTTTCATATGCTACCTTAGCCAGAGATATGAAATGAAAACATAAAAACCTTACCTCTTAATCCAGCTTATAGAGAAATTCTTGAGGTTACCCTCTTCATGTAGAACACTTGGGCCATTCATTTCTTGAATCCAGTTGTTTATGTCATCACTCGCTCTTTACATATTTTTCTTCCGGGAGCCGTTTTCTCATTACATGTGACAAGAATGTGATTTTGAAGCATTCTATAATATAAACAGGATTCGTCGGCATTGTGGATTTGGTGAAAAGTCAACCCATGCTCCTCAACGTAATCCTTAAACTCTGTCACAAATGGATCAATAAAATGAGGTTTCGAAGACAATTTCTAGCCTGTAATTTTTAAAAATCTGTTGTACGTACGAACTTTTTTGCTTTATAATGCGGTAAACCGAAGACTTATGCAACGTGTAATTCACACAAATTGAATTTATGGCATCTCCACTTTTAAATTTTTGAGAAATCATTGTCTTTATTAAGAAATGTATTTACACAACAAATGACGCGAATAAACTGACAAAATTAAAGATCAAAATCATCCAAAAGTTAATATACCAAAAGAAGAGGATTTCCCGTTTTGGTTATAGACATTGTAATGAAAAAACAGAAAAACTGCAGCGATTATAGAACATGCAATGTTAAAAAGTAATCGGTCGCGATGATCGGGCCATCGCGATAATGTGTAGGCGCGAATACAGAGCTTGAACTGTATAAGATTGTATCCCCCTTTATTCAATGAAGAACCCATAACCAACGCTATTCAACCTTTTGAAGCCATCAGTCATGAGTCAAGACTAGGGGACGGATTTTCATGCATTTATTATTGGAAAATAAGCGCCTAAAATATGCTTCAAAAAATCAAAATATGACCTAAAAATTAAAAAAAAAAATATGCATTTATTTATTTCTGCAGAAACATAAAATAATTAACTATGGATCGCGCAATGTCCAAAAAATACATAACAGTGTTTCCAGCAGTTAGTACTCTTTAAATTATATCAGGAATTAAATAGTTAAAGTATTAAAATTGTAATTGATCTTCTGAGATGGATATATTAATTGTAATATCTTGGTAAAAATACTTGTTTAAAGCCATAATCTTTAGAGCTTCTATTGTGTTTAAAATCAATATTTTGATCGTGATATAAAAAACATCCAACATTAATTATTTTCATCTCTTAATAACCCAGCAGTTAGGCAAGTAGTAAATGAATTCCTTATAGACAGTAATTGTCACTAATGTTTGATCACTTGGCTGACTCCAATTTATATATTTTGGGTCATTTGACACGTATGTGCTGTTTGTAACGCTGAGAGAAGTCAATTGGTTACTTTATACATCCCATGTAATCTTGCGTAAAGACAATTGTCACTTAAGTGTCTCTAAGTAATCTATAGTGTAGTCACGTAGCTAGTTATGTAACTAGTTGTCACCCTAAATTATAGGTAAAATCACATGTTCAGGACGGTCTTCTAGAACTGCTGGGAAATTACTGTCAGGAATGGTAACTGTGAATGTGAAGTTACAAAATCTTTCGATAACGAAATCTCTTATAAATCGAAATTGTAATATAAACAAATATGAATGTTTTCGATACATTTAATGAATTTTTGATACTTAAAAAAACTCTAAAGTTTTTGATAGAGAAATGAAGATCTTAAACCCAGTTTCTCGATGTCGAAAGAAGTTAGTCGATAAAATTTAATGTTATTTCTACAACAAATTAGAAAAAAAAACTTTTTGTCCAGACAATATGTTACCCATTGACGACAAAAAATTATATTTTTATTAAAAACTTGGATAATATGTATATAAATATGCATTTTAAAGTAAAATATAACAAAATATGCATTATCAATAAAATATGCATTCGAATTTATATGCATTGCATTTGCATATAAATTCGCCGCCTAGTCATGACACATGAATGATAATAGAATCTACTAACCTACATACATATCTCTATTCAGAATTAATGTGGGGAATTGTATATGTTAAAAAATTCTCGGTATATTTTTGGCTGTAGTCATTACGATGCAGTAATCCGGGTAAAGGTTTTAATCATATCAGTCTGGAGGTAAAATTGTTTATGGGTAATTTTTTGAAATTATCGAAGTTTTTCGATAATTTTGCAAAAACTTTTAGTGTGTTCCACGCATTTTAAATCATCATAAATCTATAATTTTTCTTGTTTACGTATGTTTAAAATATTTAACCAAAATTACAGTTGTTGTTTGTAGTAACCCATTAAATAAATTATAAAATCATTTTGTCTTACTTAGTCTGTATGTAAAAGTATGTATACAAAATCAAGTTGTACTTGTGAGAAATAAACTGTCAAATTTAAACCACTTGTCAGGTGAAAAAGAGAAATTAAAAACAAGTAAGAATATTGTTGTGGGTTAAGCCAGACTTACAATAGCCATACATTAATTTTTCACTTTAAAAAGTTCATAAATTCGATAAAAATAAAATGGAATAATGATTAGGATATACTATTCTTTAAAAATTTAAAAAACCTACCTTTAGGAATTCTTCTGAATTAAAATAAATTTATTAAAGGTTATAAACATCTACACCGTCTGCTATTACCTACCAATTGTATGGTAGGGTATTAAAGCAGTTTTACTGTTTAAAGTTAAGATCAATTGTAGATGCATCTATTTTCTTACACGAAATAAATAAAAATTATTTTCGTTAAAGCCATGACTTTGCAACTCATGAAGGTTTTAAAAGTGTAGACACAAATTTATCGACCAACCGATCGACCAACTACTGGTACTTTTTCTATGGGTCATCAGTTACCGCATACCGCAGCAGCGACAACAAAACATAAACAGTGTCAAAATCAAGTTTAACAAAAACGAGAGTGAGAGTAAACATCATGATCCATCGTATAAATTTGTGTATTTTTTAGGTTTTATTTTTGGAAATCGCCAAAAATAAAAATAAAAGAAAGAGAGTATGGTAGGTAGTATGTATGTTTTTAGGTTAATTAAATTTATATTGATTTTTATTCAAAATGATTTATAACAAAAATCTAAACAAACTTAAGAAACAACATAAATGAAAATCAATGTAAATAAACATCATGGCGCACAGTGGAACTTTTGGAGAGTTTTTTGCCCTGCGATAGACCGAGAATTGTGTAACTCTGTCTGCAAATTGTTGTTAATATTTTAAAAGGTTTATTTGTAGTAGGAGTGGCAGACGTAGTTAATTATTTAAATTTTAAATCATTAAATTATGCATATTTCGTTTTTATTATTGTTATTTTTTAAAGATTGTGCAAAACTACATATTTAAATTATAAACAATTAATTTATGCAAAAAAAAAAAAACAGACAAATGAAACTATAAAAAGAAATCATAATATTTAAATGATTAATTTGGCTAAAATAGGTCCAAAAATTTGAAATTTTATAACTTTATGGGTATAATTAAAATATGTATTGTATTCAATTTTCAGTACAGTACATTTTGCAATTTTGTAAATCTTGTTATTGTGAAACAATTCAATTGTGAATTTATATTTCGTTTTAAGCGGATGTGATTTATTATTAAATGTGAAGTTTAATCGGCCAAGTTGTACTTGAATTTAACCGGAATAATGATGATTTTGCATTGAACAAATAAGTGCAACAGTAAAGTAAAATTCAGCTAAACTGCCGAACACGGCTATAACGAACACTGTTAATAACGAAACTGACTATGGAGAATTTTTTCTGAGGTTGCATTGCGTTCTTATTATACTGTACACTAGAGTGTCCCAAATTTTTTTTTTTGGAATTTCGGAATTTTTTTATATATCTAAAACTATAGTTAAAGGTATTTATAGACGGCAATACTGAGTATTAATATTTGTCAAAAACTCAAGCATCATAATACATTTCATCGTCTAAACAAAATTTGTATTAGATTTTCAAAAAATACAAATGATTTTTTTGATTTACGGTCGTTATTGAAAATTTGTTTAAAACAATTCAAAAACTTTTTATTTTCATATGTATCGGGTATGTATTTACAAAAACAAATAAGGCAAACAAAAATGTAAAGAAAATATAAAATAAAAATAAAGTTAGCAGAAAAATATCAATGAACAAAGAAATATAATATTTGTAATACTATCGTGTAAACAAGAAATATATTTTTCGAAACGATTTCTTGACATAATGAAAAATTTCAATAATATTTTAAATTTGAAAAGTATTTATACTCAGTATTGCCGTCTATAAATACCTTAAATATGAAATTTTGTCTTTCTATCATGATTGCAACCCGTGCCGACTTGCGATTTAGTTTTGTGGTGCATTTACAAGGGGAAAAAATTCAATTTTTTCAGTTTTTGTTAAAATTTTGCCATTAAATAATTACTTTTGCAATTTAATTTAAAAGACTCGATATGTGTACGTAATTGTCGTTCTAATAAGATATAAAACACAAAAATTGGTTAAAAAATGTTAAAGTTATTAAAAAATCGCCAGGCCATTAACGTGTCTCAAGCCACTAGAACAAGAAACGTAGGAACAAAATAAACATATTTTGAGAAATATTAAAATAAGAGATAATTTTTACTTAAAATATATACATATTTACTTGTATATGAGATTTTGTCTTCGTAGGATACCGTTAACCTATTCGCAGGTATGACCAAAAGAAAATATTTTTTTTAACGGCAGTTTCAAAACTCCAATTTCAAATTTTTAAAAATTTTGTTAAACAAATTTCATAATTTGTTGATCATCACTTGGGGATTTATTGCCAACATAATGGGGAAAAACATGTGAAAAAATTATGTCAACACCTCCTATAGTTTTTCCGTACCTGCGATTTAAATTTTGCGATTTTTGAGAAAAACTAATTTCCTTACTGTTATGATTTTTAAGCAAAAGCTTTTCAGAATATATAGTCCATGTAATTTTAAATATAGTCTGAAAGTTTTACTAAAATCGGAAAACGTCAACCCTTAAATCGAGAAGGTCAAAGGTCAAATTTTTCAATATTTGGAATTTCTCATGGAAAAATAGCGAAATGTTATATATTTTTGGGCCGATTTTGATGAAACTTAAGAAAAATATAACATGAAGTCTAGTATTTATAATAACAGCACAAAAATTAAAATTAACCCTTAATAGCACTTGGGGACACTCTACTGTACAGCACTGTAATGGTAATTTTTGTTTCGAAATTTTTACCATTACAGTGGTGTACAGTATAATAAGAATTAATTCTAAATAGTAGAGGACGATGAATTACACATAATGAAACAATCAAACATTATTCGGCTCTGATATATTGGACAAGGTATCCTATCATGTCATATTGTCAGAATGTTCTACTATTTCACGACTAGGCGGCTTGGCTTAACCATAACTTTTAGAATATTATGACAATATGACTGATAGATAGGATACCTTGTGAATCGACACATTGAAAATAGGTATAATTCAAGAAGTTTAAGATAAATCTTACTAATAATATAAAGCGTGTCTCAGTAAGACTGCACTTTTTAAATTTAGTGTCATTTTGACATTTGTGCAAGTGGAAACTATGAAATTTGGCAGCTGTCACATGTTTATTCCGATTATTAAAACTGGAGCGCTTTACGAAAAAACAACGCGTTATAATTGTGAAAACTTATTACAAAATTTTGGAAAGTTATGCTGAGACCCTTTCGCAAACTTCGAAGAATTGTGGAAAAGTGCTTCAACGTATCCGTTGGTATTTTGAAAACATTGCTGCTGTAGACGAGAGTGTCTCCGAAAACCCGAAAACATCAATTCGTCATCGTTCTCGACAACTTCAATTTTCACGAAGCACTACGCGTAGTAGCTACGTAGTGAATTTTAACAAAAAACCTCCACCTTCATGCGTACAAAATTCATCTTACTCAGGAGCTCAAACCAGCAGACCATGGAAACCGCCGGCAATTCGTTCAATGGGTAATGGAGCAAAGTAAAGTTAATATCAATTGTCGAAAAAAACGTCATATTCTCCAATGAAACGCACTTCCACCTGAATGACTTCGTGAATACACGCACTTCCATCTGAATGACTTCGTGAATACACAAAATTGTCGAATAACGGGCTCAGAAAATACTCATGCAATCCATGAGAAATAAATGCATCCACAACGAGCAACTGCCTGGTGCGGATTTAGGTGAGGCGGCGTGATTGGTCCTTACTAAAATGAGGCCGAAATTGCAGTGACTGTGAACGGCATTCGTTACAGGAACATGATAACGGACTTCTTGTAGCCTTAACTGGATGACATCGATCTTGACATTTGGTTTCAACATGACGGCGCAGATCATGTGATTCCGAGATCTTACGCGTCATCAGTGAGATACTGCCACATTCCATACTTAATCGGAAGATGTCTTCTTTACAATCCAATAAAAAAATTACAATTATCTCAAATTTGGCATTTGAGATAAATGTTAAAATAATACCAGAGAACATTTTAACATTCTTAAATAGTCAAAAAATTATCCCAGATCATCAATTCAGATTCCGTGAGCATCACTCAACAATTGAGCAAGTTAAATGCTTAACTGGTGAGATACGAAAATCTTTCGAACTAAAAAAGTACTGTTCGGTAATATTTCTAGATGTTGCCAGGTTTTTGACAAGGTTTGGCATAAAGGTCTAATACACATGTTTAAATGCCTACTGTCTTCTAGTACACACAAAATACTAGAGTCTTACCTATCGGATCGCTTTTTTAGGATAAAATGCGGCGATTATGTGACAAGCGGCTATGCGATCAATGCTGGTGTACCACAGAGAAGTGTTCTAGGACCAACCGTGTACCTATTATACACCTATGATTTGCCCGAATCCAAAGAATTAACCATTTCCATCTTTGAATATGACTCTGCAATTCTAAGTTCTCATGTGGACTTAAATGTAGCATCTAGAAACCAAGATGATTATCTCAGGCACGTGGAGACGTGGTTAAAAAATTGGAGTGTACAAGTAAATGAAATCAAAAGTAAACAAATTACGTTTTCACTTACGAGAGGAAGTTGTCCACCAGTGACACTAAGCAGTGTGAACATTCCACAGTCTGATCACGTTACATACCCTGGTATACATTTAGATAGACGCCTTACTTGGCGTCGGCACATAGAAGTCAAGCGGCTCCAAATGAAACTAAACGCTTCAAATTTGCACTTGCTAATCCACCATCAATCGAAATAAAACGGTCTTAAAACCAATATGGACATACGGAATCCGTTAAATTTTAGGGAGAAACAACATGCCAACAAAACGCATTTATGAATGATTTTTAAGAAAGAGGATCTGTAGGTGATAGGGCCAAGCATGGAGCACAACGTACTGCAAGATCGGCTGAAAACATTACTGCTGCTCAGGAAAGTGTTAAAAACAATCCATCAACCTCAATTCGACGCCGTGCTCAGGAGCTTGGTATTCAAAGAACTACTTTGACCACAATTTTGCACAAGGATTTGCATTTGTTTCCATTTAAGATTCGGTTCTTTCACAAGGCCATTTACGCAGAAGTACATATGCGAATAGGTTGTTACAGCTCGCCCATTGACAACCCCGATTTTCATGAAAAAATCATAATGATTGACGAGGCCATTTTCATTTGAATTGATATGTGAATAAACAGAATAGTCGGTTCTGGGCAGTGGAAAACCCTCGAATTATTCATCAGTCACCTTTGCATCCATTAAAAGTAACAGTCTGGTGTGCAATTTGGTCAGGAGGAATCATTGGACCTTACTTCTTTGAAAATCGATGATTGATTTTCATAAAATGTTTTAACGATTAAAACACGTTGGTTTATCGAATATTTTTCCATAATAAATTTCCCACGTGTCTACTTTACAACAGCCAAATATGAACTTTCAATACTAATGTTTACCAAAATACTGGCAAAACAAAGTAGTATACCTTTCCGGCGGACACCCTGTGCAAAATCATGTTCGATAAAACTGGTTTAAAATGTAGTATTTTAGAAGTTTCAACAATTCATCCTTAAAACATTAAATACTCAAAATGTAAAATAAAATTTAAAGAACAAAACACACTAATCAAGTCAATTTTAAAGTATTGTTCATATATCCAAAATTCTTAGAACCATGACGGGAGCTCCATGGTACATAAGAAATGAGAACATACACGGAGACTTAGATGGGCCATTGGTCAAGGACGAATTTAGAAAAACTCTTTAAAATTGACTTGATTAGTGTGTTTTGTTCTTTAAATTTTATTTTATATTTTGAGTATTTAATGTTTTAAGGATGAATTGTTGAAACTTCTAAAATACTACATTTTAAACCAGTTTTATCGAAAATGATTTAGCAAAAAACCACGTTTCTAAAAAAAGACAATTTTTATTTAGCCCACATATCTAAGCCCAGCCATATTATGATTCCTCATAATATCCAGCCACATGACCATAGTATGGAGTATTTGTGATCATATTATGATTATAAATATACCAATATTTTTTCATAGTTATCATAGTGAGAATTTTCACAAACAAAACTTCGTCAATAGTCAATCATATTACCAATTGTAAAATTTGAAGCAAAACATTGCTGTAGAAAACAATTTATTATTTAAATAAAATGTATTTAATCATAAAGTCATTAGCGACAAACATAGCATAGTTGTCGTAACCATGTCGTAAGCATGTGTTTTCTTTGTGTGTATTCGATCAAAATGAATTCAAGGTTGAAAAGAAGAGAGCATTTCAAATCTGACTTTATATTTTTTTTTCAACTGTATAAAATGTAGCTCAAAATCATCTGTTGAAAGCGCTCGAATTTTAACGAATTACAACAGTGTTATTATCGGATGCAAAAACCTACTATGCCAAAATTAGAAACAATTTTGTTTTTAACGCAGCCTATTTATAGCTTTATTTCAACTTTGTCCATTAAAATAAAAATTTTGCCCTTTTTACCCTTTAGAATCTGCACTGTGGGGTATCTATTTCTTATTGATTTATTTATGGCCGGTTTTAACTTTAAAGTCAGTAAGTAGTTACCAACTTGTTAAATGACTAAAGTTATTTTGCTTTTATTAACATACTTTTATGTTTTTTTTCTGGCTACAACATTCAGGTTAAGATATTTTGATTTTGGTGTTTTTGTTTATTTGTTGTTGTTGATTTTGTTTACCTTTCTTTAGGGCCATGCATTAACAATTGGAATAAAGTTGATGGTATACGAATTTTATTATTTGTTGTTGTATGTATTTATTATGCTTGTCCGTCTGTCAGTCTGTCTGTCTGTCCAAACATTGAACCAATCTATCCAAAACCATGCGCGCCTGTCCATCTAGCATTTTGGATTGTTAATGAAAACTCGTAATTGTTTGGTAGTACAAAACAAATTATTACGCAATTTAAAATTGTTGTGTGAAGTGTTTGTGTTTGTACGATTATAGGAGATTGAAATGATGAGATCGATGTAGAAGATGATAATGTTAATGATTATCGCGATGATGAAGTTTATAAAGTGATTGTTAAGAAACAGTCAAATAGTTATTGAGGTTGGTTATTAGGAATGGATGAATGGATGCAAGAGAAAAATAAATAAAATGTGGGTTAGTGATTTATATTAAAATATACCTTAAATATACTTAAAATATACCGAAAATATATTCAGATTTAGTTTTATTTCTGATAGAAAGAAAACTTTAGAAAAAGTTTAGGGGGAATTTCCGTCCAAACCCCAAATAAACATTTATTTAAACTGTAGTAAATAAGTAGTTGACTTTTTCTATTAACAATTGTTATTTCAATGTTAATTGACTGCGGTTTTTCCCAAAACAAAAAATACGTAAAGGTTTTGAGGGTTTTATTTTTAAACAAATCTGGAGGAAATAGTAAATATTAATATAACAAATATTACAGCCATTTGTTACCATTGTATACAAATATAATCACACAATATGAATATTTATTACAAAAATTCTAAGATGCGAACGTGAGATTTAGAAATGTTCTAAAAATATCGAAGTGATCCAACTGTTCTCATATGTGAAAGACAGTTTGACAAATGTCAAGTCAACTGAAACGAATTATTTATGTGTGTTTTTGTTGCTGAAAGGAGATTTTGGCAAAACCATTTGTCAATGACACTCATAAACATATTATTTGTTTAAAACATTAACAAAGGTGTTCAAAATTAATTGTAATTGTTAAGTGGAGGAATAATGTGAAACTTATATCCTAATTGTTATTTGTGACTGGAATTATTTAGCACAAAAACCATTTATTTAAATATAAAAAAATAGTGAAATTGTAATTAACACTTAATTAGTGTAAATATTTTTCAAACTTAAACTAATTAAATAATTGCTTAATAATTGCCAACATCAACTACTAACTATAAAATGTTTTATTTTAAATGATGTAAATTTCATTAGTATTCATTACATTTTAAATTTAATTTTATTTAAATTTCAAGTAAATATTTTGACTTTTAATTTAGCATTTTACTTGCTTAAATTTTAGTATATGGGAGAATCCATCCCAAAGCGGACAGATAGCAGCACTTTTCGGAGTTCTCATTTGAGATTTTAATGAAATTTACAACAGTTATTATGTATTGCAAGTGAGAATCTTTCAGGTCCAAAAATATAACGTCTTAAAAATTTAAAAATTTCATATAACTGCACATAACTTTGAAACCGTAATATGTAAAACATTAAATTTGATTTTATTTGAAAGATAAATTTATGCCCTTTTGTAATAAATCACATTTCTTTCAAAGTTCAATTCTTGAGATATAAAATTCTCAAAAACCACATTTTTAAATTTAAAAAAATTTATATATTATTGACTATTGACCCCCTTCTATATTTTTGCAAATTTTTTAATCTGGACACTTTTAGTTTAAAATTTATATACCAAAATTACTTTTTTGGGATTTTTCAAAACTTTTTTGGGAATTGCGGGATTCCTGATAATAAATTTCAAAATTTGTTTTCAGTTTTGCATTCTCAATAAAAAATATCTATATAACTGTAAAATTTCATTAAAAAATATTCATAAATAAAAATTTAATTTCAATTTGAAAAATTGGTATCTTTGCGTTCAAAAAAGTATTCCATCAATTTTATAATTGTTAATTTTTGAAAATATTCGAATTTGTCAAATTGAAATTAAATTTTTTTTAAATAGATTTTTATATAGAGAAAATCGGGAAATATTTCGATCCGCTGTTATCAAAAAACTACGGTGGGTAAAATGTTAAAAATTTAGTTTTCAAATGCGAATATCTCCTAAGCTATAAGATATAATAAGCTACGACGAGGTTTTTGGTAGGCTCGACAAGGAAATCAGAATACAAACTAAGAAATGGGATCGTTTTAAATTAGATCAAAATTGAAAACTTAAAGTAGACAGCACTTCCTCTTTGCACATGTGAAATTCGACTAATTCTTTAGAATTTACAGATTTATTTCCCTAATTTTTTTCTATACCACTGTGTGTGGTTCGAATTTTGATAAATCATCTCATATCTTCTATATATATAAAAATGAAATGGTCCATGTATGTAATGGCATCACATGAGAACGGCTGGAGCGATTTGGCTGATTTTTTTATTCGATTCGAAATTTTCAAAAATTAAATTTTTTAATATATTGATTGCCTTCTTTTAAATTTTTTTGGAAACTTGAAGAACTAACATTAGTATATAGATACCGGGCGAAGCCGGGCGATCATCTAGTATTTAATAAAATCTACAATATTAATTCCATATAATTTTAACACAAAAAAAAACTTAAATATTTCATTTAGAGCTACAAATATTGGTTGCAATCTTGATTATTTATTAAGGTGAGTCAGTCAATATGTTTATGTTTATAATCCATAATCTGCTTTTATTTACTTAAATATATACGATAAATATATAAATATAAGTAGTACATAAAAATGATCACAATTATTTTATCTATTGGATAAATAATAAATACATATGTACATATTTATAGTTTGTATTCTTAATGGCATTGAAAATAAATTACGATTGAAATGTACACACACTTATACTGCCGAGTATTTAAGTATTTATTTTAAGTAAGCATTTGAAGTGAAATAAATTTCTGTATGTTTTCTTAACAATATAGGCATGTGAGATATTCAGATTTGACATCATTTGTATTGGGTTTTTAATAATTTTTTTTTTACCTTAATTACTGTCAAAAATTATATGAATTGATTAAATATTAGAAATATAAATTAACCTTCATAGATCAATTATTTATTTATTGTATCCAAATACTTGTCAATAAAAAGTTATTGAAAAAAGTTTTTTTAGTTTATTCTTTTTTGTCAGTGACTTCAAAATTTCAAAATGTTAAACAAATACTTTATTCTGTTTAAGATGATGATACAAAATGGAATTTAAAAAAAAGTCCGCCGCATAAATTTTATGATGCAGGTCAAATCAGAAATGAGCTAAAACATGCTCTACATTTTACACCATTTAATTATTTCGGAAATTGGTAGTTTCGGATTTGGTTCGGGTTCGGCTAAAAAGGTCGATATATTGAGAGCTAGATCTTCTATTTTCAATCAAGTGATGTTCGACATCTGTGAATTTTATTAAATATTGATAAGAGAGAAAAATCAATATTTTCTGATGTTTCTAGCGGTATGTTTTGTGAGCAATAGGTACTGAGGTATTATTTATATTTTAGGCAACTATTTTTACATTTATCCGTAATGAAGTTCCAGGCGTTCATGTAGATTCTAGTCAGCGGGAATTTGGTTTTATCAAGGGCTTTGAGAATATATTAGACAAACGAATACGCCTATGTGAAATTTCATACGAATCGAATCCAGCCAGTTCAGTCAGACAAATGCAAAACGTTGATACCCATTTAACCTATGTTCGGTATTACGTTTTGAGTTATTGAAAAATATACCAAAATCTTAATAAATATGTGCTTGAAATAATCATATAGAAATTCAATAATTCCAAGAATCCGAACAATTTTGTTTAATATTTCGGAATTTTATGAAGGCTATTTTCATGATTTTTATAAAATTGTCCAGCGAAAAACGTAATATTTTCGTATAAAAAGATACAATGTTTAATTCGAGGATGGCTACCTTTACCGCTAAGCTACCGTTACCCATAAAATATCCTTTTACCGCAATTACCGTAGTTACCGATAAATACGGTTAGCTCTAATGTAAAAATTCTATATTTTCAAAAAAAATTAAACACCCTAGGTAAATTTTTGGCGATCCTGGTGATATTTGAAAATGTCCTTTCAGTACAGCATTTTATGTCAAATTAAAAGTTGTGTGTTTCAGAAGACGTCAAGGAGAAAATTTCCAAGTCATTTCTTGGTCCCGGTAGCCAACTCTACACTCTAACTTCATATCCGATAATTCAGGCAGACTGCCGAAAGAACGATGTCCAATTATGTAGGCATCCTCGTGTCGGACAATGATAGAGAAAGTGAAAAATAGTTTCATTCTATTATTTATTTTAATAACTCCTGGAGAAGTCATTGCAGGACAATCCAAGTCTCCTATCATGATTGAAAAATGTATAGTGATTGGTAATCTTCACCACGATTTTGCTCAGTTGTAAGCGAACCTACGACACATCGTCCTTGTGATTGTACAGGTGGATTCACTCCTCCTTTTTGTCTGAGTGAGCTCTTAGAATGTTTCACTAATACGTTGCTTGCATTTATACAACGGAATACAACATGTGAAGTCTATATCTTATTTCAAGACTTCAGCAATAGAGCTGCCCATTAGAACTTATGAGTACGACTGTCGAATGTTTCGCCCTTCAATACAAGAATGCCCGGAATTTCAGCATATACCTATCATTGATTAAAATCAGTATATATACGAATACTTCTACCCGATATCCTGTTATACATAATCCAGGTATACACATTTTTATAGCTGATACCCCAGCCTGAAACATATTCCTATCTTACGATCCCTACGCCAACTCGGTCACCCGTTTAAGAGACGTGCGTTTAAATGGAGAGATTCATCGTATAAAGGCGGATACCCTGCACTAATCCCGTGTCAGTCGGAATTTAAAAACTCAAATCTCTCGAGATGAAGGGTCTATTAGTGCAACAATTAATGTTATCTGGAAGATTATAATAACACTAGTATAATCGCTCATTACTGATGAATGTTTTCGATTAAATGTAACGTAAAAATCGACTTTGTTGAATCGTAATACCATTTTAAAGATCGTGCAGTTCGAACTCATATCCAGTGATCTCCCCAAGTCAGAGAATCCATAGAATAATATAAATATGGTAACCCCATCAAATAACCAGTTCTTGCTACTGTGAATGATACTTCACTGCTAGAGTGTCCAAAAAACCGGCAAATTTAGGAAACCGGTTTCCGGTTTAACCGAAAAAGTGTGTTTTTGAAAAAACCGGTTTTGATTACTGTCTCTTAAAAAAACCGGTGAAGCGGTTTCGGTTTTTGTCTTCAAAAAAAAAACAGTTAAATTTATTTTTATTTTTGGGCGCTAATAGGAAATGTGTTAAGAATTTGAATTCTTAATATCTTTAAGCAATTATTTTATATCTTTTACGAAATGTTGTCAAATGCTACAATTTTCTGTAAAATAAATCAATATTTTTAAAAATGGTATCAAAGTTTTTCATAAATATGTTTGAATGAGTTTTAGAAAATATATTTCATAAAAACCGGTTAACCGTCTTACAAAAACCGGTTTTTCAAAAAACCGAAACCGGTAGAGTTTACAATGATGAAAAAACCGGTTTTCGGTTTTGGATACTCTACTCACTGCATACCTATGGCCTTCTTGCATTGCATATAGTGTTTATAAAAAACCGACATTTTAAAAAACCGGTTTGCCGGATAACTGAAAATTGTCATTTTTTAGAAAACCGAGTTTTCGGTTAACCGAGTTCGAAAAACCGGTTAACCGACATATATGCGAAGAAAACATAAAATGGCCAATAAAGTATACACAGCTTTAAAATTTTTGGCTTTTAGTAGTCAGGAATGGTTAATATTAAATAACTATAAATATGCAAAAGTGCTAAGTCCATTTTATTTGGAATTGTGTATAAATATGTTACTAAATATATAATACTTATTTTAATTATTGGTTTATTCATTAAATTTCAACCAAAAATTGTAAATCACGATTTTTATTAAATATTTAATAATTTTATAAATTTATTATCACCTCGACTTTCTGATATGAAACAGAAAATGTTCCAAGTCCCAAAAAGGACATATAACATGCAAACGCACTTCTTATTAACTGTGAATAAATCTTAATAAAACTCCATTATCAGATTTAAAAAATATTTAAAATAAATTAAAAAAATGCACCAAAACATGAAATTTATTCCTTTTAGACACACATTTTAAAAACCGGTTAACTGAGTGATATAAACCGGATAAACCGTTTAACCGAAAATCAACATTTTAAATTAACTGGTTCGCAAAAAACCGAGATTTTGAAGAAAAATCGGTTTTTCGGTTAACAGGTTTATAAACACTAATTGCATACACTGATGTCCTAGGATTCCAGATACAATGTTGGTATTTTGCGCTGTTCGAGAGTGTCAGCACAATATCCTTTAATCAGGACTGTGAGAAGCTATGAATCTTGTATCTCTTCCTAAACAGTACAAGTTCAGTTTTGCTCGGATTCACACTCGATCCACTGTCAATGCTTTATCAACTTAGCATTTTGAATGCATCCTCCAACCGCTGTGATATCGAGCCCATATGTACTCAGTTTCCTAAACTGACAGTTTATTGCTAAATTCCACCGCAGTAGAGATAATACAAATTCTTTGCACTACCAAATTAAAAATTTCTTTTTTTAAAACATAATAAATAAATAATTAGCATTAAGCTATATTTTAAAACATTTAAGTTTATTCACCTAAGATAAAAGCAAATAACACAAACATTTAAATACTCGTGCGTTTAATAATCTACGTACTGAAAGCAATGTAGCGCGTTAAGCATCTAATCGGAACGGAATTTAGCGTTCTTAAAGTTTAAATTTAGCTTGTAATAAGTACAAGCCATTGGAAATAAATACACATATGACAAAATCGCGATTAAATTTTATTTTAGTGGCGGGGCTTTTTTCTATTTAATGGCTAGTAGTAATGTTTATTTTGATTAATGATGAGATTGATCGGTGTTTGATCAATTTAGGCATACAATTATAATTACTACTGATTTATATAAAAAATCAAGTTACTAAGAAATAAACAAAATAAAATTGTGTTTTTCTTTTTGTAAAAAGATGTGGTGTTGCCCTAGACAAAATAACTAAATAGGAAGGTTCCCGTGATTGTTTAACCCTTTCCCTGTCCTGTGCATCACATATGATGCACAGCAAGTTTCTTTCACACGTCCGTGCATCAAATATGATTCACAAATTATATTATTTTTCAATTAACATTAAAACTTTGGACGTACGGCAAATTTTTTTTTGTATGGGGACAGGCAAAGGGTTAAAATTTTCCCTATTCGATCATTGCATGTGCTCAAAACTTCTTCCAAGGTTTAACATTTTAAGTGCAAACCTATTAAGATCTAATCCTTTAAATGCATGGTTTAAACTTTCAATGTAAATATCTTTAAACATCATTTAAATTATACTCAATATTATCGCAGTGATCATTGAACAAACATCAAATTGATCATGCAAAATGAAATTACGAATCAGTTTAATAGTTTAACTCTTTCAGCCATGCTTTTTTTTGTATAAGTTTAAAATCAAAACAATTGCATTTTTACTTTAATCAAGGTTAGTTTATTATAAAAGTAAGAAAAAATAAATCAAAACATAAAAAACCACCCCCTTCCAAGGTTTTTTGTGGAGTGAAGTGGTTAGTTTACTAACCACCGTGGCGTTTGGCATTAAAAATAACTATGATAAAAAATTTTGTTTCGTATAAATTTTTTTGAAATCGAATTTTTTTGTCTAAATTTTCTGACCAAACAACCGAAATATCAAAGTAATACTGAATTCAATGAACAATAAACACTCTGTGTTTTTTTTATTGAATGCGTGAAAGTCTCTTAAATACTGATTTTTAAAATATTTTCAAATTAATATATTATTCTAACCAGAACACAAAGTTTTGCAAAAAATCATAAACGATGACTTCAAAAAATACAATTGTTTAGCAGAATGGCAATAGATGACAATAAACTAAGTTTTAAAGACTATAGAAAAGGTGGTTAGTAAAGTGACCACTCAACCGCAAAAAATTAAAAATTGCAAACAAAAATGGTGTATAACCGATAAAGAGCAAAGATAAAATTGTAATTTTATGTTCCAATAATATACAAAAATATTAACATGTTATTTATATTTATTCCAGTGAACAAGATCTGAATGAACTTCATGGAACCACTAGAAAAAACTTGAAATTTAATTTATCGCTATATATCTAGTTATATTGTCCGAGGCTAACAATTTCATACATAAATCATTGATTTAAGAACTGGTTCTAGAACGGTTCCTGGGAAGGAACCGTAACGATTCCGTAGTACTTGTAACGAAGGTTCGTAACGATTCCGTAGTACTTGTCGAAGGTTCAATTTTAACTACAACTAGTACTGGCTATAGGCATCCGTTCTAAAACTAGTTGTGGAACTAATGCATGTTTTTCTGGGTATTTGGCTTAATTTAGTATTAAACAATTTACGGGAATGAACAGATTTTTTTATATTTCCCGGCAATGGAAAAAGTCCGGAAAATTACGTACTCTAGTCCCAAAGTTTAATTTCCATTTTATCTTGACCTAATAGTTGAAAAGTCAAACGTTTTCTGTTTTCTGTACTTAAGGTATTTATAGACGGCAATACTGAGTATTAATATTTGTCAAAAACTCAAGGATCATAATACAATTTCATCGTCTAAACAAAATTTGTATTAGATTTTAAAAAAATACAAATGATTTTTTTGATTTACGGTCGGTATTCAAAATTTGTTTAAAACAATTCAAAAACTTTTTATTTAATATGTATCGGGTATGTATTTATAAAAACAAATAAGGCAAATAAAAATGTCAAGAAAATATAAAATAAAAATAAAATTTTCCGAAAAATATCAATCAACAAAGAAATAAAATATTTGTAATACAATCGTGTAAACAATAAATGTTTTTTCGAAACGATTTTTTGAAATACCGACTGATTTCAATAATATTTTAAATTTGTAAAGTGTTAATAATCAGTATTGCCGTCTATAAATACCTTTAAGGGTTTTAGTCTCGAATATTGTTGTTAATAAAATCCTAAACTTTAATTACCTTCCCACAACAAATCAATTAACAAATAATGTATACATATTATCTGATTATAGCGTGCATGTAGCTGTGATTATTATTGGAACAGGATAGTAATCATTCCATGGTATCAATGAAAAACTTGTCATTGAGGTCATTTAGTGCTTGTAGCGTTAACAATTGCAGACATTCAAAAGAAATCAAATAAAACAGAAGAGTAGTGGTCAGAAGTACCAGTCGAAAACCACAATTTCAATTTCTTTACAAATAAAATTTGCACAAAAATGAATGAATTTATTAAATTTATGCATAAATTTAATAAATAAATAAATTTAATAAATGATTGAATGAATGAATGTGCAAAATGTATTTGTTTTTGCTTTATTTTCAACAAAAACGAACAATTATCAAAAGTTGTTGGTTTTATTTTGGTTGGCTTAGGGGAAAATAAGCCATGGTTTGTGCCATATTTCGACTTAAATGTGGTTGTTAATATTTGTTTTTTTGTCTTCGTCTCCTTTTTCTCTTTTAAATTTCAAGGTTAATTTAAACTATTTGTAGATGTATCTTTTTATGACTACTTAGTATCTTAGTGTGTTTGTTTGAAATGTGGAGTTTACGAGGGCCCAAGACACCAAATAACAAATCTAATTCGTTGTAAATTTAACATACATAAGTTGTTTTTTTGTTAATTTTTTGCTTTCGGCTTTGAATAAATTTATTGTTGTTTTAGGGATTTTTTTATGTTCATATGTATTTTTGGTAGTTTATGTTTGAGAGTTGTTAATTAAAACTACCAACACCTACTAAACAAAGCCAGCATTTGTTTTTCCATTTACCTTAAGTATTGGCCACATCAGCATCAACTTTGGTTCAATAATTGCATTTATCGTTTATGGTTATCGTAAGACTGTAAACGAGTATCTGTGAATGTATTTATGTAGTTCGAAATCTGTTAATGAATCACTGCTATATGTGAGATTGCATTGAGCTACAGTGGCACAAATTAACTACACAATTCTGTTTCTTTATTTATTTTTTATATACAATTTAACGACATTTCCAGAATAGTTTAAAAAATGAATGCATTCATACTTATTTACACATGACCTTTTGGTATTTTTCCGAAAATGCAACCGTTTTATATTTTATTTTTGTGACAAGATTTTTAATTTATAAACTTTATTGTTGATTTTTATTAAATGGGAAGAATGTCAGTTTTATGTTATTCATTTATAATTAAAATTTATACAATATATAGTGGAATATTTGAGTTTTTGTTTTGTTTACGTACTATCCCTATGACATGTGTATATTAAGGCCACCAAAATGGTATAATAAGAGTTTCGTTTTTATTTTATTGTTATAGTTTTTGCAATATTATTAAATGTTTTAAATGATGTTCATATACCTGTGTGTTGATTAAAATATGATTTCCGAATCCTCAGGCAACATACGGATCGATTAGCCAAATAACCAACTCCTGAGATTGACACACGTAGGCTTTATGGGAAATTAATTTCCCTTCCCTTAGACTTTCTAATATTTGGTCTGCTATGGTCGGACAATGGCAAAGGAGGTGTTTCATTCTCTTCTTTATTAAATCTTGCAAAGGAATCATTATATGGAATATTTGAGGAGCCGCAGAACAAAAGGTACTTTTTTGAAATTTAAAAATTTTGAGAAATTTATTTTTTCTAGAAGATTTCAACCCAATTATTATAAAAATACCAAAAAATCAATTTGTAAACAAATTCGAAAAAGTACCTTTTGTTCTGCGGCTCCTCATTTAATCTCGTAGCATGCTGTATGTAAGAGAGATTTTTAATTTGTTGACATAAGTACTAGAAAATCATTTTTATGTAAATTAGACACAGTAGAATTGTTCTTTTTTACAGTGGGTCAAAGTTTTAATTTTTTGATCGAAGGGAGCGTTATACTAACTGAAAAAAATTTTGTAAGTTAATGTCTGAGAGAATTCTTATTGTCAGAGTTATATTGTGGAATTATATGGGGATAATTTATGTGGAAGATCTTAACCCTGTAGCTTCCATCTTTATGGCCCTTATTTCGAGAAAATCAAAAAAGTCCTTTCAAAAGGGACATTTGAGGATTAAAATATTCTACGAAAATATTTGCCGGAAAATTTCAGTGGGGCTCACCAACGATACCGAAGTTGTAAATAAAGCTCATTACTCTTAATTAACAAAATTACAAGTCACCTCGAGTCTCGCATTTTTTAAAAAAAAATCCAAGTATGTCCGACAGAGCTGAACTTTAAAATATAAATAGTAGAGTTCGTTTGTGATCAGGTCACTTCGGGTATCATAATTTTTCTGAAGGTTTTTTTTATGAGATTTGCGCCTCCTGTTGTGGGATTTTGGAGCTATTTTTAAGGATTAAAAAAACATCAATTGTATTAATTTTTTGTGCAGAATCGACTGGTGAAATCATATTTGCAATATATTCAACCGTTTTTGCTCTACAGAAAAATGTGCTCAAAATTCGCGTCTTTAGTTCTTTGAACCACCACAAGGGGTGAATTTTTTTTTTAAAAAACGCCATTATTTTTATTTACGCAAAAACCTTCAGAAAAAAATTTTTAAATGTTTTAAATTAACTCTAATAAATAGTCCTTAAGATGATCTACAACAAGTAAGAGAGATATATTCGGCTGTGCCGAATCTTATGTACCCTTCACCAAATTATACTTCAAAATACAAATATTAAATATTTTTTGGTAAACAAAGTTGTTTTTTTTAATTTTTTGGTAAATTTTTTTTCGAATTGTTATTTTAATTTTTTAATTATTTGTTTTAAATTTGTATTTTTTTCTAATTTTGATCCATTGTAGGTCTTATTACCCATTACTATAGTCTTATATACGTCGTTGCAAAGGTCTTTGAAATATCTATCATTAAATATCCATATTGTCTATATTAATGACTTAGTAATCCAGATATAGGTCAAAAATCGAGGTTGTCCTGGTTTTTTCCTCATATTTCAGCCATTTGTGGACCGATTTAGCTAATTTTTAATAAGGGCTTCATTTTATAAAACGAAGCGTTCAGAAACGTAAGCAATTTCTATGAAGAATACTGGGAAAAGGGTTTGAAACTTGAATATTTTCCATACAAAATTTTTTTAACGTTTGTCGTTTCGTTTTATAAAATGAGGGCCTAAGAAACTTCTCGAAAGCATGTCTAACAAAATTATTGAAGATTTGGATCCCGAAGTTATCTGGGGTCTTCAGAAAATTGATTGCAACAGACAGACGGACATGGCTTAATCGACTCCGCTATCTATAAGCATCCAGAATATATATACTTTATAGGATCGGAAAATTATATTGTGGAAATTACAAACGGAATGACAAATTTATATATACCCTTCTCACGAAGGTGAAGGGTATAAAAAAGTAAGTTATCTCTTTTAGTTCAAGAGACATTTAGGTTTTTTTATTTACTTTTTTAAATTCTGCTCTATCTTTTTTTGGTTTTTTTATATTTTGTTTTAAAAAATATCAGCTATATTTGCTATAAAATCAAAACAACTTTCTGGCAGTTATCTCATACGTATAAAAAGTTACATTCATTAAAATTTGGAACATATAAAAATGGCTGTACTTTTTTTACGTTTTTTCCCAAAAAATTGCTATATATTTTTTTTCTTTTGTAGAAAAAAATGTTCTTTGGGACTGTATAAAATTTGTATATGATCCCAAAGGAGTGCCTAATGCAAAAGCGTGTAAAGTAAAGTTTGGCTCATATAAGCAGCAATTTAAAGAAAAAAATTAGGGTTGAGTAAAAAATTCTGAAAAGGTAAACCACAGATCGTCGTGAAGCTCCATATTTGTATAACACATACAAAGTTATTTCACTAGCACTCGATAAATAACGTCACAGTAGGCACTTTTCTAAAAAAAACTAAGTTTTTGTAACACATTTTTCCCGTTTTAGGAATTTTGGTATTTGAAAATAAAACATTTCAAAAATTATAATTCCATTGATTTAAGGACATTTGGATCTACATTTAAAAATTGTATGTACAATTTTTGATGAGTTTAACTTTTTACAGGGCCTGGATAACTGATAGCATGTTGTTTTTATTGTATTCGAAATTTTATCGCAAATATAGATGATATTTAAAAAAAGTTTAGAACCTCCGTAGGCCCGACATATATAAAAAACTAAAAAAGATGGAACAAAATAAATAAAAAATTAATCGATCTCCTGAAAAATTTGAAAATTACACTTAAGTTGTTTTGTCAAAAAAGATATTATGTATATGGCATATAAAAATCATTGAACTTTGTGTTTACAAATTTAAACGCAGTGAAATATAATTTTTAAAAAATTGTATTCTTTATGATACTATTATTGCGAGATTTTATTGAAAAAGTTACAAATATTACATTACAGCAGATTTCAAGCACTTTTACTATTTTTTTCCACAACTCATTTTAAAATTACTCTTTAAATAAGTGTGCTAGCCTTCCCCGATTAACTTAATTTCATGTTTTCTTTTTCAGTCTTGACAATTTTCGACCATGACAACGGTAAGATGGAAAATTTTATTTCCATTGCTGGCATTGGTCATTCTGAGTAGTGTGGAAATTTCCAGGGCAAATCGTAAAAATGTCAGCTACTATTTGTCAACAAATACAACACTACTCAGTCACTACTCCATATTGGACAATACAAATGACACCTTAAGCCACGGACAGGAGATCATAGTGGAGGATGTGGATGTAGAGGAGGAAGATGAAGTGGATTACAATTTAATATCACCCTCATATGAGACACATCTAGTCAAATCCTCCATTATATATGGTTTAGCCAAAACTGTTAATGCCAGCAGTGTCAATCAAGAATGTTACAGACATTTGAGAAATATTCAGAAGGGCATATTAAGAAAAGAACCGTGGGCCATGAAAGGTGAGTACATGAAAACAAATTTAAAATTATTTTTTTTAATTTCTTTAAAATACTTTAATTTAGCGTTGGATGCTTCGGGTTCAAAACCGGCCGGTTTTGTATTTGGCCAAAATTTTTGGTTTGGCAGTCAAGAAGCCTGTGGCGCTGTTCGCCGCCCTGTGGGCATTACTTTGTCGGAGAATTTCCCTCGTGTTATGAAGTTGGGTATTATCAAGGAAATTGCCCCTTTCGATATGGACTATCGCGTGGTATACTTGCGTCATAACTCTCCCTGGCAAGTTGAGATCAAATTAATGTCTGAACAAATCATTCACATTGGTTTGTGTTTGCCTTCTTCTTGTGCATCGCCTGAAATTCAACAACTGATGGGTGATTATGTAAAAGAAGGTCTATTTGTGGAGAATGATATTTACGACATACAACCCGAAGTGCTTTACATGAAAGATTTAAAAATATCCGACAACTTTTTTGAAAGAGAAAGCTTTAAATTGATCAGTGTATTTGTGGCCTTTATTTTGGCCATGATCTTATTAGCTTCACATCTGAAGGCCAAGGCAAATGAGGTAGTTACTAAATTGGATAACATATCTCCCCTAGAAGAAACCGATGCCTCTTCAAGTCAAAATATAGCTGATATTAATTTGTCAAATTATCCCCAACTACGTAACTTCATCATGTGTTTCGATGTCCAAGAGAATTGTACAAAAATCTTTTCCACCAAGGAGTCCAAACCCAGTGAAATACCCGTCATTAATGGTTTACGTTCGGTTTGTGCTCTATGGATTTTGGTGTTTCATGTGGTGTGGTACATGTATTTCACTGTAAATAATAAAACTTTCCTGATCTCTTATGCCGAAAAAGTATTCTTTCAATATGTTAGTTCAGCTCCCGTATTGGTGGATGTATTTTTTACTGTGAGGTATGTCGGCAAATTGGTACGAAATATTTCAGCAGATATTGTAATATTTTATTCTTTCTTTTCAGTGGTTTCTTGCTAACTTATAACTTCTTAAGAAACGCTGAGAAAATGGAGATTATACGTAAAAATTCGTTTGTACAAAATACCAAACAATTCTTTAAAATGTTTTTCCATCGTTACTTGAGGTAAATATCTCGGATTTTTAATTATGAGAATATTTGATATACATATCTTTTTTATAACATTTAAGACTATCTAAATATGTATGATGCTTGTATGGCTTTCACGATCAGTTCGAAATCTAAAAGAGAAACCCTAAAATATATAACATCTTACCTTACTTATGCAAATCTAGGAACGAATATTCACGGCTGGTAATTTAACGTCCATATACAGTGGTGGCCACCAATTTAAGACAAATACTTGAATTTTTTTCATCAACTGAATTTTAAGTGCGATAGAGCCAAAATAAAAGGACCTCTAAGGGTATGAAATTTATTATTAATGTTTCTAGTTTCTGAAAAATGTTTGGAAAAATCGGTAAAACATATATGGACAAAGATATGTGGAAATACGTTGACCCACCTCAGCGAACATCCGCTGTTAATAACATGATATGACCGAAACTAATGGAACTAAAAATACGAAATTTGGTCCGAATATTTTATAATAATAAAATTATATAGATATAAATGTGAGATAATATGTTTATTTCAAAAAAAAAAATGTTTGGTCAAGTTGTAGAAAAATTTTATGTGTTCATGGTGAATATGTATGAATTGACACAGTCGAATAAAACATACTTGTGTGTTAAAACAGTCCTCATGCATACATATTTGTGGAAATATTTGAAAAAATAATGGACAATTACATGGAATTTAGCAAACAATTTTTGTCTTAAATTCCTGGCCACCACTGTATATGGATTTGGCAAATGAATCTTCCCTGATAGTAAAGTACTGGAAGAAAATAGTCAAATTTCGATATATGTATATCAAATACCAACTTATCATTGTTAGATTGTTTTCCAGTGGTTCATGAGGAAACTCATTGATCAACCAATGTCTATACTAACTAACAGAGAATATGCCAAAGACTATATTTAAAGATACCAACAGATCTGTTTAAATAATGAACAAGGGTTATACGATCAATCATTATGCATCGATTGTCAATAGTGTCAATTACGAAGGAGGAGGAGCAATGTCAATCCCCTTTAAAATATAAAGACAAGATTGTGTTCCCATGATAATGGGATCCCCATTCCGGAACGTCCGGGTCCGACGACGGCCAAATATTGTTCAACTCATCGACAGCTGCATAGCTGTTACAACTACTAAATTGAGAGCTACGGGCCAATGGGTGAATGAAGATCGAAAATAATATAAACTGAAAAAAAGGGATAAAGATATGAAAAAAATTTACGATTGTTTCACTAAAGGAACGCTGAGTCACATCGATTGCTCAGCAAAGCTTATGGTGAATATGTTCCACCGGTTTCAACATGCGAAAGATGGTTTGTTCGGTTCTGAAGTACTGATTTTGACACTGAAGACCACCCAGGCCAAACAAAAAAGTTTGGAGACCAAGAAGGCATTACTCCATGAAGATTGTTGTAAAACTCAACAAGAACTTGCAAAATCATTGTGAGCTACTCAATCAGCAATTTCAAAACGTTTGCAGGCAGGAGGATTTATCCAAAAGCAAGGAAATTGGGTACCATACGTATTGAAGCTGAGAGACCTTGAAATAAGATTTTTTTATGTCTGAAATCATTTTTACACCGAATTATTACTTGCGATGAAAAATGGATCCATTGAGATAACCCGGATCTTACGTGAAGTCCGGCCATTCATCCGAATCGACACCAAAGCCAAATATTCATTCCGCTAAGGTAATGCTCTGTATTTGGTGGGACTAAAAGGGTCCTATGCATTATGAGCTGCTGAAAGCATTGGCCGAAAAAATCCCAGAATATGCGGTCAGACATTAAACTGTTATATTCCATTATGACAACACTCGGGCACATGTATAAAGTGGTTGGGACGTTTTGCCGCACCCGCTTTATAGTCCAGACCTTGCAACGTCCGATAGAAGCAGAACGCTCTCTCTGGAATACTCCTAACTTTGGAACAGAGTATTCGATATTGGCTTGATTCGTTCTTGGCCTCAAAATATGAGTACACAAAGGAAACAGATTCGTGATAGCAACCGAATTTGTTGCCAATCGAATGATTCTGTCTTAGTGACCGAATTTTACAGTTGTGGCTACAATATTTTGGAAGGGGCAACTAAAGTTTGGTTGCCTCAACTGAAATTCTTCTTTATCAACTGACAAATTCGGTTGTTATCACGAATCTGTTTTCTCTGTGTAGTTCTTTTGGCTCGGAATCCATATGTTGCCAGAAAGATGGGAAAAGGTCATAGCTAACAAAGGCCAATACTTTGAATAAATTTATATTGTACAAATGTTTCAAAACAAAAGCTAAAAGTTTTAAAATCCCCCGTATTTTTTAGTCATACACTAATATTTCCAATATATTTTTTTTTAAATTTTTTGTATGGAAAATTTACAAATCTAGTTAACAAAACATATTACATATTTTTTATACAGAACAACATTTTCTTTAATTTAACTCTATAATAAGATTTAGACATTTATTGCATAAATTTACAATTTGGGAAAATACAATGTTAAGATTGTTGACGTATAATTTATTATCTTTTGTCCCGGGTATGTTTTGAAAATCCCTCCATTTTTCACATATTTTTAAAATTGTTCCGCTTTTAGCAAGAATTAAATTGGAAACATTAGTTGCTACCCTTCAAACTTGTACTAGATTGTTCCAACTTTTAGATAATGCAGAAGTAAGGACAGGACGGTGGCCTTGTACCAAGAATATTAATTTTCCTACTGAATATGCAGTTAATCTCTGAACACTGTCTTCTGGCTTATACCTATATATTCGTACGAATATATCGTTACCTTAATATAGAAACGCCCTAACTCGTTTTTTCCCAAAATTTAGTTTTTTGCATTAATAAAATAAAATGTCGCAACATTAAATTGGTTGAAGAGCTTCATAAAAGTCTGTGTTAAAAAAATTGCAACTACAGAACTTTAAGTTTTATTAAGTTGTTTCCTTCTCCTCTAAAGTAATAAAAATGTTAGTTAGGGCCTTTCTATATTAAGGAGCGATATGTATAACGATGTGTTGAAGACCGTTAAGACACCACAATTGAAAACTTTGTACTCTGAAGGAACAATCAAAGTCTGCAAACCTTATTTTTATTTATCCAAGATTTTTCGAATAGGGTCACGTCCGTTTTGGGAATTGGTTGAATGATAGCAACGTGTCATACATACATATGTATGTATCTGTTTATGAAATATTCAAGTTGAAGATTGAAGTAAATCTATATGATTTTCGTTTAATTATAATTTAGATTTTATTATGAATTAATTAAAATAAGGATACTTTATTAATTTATCTAATTTCCTTACAGACTTGGTCCTCTTTATCTTGTGGTTATGGCTGTGGTGGATCTCCTGTTTGCGTACATTAGCAAAGTGTCGGTTTATCACATCAACGAAAGATTTGATGAAAATTGTGCCAATTACTGGTGGCGTAATATTTTATTTATTCAAAATCTGTTTGATCACAAGGACATGTGCCTCAACTGGACCTGGTCTTTGGCCTGTGAAATGCAGTACTTTGTAATTGCCACCATTCTATTATTCACGTATGCCAAGTAAGTTTTTAAGAAAACTCATTGTTAAGATATCAAACCTAATTACATTTATTGCAGGCATCCCAAATTAGCCAAGAATTTGACAATTGGCTGCTTTATTGCCAATATGGTGTGGTCGTTTAGTATTGGCTTAAACATCAATTTCCAATTATCATTCGACACTTTCTTTGCCACCGGCACTGACATTTATATCAGTCCCTTCGTGCGCGTATTGCCCTACATAATGGGCGCTGCGGCTGCTTGGTACTTCTTGGAGCATAAGAAGCGTGAATTCGATTTAAGTGAATTCCAAGAGAAATGCTTGTGGACTTTATCTTTTCTGACATTTTTCATTTGCATTTATTCGACCGTTAAACGTGACATGTCCTACATAATGGCCATATCATTGTTTGTTGTGGGACGTTTGCTGTTTTCAATGAGCATTTGTTGGATGATTATTGGCAGTGCCACTGGACGCAGTACATGTTGGTCTAGATTTTTGGAAGCCAAACCATTTCAACATTTGAACCGTCTATCATATGCGATTTATTTATTAAATCCATTTGTGATTGCGCTATTTTTCGGTTTAACCAGTGTCAGTACTCATGCAGATCCATTTATGTTGGTAAGTAGGGGAAGAGTTATGCATAAATACACTTTTTTTAATTCTCTCTCTCTCTTCCTCTAGTGTGTTCTTTGTTCCGGTTTCTCCATCATCACTTACTTGGCATCCATTGTCTTTTCACTGGCCTTTGAGATGCCTTTCTGCAACTGGTCTTCGCTGATCTTGAGACGCTCTAGTCCCAAAGTGAAAAATGCCTAATTGAGATGCTTTTCTCATATCATTTTAATATTATTTTTAAGTTTTGGAATATTTACATACATCTATTTCTATTTTATACTTCTGTACTGCACTGTACACTCTATTTTATATGCATATTGTGATCATTATTAATCCATTCAATCTCTAACGAGTATCATACATACATTTATACACACGTTGTGTAATATGTACGAGTAATATTATGATAATATTTTATTTGTAACTATTTTATTCATTTTAGATATCTAAGTCATTAATATTAAGTCGATATTTCCCCTAGAAGGAAACAAAACAAAAAATAACAAAATAATTTAATTTAACCCATCTTGTGAATAATTGTATATAGAAAGGAATATTAAGATATTTGCCCAGGGATTACAACCATTGTATATTAATTAGAATTAAATTCAATTCGTACAAACATTTAATAAAAGAAAAATTTTTCATGTCATATGATGATAAATACTTATAAATTAAAAACTGCATTTTTTTATATATGGGGCATTTCATGTCAAGTGAACCAACTTTTGAAATCGATGTCTTCCGATCGGGATGAAATTTGCACCAAGGTTAGCTCTATTGGATAGTAACTCAGACACAATTTTTCAACAACATCGGTCGAGAACTCTCTGAGTTATAGGGGGTAAAATTTTGACAATTTGGTCAAACAGGGGTTTTTTCTTATCCATGTAACTTATTACCTATTGTTCTTAGCAAAATGTGTCCCAAATAGTATAGATAGCTATTTCTTCGATCTTTCGAAAAAAAATATTTAAAAAAAAAAAATAAAAAATTTTTAATATTTTTTTTCCGAAATCAAAAACTTTTTTGACTTTTTTTAAAATACGTCCATTTTTTTTTTTTTTTTTTTTTTCTTAAAATAAAGTTTAGATATTTTCCTTGAACACCTACTTGGTCGCTTAGTGGGATGCGAGTGGGATATCTATCAAAATAAATATTTTTGATTTCGGAAAAAAAATATTAAAAATTTTTTATTTTTTTTTTTAAATATTTTTTTTCGAAAGATCGAAGAAATAGCTATCTATACTATACAAAATAAATATTTTGTAACTCAAAACATAAAATTTTTGACTTTTTTGCAAAATCAAAAACTTTGTTGACTTTTTTTTCAAAACGGACCCTTTCATAAATTCTTTTTTTAGCTCAAACAATAGCTGATATATTTTCCTTGAAAACCCTTTTTTAATTTTTTTTCTAGCTCAACCAAAAGCTGAGATATTTTCCTGGAAGTCCCTTGGTCGCTTAGTGGGATGCGAGTGGGATATCTATCAAAATTAATGTTTTAACACAAAAATTGTATGTCTTGAGTTACAAAACATTTATTTTCATATATATCCCATCTATAAACCCATCTTAAAGGAATAGAGCTAAGCTTTCTTTAAAGCAAAAGAAAAAAATTAAAAATGGGCCCATTTTAAAAAAAGTCAAAAAAAAAAAGTTTTTTATTTTGCCAAAAAAAATCAAAAATTGTATGTCTTGAGTTACAAAACATTTATTTTGATATTTATTCCACTCGCATCGCACTAAGCGACCAAGGGACTTCCAGGAAAATATCTCAGCTTTTGGTTGAGCTAGAAAAAAAATTAAAAAAGGGTACATTTTGAAAAAACAGTCAACAAAGTTTTTGATTTTGCAAAAAAAGTCAAACATTTTATGTTTTGAGTTACAAAATATTTATTTTGATAGATATCCTACTCGCATCCCACTAAGCGACCAAATAGGTCTTCAAGGAAAATATCTAAGCTTTATTTTAAGAAACAAGTAAGAGTACTATATTCGGCCGTGCCGAATCTTAAATACCCTCCACCTAAATATGATGGTATAACAACTGAAATAATATAACAATTGTTAGAAAGACTAGTTTACGCAGAAGATATTTTATTTTAAATGTACAAAAAATTGTATCTAATTCAGCAATTTATACCTGAAATTCCTATTAGAACGTATGAAATTTAACAATTTATATACTTAATAATTAGTTAATACGTTTGGATCAACATTTTTCCCTTTTAACCTCAAGTGAAGAAACAGAGTATAAAAAAGGGTATACAAATATATTTAGACAAATTTCAAAATATTTGGTTGTGGGATTTATGTGGGAGCTATGACCTATTATGATTCGATTGTCATAAAATATTTTTACGTGATTTTTATGTATTTATATGAGAGCTGTGGCCAATTATGGACCAATATTCACAAAATTCAGTATTATGATTTTTGAATACAAATTACTGGTCTGTGTAATATTTTGGTTTAATATATGGATGCCATGACCTATTATGGTCCTAAGCATTTGCGGGCTATTTTTGTAGAATTTCATATAAACAACGCTGTTAACAAGATTGGACCTTATGTGGGAGCTATGCCGAATTATGGACCAATATTTAAAAAATCTTGGATACAAATTACTGATTCTTGGATACAAATTACTGATCGGTGTAAAATTTTGGTTCAATATTGATTTTTATGGATATTTGTGCAGGTTAATATATTTTCCTGAAGTGGTTCTTATATGGAGGTTATGACCAATTATGGGCCTATCCTCATAAAATTTGGTACATCGATTTTTGTATATATTGAATAAATTTGTTTTGAATTTCAACCTGATAACTATATTTCTAAGAAATTTATGAGGATTTTAGTGATTTTCGGGAGTGGACCTTATATTGGACCGATATTCACAAAATACGGATGTGTGTGAAATTTTGTTTTGATATTGATATTTTTTAGATATTTATGTAGGTTAATGTGTTTTTTGGAAGTGGTAGTGGGAGCAATAACCAATTATCGGCCGATCTTCATAGAATTAGGTACAGCGATTTTGGTATATATGGGGACTATTTATGGCGAATTTCAACTTAATAGCGATATTTATAAGACATTTATGCTTATTTAAGTGATTTTCGGAAATGAACTTTATATGGGGGCTACGGTCAAATGTGGGCCGATCCACAAAAAATTTGGGGTTGTAATTTTTTTAAGCACGAAACTTAATTTTCCTGAATTTTGTGTGGATACTCCAATTTTGTAGGCATTTACAGACCATACAACCATATTTCGGGAAGAAATTTGTATGGGGGCTAGGAGAAATCATGGACCGATTCTTATAATTTTCGCCAGAGTTAGTCCCTTTAACATAAAAATAACGTGTGTACAATTTTATGGTATTATCTGTAATATATTTTCACAAATAACGAAAACTATGTTAAAATTATCAAGTTTTTTTTTAGGTTGTCTCACATTTTGGTTCATAACTCTGGTTCCACTGAACCGATTTTGCTGATTTTCAATACCAAACTGCTTAGGAGAACAAGAACGGACATGGCTCAATCGACTTAGAATTTCATAAGGATCAATAATATATATACTTTGTTGAGTCTCAGATGAATATTTCTCAATGTTACACACGGAATGACAAACTTATATATACCCTCATTCACCACTTATGGTGGTGGAGGGTATAAAAAAGGCCCATTTTGGATTTAGGATGCATTTTGTTAAGAACAGTAGCTAATAAGAAAAATGTCTTATAAATGACAGCAAACGCTTTTCCAAACAGTCTTTTTATATATAATTCTGAAAATTTTTTAAAAACATGTCTGAAAAGCTTGACTCTTCAAACCGCAGCTTTGGATTGCCTGTCAAATTAATATTTTTGTTCAATTTTACGTATTCATATTTAAAGGTCACACAACCTCGATCTGGAGAGACGTAAAATTTTTGACCTGATATCTGTCGAAAATCAGATTTTGGCTATCTTTAAACATGACAAAGTCGAATTTTCTAGATATTTGTGCACAATTTTATCTCTAGCTTCTGTTTCCATTGTGTCTCCACTTTTTAAAACTAAACATAATGACTTGCAATTCATTATAGAAGAACGGTAGATTTGTTAAAAACGTATGTAAATCGTTTTCCATTTTGATAACAGGGGGCGTTGTTATGAATACTACAGTACTGCGATTTTAAGTGGCCACTTCTTTATTCTCCCATTTTTGAAAACTTAGCCATGATTTATGAATGCGCCTTTCGACACCTACAACGGATTTTGCGCTGCCCGCGCATATTTGGGTTATATCCTGCCACTGGTACTCCGTGTACGAACGAAGGCGTAAATTACTTTCCTATAATTACTAGTTTAACTAAATATATCATACGAAATTATAGCGGACCGAACTGCTAGTAGGTATGTGTTAATTAGGATGGCCCTCAATAAACGAAAGTTGGATTTTGGCCATTCTCATCCCCCGGTTTGGTGAACATTAGTAAAAAAATCACGCTGAAAAAATTTCATTTCAAAAATTTCGGTTGAAGTTTTCTGAAGGGGAAAAAATTATTTTTTTTTCAGTTTTTGTAAAAATTTTGCCATTAAAAAATTACTTTTGCATTTTAATTTAAAATAATAGAAATGTGTACGTAATTGTCGTTCTAATGAGACATAAAAAACAGAAATTGAAAAAATCAAAAAATGTTAAATGTTTTATCTCCAAGTCATTAACCTGTCTCAGGCAACTAGAACAAGCAATTTAGGAACAAAATTAACATATTTTGATAAATAATAAAATAAAAGCTAATTTTTACTTAAAATATATCCATATTTACTTGTATATGAGTTTTTGTCTTCGCAGGATACCGTTAACCTATTCCCAGGTATGATCAAAAAAATTAAATTTTTTTTAACGGCAGTTTCAAAACTCCATTTTCAAATTTTTTAAAATTTTGTTAAACAAATTTCAGAATTTTTTGATCATCTCATTGGGATAATATAATGGGGAATAAAAATGTGTAAAAATTATGAAAATATCTCTTATAGTTTTTCCGTTATTATGACTTTAAAAGTTTGGGGTCATTTTAACCCCAACTGCCATTAAGGGTTAATTTCCATTCTTGTGCTGTTATTATAAACGCTAGAGTTTATATTATATTTTTCTTATGTTTCATCAAAATCGGTCTAAAAATAAATAACATTTCTATATCTTTAAATTAGATATTCCAAATATTGAAAACTTTGACTTTTGACCTTCAAGATTTAAGGTTCAACGTTTTCCAATTTTAGTAAAGCTTTCAGAGTATATTTAGAATTATCTGGACTTTAATATTCTGAATAGGTTTTACTTAAAATTCATAACAGTAAGGAAATAGAGCTCATTCGCCAAATAATTGGTTTTTCTCGAAATTTTCAAAATTTAAATCTCAGGCACGGAAAAACTAAGAGATATTTTCATAATTTTTACACATTTTTATTCCCCATTATATTCTCAATAATCCCAACGAGATGATCAAAAAATTCTGAAATTTGTTTAACAAAATTTTAAAAAATTGAAAATGGAGTTTTGAAACTGCCGTTAAAAAAATTTAATTTTTTGGTCATACCTGCGACTAGGTTAACGGTATCCTAAGAAGACAAAAACTCATACACAAGTAAATACGGATATATTTTAAATAAATGTTAGCTTTTATTTTAATTTTTCTCGAAATATGTTAATTTTTTTCCTAAATTTTTTGTTCAAGTGGTCTGAAACACGTTAATGGTCTGGCGAATTTGTAATAACTTTAACATTTTTTAACCAAATTTTGTAATTTATATCTCATTACAACGATAATTAAGCACATATTTCGATTATTTTGCATTCAATTGCAAAAGTATTTATTTAGTAGCAAAATTTTTTCAAAAACTGAAAAATTTCCATTTTATCTTAATTTTGGCGATAATACAGTTTTTGGGTCATTTTGACCCAAAGGAGATACAGAGTTAATTTCCATAAAATTTTTATTAATGTATTATTCATTAATATAAATAAATCTACATATTTGTAGAAAACAATGCAGAAAGTTAAAGAGTTTCATCTATTTATTTCATATAAATAGTAGAATTTTGCATATAGCTGAACTTTGACCTCGATGCGCTAGGTTATTTCGAAATCAGAAAAGTTCAAGAACACTTCCAAAATAAGGGTTCAGTTTTCGATCAAGTCTTGTACCGCCTTACCGTTGCCCTCAGTTTAGTTGGCATTGGTGGTATGGGCAATTTGTTCTTCGACTTGTCTGTACCTAAAACCGATTAGATGTCTGAAATCCGGCATTCATTGTGTTAAGCTTATTTAAGTATCAAACCAAACATTTTAAATCGTTGAAATCGTTATCCGATTTGGCTCAAATTTTCAGCATTTAACTTTTAGGCCTAGTGTCACAATATTTCACCCGGCACTCTTCAAAATTTTAACAAAATTTTTTTTCCATACAACTGATTGTCACTCTAGTGTACATATTTGCAATAATCATTAATATAATAATAGTACTAATAAATAACTACTTACGTTTCTAACAGAGTGTTAAAAATGCAATAAAGTTTTATCGGAATTAACAGCTCCATCACAATAAAAATTGTAATATTTAATGATAATAAAAATAAATATATTTAATTTCTTCCTGAAGTACTAAAATACAAACAGACATTTTAATCGGCCTCTTCCAAAATGATCTTGCTACGTGCGAAACAAAAATTCCCAGCCATGACCAACCCAACATTATGAAGAGTAGCTTGCGACTGATGTCAATAATTCATTAAAAAACATAATAAATTAACACAACAACCACAATAAACAGGAAGAAATTTTTAAGTTTGCTTTTGTCTTTTTACCGCAAACTAAGGAAATGAAACCTTTTTTCCCACTACATTAAATATTTAGACCTTCTTCAAGGATGATGGAGGGTTTTTTACTCAGTTCATTGACGCGATTCTGTAAATTTCATTTAATAACAATTTAAGTTATTAAAAATATGAACTAAACGTTGCTAAATGTAGGTCTATCTGTACGTATATCTGTGTATAATGATCGTAGACAGTGAGGGCACTTGTTAAATATTGTGGTCAGATTGTTCATTGATTACGAAGAATAATAAAAAAGTAAATAATAATGATACATACACAAAATTAAAACGATCTTTAACATTTTAGTTCACTTAACCGCACCTCTTCAATGTAAATTGTTTCAGTTTTGAGTTGGTTTAAATGTATTTTGTCATCAAATGTTAATGGTACTGGCAATTTGTTTTATGAATCTTAATAAACGTATTTCGTTAATTACAAATTGTTTAGCGAGTATATAAATTTAGTTCAGATTATTGATTGTTTAAATTACACATGTCTGCAAAGTGAAGTGAAGATGTACAGTAAAGTGAATAAGATCTGTACAGTAAATTGCTGGTATATTTACGTGGGATTCGGTTTTGTCATTATTCAATAATTATATATCAAACCTTTTTAATTTTTAGGGATATAAGAATATATGATCTGCGAAAATGTATCGTTTGTATCTTGGTAGGAATTTCAAGACATCCTACTTGATACCCATTTTCCAGACTACAAGGACGTGGCTTATGGTAAATCGCTTCATAGGAGGTCACTCTTTGGACACAAAATAACTCCATACTCCACGGATGCTGCATAGTGCAATGGATTTACCATCGTCATTTTTATTTTCCATCCGATTTCAATGATTTGTGTGCTATTTATCTCTTATAATTTGCAAGGTATAGGCATTTCAAAATTGAAATTTTATAATTTTGACATACCTTGGTGAGCTTTTTTATAAAAAAATCGATTTTCAATTTAAATATTAAAAAAATAGTAGATTTTTGCTGTTTTTTGGGCGAAAATGTGACTTAACTCTTACTTTATTAAAAAAAATAAATTTGTGACACATTTGCTAAAATCCCAAAACTGGGATCAGAAAATGGAGAGCAGTTTGGAAACCCTGATGTGTTCCCTATTTATCCCCAAAGTATTTTCCCAAACCCGAAGGAAATGTGGACCCTATGAGCAAAATTTTAAAAGATACTATTTGCGGGATTTTCATTCTATTTTTTAGCAATTGCGGGATACCCTTTGATCTTTTGACAACTTTTTTTGCACTTTCTTATTAAGAATTACAAATTTAAAAAACTTTGAAAAAGGGAAATTTTTTTTGAAGGACTGAGTTTTAAACGTGGCGTATTTTTGAATCTAATTGAGATATTGACTTGAAATTTTTTTGTAAGACCAAAAATTAATAGGTCAATTTTCGAAGGGAGTAAGGCCGACATATTCGAAAAATAGAACATATTTTTTATACTAAGATTCCTTACAAAAAAACATAAAATTGTTATATGTTGTTAAAGAAATTAAAATAAGAATAAAAAAGAGTTAAGTCATGATACAACAACATAAGGTACACCCAGTAGAAAATAAATTCTCAATTAAACAATTCTTGTAACGTCAAACAAAAGAAAATATTGAAAAAATCAAAATCAAAGTTTGACGTTATCGGGCTAAATATTGAAAACTCTCCCTAGTGATTCTACCTTCTACAATTATTGTATCATGGAGTTAAGTCACCTTTTCGCCCAAAAAACAGCAACATTTTACAATTTTATTCCGATCGGACTAGCCGTTTTGAAATGACAGCTTTATTTCCAACAAATTTCGATTCTGCCCCAATGTGCTGTGGTATAGAAAAAAATAGAGGGAAATAAATATGTAACTTCTAAACAGTAAGTCTGATTTGAATGAAATTTCACATGCACAAAGAGGAAGTGTTGTCGAGTTTAAGTCTTTAACTTGGATCTCATGGGCCCACCAGTGGCGCGACTAAGGGTTCTCAAATTAGGACACCTCGGGTATAATACAATTAGATAGGTAATTTTTGATACCTGGCATGTGTTTGGATGTAATTAACAATACTCAGGAAATGCAACTGAGCCGCATAAAGCGGATTGGGTGCAAATCCAAGCTAAGCTATAATCTCAAGAAAGCTGGTTATGTTTACTACAATTACGAAGATACCAAGTTTCACACTACCACGGCTACGGGACTGTGGTCTGTCCCTATCCAACAATGCGAAATATCTAGATATTATTCTTGACTCGAAGATATCGGGAAAATTTAACGTACTACACAGAGTAACATGGCTACGATTTCTCGTCAGACCTGATGCAAAATGTTTGGTGCAAATAGGGGCCCTTAGCTGTTAAGTCGGTGTATTCTGCTATAATACGTCCAATACTGACTTATCGATTTCTAGTTTGGTAGACTGCAACAAAAAGGAGTTATGTTGGTACAGAATTCAGTCATCTACTTACATTGGTATTACACATTTGATACGCACAAGTCTTTCATATGCTCAGAACGCTATTTTGCAGCTAATTCCAATAGATCTTTACTAGGGTATTCAATCGATTAACCGTTAATCGGTTAACCGATTAATTTTGGACGGTTAACTGTTCGAATAATTTGAAATTGCCGATTTTCAAATAACAAATAAACCGATTAATTTGTGTCGATTAACCGATTAACCGAAATTCCTTTTTTTGCACTTTAATTTTTTTTTTGTATTTATTTTTCCATTTCAATTCAAATACAAATTTCAAATTAAAATTAGATATTTTTTTTGAACATCCAATAAACATGTTTAGTGAGTATGTATAACAACTGACATATTTAATTTACATATATTTGAAACTTTGTATTTACATGTATAGACGAAACTTTTTTTTTGAAATGAGTCTTTTATCATAACTGAACGAAACTATTAAATTAATCAATATCTAAAACAATCCAAAAAGGAATATTCTTGATTTCTCCAAAATATACAATCAGCGAGAAAGTTTTTTCCAAGAAAAGTTTTATTAAATCTAATGAAAAAAATCGTTTAAATTATATTCTTTTTATAAAAGATTATTTCAGAAGATCTCACTAAAACTATAAAAAACTCACACGTCGCTCATTTGCTGCAACAACGTCATAATTCAAAAAAGTCGTTTCGAGAAAAACATCATTGAATATTTTATGACATTTTACTATTTCTTAAATAAATTTTCAACAAGTCTTGCGATTTCAGAAATTTAAATAGGAGATTTTAATATCTTTCTAACCTGTTTTTAACCCAAATTTTTACTTATCAAATATACGAGAAAACATGAATTTTTACAATGTTTACAACAAAAAAACACCCTCACACAAAAAATAATTTATTTTTTTGAAAACTGATAAAACTATATGAAAGATTATAGAACAGCGCATATTTTGTATTACTCAGTTCAATAAACACGGATTTTGAGTACTGATGTTGTTGCAGCAAATAGGCGATATGTTTACAAAAATGATCTCAAATACCTTATTTGCCATTTTTTATGTTTTTGTATACAAAATTCGTTGCTGTATTTTCAATTTGAAATGAAAATAGAAATTATTCGGTTAATGGAATAATTTTAAATTAACCGATTATTAACCGATTAAATCTAAACCTCGATTAATTATTTGCTCGATTAACCGATTAAACCAGAAACCCGATTAATTGAATACCCTAATCTTTACTTAATGGCAATTTACATCTGTAGTGTGATAAAAATATTTGCCTCTGGATTTTGGTGACCCAGAACGTATAGACATGCGTTTGGCCTTCAAAATGTTAACACTTACAGAAAATTGTGGCTTGCATACAGCGAGGAACGCAGTATTCAGCACTTGAAAGGATGCTAGAAGTACATTTCGAGGCTAATAGCAGTATTAACGAGTCACTGGGCAATCAGTAGGAATGCAAGCAGACCAGCACTTCCTTTCAACAATCACTGCCACAGTTTTCTCAATCGTGAAATGGAATAAACAGTTTTCATAACTTCTTTAGATACATTCCATTTATTAAGATAGGGATTCCTTCGGAAAGTTAATTACAACTAGGGTTTCCCAACCTTTTTTGATTCCCGGGAAACGGGAAAATGTTTCTCTACATTCCCGGGTACTCGGCTATTACCGAAATATGTGAATTATGAATATTATAGCAAAATTAGTGTTGTAATCCCGACTAAAAATCCCGGGAATCGGGAAGTGAAAAATTGGCAAAATTCCCGGAAAATTTGTCCTGGGAATTCCCGGGATAAAAACCCTAATTACAACAGACAGACATTATATATTTCATGTCAAGTGAACCAACTTTTGAAATCGATGTCTTCCGATTGGGATGAAATTTGGTTAGTTCTATTGGATAGTAACTCAGACACAATTTTTCAACAAGATCGGTCGAGAACTCTCTGAGTTAGATGGGGCCAAGCAGGTGTTTTTTCTTATCCATGTATGTATCTTATTACCTATTGTTCTTAGCAAAATGTGTCCCAAATAGCTTAGATAGCTCTTTCTTCAATATTTCAAAAAAAATATAAAAAAAAAAAATTTTAATATTTTTTTCCGAAATCAAAAACTTTTTTGACTTTTACATTTTTTTCTTAAATTGTTGACTTTTAAAATGCGCCCTTTTTTTCTTAAAATAAAGCTTAGATATTTTCCTTGAAGACCTATTTGGTCGCTTAGTGGGATATCTATCAAAATAAATATTTTGTAACTCAAGACATACAATTGTTGTGTTAAAACATTTATTTTGATAGATATCCCACTCGCATCCCACTAAGGGACCAAAATTATCTTAAAGGAATGGACCTAAGCTTTATTTTGACCAAAAAAAAAATTGTATTTCTTGAGTTACAAAATTTTTATTTTGATAGATATCCCACTCGCATCCCACTAAGCGACCAAATAGGTCTAAAAATATCTAAGCTTTATTTTAAGAAAAAAAGGGCCCATTTAAAAAAATGCAGAAAAGTTTTTAATTTTGGAAAAAAAATATTAAAATTTTTTTATTTTTTTTATATTTTTTTTCGGAAGATTGAAGAAAGAGCTATCTAAACTATTTTGGACACATTTGGCTAAGAACAATGGTAATAAGTTACATGGATAAGAAAAACACCTTCTTGGCCAAAATGTCAAATGTGCAAATTTCATACCGATCGGAAGACATCGATTTCAAAAGTTGGTTCACTTGTCATGAAATGCCCCATATATATAAAATGAAGTGTACACTTTTATGTCACCATTAACTGAGGAGATGGGTAGACCGATTTCAACCAAAATTTCAGGGTACGTCTGTAGATGGTTTATGTGAAGTTTGCACGAATTCGGCACAGTTCACAGTGGGAGAAAACCCACTGTGAACGGCAAAATGGGAACTGCTACTTCAGTAGAATGAGCTAAACTTCACTGCCTCGGAAGAAATTCTATACTATTTTCAATTGTAAGAAATTATTTTAATATATCTTTCAAAAAATTTAAATTTTATAAGTAATTTTATTTATAGCAAGTAACTATTTAAATCTATAGAGTTTGGACATTTACCCTATTGCCAGCATAGATCGAAATATTCATATAAAATTAAACTTTTTTTAGTTTTATTAATAAGTTTATTTTTAAAAACGAATAAAAATTATTAGTTATGAAATGATTTTATTTAATTATTATAAATAATTTAGTTATAATTAAACAATGAAATAAAGAGTAATTAAGCTAACTAACACTTGTTACAATTTTGTGAATTTTTATTATGAGATTTTTAAAATTTATTTAAATTAGTCGTCTTCAGAGTCCGATGAATAACTAGGAAGTAATGGATCCAACAAAAGTTGCCTAACATCTTTTGATAACGCTTCCACTTTTTATAGCTTGCAGATGAAGTTCTGGACAATGTGGATATAACACAGCGTTAAAACAAATATATTAATATTGACATAAAACGCTTTGCAAATGTTATATTTTTAATCTAAATAAAGCACTACCATATTTAAAAGGACTCATAATTTTATGTCAAATTTGGTATATGGGCATTTGTTTTCAGCAACTTGTAAGTAGTTAGAATTACATAAATTTAATTTTTATATAATGTAATTACCAATAACACTTCTTATATACAATCTCAAAAAAAAATAAGGAACAAATTTAGTACGAGATTTTACATCGTCCCAACGATAATAATTTCTAAAAAAAAATTATATAAATCCACCTCGCACTTTTTCGCAGCTAAATTTTTCACCATATGTAGTCTATAATATAGCCTTGATATTGGTAAACAGCATTAGTAACTGGCAACCTTCCGAAAATTCAAAAAGTAAAAAAAAAATTCCATAAGAATATGGCCATTGGTTATCACAAATAGCGGAAAATATACTTTTATTTTTCTGATTTACCAAGCCTCATATTCCATCTACATAAAAAAAAGTAAAAATAAAACTTAAAGAAAACCTTGTACTAACTATCCTGCTTAATAACAACTTTGAAAACAATTCTTCATAAAAAAGTTTCTGAAAATTTGTTTACATTTAAATAGTTGTCAATATCAAACCACTGAAGTTATTAATAAATGTTAAATATACAGCAACAACTATAGATTGAAACTACGTAACAATAAATCAAATATGCGAAAGTTTTTTTTTTTATTTTGCGCCACTAAATTGTTGATTTCTACCACAGTGCAGTTGTTCTAGAGATATGGCATTTAGATTTTTCTATCTCTATATATGTATGTTTCGAATGAACTCAAAAACGACAGAATAGACTAGCACTGTACAGTTAGATTTTTGATTTTCGGTCTGTGGGCGGAGGGGCGTGGCAAAATCAAATTTTTATATTACACCGCTAATGCCATCTATATACAAAAAATGGCTGGACCGATTTTGATGAAATTTTCAGGGAATCTTCAGAATAGCCCAGCTGATAATACTGTAAAGTCAGATTGTACATTATACCGCTAATGCCATAATTCTTCTGTACGTTGGTTATTAACTGAACTCCTCCTTAACGGCTGGGAAGATTTCGATGAAATTGTTTGTGTGTGTTTGAGTGGGTCCCTGGATGAATTAGATTCACAATTGACATATATAGGAATAATGGGCATTGCACCTCCCATACGAAGTGAAAATTTATTAATTGCTTCCGAGCGAAGCCGTGACGGTCATGACCGGTCAGCTAGTATTATATAATTTATGGTGTCGTAAAATGAAAATTATACAAATGGAATGAAAAACGTATATATACTCTTACCACTCATGGTGAAGGATATAAAATTATAATACCAGATCGATTACAAGATTAATTAATCGTAGATCATTTTCAGTCGATCGTTTGTGAAAATTTACATTTCATAAGCAACCTTTTATGTATTTTTCAACACCTGGAAAACTTACTGATATTAAGGAGCTTTGAAAATATATTTCAAAATTCGTGTAAAGAAGTGCATTTTATGTTCGACTTTTCAGTTTTCAATACTCTCTTTTAACTTTTCATTACTTGTCAATGTTTATTTAAAGAATATTTACAGCCACACTAATGTCAATAATAAAAAACAAATGATTATTTGATCGATTTTATGATATTGTACATATTTATGTATGTAAAAGTTCGTGCGAACAAGTATTTTTAAAGTCCACAAGTTAAATGTGGTGCAAGATTTCATATTTCCAATGGACACTCTACAGATATCAGTATGAGTAACAACTATATAAATATAATCGGACATATTAATATTATTATTATATAAGTTCGACTCTAAGCAACACCATCGGCATCGACAGCTAACCACGTCTATTACCGCTAATAGTTTCGCGCTAAGCTGCATTTAATGCAGCTCCAAGTTGTTTTGTATTTGTATGTTTGCTGGATAAAAATCAACTACAGCAAGCAGCAAGCTTTCGAAACCCTTTCGCTACTCTAATTTCACATTCCAACCGATACTCTATTGGAAAAACTATTTTTCATTTTGCAAAACATTTTCATAGACAACGGTTTGTTCGCTGGCTGGTTGGCATTCAGTTGGTGTTTGTGCTTGAAGTTGGCAACAACCGTTAATGTGTTGCAATCGGAAATGTGGTACGGAATAAATCGCGTTGCACGAGTAGTAGCTGTGGTGGCACTAAGCATTTTATGCGTTTTTGTAATAAATGCTTCAGCAGTGACGATGTCACCGCCGCCACCAGACTTGCAACATGACAAAGAAAGTGTTTTACGAACGGAGGCGATGGCCGGGGTTCAACAACTGGTTGAGCATAATTTCCTAGTTGGCATAGCCAGTTTGGGAGCTTTTCATGAAAATCGTACTAAATGTGGCCAAGAACTTGAAATAATGTTGAATGCAATGGCAAAACATGAAGTTTGGGGATTAAAAGGTGTGTGTGAGGCTGAGTGTTGTTTTGTATGAATTTCGTTTTTATTTTTTGTGTTTCGCTTGAATAAGAAATGTCTTACATTCATATTTTCATGATCAAGTGTAAACAAACAGATTTATACTGTTTCTTACATGAATTAGGGACATTCACTTGAAATATTTCTTAAAATTCATACAAAATTTGTGAAAAATTTAATATTAAAACAAAATATAATATAAAATTTATATTACACAAAAATGCAGCATATAATGAAAACTCATATAAAAGTGTATGTTTAAACAAAAATACTAAAAAAGGAAAAACTACTACGTAAATATTTTGTAAAAATTTATTTTAAAATTTAAATTAAATGTGCAACATACAAGGTAAAGGTAAAAAAAAGTTCACTTGACAATTATTCACACAGCACTCTCTTCAATTGACTACAGCAAAATGTTTTAGTGTACTACTGTGTCACCGTTGAGAATCCAGTTTAATTTAAAGCAAAATAGAATTTTAGAAATATTTTGTTTAGATTTTATGTCGCATGTTTTATAATACACATGAATAAGAAAGTACATCTAAATTTTTGTAAACTTTTATGCAAAAGTTGTTATTCATTTTAATAAATATATCTTAGTTTATTTTGCAGTATTTTTCAAATAAAATCCAACGCTTAATTAACTGACTCTTAAGCTGATGCTATTCATACATTCTTAGCTTTTCGGTATTTCAAGTTAATACTTATTGTAAATTTTTCAAAAGAAAGATTCAATAAAGGAAAAAAAAATTTAAAAAAATATTTGTTTGTTTGTACCGTATAGGAGGCTAAACCACTAGACCGATCTTCTTTACTGTATATTCCTCTATATTTGGAAGAAACGATGCTTTATATTTTTATACCCTCCACCACCATAAGTGTTGAATGAGGGTATATATAAGTTTGTCATTCCGTGTGTAACACTGAGAAATATTTATCTGAGACCCAACAAAGTATATAAATATTATTGATCCTTATGAAATTCTAAGTCGATTAAGCCATGTCCGTCCGTCTGTCTTGTCTATGTAAAACACGCTCACGTCCAAAATAGGCAAACAAAATTGGTAGACTTGCAAAAACAAATGTTTATTGTTCTCTTAAGCAGTTTGGTATTGAAAATCAGCAAAATCGGTTCAGTGGAACCAGAGTTATGAATCAAAATGTGAGACAACCTAAAAAAAACATGATAATTTTAACATAGTTTTTGTTATTTGTGCAAATATATTGCATGTAATACCATAAAATTGTACACACTCTATTCGTATGTTAAAAGGACTAACTCTGGCGAAAATTATAAGAATCGGTGCATGATTTCTCCTAGCCCCCATACAAATTTCTTCCCGAAATATGGTTATATGGTCTGTAAATGCCTACAAAATTGCAGTATCCACACAGAATTCAGGAAAAATAAGTATCGTGCTTAAAAAAATCGCAACACCAATTTTTTTGTGGATCGGCCCATATTTGACCATAGCCCACATACAAAATTCATTTCCGAAAATCACTTAAATAAGCATAAATGTCTTATAAATATCGCTATTAAGTTGAAATTCGTCATAAATAGTCCCCATATATACCAAAATCGCTGCACCTAATTCTATGAAGATCGGCCGATCATTGGTTATAGCTCCCATATAAGGACCACTTCCGAAAAACACATTAAACTACATAAAATATCAATATCAAAACAAACTTTTATACGGATACATAATTTATATTTAGAAATCATACTACAGAATTTTGTGAATATCAGTCCATATTTGACCATAGCTCCTATATAAGGCCCACTTCCGAAAATCAGTTAAGTACTCATAAATCTCTCATAAGTATCTTTATCATGCTAAAATTCGACAAAAATAATACTCATATACATAGAAATCACTGTACCAAATTTTATGCAGATTGGCCGATAATTGGTCATAGCTCCCCTATAAGGCCCATTTCCGAAAAAATTATTAACCTTAAAAAATATTTGAAGCATGTCGATGATATCAAAATGAAATTACGCACAGATCAGTAATTTGTATCCAGTAATCATACTTCTGGATTTTGTGAATATCGGTCCATATTTAACCATAGCTCCCATATAAGGTCCACTGCCGAAAATCACTAAAATCCTCATAAATTTCTTATCAGGTTTAAATTCGAAACAAATTTATTCAATATATGTATACAAAAATCGATGTACCAAATTTTATGATGATAGGCTCATAATTGGTCATAGCCTCCATATAAGAACCACTTCAGGAAAACCCATTAACCTGCACAAATATCCAAAAAAAAATTTTACTGAAACTAAATTTTACACCGATCAGTTATTTGTATCCAAGAATCGTACTGCAAGATTTTTTAAATATTGGTCCATATAAGGTCCACTCTTCTTAATAGCGTTGTTTATATGAAATTCTACAAAAATAGCCCTCAAATAGTTAGGATCATAATAGGTCATAGCTTACATATATTGAACCAAAATAGTAGAGTAAGTTCGGGTAATGTGTATACCTATTTTTTATTTGACTATAATTTTTAAAATCTTAATTCGATTAGAACAGTTATCAGCTGGTGTTCTACTACAAGTGTTAGGTTTACATCCATGAAAGAAAAAAAGTCGTTTAAGTTCAAGTTTTAGAGAAATTTGGAAAAAAAAAAAGAGAAAAAGCCCATAAACAAGCCATTGAAAAAATTGGCGGGTAATGTGGTATACCATGTTCTGTTAATATTGTATACTAAACCACAGAACCGATGCATAGTATTTTAATTTGTAAATGAGTTGCGGTTTATTTAAATCAGCTTCCATGGTTGCGGTTACAGTTGGCGGCTGACCAAGCTTACCAGAAGCTCCTCAATACATTATTCTCTTCGTAGGAGACATTGAATGACTGATGCGAAAAAAATGTCCATTTGTTGTTTCTAATAGTTCAGATAGCGTTCTTCAAATCTTCCGCTGCCCATTTTCATACTTCACATTTCTTTGGCATATTATTTGCTTGAAATTCTTTAGCTATACCACATTAGCCGACCACGTGGTTTATTGAAATTATTATAAAACAAGTAAGAAAGTATGATCGGTCAAGCCTGACCATATGATAAATATATTTCAATAATTTATATTTTTGAGTGATTTTCGGAAGTGGGCCTTATATGGGGGCTATGACCAATTATGGACCGATCACCATGAAATCAGGTCGTGTGTTTTGTGTCTATATTAAAGTTAACTATGTTGAATTTTGTGTGTATACATTTTTAAGCGATTTATGCACATTAAAGTGATTTTCGGAAGCGGGGGTATATGGGAGCTATGACTAATTATGGACCGATCGTAACAAAATTTGGTGACATGAGTTTTGTGTATATAAAACTTATTTGGCGCTGAATTTGTGGAGACACATATATAAATTAAACATTTATGACCGATAAAGACCAATTTCGGGAGGACATTTGTATGGGGGCTAGGTGAAATAATGGACTGATTTTTTGGTCCTTGAGCCAAAAAAGGTTTACATGGACAGTCAGCCAGCCGACCAGACGGACGGACGGACATCGTTTAATCGATCGAGTCGACTCAGAAAGTGATTCTAAGTCGATCGGTATACTTTTAGGTGAGTGTTATACTAATATTTTTGGGCGTTACAAACATCTGCACAAACGCATTATACCCTCCCCACTATGGTGGTGTAGGGTATAATTAAACATATACACTACATTGTTACATATGTTCATCAAATATTCCCATTTGACTTCAAAATTAAATTAATGAAGTTTAAAACACGTGATTTTAGAAAAAAAAGTAATTTTTAACAGATCACAAAAAAAGTCTACCACATAGTGTTGATTTTTTTACAACTGACTAATTCCATGTCCTGCAAAAATGAAGTCCACTCATCCAATGTTAATTTTCTGAGACCATAAAACTCTTAAGCTTGGTAGCGCTACTCCTATGCTCTTAGTTTTAGAGAAAAGCAGCTATACCACATTACCCGCCTATACCACATTACCCGAACTTACTCTACACAGATCAGTAATAATCTGATTTCCTTTTCATAATTGGAAAAGAAATAAATAAAAAATTTAAAATTTTTCTTGGTTTTCGAAAAATTCACCATATTGAACAGAAAATGCATCATTCGTTAATTCTGTTATCCTTTGTAGATTTCATATCCTTGAATTTATTAGTATTAACAGTAAATTACTGTATTGTAACAGTATTATAGTTTTTAGCAATTTTTAATAATTATTTTTTTTTTCAAAATTTTAAAAATTAAGTAAATTTCCGTAGAGTTGCATTTGTTTTTGCTTGCACAATTTTACCACTGTTTTTTTTAAAAATTTTATAATTATCCTTACGTAAAAAAATATTGGACAAAATGTCATACAATAATTGCCTATGTTCAATAAGAATATAAAAACAGCAGATGTCGACATTTGGATACCTTTTAGAGCAAATGCTGTTGAAAATCATATTGAATAGCGTTGCATTTTTTATGCTCGCTACTCTATTTCATTCAGTTGCTTGATGTTGTTGCGAATATTTTATTTTTTGCCTATACATGTTTTATTTGGAACTTCGTTTTCTATATGTATTTTAAAATTTTTAATGCCATTTTAAAAACCAAAAATTTCGAAATTTTTCTAAAAAAATTTATATTTCTAAAACGACTGCACTATAGTTCACTTTTTCCGTGAGAAATTCAAATTTCGAAGTTGTCATTATTCATTATTTTTTGTTGTCAACCTGTTACTAAAACTCTAATGCAATCAAATTCGCAATTGGTTTGGTAAAATACAAAATACGCCTTCAAAGTCAAAGTTTCGATACATTTTTAAAAGTTTGTGAATAGTATCAATATAATATTGTAACTTTTAACCGTTAATTGTGGAAAGTGTGTGAATAATTCAAATAATGTTTTAAATGGAAAACAACGAGGCGTTTTTCTTTCCTAAATATTTGGAAACTATTTCCCTTTATATAAAAAATTACAATTTTTAAACATAACCTTAAAGTAATTTCTTTTGATTACTTGAAATAAAAAGAAATAAATATATTTAAATGTTGTGAATTCATTTCACTTTATTTCATACTGAGCATTTTTGCACTTTTGGGTAATTTAATTTTTTCTAGGTTACTGTGCTATAAAAAATTAACTTTTTGAAATTTGGCTAAAAGGAAGCCCAAAAGACTCAAAGTATGATGCTATTATTAAATATATTGTGAAGAAAATTAGTGGTCCTGTTATTCCTAAGGGTTGTAAGAAATTGTTGGATGAAAAAGTCCGCCTTTTTGTCTACAATTACTTAAAAGTAAAATGTCAAAAATGCGGAAGAAAGGAAGATAATTTTCGAAATGAAAACACTATATGGCTTAATGGTGATATATGCTTTCAGATTTGTATCTTTGGTTACCAATGACATCCACAGTACACAAGGTATTAATACATTCGAAGCAGATGATAGAAAACACAGACAGCCGAGGTGTCCTACTATGGGGACCGCTGGCCGCACCCCTGGTGAGCCCATGCGGTACAACACTTCTTCATTGCGCATGTCAAATTTCATTCAAATCGGACTAAGGATTTAGAAATTACAGATTTATTTCCCCCTTTTATTTTCTATATCACTGTGCGAAGATTTATCTGATACTTCAATTAACATTTTGAATCAAATGTGTTTACAAAATGAATTACCTATTCAACAAATTTGACTGTAAACTAATATGAAATAAATTTTTTCTAATCAAAAGCAATGAATGTACTTTATTTTACTCCTGATGGGTTAATGGTCCACAAAGGGTTAATTTTTTCTTAAATTTGTTGAAAATATAAGTATTTCTACATATGGTCCAAATTTGGTAACAAACAGTACTTTAATAGTTATTAATTTCGCACGGAAAAAGTGATACTTTGACCTATAGAGGACTGCCTTGGACTGCCTTACTTAAATATAATTTTATTGCGGAATTTAGGTTTTTTCAGTTTAATCAAGAAACTAAACCGTTTTTTGAGTTACGCGGATGTATATTGTGCAACCTCCTCCATAACGGTATATCTCGAAAATACGAGCAAACCTAAAAAGCGGTTAGCACCACTGAATTCTGCGTAGCCGAATTAGTTTAACCCACATTGTGCCCTTTTTGACAGAAAAAAAGTGTCAATTTCGTGCACAGTGTTACCATTCAATACGTAAAAAGTTCTGTATAAATATTGTATATATAAATCATATTGGAAATTTTCTTATTCGAATTACTGACAAAAGTATCATAATAAATCACCATATTTCTAAAGGATTGCTTATTAGAATTTTAAAAAATAAAGCATTTCCAATAAAATACGAATAAGAAAAAACACACTAACATTGTGGATGTAGTTAGAAATTGGTCACATGTGAAATTTTTAACGCATTGTATTTTGTTGCTTATAAAAATATATTATTTTAACTATTTTTTACATAACTCAATACAATTTATCCCTTAATCCTCCATTGTCATTTAAGTTTCCATGAAATTTAATTTTTATCAAAAATCCGAAATATTCAAAAATATAAATTTTTTCTGATTTTGTTTTACTTTATAATTTTAAAGTTTAAAAAAATGGTATTAATCGGAAATATATATATCTTTTGCAATAATTACAAAAATGTAAAAGAAAAACAATGCAAATACATATTAGGGTATTCAATCGATTAACCGTTAATCGGTTAACCGATTAATTTTTAACGGTTAACTGTTCGAATAATTTAAAATTGCCGAAATTCCCTTTTTATTGCACTTTTAAAAATTTGTTTTGTATTTACTTTTGTCTTTCAATTCAAATACAAATTTCATATTAAAATTAGATATTTTTTGAACATCCAATAAACATGATTAGTGAGTATGTATGTATAACAACTGACATATTTAATTTACATGTCTTTGAAACTTTGTTTGTATTTACATTTTTTGAAATGAGTCTTTTAACATAACTAAACGAAACTATTAAATTAATCAAAATCTAAAACAATCCAAAAAGGAATATTCTTTATCATGCTTTTGATTTCTGAAACATATACAATCAGCGAGAGAGTTTTTTTCCAAGAAAAGTTTTATTAAATCTAAACGATTTTAAATGGCAACCGAGCCGGAAGAATTCCTGATATATTGATGTATCAATCATGTTTGTAAGTTATTTGGGGGCTACGGAAAGTTGATTTCAACATACAGCCGAATAGACGGGCAGACGGACATGGCGATATCGACTTCGCTATCTATAACGATCCAAAATATATATACTTTGTGGGGTCGCAAATGAAAAATGTAGAAATTACAAACGGAATGACAAACTTATATATACCCTTGCTACTCGTGGTGAAGGGTATAAAAATAAAAATCAAAGTCTGACAAATATATCTGACAAAAAAAATAAAAATCAAAAAATAACAATTATTTCTGTCAAAAAAAATAAAAATCAAAAATAACAATTATTCCTGACAAAAAAAAAATAAAACTCAAAGTCTGACAAATATTCCTGACAAAAAAAAAAATAAAAATAAAAAATAAGAATTATTTCTGACAAAAAAAATAAAACTCAGAAAATAACAATTATGTTGTGATTTTTATTATAAATGTCATAATTGTTACGGTCCCTGGTTAATATCTTTCTAATCAGTATTTATCCTAAATTTTTACTTATCAAATATACACTCTCACACCAAAAATAATTGACTTTTTTGAAAACTGATAAAACTAAATGAAAGATTATAGAATAGTGCATATTTTGTATTACTCAGTTCACAAAACACGGATTTTGAGTTATGACGTTGTTGCAGCAAATAGGCGATATGTGTACAAAAATGATCTCAAATACCTTATTTGCCGTTTTTTATGTTTTTGTACACAAAATTCGTTGTTGTATTTTCAATTTAAAATTAAAATAGAAATTATTCGGTTAATCGAATAATTTTAAATTAACCGATTATTAACCGAATAAATCTAAACCTCGATTAATTATTTGCTCGATTAACCGATTAAACCAGAAACCCGATTAATTGAATACCCTAATACATATTCAAATGGAAATAGCTTACTATTATGTATTTGGAATTTCAATTTCTCTTAAAATGTAACCACAAACATTCTTTACCTCTTTTTGAATAAACTACATTCAGTTAATGCATTTTTATTAGCGTTAAAAAATTATACTTTTTTATGTGTAACATATTTAAATATGTTCCTTAAATTTAAAATTGTTTAAAATACAATTTTGAAAAATAATAAATATTAATCCTATATGATATTTTTATTTCATTTCTATAGTTTTGGACTCATTTGGTTCAGCTCCCAAAACATTTACCTGGGGAAATTATTTCTGGTTTGGTACACCTGATTTATGCAATGATCTTAATCAGCCTTTCACCATTAGCTTATCACATTCACGTCCTCCAATTTTCAATGCCACCAGTCCGTTTCCCGTGCAATTCATTGTTGTGTATTTAAATTTTACCACACCATATTATATAGACATAAAATTACCATACGAGGTGAATTATAATTCTATTTTAAAAATTTCAATAAACTAATTAAATTGTTTCAATTTCAGAATCTTATTCATTTGGGTTTGTGTTTGCCAAAAAGTTGCAGCATCTCAAAAATAAGTTCCTATACCGATTTCTACTTTCAACATCAATATTTTCAAATGCAACGGAATTTTAAGTTAAAAATGAAAGCTTTAGATGTAAAAGCTCCCCATTTCAGTTGGAAATATTTAACTGAAACTGGAAGTGTTTTAATTTTGTGAGTATTTTTTATAATGTGTATGCACAGTGGAATATTTGACCTTTTTAAATATAATAGGACATATATAAATATAAGTCATAATATCCTATGTACATTAGGGTGGCCCTTAATAAATGAAAGTTGAATTTATGTCAGTCTCACCCCCCAATTTGGTGTACATTGGTGAAAAAATCATACTGAAAAATTTTTAGGTAAATCGGTTGGGGCAAGCCCTCTGAAGTTTTGAGATGCATTTACAAGGGAAAAAATTTAATTTTTTTTCAGTTTTTGTTAAAATTTTGCCATTAAAAAATTACTTTTGCAATTTAATTTAAAAGAATAGAAATGTGTACGTAATTGTCGTTCTACTGGGACATAAAAAACAGAAATTGGTCGAAAAATTTTAAAGTTCTTAAAAATTCCCCAGGCCATTGGAACATGAAATGTAGGAACAAAATTAACATATTTTGATAAATTTTAAAATAAAAGCCTATTTTTACTTAAAATATATCAGTATTTAATTATATATGAGTTTTGTGTTCGTAGGATACCGTTAACCTATTCGCAGGTATGACCAAAAAGATTTAATTTTTTTAATGGCAGTTTCAAAACTCCAATTTTTTAAAATTTTGTTAAACAATTTCAGAATTTTTTGATCATCTCATTGGAATTTATTGAGAATATAATAGGGAATACAAATATGACAATATCTACTATAGTTTTTCCGTTCCTTAGAGAAATTTTCATAATTTTATTCCCCATTATATTCTCAATAAATCCCAATGAGATGATCAAGAAATCTGTTAAACAAAATTTTTAAAAATGTGAAAATGGAGTTTTGGAACTGCCGTTAAATTTTTTTATTATTTTTTTGGTCATACCTTCGAATAGATTAACGGTATCCTAAGAAGACAGAAACTCATATACTAGTAAATGTGGAAATATTTTATGTAAAAGTGAGCTTCTATTTTAATATTTCTCAAAATATGTAAATTTTGTTCCTACATTTCTTCTTCTATTGGCCTGAGACACGTTAATGGCCAGGGGAATTTTTAATAACTTTAAAATAGTTTGACCAAATGTCTCATTAGAACGACAATTACGTACACATTTCTATTCTTTTAAATTAAATTGCAAAAGTAATTTTTTAATTGCAAAATTTTTACAAAAACTGATAAAATTGCATTTTTCCCCCTTGTAAATGCATCTCAAAACTTCAAAGGGCTTGCGGCAGGCACGTCTTAACCTCTACCGATTTACCTAACATTTTTCAGGATGATTTTTTTTTAAATATTCACCAAACTGGGTTGTGAGACTGGCAAAAATCCAACGTTCGTTTATTAAGGGCCAACTAGAGATGTTAATCGGGACTGGTTTTTGAAAATCCCGGGGTTCGGGATTTGATAAAGAATCTAAAATCCCGAAAATTAAAACAAAGAAACGTACATAATTATGTCTTTACAATTGAATATAATTTATTTATTTAGCAATTAATTTTTTTAGGCACTAAAAAGCATAGAATACTTGCATAAGTACATTATATAAGAAGAAATAACAATAAAGTATGTACATTAGAGTTAATTTCAAAAATTTGATTTGCGGGTATCATAATTTTTCTGAAGGTTTTTGCGTAAATAAAAATAATGGCGTCCTTTTTTTGTGTGCACCTAAAGACACACATTTTGAGCACATTTTCTGCAAAGCAAAAACTGTTGAATATATAGCAAATATGATTTCAACAGTCGATTCTGCATCAAAAATTAATACAACTGATGTTTTTTGAATCCTTAAAAATATTTACAAAAACCCACACATCTTATAAAAAAAATTAGTTTTTTTAAACATGCACGATGAAAAGGCATTTTAAGCTCAAAATCTGCGTCTTAATTTTTGACGGTTAACTGTTCGAATAATTTGAAATTGCCGATTTTCAAATAACAAATAAACCGATTAATTTGTGTCGATTAACCGATTAACCGAAATTCTTTTTTTTTGTATTTATTTTTCCGTTTCAATTCAAATACAAATTTCAAATTAAAATTAGATATTTTTGAACATCCAATAAACATGATTAGTGAGTATGTATAATAATTGACATATTTAATTTACATCTATTTGAAACTTTGTATTTCCATGTATAGACGAAACTTTTTTTGAAATGATTGTTTTATCATAACTAAACGAAACTATTAAATTAATCAAAATCTAAAACAATCAAAAAGGAATTTTCTTTATTATGCTTTTGATTTCTCCAACATAAACAATCAGCGAGAGAGTTTTTTTCCAAGAAAACTTTTATTAAATCTAAAGAAAAAATCGTTTAAATTATATTCTTTTTATAAAAGATTTTTTCAGAAGATCTCACAAAAACCCTAAACAACTCACACATCGCTCATTTGCTGCAACAACGTCATAATTCAAAAAAAGTCGTTTCGAGAAAAATATCTTTGAATATTTTAGGACATTTTACTATTTCTTAAATAAATTTTCAACAAATCATGTGATTTCAGAAATATAAATTGTAGATGTTAATATCTTTCTAATCTGTATTTAACCCAAATTTTTACTTATCAAATATACGAGAAAACATGAATTTTAATTTTGATGTTTACAACAAAAAACACTCTCACACAAAAAAAATTCACTTTTTTGAAAACAGATGAAACTATATGAAAGATTATAGAACAGCGCATATTTTGTATTACTCAGTTCATAAAACACGGATTTTGAGTTATGACGTTGTTGCAGCAAATAGGCGATTGTTTACAAAAATGATCTCAAATACCTTATTTGCTGTTTTTTATGTTTTTGTACACAAAATTCGTTGTTGTATTTTCAATTTAAAATGAAAATAGAAATTATAATAATTTTAAATTAACCGATTATTAACCGAATAAATCTAAACCTCGATTAATTATTTGCTCGATTAACCGATTAAATCAGAAACCCGATTAATTGAATACCCTACTATTTACTATTGACAAGTTTAATGTTACAATAAATGTTCGTTTTTCGTCACGTTGAGTTTTTTCCAAAAAATAATTATCTTTTAACCAAAGGTAACATGTTACCACTGTGCTGTTTAAAAACCCCTTGTTGATTGGCGACACTATTTATTAAAAGCTTTTACTAATTTTTTCCAGTATGGTACTCATAACAACCACTCTGTTGGGAATATTCGCCGAAGTTGTTTACAATTCGAAAAATAAATTAAAGCTCCAGCATACGTCGCACATTAAAAGCCACCTCAATCCCAATTCACCAACAAATGGTGTACCCACCACAAACAGTATCATCGACCACGAAGTACCACATCGATATGAGTTGAGACAAAGCTCTTTATGTGAAGAGCTTTTGATGTGCTTTCGTTTCTCTCTCAACTACAAGACCGTTATGAGTTTGGAGAATTCAAATACGAATTCGAGATTTTTAACTGTCATGGCGGGTCTGCGCACCATAGTCTGTTTGTGGATAACGGTATTTCATGTCTACTACTATTCCCTATTTGCCATTTCGAATACACCATTCATCTTTGCCAGACTGGAGGCATTTACTTTGCAACCAATTCTACAGGCCTGTTTCTATGTGGATATTTTCTTTATAATGAGGTTTTACAGCAAAAAAAAGCTATAAACAATAAAATGGACTTGATTTTACAAAAGGAAAATAATCATAACATTTACTTTCTAGTTCTTTTCTTTTAGTTAATAATTTCTTATCGAATGCCAAATTGTTACAACAAATACGTGGGCTGTCATGGTGGGGAAATTTAAAACTTTTTATACGTTCTTTGTTGCAACGTTACATGCGGTAAGTTGTGTGAGAATTTGATTTAAAAATTAAATAAATAAAACATACATACATGTAGATATTTAGTTACGTAATTAATTGCTTTGTTTCTTTATTACAGTTTAACTCCTGTAATGATTATTACAATGCTATTGAGTACAATGATTTTGGATTTCCTTAATATGTATTCACCCTTTCGTTTAAGCGAAAATAGCGGTTTCTATTGCAAGTCGTAAGTAGTATTCATTCATCGTTTCTATGTATTTATCCAGTTATACGAGTGGCATGTAAATTACATGTAATCAATGTAATTGAATCTTTTGTTGCATTTAAATATCTAATTTTTCATGTAATCTACGATGTATGTAAAACATTTTTGTGATAAATTAAAGAACAATAAGCAATATTCTCTTAATATATTCATGACGGTTTAATAATGACAAATTTATTTTATTAATATTGATTTTGATTACATCTTAATGAATTAAAAGAGCTCATATTAACAGTATTCGATTAAACAATGGATTTTAGAATAGGTCTACGATCAAAATTATTGGATAAAATTTAAGATATTATTAATATTTCAGAAAATTTCGTTTAAAAAATAATTTATATAAATGGTAAACAAAATGAAGAAGAACCAAAGTTGGCTACCGATTCGAAACGGTAAAAAGATAACGGTAACGCTAATTTGAATTATTTCGGTAATGTTATTTTGCGTTTTTTTGTTATTTATCTGATGTTTCTTCGGTTAAGGTAATTTCGATCTGACTTAAATGGTTAAGTTAAGTTCACACAAATTACAAATAAGGTGACAAAACATTTATTTTGCTATACATATATCCCACTCGCATCCCACTAGATCTTAAAGGAATAGACCCAAGCTTTCTTTTGAGCAAAAAAAAAAAATTTTAAAAAAGGCACCATTTTGGAAAAAAAAATTAGATTTTGCAAAAAAAACAATAATAAATTCAAAGTATTTAAAAGAGTACTAAAAATAAAATTGCAGTAAATATATATTTTTATCATAAAAAAATAGCTTAAAATATAGGGAATTTAAACAAATTTACAATAAAAATGTTTACTTGTATCAACCAGATCAGTTGCGACTAACGGAGGGTTAAACGATATTTATTTTCCGACCCTATAAAGTATATATAAAGTATATATATTCTAGATCCTTATAGATGTCTGAGTCGATTAAGCCATGTCCGTCTGTTGAAATCAACTTTTCGAAGCCCCCAAATAACTTACATACACGATTCATACATCAATATCTCTGGAATTCTAACGGCTCGGTTGCTATTTAAAATAATAAAGACCGGGACAACTTCGATTTTTTACCTATTTTTTATATATATCTGGATTACTAAGTCATTAATATAGACAATATGGTTATCTAATGATAGATATTTCAACGACGTATATAATACCATAGTAAGTTGGACCTACAAAGGGTCAAAATCGTGAAAAAAAATTTAACACGAATTTTTTTTCACAATAAGTTTTTTTTTAATATTAAAAAAAAATTGAAAAAACAAAAAAAAAATTTTAAAATTTAAAAAATTAAAAAAAATAATTTTAAAAAACAATTAAAAATTTTTTTTCCACAAAATTAAAAAAAAATAAATTTTGTTTACCTAAAAATATTTAGAATTTTTAATTTGAAGTATAATTTGGTGAAGGGTATATAAGATTCGGCACAGCCGAATATAGCTCTCTTACTTGTTTTTTTTAATTTTGCTCGATCTTTTTATGATTTTTTTTAGATATTGTGGGTCTACGGACCAAATTAATTTTTAAAATATCAGCTATATTGGCGATAAAATTCTAAATGTTATAACCAGGGAAACCAAAATATGCAAATGCATGTTTTTTCTGGTGAGTCGAATGAGCACATGGATAAGATATTTACACGTTTCATAACTATTTAAGAATTTTGGCATCGATTTGTTAGTGCATATTTTTGCATATTTTACCCTTAAATTCATATTTTTGCATATATTTGTTTTAAGAGCATATTTATGTCATATTTTTGAGTTTTTAGAGCATATTTTACTGTTTAATAGCATATTTTGACTTTATCAAAAACAAGTTTGGTCTTACTTATTTTTCGCTGTTGTGTTACAGGTTTTTACCTCCTTTGTTTAAAATTCAAAATTTAAAAATAGATGGCTTTTCACCAAAAAAAAAAATTTAAAAAACAAAATTTTTTTTTTTAAATTTAAAAAAAAAATAAAAAAAACAGTTCGAAATTTTTTTTTCCAAAAATTAAAAAAACTGAAAAAAAATTTTGTTCACCTAAAAAAAAATTTTGTTCACCTAAAAATATTTACATTTTTTATTTTGAAGTATAATTTGGTCAAGGGTATATAAGATTCGGCACAGCCGAATATAGCTCTCTTACTTGTTTTAATAAAAATAAGCACTATTTTAATAATAGCGCCATCTAAATATCAAATTTTAGTTCTAATTCAAACTTAACCGTTCTAAGTGTTAAAGAAATATTGTCTTTTAAATTTAAAATGTTTTCAGATCCAATAGACAACGATTTTTATTTGAAAATTTAAGTAAATTTTTTTTGGTTAAAAATTATGTAAAAGTTTGTTTTTTTAAGCGCATATTTTTTTAATTTTAAGAGCATATTTTAAAGTTTTTACTGCATATTTAAAGCGCTTAAAACGTTTTTTTTAGAGCATATTTTCGGTTTCCCTGGTTATAACAGTTATCTCGTCCATATAAAAAGTTAATCGCATATTTTTTACGTTTTTTCCAAAAAGACCATATATTATTTCATTTGTAGAAAATATTTTTGATCGGGACTATATACAATTTTTATATGATCCGGCAAGAGAACTTAGTGCAAAAGCGTGTAAAGTAAAATTTGGCTCCCTTAAGGGAACATAGTCCGCACCAGGACTATCCAAACTTGGCCAATTTTAAAAAAAATTTGGGTTTGAGTAAAAAAATTCTAAAAAGGCAAAGCACCGATCCTCGAAAAAGTTCCATATTTGTATAACCCTATATGTTTCTTAAATACCTACAAAGTTTTTTTACTATCACACGGTAAATAACGCCATATCAAAAAAACCGTAAAAATATCGATCAAAATTAAAAAAAAATAAATCAATGAGCCTAAATATCTCTTCAATTATTAGAGATAACCTAAACATGTAAGCATATTTTTTATAGAACTTCTCAAGGAATATTTATATTTTAAGTTTCAGCTCATTCGGTACAAAAATGGATTTTTGGATTTGGATTTTAAAAAATTTGCGGGTCTCATATTGGCCCACAATAGCGCAATGAAATCACCTCGAAAACACCTCAGCTCCAATCATGTAATTCGTAACAATATCTCAAATAGTTCATGAGATACCGAATTATTTAAAAAAAGTTTCTAAGCCACTGTGCATCGGCTATTAAAATTTACCCTACTATTATGTGGAGAAAAATTCAGTAAAAGATTTTCTTGTTTTGGGACATTTTATAATGCAAGACTATTTTTCCAAGATTTATAATTCTCTTCTGTTTTACATAATTTGAAAGCAACAATTCCCAACTTTTTTAAACTTTGTTAAACTAATTCTAAAAATATAAGCAGTTTTATTTTATTAAGGTCTGTCTAGGTAGGTTAATTTAGATATTTTCGTTTAAATAAAAAATTCAAGTGTCTCCTTAATACATTTGATTAACTGTCAAGAGGATAAAAGCAAACTGATTTTTTTTTTAATTGGTGGATTTGCTGGTGATGGTGTCTGGATTTTATTTATATACAAACTAAGGGTTCTATGAGGATTAATGCGGGCGGTCTTGGGTATTTGAAGCGGACCACAAAGCTGGTTATTGTATAACGCAAGAATATTCTACGAGATATGACAATGTTCAAATTACGAAGTAGTTTAGAAATTTGAATATAAAATCTCTGAGAAATTTGAATATAAAATCTCTGAATTGATCATATTAACATGATCATTCTGAATATAATCAGTCTATACTTAAGGTACGGGAGTTAGCGGTACCTGCAATTCCCACTTTATTGAACAAACGAAGAGAATATGGCGAATTTAGATGGGACAGCCCAGTAAGATTTAATATATTGCGGACTGAGCTGCTAAATATAAAGTACAATCTCTAATAACTCAATGAAGGTGAATCTGCTTGTAAGTTGCTTCTTGTAAGTCCATCGGTGTGATCCATTTGGTATGATATAATGAAAGGATTGGGATGACTTCCGACTTTGCTCTACAGAATACAGACATTGTAGCATTGGGACTACTCTCCATTTTAAAAACTGGAAACCATTTTGAACTGACCACTCTACTTTCCATGCCGGGCCATTAATACGGTCTGTTAGGATGGGAAAGTTTACATGCTGATGGATATGTGATTTGGTAATGGTGGACAGTTTTTGAGGTACCATGGCTTGATCCTTGGACAAGTTCTCGTTATGTCTGACGTACCTTAACTATATGAGAATGACATTTTATTAATATTTGCTGATGACATTATTTTTATCGCTACCGGGGCCAGATCTCGTGCTATAATGGGTATTTAGATATCTTCATCGTCCACCGTCCACACACCGTCTTGTTCGTGTGTGTTTAGGACGATTGGTTTTAGGAGAATAAACATTGTCATGACGAATTAGAACTAGAACCTGTTCCTATTCCAAACCCGTGGAAAGTTCTGTGTCAGCTCCCTTCCATCCAGTGTATTAATAACTAAATATAACATGCGCCCTTTATTAAATTATTTCGACAGTACTTACATTCGTATAGTTTGTACTGATTTAATTTTTGTTTGTAAATTTCTTTATAGCAACTGGTGGTATAATCTGCTTTACATACACAATTTGCTCAATATGAATGATATTTGTTGCTCATGGACCTGGTATTTAGCATGTGAAATGCAATATTTTATTATATTCACTGGATTGTTGTTTGTGCATGTTAAAAAGCCAATTGCAGCCAAAATAGTATTTGTCACATTAGCACTGGGATTTGTGGTCATCGGTTGGATGTGTAATTTTGGCAGTGGAATAACATTTGAGTAAGTAGTCACAACCAGTTTGCAAATGATGCTATTTGAAAAGCAACAAATTGTTGCAATAATAATATACATACATATATATGTGCTACAATAGTAAGTAGAATAAACTTTAAAATTCTTTGAATAGTTTAGTTTAAGGTTTAGTTTAAAGTAACTTTAAAGTAAAACCAAACTAAAGAGCTCACCATCAAACCATCATCCATCCCACAACCAACAAAACAAGCAAACAAACAAATAAACCATCAATCTGGGGAAACCTTTCTAACCAACATTTCCATTTAACATTTACTTTGACAGAATCGATGTCATCTACAGTACACTCAATCAGTTGTATGTCAAGCCGTGGGTTCGCATACCTCCATATTTGGGTGGTGCAACAATGGGTTGGTTAATGCACACAATGCAACAACGCCAACAGCAACGTCAACAGCAACATCAACCTCAACAACAGCAAAAAGAACAACTGCAACAAACAGAACATCTAGCCGAACAACATGTCAGTGTAACAGCAGAGACTCATCATCATCCACAACACCAGCAGCATCCTCATCATCATAGGGAAAATCAGCATGAACGTAGAGATGAACATGTTCGCACATTTGGTCGTAAAGCATTTTGGCTTTTTTGCATTGTCCTCTATGTGACAACGAATTTTATGAGCTACTGGCGTTCTACGCCCACTTGGGTGGTGGCGACAATTATGTCCATGGGTAAATTGCTTTTCGCACTTTGCATCGGTGGTGTCATCATCATGTGCGCTTGTGGTCGCGGTGGCTGTCTCAATGTGTTGCTGAGTGCGCGACCGTTTTTATTTCTGAATAAATTTTGTTTCAGCATTTATATGCTGGCTCCCGTTGTTGTTGTGGCCATGTTTGGTTTACGCAACGAACCCACCAACTTTACCGAAGTCGGTTCGGGAGCCGATTTCTTCACCGTCATCGTTTTGTCCATAATGTCAGCATTTTTAATGTTGATTTTAATTGAGTTGCCAATGCAAAGAATTGCAAATCGTCTGCTAAAACAAAAGAATTCGTAAATGAGGGAAGAGAAAACATGAAGGGATTTTATCATCTAAATAAGTAAATGGTCGGGAAATTTTTCTAATGCTTGTGTACATTTTTCACACCATGTAGATTTTTAATCTCAAATTTACTAAATTGTATGAACGTTTCTAAAACAACCCGTGTATAAGTATAACATTTGACGTTTTTCTAAAAGTATTTATTCTACATATATACATAAATTTAATCAAATGAAAAGATTTTTATTTAAAACATAGTACATATGTACTTAGTCAGGATTTTTGGGTGACTTTTTAATTAATATTTTCCAAAAAAAATTTTATCTGTAACAAGTTTAATTAACAAAAAAATAAATGAAATAAAAGTTATAAATAGAAAAAAACAGAATTGCAGAAAATTAATATAAAAAATATTTAATTTTACAATTTAATGTTTGTCGATATGAACTATAGAAAATCAATCAATATAAATCGCCAAACCAAGAAGTCATCTTAGATGTTGTACCGAATTCCTTCAATCATTCAATCCTTTATATTTAATATATTTTGTTATTGTTTCACTTAATATGTAATAATTTTATTATTGTTAATTAAATACTAATAAAATTATAAATTAATAAAAAAGTTTTGAAATTAAAAAAAAAACAATTTTATTTAATGCCTTTCAAATCAAGATCTTTAAGCAAAGTTTCGAATTAATTAATTAAATTTGAGATTAATTCATTCAAATCTTAATTCAGAATTAAAATATTTTTATGAATTGATATCTAATCCAAATTTAATGAACACATTTTATCCACATTCAATTAGTTTTTGTTTTGTTTTTAATCATTTTCAAAATTAATTGACTATAATTTTTCAAGACTTTTTGTAAAAAATTTGAATTGATATAAGATATTATTAAAATATTTTTTCATGAATTTGAATTAAATAAAATTTGAATGATGCAATAATGAGTTAATTATGTAAAGAATAGGGATTAATTAATATCGCACAGTGGGGCAGAATCGACGTGGGCGTAGCCAATGAGTATTCGAGTTTAAGTTATTAAAGTGGGACCTACATATGCTCCAGGTGAAAGTGTCAAAGTGAATCCCGCAATTCCTAAAAATTGGAGCGAAAATCCCAAAAATGGTATTTTTTACAAATTTATACTAATAGGAATACATATTACATATTAACTTATTCTTTAAATTTAAAGTTACAGCGAAAATTATATTTTTCCGAAACACCTAACAGGTTAAAATATTTTGTTCCTGTATTTATGATTATTCATTACAAAAATTTAAATTTTCTCTTTTGTGACTTTTTTGAAAAAAAAAATTAAAATTTAAATCAAATTTATACAGAAAAACATAAAATTATTATATGTTCTTAAAGAAAGTTTTTTTTTAATAAAAAAAGAGCTAAGTCACCTTTTCGCCCAAAAAACAGCAAAAATATATATACTATTTTTTGAAATTTAAAATTGAAAATCGTTTAATTTTGCATTGATAATTGATATTGCTCAGAAATCTTTTTTTATTATTAGTAATTTAGTTGTCTAACTATCAACTCCATTCGGTCCAAAAGTACGCCCTTTATTGGCAAAATTTTAAAATTTAAAATGCCTATAACTCGGAAATTATAAGAGATAAATAGCACACGCTAGCATGTTTTTTTAAGACCTAGACCGAGCGCTTTTAAAAAAAAAAATCGTTTAAATCGGATGAAAAAAAAACAAAAAAAGCATATGTAGGTCCCATTTTAATAACTTAAACTCGAATTCTCCTTAGCTACACCCAAGTCAAATTTTATTCCTATCGGATCAGCCGTTTAGAAATTCCAGATTTATATCCAAAAAAAATTAGATTCTGCCCCACTGTCTGTTTATAAGATTTGGTATTGAAACAGGGAAATATCGGTTGATGATATTGTTTGAGCAGTCATAAATATGTTGATTATGCGGGAAATTATACTGTATAGTAAATTGAAAATTAACATTTGTCCCTAGAAAATCACTTGAACATGATGAAATTGTACATAAACAAATTTTATATGAACCTAAATATTTCTAACTACTTTTTTGAGAATCGATCCATAACTGACCCTACACCCCATATAACCCCTATATCAGACAAAATACATACTGAAGGTGGATATACAGATTCGACACAGCCGAATATAGCACTTTTACTTGTCATCAATATATTTTGTTTTTTTTTTCTAAATTAATAAATCTCAATATTATATGAAGCTGTCCCAAAAATTCACCCAAGATTTGAATTTGTCATTTGCGCTTTAAAATGTTGCCAATAACAAGCTTTACAGTTAGTAAAAATATGGCATTATTAGTGACTAAGCACATTTATACCTCGATGTCATTGTTAATCGTTAAAAATACCTCATTTTTGCATCTACAACTTGTCACTGTTCGTAACGGATTTTGGGCTGGAGCTATCATTGGAAATGACTTCTTAGAAAAAGTGGCTGGTCAAGCAGTGACTGTTACTTTATTCAAAATTGTCATGGAAAATTTCGCCATAAACCATTTGTATGATTCAATAAAAATAACAATCTAGAGAAGATGTTGGGACAACCTAAACAATTTTAATGTATCTGCAATAATTTTAGAGTAGCGACCCTATAATTCTGAAAGGACATGTTGAGTAGAACATTTTTGTGGAATAAACTTATAGTCCAGCTGGTCTGAATTTTTTTACATTGGGTCAAATTTTAACTAAGTGAAAAAAATGTTGTAAGTTAATGTCTGAGATAATTATTGTTGTCAGAGTTATATTGTGGGGATAATGTTTGTGGAAGACCTTAACCCTCTATCTCCTCTCCTTAGGGGTCAATTAGAATCTTTTTTCGAGAAAATAAAAAACAGTCCTTTCAAAAAGGACATTTAATTATTAAAAAATACGAAAATTTTAGACGGAAAATTCCAATGATACTAAAGTTGTAAATAAAGCTATATACGCTTAATTAGCAAAATTACACGCCAGACTATTTATTTTAGACTTAAAGACTATTTATATTTTAAATTTTAGCTCATTCGGATCATACTTGGATTTTTGCCGATTTTTTTTTTAAAATGTGACCCGAGTAATTTTGCGTAAAGAGCTTTATTTATAACTTTTGTATCTTTGGTGACCCCCACTGAAATTTTACGGCAAACATTTTCGTAGAAAGGGTCAAATTGACCGCTAAAGATAGGAGATAGGTGGTTAAGATCTTCAACAAAAATGATCCCTATATAATTTCACAATATAACTCTGACAATAATAATTCTCTCAGACATTAACTTACAACATTTTTTTTACTTCTATCAAAAAATTAAAACTTTGACCCACTGTAAAAAAAATTCAAACCAGCTGTTGGACAGTGTTATTAAACGTTTTCTGGTTATATTATATTATTCGAATAATATTTTTTACTCTTTATTCATTCGAATAATCTAGAACATTTTATAAATAAATCGATCACGAATAATTGACAATCCGATCATAGCCCCACTACAGAATATATATGCTTGATCCCAATAAAATTCTAAGACGATCTAGATATGTCCGTCTGTCTGTTGAAGGCCTAGAGGGAAGGATGAAATTTTCCACAAATATACTTGTATGTGGATCATAAATGTTTGGTATTTTTCTGTATTATATTGATGGTGAGTATATAAGATTCATCACAGGCGAATAAAATAATGTTACTTGTTAAATATGTGTTTCTCGATGCAGTAAGTATTCCTTAATTGCCTTCACTATCATTCTTCGTATGGTGCGACCTACATTTAAAATAAATAATAAGGGTCCTCATGTAAGCGCTTAAAAGCCTCGCAAACTGTGCAATCTGTGCATTTTTACACTCTCGCAAATGAAATGTCAAAAAATGTATGGAAATTCGTTTGCACAACTCCGAAAAGTTTGGGCGACAATTTAGACTCGCAAACTTGAATTTATTGTGCATTTGATGAATCAGCTGCTTTTGTTTACTTTTATTTATAAGAAATAAAAATCAAATAAAATATAAAAATTTTGTGCATGTGAAAATTGTGTAACTTTGGAACAGAATGATTGTATTAAATGACATTGTGTATGAAAACATTAACCAACAGCTAGAACATAAACAAAGTCCTCCAAACTATGTATACCACCGTTTGTTCCAAAGATTTAACTTTCATTCAACATTTTAAAATTAAAATTTATACAATTTGAAAAAAAATTATTAAAGCTTTTGTTGAATTTATGTATTTTTATTTGACAAATATAAATTTTCTGTATAAACTTGCACAAAATTGAAAAGGTGGGTTCATGAAACATGTCGCGCAAATTTGCCCATTTGCACAAATGGGAAACTTAAGCGTTTAAATGAGTACCCTTAATATTAATTTTCTTTAAATCTTTACTAAAATGTAAATTGTTTAATAATCACAAGAATTTAACCAAAAAGTTCATCATAAATTTCAAAATATATTTGATTCAAAATTATATTATGGCAGGCGCGGCTACAGGAGGAGTGTGAAAAAATTAAATCGAAAGGAAAAAAAGAAAAATGTAAAATAAATTTTAATTTATTTTATCCAACCCCCCAAATGGTTGAGTTGGATCCCCGCCTGTATTATTCTATATTAAAGTTTAAAATAGAAAAATAGTTACACAATGGACACATTATGTAGCTAAACTACTACACTAGCATTAAGCTAAAAAGCTTCATCTGGAACACTGTATTAGTACATATAATTTTATGTGTAATCTCGAAATATTCGTCAATTAAATCTGACTGGTAGACAATTTAACAGCGCCAATTAGTTGAACGAAAGTGTCTGAAAGTGTATTAAAATTATTACATAGTTTATCTTCAAGTTCACACAAGATTCGTTTTAAATCTATACATTCCTAACAAAACTATGTATTGTAATCTCAAATATATTCGAAGCAGTTTCAATTGACAACAAAGTGTGTCATCTCGTGCAATACAAAAATAAACAAAATCAAAATAGATAAAATTGTATAAAAATTTATTGCGTTGGCATTTCATGTTAAAATTTCGCCCACTAATTTCAAATACATACTGATCGATAGCAATTGTGTGTGCAATATGAAGCCAAGTGTCTACTGTTGCACCTTTCTGTGCGTTAATATTTCATGGTAACAGCAAATACAGCAAAAACAACAATAACGTCACGAAAAAAATATATATAAACTAAATGGAAGAAACTTTGCTCATGATATCTTCATGATCTTTTTCATACGCATCCATTATCAGCGCAAATCATTGGCTTCACATAAACGAACACATTTACTAACACGCAGTATTTTGTACGGGTTGCATTTTGTATTTTTGTTGTTGCAAGTTGTCGCTGTTATACAACAACGCCATCGATTATAATTCTTCTGTGAAATGATTACGATCTTCTTTTATTTTTATTTTTATTTTTCTCTTCTCGTTTTTATTTGGAATCTATAACAACAGAAAATTTCAAAAATCTGTGGAATCAGGAAAAACCTGTTTGTGGCAGGTAGATTTCTAAAGATTTGTTTCTTCCTCTTAACGACAAGGGTCATGCAACGAAACGACATGATCGTTCATAATCACACTAACACACACATGGACAGATTCATGCTAGACTTAAAAAGGACCAGGGATTAAAATAGAATCTATTGTATTTTCATTTCAGAGGGTTAGTTTTAAGGATAGACTATCGGAAAAATAAATCCCTTAAAAAGGGCACAGCACATAAAAGTATAAGGATGGATGGATGGTTGCTAAGGAATTTATTTAGACAAACAGGTAGAATTTCATTTAAGGCATTTTTGTTCCTCAAATAATAAAATAGAATAGATGATATTGAAAGGAAATTGTTGTGATTCTAGATGCTATTACATCTGTGTGCGTAAAATAAATCTAAGAGGCAGAGTACGAAGCTGGAGCAGTTTAAAGCGTCGAATAGCCGCATTTTTATCAAAGATTCATTGATATTGTAGAAATTATCACAGGCATGTTTTTCAAGAGTTTTGCTTGAAAAGTAATGGGGAAAAGTTATTGGGTCGACAAATCGAATATTGTTTGTCGACACCATAACTTATGTATATAAATTTTGGGCCCTAATGCAACCATGTCAGTCGGTTTGTTTGCTTGTTGAAAGCACAAACAGTTTTTGACATGATATTTTTTTAATTGGCTTTCAGAATATTATTTGTTTGACATTTTATTTAACAAATAAGGATAATTTAATTTTGAAAGCTGGAAAACCCTTGAGAAACCTATGTGTGTTTCTTCATCAAACATATTGTTGCGTTTTCACCTTTTAAAAACGATGGTTTAATTCCTTTAAATAAACCGTATTACATTAATTGCGAATAGTTTACAATTTGTAACAACTCTTTATTTATTTAATTTTACACAACAATTTAAATAGTCACTCTCTTTTAATTAATGCACACACTTGTATTAACACAGTTTGTAATGATTTATTATATTATATTTTTGTTTTTATTATTCCACTATTATTTAAACGAATAACAAGTAAAAGTTAGTATTATTATTTTAAAACGGTAGTTTTTAGAATTTAGCTTCCAAAGTATCTTAAAGTCCTTATAAGGCTATCAGTCAATTTAACGTTTGCTAAAATCATCACTAAGTTTTTAATGAATCATTAGTAATATTTAGCCTAAACTTCTAGAATTATGTGTAATTTAATTTTAATTTTTAATAGTCTCATTATGTGCAATTGATTCTGAAAAAGTTTTTAAGTAAACTGATCGTCCTCTACTATTTAGAATCATTGTAATTCTTAAACAATTTGTATCAAAAGTGGCTTCGCCACCCCAATTAGAAGAAGGAAATAGTACTATTAAGTCTTCCCTTGTGAATCAAATTGTAAATGTCTAATTGCATATTTCTGTGTCCATTATTATAGAAAATGCTAAAGAAAGTTACCTATCAGAATCATGTGTGCCTAATATTAAATTTTTAGGTTTATTATTATAAAATTGCAATAAAGAAATAGTACCACTGATTATCACTTTTGAATTCGCATTCGCTAAACATTAACCCGTCAAGTTTGAACTTTAAATTTGTATAGCATTTCCTATATTACCAACTAATTTGTTTCTAAAACACTTTATGTTTAATAAATTATCACAAAACCGAAACCGATCGGTTTTCAATTTTTTAAAACCGAAACCGCGGTTTTGAAAGTCTTCGGTTTTTTGGAAACTCTAGGTCCATTATTATAGAAAATTCAAAAAAGTTCCGAAGAGAATAAAGAAAATGTGCCATGAAGTATGCCCTTGAATTTTCACTCACCATAAACGCTTTATTTCATATTTCTATGTCCATTATTACAGAAAATTCAAAAAGTACCAAAAATCAGCCACCTGTGGATTCCCACCCATTGGACCCATGTAAGCTTTATTTCATGTTTCTAGGTTAATTGGTGAAGAAATTACAAAAAGTACCATTCGAATAAAGAAAAAGTACCAAAAAGTCTCCCCCTAGAATTCTCACTCACTTAGGACCATATATGCTTAATTTCATGTTTCTAAGTCCATTGTTATAGAAAATTCAAAAAGTACTATTAGAATAAAATGTACCTATAGTTTAGTTCTCAGATTTTGGTACCTAAATATTATCACCTCTTCCTAACACTAACTTCACTCAGATACATAATAGCTAACTTTAATGTCGATAAGTGAAATAATTTAAAATATTAAAAAAGTACCATTAGGAGAAAAGTAGCAATTTCCATTTTCCTCCTTGAAAACCCCTCAAGTTTGAAATTTAAAAATATTCCATTTTGCCAAAATTGTTTATGCTATAGACATGTCTCAAAAGATTAAAATTTGTGTTAATATGCCCCAGAAAAAATATGTTTTAAAAAAAGTACCAAACTGTTTACCCGGATTTGGCCCAATATACACCTTGGCACTCGAGTTCCAAATAACACCCTGTTAGTTAATTTATGTATGAATCCAGAAACCAATGTTAAAAAAATTATCAAAATTGGCTTAATAACACTATGCAACAAATGGAGACTTTTGGAAAAACACAAGATCATGACAGTATAGGTTCGACTCTACTAACAAAGGGTAGTACAACCCTATACTCAGTTTGCCCATTTTGGTGACCGATTTTTTTTTATGGGCCCCCAAAGTTTCTGAAAATCAGTGGGGCCTCTAAAAAAGGTGTCATCAGGTTTTGGTTAACAGCTAATTCAGACTTTGTGCTACGGCTTAACTTTATATGGCAATAATATAGCTAAGAGTCCGCCAAATAAATTTTGTTAAAATTTGTTTCCAAAAAATAGCTTTTTCGTGCACTTTTGTTGAAAAAATATAGGAAGAAAATTTTTTTTTTTTACTTTTTTTAGAATAACTTCCAGGGACTCCTAATTTTTCAATAACAATATCTCGCAAAGTTGTAGATACGGTAAATTTGAATAACTCTTGTGAACATATCAATGCATTCTGAATGTGTCTAGTCACTCTACATAGCACATAAAGATCACTTTGTACCTTAACAATTTTCGTTTTTCCTATTTTTTGACGCTAAAACAAAGATTTTTTTGTAAAAATAGTATTATCAAGTCCACACTTCTATGTTGTGCTGTATTATTTACTCGGCTGAGGTGTTCGGAATGGGGATCAGTGGGTGGACCTTCAATGTCACACATTTATAAAAAAATTGCCAAAAAGTCATTTATGATCCGAATGAGCTGCAATTTCAAATATAGATAGACCTTGAGAAGGTCTACAAAAAATATGATTTTATCTGTAGTTATCTCTTTTAGTTCAAGAGATATTTGGGTTTAATATTTTTTTAAATTTTGCCCGATCTTTTTTTCGTATTTTAAATTTGATGGGCCTACGAAAGGTCGAAATTTGTTTTTTTATATATGACGTATATTTGCGATAAAATTCTAAAGAAAATAAAACAAATCTGATAACAATTATTTCGTCCCTATAAAAAGTTACAAGCATCCAAAGTTGAAGCATCTTTTTATATATTTCAACTTTGTATGCGTGTGTTTTTTAAGTTTTTTCCCAAAAAAGTCCCCATATTTTTTCTTTTATAAAAAACTAATTTTCTTCGGGACTATATAAATTTTTTTATGATCTGGTAAGAGAACTTAATGCAAAAACATATAAGGTAAAATTTGACTAACTGAAGCGGACATTGTACCCCCCAGCCCTATCCAAACTTGGGCAATTTTGAAAAAAAAAAATTAGGTTTGAGTAAAAAATTCTAAAAACGCAAAACACCGACCCTCAAAAGCTCATCACATTTGTATAGCCCCATATGTTGTTTATATACATACAGAACGTTTTTACTATCATGCTGTAAATAACGTCAAAGTGGGCTATTTTCTAAAAAAAACTTAGTTTTTGGAACAAATTTTCGCCGTTTCAGGAATTTCGGTGTTTAAAAACAAAGAATGGCAACATTAGTGATGCCATTGACTTACGAATATTTAGGTCTATATTACTTCCAAATTTTATTGTGATGTCTGTAACTGTTCAAATTTTACATTAATTCAAAGTTTTTATTTTTCTTGATGGAAAATCACCATTTTAAAATATTATTAGTTTTTAAGGTAAATGACGTCACAAAATTATTCATTTCACTAAAATGTCAATCTTTAAGTCATAAGGTTTCCACCGATATCAAAAACTTATATAAAAAGCTTATATTTACACTTCAGAAGTTCCACAAACCTTGCCCACTTTCAAAAATTTTAAAGTTTTTTCATATCTTGCATCAAGCCGGTCTTGCATGATCAAGATTGGATAAAGTTATGCGCCCGGATCATACCGATAATGATTTGCCCATTCTTCGTTATTCCAGCACAATAGAGAAGTATACACTCGAACATACATTTTTAACAAAAAATTATTGTTTTAGAGTCAAAAATTAGTAAAAAACTACAAATTTTAAGCTACAAAGTGATTTTTGACAGCTATTTAGAATACCTAGGTATGTTCGGATTGCATTGATATGTTCACGAGAGTTATTCAAATTTACCGTAGCTACAACTTTGCGGGATATTGTTATTGAAAAATTAGGAGTCCCTGGAAGTTATTCTAAAAAAAGTAAAAAAAAAAAATTTTCTTCCTATATTTTTTCAACAAAAGTGCACGAAAAAGCTATTTTTTCGAAACAAATTTTAACAAAATTTATTTGGCGGACTCTTAGCTATATTATTGCCATATAAAGTTAAGCCGTAGCACTAAGTCTGAATTAGCTGTTAACCAAAACCTGATGACACCTTTTTTAGAGGCCCCACTGATTTTCAGAAACTTTGGGGGCCCATAAAAAAAAATCGGTCACCAAAATGGGCAAACTGAGTATAGGGTTGTACTACCCTTTGGTAGTAGAGTCGAATCTATACTGTCATGATTGTGTTTTTTTCACTGTTGCACTGTGTAATTTCAAATTAAATGTATTTTCCCGATTTTATCTCCTTTTTGGTACCTTTTTTATTCCCATATATAAATAAATTTCTGTATCGTAAAATGTTCGTATGTCTATGTCAAATTATAGAAAAACATATTTTATGAAAAAGTACCAAAAAAAACACAATTTGTATCCCTTAAGGGTTCGAATTTCCAAAAAGTACCAAACTTATATTTTTATTTTTTGATAAGTAAAGAATACGATTTAAAATTTGTTTCTATATTTATTGGTTTAAATGATACATAGGGTGCCAAAATACAGTTTTAACCCGTTTTCTCCTCTAAAAGATTCGAATTTCGAAAAAGCACGAAACACCTGTCAGCTTATTTTTTAAATGGAGTAACATGCAATTTTAAGTTTTTTTGTATCTTTATTAGTTTTGAAGACATAAGGTTACCGAATTTACCCGTTTTTACCCCCTAAACGTTCGAATTTCCAAAAATCTCTTCTTATCTGTCCCTTCTGTAATGTGTATAACATTTTGTTGTTTAGTATCGAAAATATACAATAAAAATTATATATCTAATGCATTTGTGTTAACATAAAAAAGATACATCGAATCTTTTTCCATAAGCTTTTTTTAATGATATATAAGTCGTTAATAGTTTTTTTTTGTAATAAAATGAAAGAAACAATAAAGTTTCTTTAACTATGTACATCTCGGAACTAGTTCCAATTGTTTCAATTTTGAACCAGGAAAGTTAACTACGTCTAGAACCGTTCTTAAGAAGGCGTATTAGTTATAGAGCTTGTTCCAAAGGTGACAATTTCAAACAAAAATCATTGGTCGCAACGCCAAACAAGAACTACATACAATTTTTCCTCGGATTTGTTTAAATAAATAAAAATTTGTGAATAAGGTGCTCTAACGAAGTCAACATTTTGCCCGAGCTTACTAAGATTACAATTTTAATCTTGCGGTCTTAATCCAAAATTTAAACAATAAATCCGTTTCAAAGAAAATTTCCATTTATGATTGACATTATGAATTTATTACCACAGTTTTGCTGAAAAAATGTATTCGAGTATTTTATTACACTGTGTGTAATTTTTTAAGTCATGGAAATATACCATATACGGAGACTAGTACATGATAAAAGACCAAAACAAAAAGACCCATTTCTTCCAGTTTTGCCCAAAGTCAGGCACTTTTATTATGGGCTCCAAAGATTAAGGGCCTCGGTGTCATTTTTGCAAAAAAGTGATAATTTTTTCAGGCTCATATTTGCAAACAGTTCGGAATTTTGATTTACTCTCTGAGGCAAAGTTGTAGCCCCCGTCTTAAAGAACAAAAATTGTGAATATAAAAAATAAAAAAAAAATCATTAAGATCAAAATCGTAAAAAACTTTAAAAAATAATTTAAAGCTTAATAATTTAAATCCTAAAAGTATGCTTTAGTTTATAATTATTTAATAGTTTATGGTTTCATATGTTCTCGAAAGTAGTTAATTGAGATATTAGGTACATTTTTGTAGTTGATTGTTTCCTTGAATTTTGAACGGTTTGCTACCTATGGACCTGAACAGGGGAAAATATGTAAAAAAATCGTAAAATGACACCGAGGCCCCAAATCTTTCGGGGACCATAACAAAAAGTGCATGACTTTATGCAAAACTGGAAGACATGGTTCTTTTTTGTTTGGTATTTTATCACGCAGTGGTGTCCATATATGGTTATATTTTTTCGTGTTGCACTGTGTTATTAATCGAATTATTTTGTATTCTAAACTGTACAATTTTATTCATTCGAATCCTCGATTATTCGAATGACAATTCTAGTATGTATTAATTATCTTACCGTGCAACATCAAGGTTATGCTGATAATAACAAATGATTGTGACCTTTAGGTACAAGATTGCTGTAGTGGAGATTTACTAATAGAGAGAATCGATTGAAAAAACAGATACAAATATACTTTCAATTTTAAAAAGTCCATATGGTCTTTAGTATATAATTTTATATGAATTTAAATCGAGTATCTTCTCATTAAATTTGACACATTCTGCCGTCATGTGTATATTTATTGCCAAACTATCGGCGGTGTCATTTACCACACGATCGACAATGGACCTCTGACTTTAAAGTGCAAACCTTCTAACTTACGCACAGACATTCATGCATTTATTTTGTATACACACATACAATCAACATAATGTATGTGTGTATCTGAGTGTTAGTGTATGTGTAAATTCCTTCAGCCTGTTCAAATTCCTTGTATTCGTTTCAAATGTAAGAATAAATGTATGGTAGTTATACACATACTCTTTATATCTATATATATGTTTACTTTACTGTACATACCCCCAAAAGTACAAACAAAAGAAAACGAAGAGAAAATAAGAGACTTTAAATTATTTCACATCCTCGTCAACATTGGTGTTTTTTTCTCTCCATGCATGTTTGAATGTTGAAATAAATATTCAGATGGTAAATTTAACATTAGACTGCTGCAATGAAATTAATTTGTATTTTTTTTTTTGGACAATTGCAAAACTATTTGAATGGCCATCACTAATTTTTGACGCATTTGGACAGAAATCTAATGTACAGTAAAGCAGAATTAAAATATTTTCAAAGGCAGTTTAGATATACCACCGACTCCTGCTTGTCCTTATCATGACAACTTCATGTCATTAAAAAGTACATTTAATGCGCACCCCACAAACCGTGTCCTTTTACACATCTACCAGAACGCGTAGCCGATATTGTGAGAGTCCCAACAAATCAGCAGAGTCCATATTAGCCTCGATGTCGAACATGTATTCAATGTAGAGTTTCGTGTTCGGGTTTAACCGAAACCGCGGTTTTTCAAGGCCTAAAACCGAAACCGACAATTATTCTTCGGTTTTTACTTTTAATCTATTTTCAGTAAAAATATTCAAAATTTCGAAATGAAAAACAACATCCAATTTCTCTAAAAATAAGCGATGTAAAGATTTCTTTAAATTTTTTTAAATTGCATTACAATAATTGCTGCAGTTGAAGTGGCAGGCTACCTTTTGCAGGCTAGGCAATGAAACCTGTTAATAAAGAATGACACAAACTCATTTAAAAATATTTATCACACGTGTATTTCCTTCAAATGACTATTTATTTATTTAATTAAAAAAAGAATGCAACATTTATGTACCAAAGACAGTTATTTTCAAATATCCGATAAAAGTATGGATTAGTAGCTGACCCGGTGCACTTCGCCACCCCAATTAGATAAAAGAAATAGTACTATTAAGTCTCACTTTGTGAATTATTACAGAAATTTCAAAAAATACCATTCGGAGAATGAAAAAAGTAAGAGAGCTATATTCGGCTGTGCCAAATGTTATATACTCTTCACCAAATTATACTTAAAAATATTTTTTATTTTTAAAATTTTTTTTATTCAAATTTTTTTTTAATTTTATTTAAAAAGATTTTTCCATATTTTTTTTTTTATGAAATAAAAATTCGGGTTAAAAAATATTTTTCCCGATTTTGACCCATTGTAGGTCCAACTTACTATAGCCTTATATACATCGTTGCAATGGACTTTGACATATCTATCATTGGATATCCATATTATCTATATTACTGACTTAGTAATCCATAAATAGATAAAAAATCTAGGCTGTCCCGGTTTTTTCCTTATATCTCAGCCATTTTTGGGACGATTTTGTCAATTTTAAATAGCAACTGAGCCGGTAGAATTACCGATATACTGATGTATGAATCATGTATGTAAGTTATTTGGGGGCTACGGATTTCAACATACAGACGGTCATGACTATATCGACTTCGCTATCTATAACGATCCAGAATATATATACTTTGTGGGGTCGCAAATGAAAAATGTAGAAATTACAAACGGAATGACAAACTAATATATACCCTTGCCACTTATGGCGAAGGGTATAAAAATACTAATAGTTTTTGTTACCTCAATATTAGCCATCTATCCTTGATTATTTCTTTACTCAGAAGCATATCAGCCAACTATTATGTATATATACATATATATGTATAAATAATTTAATATAATAAAAAGTACCATTAGAAGAAAAAGTACCAATTTTCTTTTTCAAAATCCGTCAAGTTTAGGTTTTAAATTTGTATTGCATTTCTTATATTATTAACTGATTTTGTTTCTATAAAACTTAATACTTTATAAAATATCACAAAACCGAAATAAAACCGAACCCGATCTGTTTTCAATTTTTTAAAACCGGTTTTGAAATTCTTCGGTTTTTTGGAAACTCTAATTAAAAATACATTTAGTCTGAGAAGACCAATAAAGTTTCCGCTATGTTGATGACTCACGACATTAAAGCGGAAAACCAATGTAGAGTAAGATCAGGTTGTGGTTTTTTTAATCTTAATTCGATTAGAACAGTTCTCAGCTGGTGTTCTACTACAATTGTTAGGTTTACATACCACATTACCCGCCTATACCATATTACCCTAACTTACTCTACAGTCTTCTTTATGTCGGAGTATGTAAAAGCCATCTCGAATGAAGCACCCCCTATAAAGGTAACTTGTCCGTTATCTATACAGAGACTTGTCTGTCAAGAAAGGGTGTGGGTAGACATAATTCACATGGATCGTATGGCTAGTATTCCCTGATATATGATCGTCCTAACTTTTGGCTTAACATGCATGTACAACATAAACACATTTTTAAGGACCAGTCTAATGTTACATACTGCTTTAGTTGTTGTTATATTTTTATTTTATTATACACGGACTTTAATGCATACATCCATATACATATTTGTGTGTCCACATACATACATATATATACTACTATACATACAATTATACATATTTATGTACATAAACCCTAGTGTCGGTCCTTTTGTGTTGTTGTTTTTAGATTTTTGTGTAGTTCTACATCTTTTCTCTGGTTTTTTTTATTGTAGTTGTTGTTTTTGTATTTTATTTTCAGTTTTATTTTTTAAGAATTCTCAGAATTTTTAAGTCTCTACTAAAAGATCACAGACTTTGCCAGGGTACCGTTTAAGTTTAAACAAACAGGCTTGTTCACATGCACACACATCCAGCTAAATTCATACATACATACACATATGTACATGTATTTATGTTAAGGTTAATTTACGAGTATATTGACTATAAGGATCTACACGCATACAAACACAATTCAGTTACGAACGTTTTATTTAGGGACAGTTCGAACATTTTTTTAATTCAGTTGAATTTCGAAAAATTTTTAGTTTAGAAAAAAAAAATATTTTAAAATATCACAGTACCTGCCATTTGGAGGAGGTGTTTATTAAAATTGATCGACAACCCAACCGATTTATTTATGGTCTGAGACCTCATAAAATTTCCACGTCTTTCAAAATTATGTTCACGCCTGTAAAAGTATGTATGTAGTAAAAATTTGATTTTAGGGTTATAACCAGTCTGTATCTGTTTAATGAAATAATTGATTTATGTTCGATTAAATCTAAGAGCTCCCAAAATGTTGGGTTTTATCTAAAAAATTCTGTATTCTGAAAATATGTTTGTTCTGAGCTTGATACCAAAAAAAATTCAAATTTTTTTTAAACAAAATTTAAAAAAATCAAAAATATGATTTCAATTCTAATGAAATGAGGATATACATACTTAATAATAATTATTTTTATCTTGGGTAAAAATTGTCCAGCAATTTTAGACCTCTGAACTATAAAATATTAAAAATTTTAAATAAATCAATTTTATTTGTTATGATACATTTTTGCAAACTGTTGAAGTAAATACATATTTTATGAAAATAATATAGTTTAAAGCAATTTTGAGTATATATAAATTAAATTTTATTATGACCAAATAAAATTCCAAAACTTTTTATATTGATTTTTGCTAAATATCACATTAATGCACGATTTCTTTCGTACTGCAATGTTTGATGTTCTAAAAAAGTTTTAATAATTATTTTGGCATAAAAATTCGTAGTTTAATATGCGAAATGGTTTTAAAAAATGTAAATTAATTATCGTTCAATAGAAAATAAAAATTGTGCTTAACAAACTAAATTTCATCTAACTTAAATTTTTAATAATTTTTAGTGTATAGGTGTAACTTTGCTATTTTGAAAGATTTTGACTCCATTTATAAAAGAGTTAATAAAGTCCTAGAAAACTATAATTTCAAAAGAAACAATTTGTAATTAAATATATGTGGCATTTCATGTCAAGTGAACCAACTTCTTAAATCGATTACTTCGATGAAATTTGCACCAAGGTTAGTTCTATTGGATTGTAATTCAGACACCATTTTTTAGCAAGATCGGTCGAGAACTCTCTGAGTTAGAGGGTTGACATTTTACATTTTGGCCAAGCATGTGTTTTTTTATTACCTATTGTTCTTAGCAAAATGTGTCCCAAATAGTTTAGATAGCTCTTTCTTCAATCTTTCGAAAAAAATATTAAAAAAAAAATAAAATTTTTTTAATATTTTTTTCCGAAATCAAAAACTTTTTTGACTTTTTTCAAAATGGGTATTTTTTTCTTAAAATAAAGCTTAGATATTTTCCTTGAAGACCTATTTGGTCGCTTAGTGGAATGCAGGTTCGATATCTATCAAAATAAATGTTTTGTAACTCAAAACATACATACAATTTTTGCAAAATCAAAAATTTTTTTGACTTTTTTTCCAAAATGAACCCTTTTTTTAGCTCAAACAGAAGCTGAGATGTTTTCCTTGAAGACCCTTGGTCGCTTAGTGGAATTCGACCGTCCGTCTGTCCTTCTGTCAATGTAAACCTTGTAATCAAACTACAGGTCGCAATTTCAAAGATAATTCGATATTTTGCCCCAAGGACAAAGCCTATTGAATTTGATTAGAATCGGTTCATTATTTCTCCCAGGCCCCATACGATCGCCCTATCTTCTTATCTATCTTAGTCGTAGCTGCCATATGGTCCACTTCCGAAAATCACTTTAACTAGCATAAATCTCTTAAAAATGTTGATATTCCAATAAAATTCAACAAAAATAATTTGTATATATACAAAAGTAATGTCCATAATAAGTCATAGCTCCCATATAATTCCCACTTTCGAAAATCATTTTAATGAGTATAGATTTCATAAAAATAAAGAAATAAAATTCAACACAAATAGGTTTCATATTTACAGAAGTCATGCCACCTAATTTTATGGCGATTGGTTACTAAATAGATTGATGTAGGGTATCATATAGTCGGGCTTCATCGATCTTGGGAGCATCAAAAATCGCAAAAGTGCAAAATAAGTTCCACCCTACTCTACATGTGCTAAAATTCCGCAGATATTTGCCGATTATTACATGAAATTAGGATCACAAAAACGGTTTCCTTTAAAAATTTATATTACTGAGTTTTTCTTTTATAGTAGAAAAAAAGTTAATAAGATTCGGAACAGCCATATACAAAATCCCCACTTAAGAAATATTCGATGTTCAAAACTCTTTCCTCAAAAAAGTTTTAAATAAAGTTTCCTATCACCTATCAAACTTTGTGCTGTGTAAGAATTTTCCTAATGATTTTGTAAAACAAATTTAACTCAGATATTGATAACAACTCATTATATATGATAAGATGTATGTACAAATATCTTATCAAAAGTACTGCTGTTGATATACAAATATATCAACTTTTATAAAATTACATATGCTAGAAAAAACTCTTTAAACTAAATGAGTCGTAAAGTGAATAAAGAAAAAATCGTTAATAAACAAATAACAAAAAATATTACTGATTTAGGAACAGCTTAAACAGTTTCTATATTGCTTTTACTCTATGCCAATTTAAAAGAAGAGCAGAAACCTAGAAAACGCGAAAAATTTTGTTTTAAATCTTTAAAATTTGTATTCTTTATCATACATATATTCAAAAGATCTTCTTATGCAGGATCTTCTTCTTTGGTTTTTAATTTTAAAACAAAGTGTTAGATTTTGACAGTCAAACTAGATTTCTAAGATCCACTTGAAAATACTTCTTGATTTGAATGCCAAAATACATGCAGATATTATTCAAAAGTGGCAACTAGAATTTAACATACAAATATGTAGTTTAAATTAGTTTAAAATCTATACTGTACTTTTAAATGCAAGTACTACTTGTTTTTTTTTAAACTAAATTCAAAAAAGTATCTACATAAATATTAGTTAGAGTTTTGAAAAATAAAAATAAAAAAAACTATAGGTTTCTTCGTTTTTAAATGAAATTTCTTTAAGAAGCATAGAATAGAAGAATATTTTGTATTGTGTTGTATACGGACGAGTAGTAACTTGGGCCACACAAAAATACACACATTTACCACTGCTTTAAAGATATAATCAACAAAGTCTCATAGATACTACTCACGCATACAGTCTCACAATCTTAAGAATTTCAGTTTATTTATTATTTTCTTTCTACCTAAATGAACCACTACAGCGACATTCGCTCACACAGATACAAAATTGTAGAGTGTATAGAGAAAAAACAGCAAGTACCTGGTATCTCTTAGATTGTATTCTGGGAAATGGCTGAATTGTGCAGAGATTAAAAGAAATATTCTCTTTTTTGTTGGGTTCCTCTGCTTTGCACTCTTTACCTGCTGCAGTATGTGTGTGGAGCTACAGATGTGTGTGTGAGTGAGCATTGGCCAAAGTCGTATTTTGTAGTTATAGTTATAAACTCAAACATTCGACCAGGGAGTTTAGTTTGTGATACGTTGTTATACAGTGCGGTATTGTGCGCGGTCCTATTCTAAAACACAAACCGATAAATACAAAATAATAATTCTGATACAAATATTGTAAACAGACGGCAAAAATATTCAACTAAAGTTTCTATATTGCTATTTTGAATTGTAAAATATTTGTAATAAAAAAATATTCTTAAACAAAAGAAAATTTACCAAACAAAAAATATTATGAGAATTATAATAAATTAACCAAGTGTCATATTAATTGCAAATAAAATAAAGAAATTTACAAGTGTGTAAAAATAAATATTCCATAACATACAGAAAACTACTCAGTAAACGTGTTACTAAACAATTGAATAAAGAATATTAAATAAAATTTACAAAGAATAAAAACGCTTTAAAGCGTTCCGATTAAGTGAATCTCCTCCGAAGAAAAACAAAATAAAAAACACTAAAGTTTAAAAATAATATTGAATATGGCCACTAATACCGAAATACTACCCTTCCATCATCAAACTACTTTGTCACTTCAAACAGCCGCAGCTCTGACCAACTACCATGGTGGCGGCGGTGGTGGAGGTAGTAGTATACACACAGCCACACAGTTGGCAGCAGCAGCTTGGAGTATGGAAGACCATCTCTATCAACAGACTGAATTACCCGGCCTCACACGCAGTGCTCATCATCTGCTACGTTTTACCCCCTATGCACTGCATCATCGCCCCCAGCTGCAAACACTACCACCCGCGTTGTATCTTCAACATGCAGCTGCAGCAGCAGCTGCGGCGGCAGCGGCAGCAGCACATGCGCAACATCATCATCACCATCATCATCTGCAACAAAGACCTGCTTCGCCCGACAGCCCCCCACCCGCCGAGGGTCTACACATTACCAATCTCTTTCCCGAAGTTTTAGAGATGATTTTCGACAAACTGTCCGTCAAGGATTTGGGACGTGCAGCTCAAGTGTGTGGCACCTGGCGTGATGTGGCCTATTCGAAGAGTATTTGGAAGGGTGTCGAAGCTAAACTACATTTAAAACGTTCCAGCCCTAGTCTATTCAACTGTCTAGTTAAGCGTGGCATTAAAAAGGTGCAGATCTTGTCGTTGAGAAGGTCACTGAAGGATCTAGTTGTGGGTGTACCCGCTTTAACCTCCTTAAATCTCAGTGGTTGCTTTAATGTAGCCGATGTCAATTTGGGTCATGCTTTCTCAGTGGATCTACCAAATCTCAAAGTACTCGATCTCTCCCTATGCAAGCAAATTACCGATACTAGTCTCGGCCGCATAGCCCAACATCTCAAGAACCTAGAGACTCTAGAGTTGGGAGGTTGCTGTAACATCACCAACACTGGTCTGCTACTGATAGCGTGGGGTCTCAAGAAACTGAAAAACCTCAATTTACGTTCCTGCTGGCATATAAGTGATCAGGGCATTGGTCATTTGGCTGGCCTCAACAAAGCCACCGCCGAGGGCAATCTCGAGCTCGAGTATTTGGGTCTGCAAGATTGTCAACGTCTGAGCGATGAAGCTTTGGGTCACATAGCACAAGGTTTAACGTCACTAAAGTCCATCAACTTGAGTTTCTGCGTGTCCATTACCGACAGCGGCTTAAAGCATTTGGCTCGCATGCCCAAGTTAGAGCAACTCAATTTACGTTCCTGCGACAACATATCCGACATTGGCATGGCCTACCTCACCGAAGGCGGCAGTGGCATTACCTCGCTCGATGTCAGTTTCTGTGACAAAATCAGCGATCAGGCACTAACCCACATTGCTCAAGGACTCTATCGCCTGCGCTCTCTCTCACTTAATCAGTGCCAAATCACCGATCAGGGTATGCTCAAAATAGCCAAGGCCTTGCCCGATCTGGAGCATCTGAATATCGGCCAATGTTCCCGTATCACCGACAAGGGTCTGCAAACCTTGGCCGAGGAGTTGGCCAACCTTAAGACGATCGATTTATACGGCTGCACACAGTTGTCTTCCAAGGGCATTGATGTCATCATGAAGCTACCGAAACTAGTTAAACTTAATCTCGGCTTATGGCTCGTAAGATGATGTGCTAAAAGGCATTACCGAAACAACACACCAGAGCAGAGGCAGGAAGACAAACTACTTCAAGCCATTGTTAAGGATAAATTTCGGCCTAGGGGTGACGATCGTAAACAAGAGATGAAGAATGCCAACACAATACCAACAAACAACTCATCAGCAGCACCTGCAGTTGCTGCATCATCATCAACATCATCATCCTTAGCGCCAATGTACCATAGGGACAACACTATAGACGATGCTTACTGGCAAGCAGAACATCTTCAACACAAGAGTCCAGTGTACTCAACACAATCCTAGAACTACAGATGGTGGTCGGTCGGTCGGTCGGTTGGTCAGTCGCTTTCAACTTGTGCTAAACTATTATCCTTCGCCCAGCAACACACAAACACACACTCACACATACAACAACAACAACTCCCTGAAGAAAGAAGGAAGACTTGCAATGGATTCAGGATTTCTTGTGGTATTTTTTATAAAAAAAAAATAAGCTACACAAATTATGGACGTAAATTATCATTCTAGCCAAAAAAAAAAAAAAATTTATAAAAATCTTAAAAAAGTTACACACATACAGTGGTGTAGAACTAACACACTCACATATGAAAAAAAAATATTTTAAAAACAACAACAGCAAAATATTACAATCCGTATACGAAACAATACAAGTTTTTATTTCGTTGTTCGCTTTTTTTAAATTTTTTCCATTTTTTTTTTGAGGGCATTAGCATTTTTGTGTTGCTTACGAAACACACACTCTGATGCATGCAAACATACACACTCTCAGACACACACATACATACACACACACGTATAGAGCGCAACTGACTTTCCACAATCGAGTGAAACAAACCTGACAACTGAATACAACAACAACAACAACAACTCGTACTTGCATGCGTGCGTGCAACCTTACCTTATTATTACAACTTCTACTATGTTTTTTGTTTTGTTGTTGTATTTTTGCCTTTTTGTTGTTGCTGCTTCGAACGGAAAGCAAACAGACCCTGAAACGAATGAATAGAAGCACAAACAACAACGACAACAACTGCATGAGAAAAAAAAAACGAAAGAAATGTAATGAAATAACAACAACAACTACATCTACTACTTTACAATGTAAGAAAAGAGAAAAATGTAAAAAAAAAATAAAAACAACAGTCATGGCAACATGTAAAATGTCAATATAAAAAATAAATATTCTGTTTTGTTTTTTTTTTTGTTTTGGTTCGACTCTTCGAAATTTTTAAGGAAAATTTCGAAGAGATATAGATATCTTGGGATTTAAAGTTCACGAAAAATGTTGTGGCAAACTCTCTTGTTTACTCCTGGAAAATTTCAAGCTGAACACGGGTTTAGTTTTAAAGATATTAATCATAATTTCATAATAATTTTGTTTTCAAATATACAGCGAGGTGAGCTGCTTACAAAGTAAACAGGAAATAATATGTATCTTTTAAACAACGATCAATAATATTTGCATACACCACATTTAGCCACCCTGTTTAAATACAAGGTGAGTCAAAGGGTGCCACAGCTGAACACTTTGATTGTAAAAGTACAATTGCTTTAAAAGTGTTTAACATCCACAGATAGCAATATACACTAGTCAAATAGGCAAAGAAAAATTCTGCTGGCAGTACTAAGTTAAAATCTTTTCTATTAATTTATTGCATTACTTTTTCAGTTTCTCTTAAACTGCAAATAGAACTTTCAACATAGTAGAGTTAAAAAAATAAAAATTAGACAAATTGAATATACAGGCCTGTCACACATTTTGTTCGGAATGGTTGCAATTCCGTTGTTTTTATTCCGATCGATTTCGTTTTAGGTTCTTCAGATTCCGTGTAATTAATTCCAAAAATATTTAACAATCCTATATTTCTGATTTTAATTTGACAGCGTTTTTTATATTAAAAAAAAAGTGAAGTTTTTGGTACAGAATTTGAATAAAAATTTCAGAAAAACATAAAACATAATTCACAATGAAATATCAATTCCACTGTGAAATCTGAAAATGGCTTCATTCCGAAAGAAATTGTCGTTTTACTTTTTCTGAAGAAGCGAAATACTGTATTAATTGCACTTTCGATCGGAATGGAATTCTGTGACAGGACTTATAATTAGTTTTTTTTCTTTTTTTTGCCATTGAATAGGATGGATACAGGGTCAACTTTCTGAAAGCTTGAATCACACACAATCATTTTCATATGCACTTAATTTCAATCGGTCCTGAGGTTTATAATATACACAGTATTTTTTAATTTACTTTGCAGTTGGACCCACTGAATTGATTTCTGAGATATATAGCTTTAAAGTTTGCACCCCCAAAATTTACTTTAGAACTATTTGCATTCCATAGTTTAAAAGTAATGGGAAATTATGTGTGTAAATGTTTTTCCAATATTAAAAATTCGGAAGTATCTCCAATCAAAAAGCCAATGCTGAAAACTATGCATATAAATGAAACAACTTAAAATTGTAATTTTCTGTGGTTTTTGGATGGATTCTCCTTCATTGTACTATTCAAGATAATTTTAAAACATATATTTTTCAAATTCCCAAGTCTGATAATAAAACATTAGATGTTTAGATACAAAACCCAAATACATATACAATTGTTACGCAAAGTACAAGCTTGTAAGCATAGAGAATTATACATAGAGACGAGACACTCCGATTTGTCAAACAAAAATACAACAAATAATATGTTTGATACAACAACAAAATACATTGACTAGCATGTATTTTTTTTTTTTGTTGTATGCGACACATGATTTGTTGTATTTTTGTTTGACAAATCGGAGTGTCTCGTCTATATGCTTGTAAGCACATACCATTTTATGAAAATGAGCGAATTCACTTAATTGAGAATAAATTCGAAATGAATCAATCGAGTTTTATGATCGATATTGCATTTTGTTGCTATTATATGTGGTTTTGCGATAAAGTATTTAATCTGAACAATTTATTCCGTTTTCGATTTTTCATGATTTTTTTAAAACAAACAAATTTGATATTTTCACATAAAAAATATACATTTTTGCTTCAATTTGTTATTATAACTCCGAAACTACTGAGCCGATTGAAACGAAATATATATATGAAAATTTGTACATAGCATGGGGAAAATGTTTTCAAAATTCAATCAATCGAAACAAGAACACTAACTACTTAATTTTATGTATATCAAACAAAAAAATTAAAATTTTGTGAAAATGAGCTAATTCACTTAATTGTGAATAAATTCGAAAAGAATTATTCGATTTTTATGATCGATATTGCATTTTGTTGCTATTATATGTGGCTTTACTATAAAGCAACAAACCTGAACAATTTCTGCTATATTCACGTAAAAAACTTATTTTTTGCAATTGCACAATTTAACTTAACATTTTTTTTTTTAAAAAATCTCCATAGAATTTAAAATTTGGACCATATTTGTACTACTGGAACCACAATACATCGAAATTGTGTAGTGGTTTAAAAAGCCTATAAAATTTTTTCGATTTTGTTGCCCTGTGTAATTTCCACAGTTATTGAAATTAATTGAAATATTTTTCAAATAACAATTACACTCTCATAAAGGAAAACTGCATCACTAAAATAGAAAATATGTAGTCCAATTTGAGGACCACCTTAATATTAATGTGTTAAAACGTTATATTATTCGAATTATTCACATCAATTGCACATTGAATATTTTTGAATCAGTTTGAAATATGTATTTAAAAACTGAAAATGCGTCTTCTAAAAAAATTAAATTTTTGACTTTGCAGCAAGTGAGCGATTCTATAAAAACAATTTATTGCGAAAATTTTTCTTTAAATAGTCTGAATTAGCCACAATTACGAGTAGTTTATCAAAAGTGGTTGCAAAAGATTTTGGTAGGCCTTGGCCTAAAGTACTTTCTTACTTCTTGAATATTCTGTTAAACAATTAAAATTGTTTCTCTAAACACAACTTAACCATATAGACATAGAGAATTATACATAGAGACGAGACACTCCGATTTGTCAAACAAAAATACAACAAATAATATTCCGTCTCGTCTCTATGTTACCCTATGCATAGAAGTTCAAATGATATAAAATTTAGTTCCAAAAATATATCTATGTATGTATCCCCCTGAAAATTCTTTAATTTTTACATAAAAATACGAAAATTTGATTTTTTTTGGACAAATTTAAGATCCACCATATAACCTGTTACTACAAAATAGAACTTCAACTTCCTTCTGTCATTTGTGTCCACCATGAACATAAAATGTTGCAAAGCAGGGAACTCGTAACAAAGACGAGGATTAGGAAGGGGAAAGATCAAACAAAAATAAAGACAAAGACACACATCCACAAAAGTACAACATTTTATACGAGATACGAGTATGTATAAATTTCTGTTGTTTTAAATTAAACAGAAACTTCATAGCTTTCGTTTGGCATAAAAAAAATTAAAAAAAAAACAGCAACTCACATCGTGCTTAAAAAGTAAAACTAAATACAAAAAATAAAAAATCAAGCAATAACAAAGAATATACGTAAAAAGCAAAACAGAAAACAGTTACTGGGAAACATGCGAAGAACACAAGACGAGAAACAAACAAAAAAAATATATATATAAAATTATATAAAAAAAGATACACATACAAAAGATACATATATCTAGATATATGAACACACATAGATACGAGTACAACATACATACATACATCCATCCATACATACATTTAAGCTGAAATGCAAGCAACTCGCAAGACATACAACCATTTAGTCACATTGGCTTACTGTCAGTTAGACAAACAGACCAACATTATAGACAGTCAGACAGACAGTGTAAGCCAGACCAGACCATCCATTCAGCCAGTCAGTCAGTTAGTTAGTATGTAGTATTTGACTATAGAAAATTCAAGCAATACCCGAGGACTGTAAGCGAGTGTAACGTTTTTTTATACTATATACAAAATATATTGTATACTTTTTTACTTTTAGCTTTTCGCTGGAGAACTGGTACTCATTATACGTTACTGAGACACGACACTCGCACACCCCACTCATATATACAGTGTGTTATTAAAGTTACGAGATATATTTAGATACATATGTAGATATAGATAAAATGTGCAATGGTTTCAATTCCGATCGATTTTATTTTAGCTTCTTTAGAATCCGTTAGTTTTGAGAACTCCCACATATTTTGAATCATTTTTTATCTTCGATTTAAATTTGGAAAGTTTTGTGAATCAAGGACGCCTGAATCAAAACCCTACTGTCAGGTCCGAAGGCTGTATATTCGAAGTCGATTTTTTATAATCACTATCGTAATATTGAAAAATGTTTTAACATGAATTCAGTTTCTATGATAAAATATCAAAATATTTGAGATCGAATAATTACACAGTGTTACAAAAGTGAACCAAAAAAAATATATATGCAGGGGTTCTCATGTTCCAATTGTGTTTTGTTGAAGTCCATTGGAAAGCTACTTTCACTAAAATGAGAAAAAAATATTTTACTTGATCTTGATCAACTCAGAGCTTGAAGATAATGAAAATTTGTTTAAAAAAAATTGCGTTTTTGGAAACTAAACGACCGTAACACAGACATTTTCCAACCGATTTTGGAAGGTAAAATAATCGCACTGGTTCCTCTAACGAAAGTCAACTCAAAATTTAAAAATGTTTAGTAGTGGAAAAAAACTGTTTTTTTTTTTGTTTAATACATTACAGTGAATGTTGAAGACGGATAAAACTGTATTTTTTGGCGAAAAAGTAGGATCACATGGTTTATTATGCCGATTAACAATAAGAATGTGCCAGAGTTGGAAAACTTTAACCCCCCCCTCAAATCAAATTCAGATGTAAACTTTCATAACACCGATAAACGTGTCTTTTTTTTGTATCCTCTATTAAAATTTATTGGTCTGATCTTGTAATTTTTTTGTGTTGTACAGTGTAATGAAAGTACTAAACGAAGTGATCGAAACAAATTATAAGTATTTCCTAACTCTCTGAACTCTAATAAAACATAATTGCGATATGACTACCCCTGCATATTTGTGGTGTAGCATAGTTTTACTTTAGAAGATATTTGCGATTTTATCTGTTTATTATGTTATTTAATTTATAGTCTCTATTACACAGGTCAACAGCTAAAAAAGGCTTGAATAACCACTGTATAGATTTGATGCATCATGGCTAAGTACAAAAATGGTAAAATTTTTCAATTCTGTGGAGAGATGTTTTTTTTAAAATTTTAAGTAAAATTATAAATTTTGTTAGACGTTTCTCCACATAATTAATAATAACTCAAAATGGGTTAGTTCGGTATTATTAAAATATACTTAGAAAATTTAAATTTACATAACCATTAATTCGTTTATATATTGCGTAGTTTCGGAGTGAGATGAAATGAATTTCGATGTGAAAATTTGTACATAACATAGGGAAAATGTTTCCAAAATACAATTAATCAAAAGAAGAACCTTAACTACTCAATTTTATGTATATCAAACAAAAAACCTAATTTTTTTTTAAAAATGAGCGAATTAACTTAATTGTGGATAAATTCGAAAAGAAACCATTGATTTTTATAATCGACTAGCAAACGTTGTTCTGCACACAAAGTTTGAAGACTCCCACTATAATAGTACTCCACATATGCATTAATAAATTGTTACTTTGTATGGGAGGTGCCATGCCCATGGTTCCCATATAGGTTCCAATTGTGAATCTAAACCATCCAGGGACCCACTCAAACACACACAACAAATTTCATCGAAATCGGCCCAGCCGTTAAGGAGGAGTTTAGTTACTAACACACGTACAGAAGAATTATATATATAAAGATATCTCATTTTGTTCCTATTACATATGGCTTTGCGACAAAGTAATAATTCTGAACAATTTCTGCCATTTTGGATTTTTCATGATTTTTTTAAAACAAAAAAATTTACTATTTTCACATAAAAAATATATTTTTTGCTTCAATTTGTTATTATAACTCCGAAACTACTGAGCCAATTGGAACGCAATATATAATCGGCTTAATGTAATGTTTATGTAAATCTCAAATTTTCTAAGTTTATTGTAATAATATCTGACTAAACCTTTTTGAGTTATCATTAATTAATTATGTGGAGAAACGTCTAAAAAAATTTATAATTTTACTTAAAGATTTTTTTTTTTAAAAAAAGCTCTCCACAGAATTTAAAATCTGAACCATAATTTTACTACTGGAACCCCAATTCATCAAAATTTTGTAGTATTTTAAAAAGCCTTTAAATTTTTTTCGATTTTGTTGCCTTGTGTTATAAATAATGTTGCTCTCAAAAAGCAAAAGCAACAAATGCTTTTGATATCTGTAGTCGAGATCATCAAATATTTGCTTAACCAACTTAATTGTAAACTTTGTTTACGCAAAATGGTTATTTTTTCTTATTCCAGTGTTTTGTATGAATTTTCATAAGCTAACGATCTTTGAAATAATGGTCGCAGACTTACAAAAGTCATTATCAAATTCTATGACGAGCTAGATATGTCCGTCCGTCCGCCTGTGTGTAAGATATAGTGGGCGGATTTATTTCCTTAATATTCTTTGTTGATTAGAAATAATTGGTATTGATAAGGTTAAACGAGGAGACCACAAAATTTGGCACAAATAGTTTTGGTGTCCAAAAATTAACAAAATATTTGAAATCGTTAAAAACTTTTGGAACAAAATATATGAAAAACTTTGTTCAGACTTACCATTATACATTTTTTGTTCCCGATAACAATTAAATGCATAAATCTAGCAAGGTGAAATTTACCACTGATATTTTCTACAACATTTCTAATTATATTTCAGAAAATTCCAATTGAATTTCTGAAATTTCCAATTATATTTCAGAATTTTCTAATTGAATTTCTGAACAATCCAACTATATTTCAGAATTGTCCATTTATATTTCAGATATTTTTAATTGCGTTTCAGAAATTTCCAATTCTATTTCAGAATTTTCCAATTGTTTTTCAGAAATTTCTATTTGTATTTCAGAAATTTCTATTGGTATTGCTATTAGAATTTTCTGAAATACAAATGGAAATTTCTGAAATACAATTGGAAACTTTTTAAATATAAATTAAAAATTCTGAATGAAATGGAAATTTCTGAAATACAATTGGAAAATTCTGAAATGCAATTAAAAATATCTGAAATATAAATGGACAATTCTGAAATATAGTTGGAATATTCTGAAATTCAATTAGAAAATTCTGAAATATAATTGGACAATTCTGAAATACAATTGGAAATGGTGTTGTAATCGAAAATGTCTTTAAACATAACCATAGGGTAACATATACTACGTTTATACGCACGGCTTATTCACAAATAAAAATATGCATTTAGAAAAATTTGGCGCATAAACAGTGAATTAATTTTTTATTTGCGAATAGCTAACTCACGAAAACAATTCCTGATTAACGACACTATTTGCAAATAAGATTTTAAGCATTGCCATATGTTTTAACATTTTTAGTTTATTAAGACTTTTTTTAAATATTTCATTGTGTTTTTGCATTAATTGGATTGCGAGACAAATATGAATTTTAGATTCTATCATTTTTGCAAAAAAAACATTACTACCAATTTATTAAAGTTTACCATCCGGCATCACATAAAAACATAAATTTTCCGACTTATAAACAGTGAGTTAGTTAATTGCAAATAATTTTTATTTGCGAGAAGGCTACGTATAAACGTAGTAATAGATACGAGACGTATTTGTCAAAACCCTAAGTCTGTTGTCAAAAACCCAACTCTTGCAACAACAAAATACATGCTAGTCAATGTATGTTGTTGTTGTATCAGACATATGATTTGTTGTATTTTTGTTTGAAAAATCTGAGTGTCTCGTCTCCAATTATTATTTTCTATGACTCAAACAATTATCAACCTATTTCAGACTTTTATATCATTTTAGAAAGATAATTTTATATATGTAGATTACAATTTTATAACTCAATGCTAAATTAAATTGTTAATAAAACAATTTTGTAAATAAATAAAATACATCCGATTTTTCACCTTGTAAACGGATTTCTATGATTTAGAGCCGATGAGTCACGAATTAACATTATCCGATTAGACTTAAATTTCAAGAGATCGACTACACAAGATAGTATCACAATAATCCTAAATACAGTCCGTCCTCCCAATATTGTTTTGTTCGATTTAAAAATCATTATAAAATTTTTTAAAAATTGAAAAATATTGACAGTAAACTTTTGCCTTGCACTGTAAAATTTTACATAATGCATGTGTATGAGTGTGTGTGTGTGAATATATGTTTGTATTAGAGGCAGTTATGTAGACGTTGTTGTTGTGCTTAATGCATTGATGGGGGACGAAGACCAAAAGGCAATCGATAAAAAAAATAGAAAACAACAACATACGTACGAGAATGTCTGTCTAACAAACTGACTATCTGTCTGACGACTGGGCAAACAGACCAAATAACAGACATTAACGCTGGCTGAGTAAGTAGTGGCCGACGACGACGTCAGACTGGTCGTTTTTAAAATGCCAGTAAGTTGCATATAAAATGCCTGCTTTAAAGCCTGTTTTTTCTTTGCTTTTTTTTTTTGTTTCTGTTAAACTTTTTATACAATATTTTTCCACTTTTTTTTATAAATTTTGTATAAATTAATACTGACTTGTACGGGTATGTTTCTCCATCTGTTTAATTTTATGCGTGTGTATAAAGTACAATAATATACAATACAAGTAAATTTTTTTTTGTATATTTTCAAACTTAAAACTTAATAAAATGCATTTTTTGTTGTTGTTTGAGTTGAAAATTTCTTGGAAAAAATAAAATTTTATTTTGAAAACTGTTAAACGTTAACTGTGTATGTTCAGTTATTCTTTTTTCGATAAAAACTTTGGTTGTTAAAATAATTGTTGAATTGAAATTTCAGTTACATATACATATGTACAATTATAAATCTAAAATCATTTATAGTCAATTTTTAATTTAAAAAAAACATGTAATAAGAAATACTCGCAAATTCTTAAGAAAAAAAAAAGGTTTTGTAAATATTTAAAAAAAATAAGAAAACCAATCTTCTAATATAAAACTTATTAAATTAAATAAAAGTTTAATTTCATTCATTCTTAGTTTAAATGTTAATGTTTATGTTAATCACTACGAAAAGAAAATTTGGACACTAGAAATGAATAATTTGATTTGATTGCCTTATTACAAAAATTGTTACTACAAACAAACATATTTGATTCTAAAAAAAAACTAATCAATTTATTTGGCTCATTCAATATTCATAATGAACTTTTCTCTGTGTATTATTATTTTTAAATATGTTTTTAGTTTATTTTAATTCTTCAATAACTTTAATTTTATTCTAAGTATGTAATTTATATGAAATACAAAAACAAATTGAAATCCCAAAAAGAAATCTAAAAAATTCTTTTTTCTATTGTGATATAAAATTATTATTAAACAAAAAAACCAACAAAACTTGTAAAATTAGTTTTAATTTAGTTTATATAAACTGTGTATAATAAAACAACAAGCAAAAAATTAAATTAAAAAAAATATATATGATAGAAAAAATCATCCCTAAAATAAATTATAAATAATATACAAAACATTTTAACTCCAGCATACATATTATTTTAGCCATGTACTGTTTGGCAGCCAAAGTGCAGGCATTAAAAAATTCCATTTCATTTCGTTTATTTCATTTTTGAAACCATCGTTTTGCCTTATTTAATACGTTAATCCAATTGTTTTTTTTTATTTTTAAATAAAATTGTTTATAAATTTAAAATATTTTAAGTCAAATTAATTATTCATATTGAATTTAGTTTACAATTAATTTAATATTAAACAAAAATGTTTTATTTTTTTGAGATTTTCAGGTTTTTCATTATTAATTTTTAATTTGTATAATAAGTATACCGATACATAAGTAAATACAAAATTATGAATTATTTTTGTAATTTATGTTTGTTATTTAGCCTAAATATTATTGTATAAGTTTAATATAATATTTAATATAACTGAAGAAACTCAATTTCAACATATTGGATGAAAGGAGAAAAGAAAAGGAGAGAAAGAAAATAATGTTGTTTTCAAAATAAAACGAAACCAAATGAACTTTAACAAAAAAAAAAATATATAAATTTCATGTTTTTTATTTCAAATATTTTTGAATATGGGTGGTTAATTATGTTAATGTTATACGGCATTAATTAAACGAAAATTTTTTGAAATGCCTCAGCTACATCGGTGATGGGCACAACGAGAACATGCCTCTATAGTAATTATATTGGAATGTAGCTTAAAGCGCAGTTTCTAATTGTGTGTTTGAAGCCCAATCTCCAATTTGATTCCCTTTTGATATTTTTTTTATAATTTAAATTATAATTATACAAGTTTCGCTCACATTCATGTTGTGTCCAACGTGTTCGGCTCCTGGTGGCTATAAATGCCCCAAACTTTATGTTTGTTCGTTTTAAAATATCAGCTCAAAATCAGAAGTTATTGCATTTTTAAATTTTAAGGAAAAGTCTGAGAAATCTGTGATGTGTCATTTCAAAAATTGAAATTGTACTTACAGTGTAATTAGTTCTAAAACGAATGTTATACGAACAATTTCGGATTGTTGAAGAACAGCATGCGGCAAGATTCTATAAATTTTCAGTTTGTTGTTGATTTGAAATCCATTAATTAGACTACGGGAAAAGAAAAGATAAACATATTATATATCAGCGTGTAGGAAATTATGTCCTCTTTTCAAAAATTTACAAAATTGTTTAGAATTAAAATAATTATAGAAGACTTTTTTCAAAAATATGGGAATAAAATATTATAGCTGATTTTTTTGGAAAATTTTAATTTTTAAAATTCAATAAAAGTTTTGTTTATGAATCGTTTTTAATGAAATTTTACACTTATATAGATCCAAATCCAAAAGTGAAAAAGATATTTGTGAATTATTAATGACAATCCCACAATTCCCAAAAAACTTTCCAAAAATCCCAAAATGGGGATTTTTTAGATTTTTTGATTTATTGAAGGCACCAAGCTTGGGGCTATGAAATCCCTTTGCACAATATTGAAGAACATATTGGGACATACAAAACAGGTCTTAATTTTTTTAAAGCAGCTGTGGTTTGAGAAAGTGTTGTCTAAAGTTAAAATTTATATAAAAAATAGGTCTACATCGGAAGGCTCTGGACCACGTAATAATACAAATTTTGATATTATTTTGCTTCTATAATATTTCACGAAATGTTGTCTTTCAGAAAAATATAAATACACTATTTATCTTTTTCTTATTTTCTGTATAATTTAAAATTAATGTAAGTACTTTTTTATTTTTTTTATGTTTGAATGCACATAAAACGAAAAAACGACTTTTTTATTTTTTTTAAGTTTGAATGCACATAACTTTTGACTCAGTAGATGTTTTTAAACAATTCTTTCATACTATTATTAATACATGCCTTGTTAATTCAAAAACTTTTTCAAGAAAATCGGGAAAGAATTGGATCCGTTATTAGCAAAAAACCAGACCAAGGTAGGTAAATAAAATAAAATTTTACTTTTCAAATGCGAATAACTCGTAAACTATAATATATGGCTAAAGCAATGTTTTTTGTAGATCTCGTCTAGTAGATTCCATATATATAAAAATCTTTCAAATCGGATCGCAAACAAAAATTTGACATCATTTTTAATTTTTGATATACCCGAGGTGCCCCACTGTGGCACCCCCTTGGTGTTATAAGCCCAAATCCAATACTTAAACTTATCAACACTTCCTCTATGGCCACGGGAAATTTTATTAAAATCGGGCAATTCGTTTAGAAGTTACAGATTTATTTCCACTTTTTTTCAGATATCCCACTGTGTGATGTCGCAATTATTTCTAAAACACGTTCTTTAGAACACAACACCATTTCTTTGGCACTAAAGATACATTGGCTCTAGAATAGTTCTGTATATCACTTATTAGTTCTGAAAAGTCTGAGTGGAGCTGGTTTAAAAACTGTTTTATTTATGTATATTTCAAAATATTTGAATCAAATATATGTATGTATATTAGAGGTTCATTTTATATTTTTCTTAAGTTTTATCAAAATCGGCCCAAAAATATATATTATTTCGCTATCTTTCCATTAGAAATTCCAAATATTGAAAAATTTTACCTTTGAACTTCACGATTTAAGGGTTAACGTTTTCCGATTGTAGGAAAACTTTCAGACTATATTTTAAATTACCTGAACTATAATATTTTGGCTCATTCGCCAAAATATGGCCAAAAAAATTAGTTTTTCTCGAAAATCCCAAAAATTATATCGCAGGTACGGAAAAACTATAGGAGGTATTGACATACTTTTTTTACATTTTTATTCCCTATTATGTTGTCAATAACTCTCGATGTGATGATCAAAAAATTCTGAAATTTGTTTAACAAAATTTTTAAAAATTCGAATAGGTTAACTGTATCCTATGAGGATAAAAACTCATATACAATTAAATATGGATATATTTTATGTAAGAATAAATTTTATTATGTAAACATTTCGATTCTTTTAAATTAAATTGCAAAAGTAATTATTTAATGGCAAACATTTTAAAAATTTGAAAAAAAATTAATTTTTCCCCCTTTTAAATGCACCTCAAAACTAAATCGAAAGTCGGCACGGGTTGCCCTTCTTAGAACAAGCAAAAATTTTTTTGATGATATTTTAGGTCATTACGAAAGTTTTCAGCGGGTACCGTTTCAACATTTGAAAAAATTTAATTGTAAGGGACACTTTAATATATATTAATTATACCATTTTTTAAATATCAAAATTAAATAAAAATGTTGGACGAATCCACCAGAATTTCGGAGTCAATATTTGGGAAACGAATCATCTTATAAAAATGAAATTTTTTACCTCAATGAATACAAAAATCTATTATCAAGCGTTTTTATTTCTAAATATAAGTCTTCTTATGTTAATTCAATAATTGAACCGACCAAACAATAATGCAACTAGTTAAAACCGTGACAATTCAAATCAAATCACTGGTGAGAGAACTAGTGATCGAAGTATTCCTAAGAAGTTAAACTGAACATGTACTGACTTTAAAAATGCATTCTAGAATTATTTGAACTAATGTACTTTTCCTAATAAATATTTACAATTCCTGGGGATTTAAGAATCCAGTTTTGAATATTTGTATAAAAAAAATTTGCAAAAAAAATATATTTAAATTTGAGTACTTTTTAAGCGTATTATGGAAAGAATATTGATATTCTTTTTTTTTCGTAAAAATTACTCGACATAAAACAACTTTAACTTCAGCTGTACGAGAGAAAAAAACTGTCTATATGAACCAAAATTACTGACTAACAAATTTCAATGAACTGTTTCATAGTAAAAGAAAATATTGAATTTTTACGAAATTAAATGCAGAAAAAATTAATTCATAATTAGAATAAACTCTTTAATAAATATAATATTTATTACACTATACAACAAAATCAAATTTTTTTCCAAAATTACAAGGTCCGAATCGCTGAAATATGCTGGACATTGTATGACAATGAAGAGGAATTCCATAGAGCTCAAAAAAATGTAATTAATGAATACTTCCTATCCCAATTTACTATTGAAGGTAAAATTTTATTTTGGTTAAATTTGAAATATTTTTTTTCATGCTAAATTTGTGGGGTATTTTAAAATAAAATTCTTAATAAATGCAAAATTAACCATAGGCTCTCTTTTGTTATGTCTTATTTCTGACTTTCTGGTTGAATTTTCCGTTTTGGTGTATTCAGGGACTTATAGTAAAATTTCACGAGTAATATTTTTGCGGAACATTTTAACCTCTTAATGGTGTTTTTTGCTCTTTTTTAAAAGAAGGACAAAAAAGACCCATGCCTTGAGGATTTAGAGGGTTAACTTATTCTACAAAAATGTTCTCCGTAACATTTTACATAAACTTGCTGAACACATTTTATACCTAAAATGTATGAGTCACATGGTTTCTTATGCGGATTTACAATAAGAATGTGCCAGAGTTGAGAAACTTTAACCCTCCCTCAAATGAAATTCAGATGTAAACTTTCAAAACGCCGATACACGTGTCTTTTTTTGTCTCCTCTATCAAAATTTATTGGTCGGACCTTGTAATTTGTTTTGGTGTTGTGCAGTGTTTTTTCATTCAGTATAAGAACATGTTCATAAATATTATAGAATTGTACATGAATTTATTGCTTTTTATTAATTAATAAGTACTTTTGAGTCTTATTATTACTACTTTTTCTCAATTATTTAATTCTTGTTGATATGTATATTTCAATAACAATTACAGGTAATTGCAATGTATATTTTTGCAAATTACAATTACTTGTAATTGAAAAAAATCAATTAAAATAATATGTAATTATAATGTCTTATTGCTCAATTACTCATTGCAAGTAATTGTATTTCATTGATTCATACTTATTCGAAAACGAAGTTGGTAAGACCATCACGTAAGCGTGACAATGACAAATGTCCCGGGAATTTTTACTATTTTTCACTACCCGATTCCCTGTATTTTTATTCGGAAATCACGGGAATTAAAAACTGGCGAAACTACAAAATAAGTTAGAACGCTATATTTTTCACCAAAAAATTGCGAAAAGTTTTTTTATACTTTTTCTTTTATATCTCGACTTGTTTTATTTATTTGGGGTTTTTCGAATGATAATTTAAAATTACATGCGGACGTCGGTTTATTTAATTCGCTAACTATAAGGCTTCAGAGTATATACATACAAATTTTGGAAATACACTCAACAGTCATAGAGTAAAAAAGTCATACTTACGTATTTAGAACTTATTCATGCCGTATTTTTAATTGATTTTATTTAAAATTGTATACAAAATATACAAAAATGGAATTAGGATCGAATTTTTAACAGGAAAACGATTCGAACAAAATACTGCAATCGGGGACATCTAAATGTTTGAGTTACATTTGATTTTAAAATATCTGCAATGAATCTTATGGTGTTTTATTTACATTTTGATTAAATAATCGATGTTTAGGTAACCAATTAAAATAAAGAAATACTTTTTTCAATTGCTTTGCTGTGATATCATAATTTTGTTCATTGCAATTATTTATGATTAATTGTCATTGCGAATGCAAGCCGTACCGGAAACTGCAAGCGTTTAAATTCGAATGACATGTCCAATTCTCAACCAATTGTAATTTTGTGCAATGTTTGGATGAGTTCGGATTTTGATTCGGTGAACTTTCAACCGGGATTTTGCCGTTACCAATGTCTAGCAATTGTTTAGAAAATACTTCTCTAGATTGATCGTTCTACAGCTCGTCAAGCATGTTAACAGTCAATTTGAGTTTCTTGACGTGTTTGCTCAAAGCGGACGACTTCAAACATGCATTAAGTTTATCGGCTGGCGTTGACCGTGAAATCACTGGCATTTTTTTTGCCGAAAATCACCTACTTACAGAATTATGGCACCACAAAACCGGCTTTGAATGTTTCGTAAATCTTGCAACGTTTTGTCTAATGCCCCCAAAGACTTTTTATCCATTATTTTACACACTCATTCCAAACAATCACTTTGGCCATCGCACTGTTCTTGGAAATGTTGCATGTTGGATTTTCATTGATTTGAATATTTAAGGGCAATTTGAGTGCATAATGAGCAGTTCGATAGCCTTCCAACAACGAAATTCCTGTTGAAGCAAGTGCAATATCATTCTGTAAACGTATAGTTGCCAATTCAACGTGATGAAAAAATGTTTCCAATACCACCTTTCATAAGAGTATCGTACGCATATTTTTGTTGTCGATTCGACAGTGGAACGTTTGTTTCATCACATATGGCATCTTTGTATTTGCTCCACAAATCAGTTGGTTTGGATGGGAAGCATGTTGAGATAATTATCGATAACAATGTTCGTATTTGATGAAAGCACAGGATCTCCGAGGGTGTATTCACAATGAGTATCATTTACTAACAATCGGAAGCGTTGGCACACTTCTCTACGTATCACACAATTCACCATTTATAGTTCGCAAATCTTGGAATGATGTTGGGCCACGAACTTTGACTAATACGACATAATTCGTCGCACAGTAGTGCCATTTGAGTTTTTTCGTTGCAAAAATCATAAGTTTTGAACCAAATGAGATAATCAAAAAAATTAAAAAGCATATGATAGATAATTTATCAGCCTATGAAATGAGTGTTTGAAAATGGTTCTAGGCTTTTCAGGTGCCTACTTAAGGTATTTATAGACGGCAATACTGAGTATTAATATTTGTCAAAAACTCAAGTATCATAATACAATTTCATCGTCTAAACAAATTCAAAAACTTTTTATTTTAATATGTATCGGGTATGTATTTTTAAAAACAAATAAGGCAAATAAAAATGTCAAGAAAATATAAAATAAAAATAAAATTTTCAGAAAAATATCAACCAACAAAGAAATATTTATATTTCTTTCTTTGTAATACTATCGTGTAAACAATAAATGTTTTTTCGAAACGATTTTTTGAAATACCGACTGATTTTAATAATATTTTAAATTTGATAAGTGTTAATACTCAGTATTGCCGTCTATAAATACCTTTATGGGTTAGCAAAGTTGAAATTTGTGAAAAAATCTATTTTATGGGAAGTAAAATAAAATATTTTTTAAAATTTTTTATGTTTCTTTTTAAAGGCTTTTATGATTTAAAGTTATTCCAGAAAAGATTAACATTTTTTTTGTAAAAAAAATTTTTGGTTGGTTTTTTCACGGTCATACGTCATTTTTGGAAGCATGTCTTTTTTCAAAATTTTACCTCTAGCTAAAAATGGGGCAATGACGGGCAGCTGGGAATTTTTGCATTAGGTAAAGGAATAATCGAAGAACTTATTTTGAAAATATGGCAAATATAGAAATTGATATTTTTTTTTATTTTCCTTCAAAGTTGAGAAATATTGAAAAAATGCATAGTTGGTAAATATCGATTTACCTGGACAAATACAAAGCAAACAGAACAATTTTTGTTTATTCTATTCTTAATAAATATATCTATTAACAAAATCAAAAATAATGACGATCCGTTACATATATTGTATCTAAAAGCGGACCAAATTACCTAAAAATGGTCTGTTTTTTAAAAAAAACTGAAAATCAGTCAACTTTGAAGGGCTATATCTTCTGGACAATTTAGTGTAAAAGAGGTTTATTCAATATTTTTTAGGGGCACATGTAATTTTTGATTTTTGCAACCTCACTTGTTCTACGGGCGCCACTGTGCGTAGGTGGAAAATAAATGGTGGAAACCTGGAACTGGATTTCCTTGTTTCCGCCGTTGAAATTTCTTTGACGATTGATTCCAAGTATAGCAGGCGCATGTCAAAAAATCTGGTCATTAAAATAGAAATTTTCTTTTAATTTTGATAAAATATGAAATATTCATAAACGTTTTTGATTTTAAAATATTTGTGTGTGTATCAGAGATCAGCAATGAATAACTTTTTTGCTATTCATACGCACTTATAAAATTATATGTATAAGTGAGTAGACATTATTAATTTAATTCAAATATAAGAAAATTAATGAAGAAAAGTCGATTATGGATACTCTCATATATGTATTTTAATGGCTATTGTCTTTAAGGGCATTAAAGTAATTTTAGGAAGTGGACTTCATATGGCAGCTTTTATCGAATATTGACCGGTCCAGAAAAATATAGTTTTTTGATTTATTTTTACATGGAATTTATTTTTGCTGAATTTTGTATGGATATAGGCATTTATGTACCATAGATCCAATCAAATATTCGAAACCAGGCTGTTTTTAAAACAGAAATAACCCGGAAAACCGGTTTATTTTTTCGGTTTTTGAATACTGTAGTTATAATATAATTTTATAATTGATCATGTATGCGTATGATTAATTTGTAATAATTGTAACAAGTATACGCATTAATATAATAATGGTACTTGGTGCATCAATATAATAGAATTCAGAATTCTGTCTGTCTAAGACAAATGTAGTCCGTCCTAATTTTACCACTTCGGCACTGTGGTTCCAAAACAAAATCTAGGTGGACACAATTATTTGGCGCTCTTTTTATATAGAATTGCTGTCTCCGATTCCAAAAACAAAAATGTTTAAAAGGTCAATATAAACTTTTTTCAAGTTACAGTAGGGTCTGTAACGTTTTCATGTGTTTCTGAAACTAAATTTTTAAAAAGATCTGTATTTACTATATTTCAAGTTACAGTAGGGTCTTGATATATAAAAATCAATAATAAAAAAAAATATTTCTAAAAATTCCATTCCATAAAAATAAAAAAAAAGTATTTCGGCGGGTGCTTGTTTTACAAAGACATTCCACAGAAGTTTCTTTAAATGCTGTATATAGTCGTTGGATGGGCTTCGACGGTCTTTTTTTTGGCAAGCTATATAATATTCTTAGAAAAAAAAATATCAGTATATTTGAGACCAAAGTTTAAAGGACTATAACAGGCAAATAGAGATGTCTATAAATATAAGATACACACTTAATAAAAGCCTATATCAATGTTTATCTATATTTTGAAGTATGAATTTCAATATGGTAAAACTATTGAGATATACACACAGTTACTAAATTTTACGTACGATTTACTTTTTGGGACTTTTTTTAAAAAAATATATATTTAAAAATACAAGGCCTGTCTCATTCATTCACTCACTCACTCATGACTGATGAGTCAGTGAATGAGTGAGTGAGTGAATGAATGAGCCAGGCCTTGTATTTTTAAATATATAGACCTTTAAAAAAAGGCCCAAAAAGTAAATCGTACGTATACTTTAGTAACTGTGTGTATGTAATTTAGTAAAGCAGTAAAATATTTAAAAAAATTAACGAAAATATGATTGAAATTGTTTAAATTTCTGGCACTTTTGTCGAGAAAACGAAATGTCCAATTGAAAAACTCAAATGTATTAGAGGAGAGCCGATTGTGAGCTTCCGAAAAAACTTCGTTTTTCCAAATTCTGAAGATACCGATTTTTATAATTTTGTCCACCTAGATTTTGATTTGGAACCACAGTGTTCGGGTGTGAAAAGCATTTCGTTTAATTGATTTTAAATATACATTTCTGAATTCTCCTAAAGGATTAAATTTGATGAAAAAATTATTTATGATACTCATACATTATTTCTCGTTTCAATAATAATGAATAATCTTAAAATGTCAGTGTTATTGCGACAAATTTAAAAAAAAATTATAAAGATTATTCATCACAATCTATTCTTAAAAGTAGTCTATAGTTCAAAATAATATATAATTTAAAACATTCTTTGGTTGAAACGAGCAAAAGAAATTTAAAGCAGAAGAAATTATTAAAGTGAAATAAAAGATAAAAGAAATAAATATAATAAAGTCCACAGTGTGAAGTTAATGGTAATGCGCACAAATACAAACAAAATTCAGCCACATACATTTGCACATATACAAATGCAAATTGTACAATTCCAATCAATTCCTGCAGTGCACGGATTGCATAAACGATTTCATTAGCCACCAAGTACTTATCGAACTACATGCAAAGCATTAGACTGACGAATTTAACACGAAGATGCACTAGTATTCGCTATTTATTTAAAAGTAATTGCAGTTTAATTTCTAATTGTATTACATTTCTTTTGAAAGACAGAACTTTTTAGTTTTTTTTTTATTGTTTGAGTTTTCTTAAACTTCTTTTGTGTTAATAAAAAGACATATTTTTATTACAGTTTTTTCCCGACGTTTCTTATTTTTAGAACAGGAATTCAGCACTTGAGAGAAATACTCTGATTTCTAAAAATATAATTTAAAGTTGATGGAGGCTATTACGATTTATGGTTTCTGAAATGTATATATAATATCGCTTACTACTAAGTTAAAGATGACTTTAAATTCAGTTGTCTTGTGTTTTTTATTTATTTTCGTTATGAAAAACTTTACATTAATCTCAAATTATTATATTTTGTATTAGAAAAGTAACTAGTAACAACAGTCGTTTGATAAAGTAAGGATACAATTACAATACTATTTTAAAAATGTCATTGGAGAAATGACAAAAACTCCTTTAAAACAGCAGGGTAATAACTATTTAAATTGTATATGTATTTGTAAGTACAACAGTAAACTGAATGTGTGTGAGCTTTCAAATGAATTTACTATTTGTTGTGCTTAAATTCATCTAAAATTTAAGTTGAATATTTTTAAACGTCATGCTGTACAAATGTAAGAATTTTGTTGTATTTGAATACGTATTTAGCAGATTACTAAAGGAATTAACTGAATTTGCAAATTTGATGTAGATTAAACAAATTTTTAATTGGATTCTATCAGCGAATTAAGGAGTGGTTAATATATGTTCCCAATTATATTATTCTAAGCCTCTCTTGTAATGTATATAAAATTCAAGATTTTGGAATATCACATTGGACATTCATATAAGTTAGAAAAGGCTTTCATTTGATTAACAAATTCTCTACGTACAATATCTGAATTATAGTGAATTGAGGCCGAATTACCACACACATGATCGAATGAGCATTCGAAAAAGAATTTCAATAACGAAAGTTTAAAAAAAGTGTATTGGATTTCCTGCTCAATATCGTATTTCAAAATCTCAAATAATAAAATTATAATAAAATTTACATGATCTCGATTGTGGTAATTCGATCAAGGTCAACAGCAAAAAAGGCTTGACTAACCACTATATTTGATGCATCATGGCTACCTAATGGATAGATTTTTTTTTAAAATTTTAAGTAAAATTATAAATTTTGTTAGACATTTCTCCACATAGAGAAACATAGAGCGGAAACTAGAAAAAAACTCAAACAAAAAAATTAGTCAAAATAATCACACATACGAGTGTTGTTTTTGTTTTCACATAGTTTTTTCTACTAATACATTCTCACCACTTAGGTTTCTGACAACTGAGTTAGGTCTTTGACAGCAGAGTTTCCGCTCTATGTCTAGTCTCTATGTTTCTCCACATAATTAATAATAACTCAAAAAGGTTTAGTCAGATGTTATTGAAATAAACTTAGAAAAGTTGAGATTTTATTTCCAATCAAAGTACACGCTTTACGCACATACAATTTTGTTAAAATGGGCGAATTCATTTAATTGTGAATTCGAAAGGAACCAATTGATTTTTATGATCGGTATCTCATTTTGTTGCTATTATACATATGTGGCTTTGCTATAAAGTAATAAACCTGAACAATTTCTGCCGTTTTCGATTTTTCAAGAGTTTTTTAAAACAAAAAAATTTGCTATTTTCACGTAAAAAATATATTTTTGCTTCAATTTGTTATTATAACTCTAAAACTACAGAGCCGATTAAAACACAACATATAAACGGATTAAAGATTATGTAAATTTAAATATTTCTAAGTTTACTTTTATAATATCAGCTCAACGCTTTTTGAGTTATCATTAATTATGTGAAGAAATGTTTAAAAAAATTCAATATTTCATTTAAAATTTTTTTGGAAAAAAAAGCGCTCCATAGAATTTATAATTTGGACCATATTTGTACTACTGGAGCCACAATACATCAAAATTGTGTAGTGGTTTAAAAAGCTTCTAAAATTTGTTCGATTTTGTTGCCCTGTGTAATGATCAGTTGTATGGAAAAAAATTGTTGTTAAAATTTTGAAGAGTTCCGGGTGGAATATTGTGACACTAGGCCTAAAAATTAAGTTTTGAAAATTTGAGCCAAATCGGACAACGATTTCTGGGCGCGCATCGAGGTCAAAGTTTAGATATATGCAAAATTTTACTATTTATAAGGTGTAAATAGGTGAAACTCGTTAACTGTAGACTTATTTATATTAATGAATATTACATTAAAAAAAATGTTGGAAATTAACGCTGTATCACCTTTGGGTCAAAATGACCCAAAAACTGTATTATCGCCAAAATTCGGAAAAAATGCAAATTTTTCAGATTTTGTAAAAATTTTGCTGCTAAATAAATACATCTACAATTATTTACAGAAAAGAATCGAAATGTGTACGTAATTATCGTTGTAATGAGATATAAATGACAAAATTTGGTTAAAAAATGTTAAAGTTATTAAAATTTCGCCAGACCATTAACGTCTCTCAGGCCACTTGAACAAGAAATTTAGGAAACAAATTAACATACATATACAGGGTTAATTTCCAATTTTTTTTTAATGTAATATTCATTAAGTTAAGTTAACGAGTTGCACCAAATAGTGAAATTTTGCATATATCTGAACTTTGACCTCGATGCACGCCCTGAAATCGGCTGTCACTCTAATGGACATGCTGACATCGCTAATTCTTCTCCGCTAACGTTCTATAAGGATCCGAAATACATATACCATATAAGATAGCAAATGAATATTATAGATATGAATAATCGAGTGACAAATTTATATATACTAGGATCGCCCGGTGGCCGAAATTCGACCACTTTTAAACGCTTTTAACCACTTTTATTGAAAGAATTTTAAACGCTTCTTACCACTTTTATGAAAAGAATTTAAAAAAAAATTATGTTCTGCAAATCTAGAGAAAATAACCTTTTAAACCATATATGTTTCATCAATATTGGTGGACAATAACATACTTAAAAGTGTACCACAAAACGTGTGGCCTATTTATATATAAGATTATAAAGGAAGATGACAATAATCTAATAATAGTCTTTGATAATGAAGAATATATCAATTATCTGATAAACTGCAATGGTCTTGTGAACTCAAATATTTAACAATAATCCTAAGCAACCTAATATAATGACAACTTTTATAATTTAAAATTTTTAATTTCAACAAATATTGATTAAATACTTTTAAATCAGCGCTGATTTTGTTAGCAATTGTGTGTGAGTTTAAATTTTTAGCCTATAGGACATTGGGGATATTTAATATTATGCAATGATGATGGCAGTTCTCGTGATGCAATACTTTATGCACGCATATATTTTAGTGTAAATTTATTTTATATAATGTGGTCGGACAGACGAATAGACGGATGGGCGGACGGACAGTGGGCCTCAATTGGCATTCATCTATGAATATTTTGTGCGTGTGAATAAACGCATATATACATACATATGTATATAAATATATATACATATTTAAATGTGTGTGTATTGGTGGTATATATGTATACATATGCAATATATATGTATAATAGTTTGTACATACCTATTTAGTAAGAATATGCATTTATATGCATAGTAACTGTTTGAATTTACAATAAATATGCACACACATGAACACTTTCATACATTTACACATGTAATGTAAAATATTATACTTACATCTGTACATACATATTTACGTGTTTATGAAAATGTAAATATATAGGAGTACATATCTACATATGTATATATTAATATATTTCATGTATTAGACATTGGTCGATTATTCGGTTTCATTAAAAAAGAAACAAAATTAAAATCGATTGCGGAAATGTCTTATTATCAAAGATTGCAAATGAAGGAAATTAATGTTAATGGAACATGGCAAAGATTTTCTCAAATAGAAATTCAATTGTTGTGTTCTGTTCTAACTCACAGCATATTCTTATATTTTGGATTGTCTCATTACGACAATATTAAGAATTTTACTAAAAAAATTAAAAAAAAATAAGTTTGAACATGTTTTAGTATTATTTAATCAGACTGTGCTGGGATCCAGAATGTATATAGTGATGTCTGTATGTTGGTTTAAATAGGTTTCCGAAGCCCCCAGATAACTAACGAATCACATACGGTATTTTTGGTATTAAAAATAAACAAAAGTGGACCATAAATAGTTATAATATGTGAAATTTGTCATATCGCATTCAAATGTTTACGTTTAAGAAACCTATAATTGTGAGCATAGATGATTGGCGTCTAAAATCATCAAATTTTGAGAAACAGATCTTCAAAAAATAAAATATTGCTACGTTTTTACCTTTTAAAAACGTGGTTTATTTCCTTTAAATAAACGGGATACTTTTGAATGCAAATAAAAGCAGTTTAGTAGTTTAAAATTTGTAACAACTCTTTATTTATTTAAAATGTACACGTTTATAAATTCGAAATACACACACTTTATAATGTACAAGTATACACTGGTAGTGCAGTTGATGTCTTCGCTTCAGGGATGGTAAATGAAATTTAAAAAAAAACCAACAAGCATTAAAAATTGTACTATTTTGAAACTGATTGTACCAAATCAAATTTTCGTAAATCTTAACAATATTTTTTTCACTAAAAATAAAATATTAAAAGCGTACAATTATAACAACGAAAAATTACCATTAGGCCCCTCTTTTTGGTACTTTTACACCCACTATCCTTGATTCTTATGTCACTCAGAGGCATATCAGCTACATTTTATATCGATATGTTGAAAAGTACCAATTTCCATTTACCTTCTTGAACAACCGTCGTTTGAAGACATACTCAAGAAAAACTATGCTTTCAAAATGTAACAAACTGTTTACCCAGACTTTGTTAATTATTTTATGACTGGAGGAGTCAACGTTTAAAATTGGCTTAATAGGTATAAATTCAATTTATTTTCAGGCTTTCTTCTCTTCTTGGTATTTTTTCCACCATTGAGATAATTGTAAACAATTAAATTTCAGTAGCGTAGCTCAAAATAAAATATTCATATGCCTATAATCAATTTATAAAAAAAACATATTTTATGGAAAAAGTACCAAATATTAATGAACATTTTTATTAAGTTTATTAATAATTTCGGTTTGAGTGTGAATGATGTTTTTCGTCAGCTCCAATAAGATTCGAAAAACTTGAGTCAACTGCAGCTTTTTGGTTTTGTTTTGTTATATTTTTATTTAATTATACTTATGAAATATACTGTTTCCATTGATAAATATTTGGGGGATTCAAACGGTCTCCTACTAGGTCGTATTGTCATAATGTCATAAAATATTTTTTTAGTTTAAACAAATTTTTGTTGGGTTTCAAACAAAAAAGTTATAAACTAATAAGATTTTTTGAACTATGTTTATTGGTTTGTCATAAAATAACACTTTTTTGTTTGCAGCACAATAAGAATTTGTTTAAATCTCTTAATTATTTTTCAGATGCCTGACAATATTATTGTTTTACAATGTACTGACAATGCTTTTTCTGACAACGTTGCAAGACAGAAATTGTAAATTCACACAATTGTTTTTTGAACATTCTTCTGACAATATTGTAAGATCTGACAAACATTGCTATATCTTTAAACAGCAAACTTATTAACATTTTATTCGTTAATGCAACTTTTTACTAAGTCAATTTTAAATACCAAATAATTTTAAAATTGTACCAAATGAGTCATTGGTGTACCATGGTACTTGTCATCTTCGAATTGTACCAAAAAAAGTACAATTGTGCCAACTTTGCCATCCCTGCTTCACTTAACGATGCTTTAAATTAGACTCATTCCTTTGGTGTTCTCACGGCCAATTTATATACGCTGCATTAGCATCTAGAAAGCTCTATTTATACTATTGTTACGTTTTAACCTTTTCAAAACGTTTGTTTATTTCCATTAAATAAACCGGATACTTTTGATTGCAAATAAAAGCCGTTTAGTAGTTTGAAAATTGTAACAACTCTTTATTTATTTAAAAAAGTACAACAACAGAATTAAATAGTCTCTCAATGTTTTTTTATACACGTTTATAAATTCTCAGAAATACATACACTTTATAATGTAAACGAAATCACTTGAAAAATACAGCACTCTGTAGGCACTCAGTTGATGTTTATTCGAATAGCGTCTCTGATAAACTCACTAACGACTGCAACCTCTGCCACTATTTATAACACTGCCATCTGTACTCTAGATTTCTCTTTAACTGTCTAGAGGTTTCTAATACATACTCCATCTGTGGTGTACTTTCTACAATGTTCTTTAACTGAATATTCGAATTCGAATATACGGTCGCAGCAAACAGCGTTGCCAACTTACGATCAATGGTTAACTGAAAGCTTTTATGTTAATAATGCCCACAGATATGTTACAGTTTGCTATTACAGCACTATTATTTGAAAGCATAAGGCTATTTTTAAATCAGCCGTTAAAATCGTTATATTTGAATTCAAGTACAATTTCGTAACACTATGATCTTCAAACTATTAAACTTTAGTGAAACTTCGAATTCTAGAGCTTTCGATGTTAATCAATAAAAAAAATCAAATTTTTGTACGTAACTCTGGCTTATTACAATAGTATTTTTTCGAAATCCTGCTAAGTTTGTTTATGTATTTTGGACGTGTTTTACGCAGACGGACATAGGTTCCATTAAAAATCTCATAAGGATCCAGAAAATGTATACTTTGTTGGGATGAATATTTTTCAATGTTACACGCGGAAATACAAACTTATATATATCCCCATTCACCTCTTTTGGTGGTGGAGGGTATAATAATTGCAAATTACTACAGATATACTCTTCAAAGAAATCGTAAAATTTAGGACAAAATCGTCAATGTGCCATTTGGTCCATTTATGGTGACGCATACTTTTCTGATCTGCCTCAATGTGCGGCGCTAAGTCTTAAAAATGAGGCGGCCATATCGAGTAATTACGTGACCGGGAAATTTCTCTAGCGGCATATTATGTAGATATAAATAAAAATTAATATTTCCTTTACTTTTTTTTGCATTTCTTACATATTAAAATGCAAATTCTTTAGAACTGGATTAATAAATAATGAAATTTAAGAAATTATGTACAAAAAAATGCTTGTGCTTTTTAATAAATTTCCATATAGTGTAATTTAAATTAAAAAGTGAGCAAGAAACCGAATAATTTCTCCGTAATACAAAACAAGACGATACAAATTTAAATTCGTTCGAAAAAATTGTATTAACCAATTTTTTTCGACACTAATGCATTCGAAGAACTTAATTGTATTTATCATTAATACACATATATACATACATACTTAATCGTACATACATATGGATATATAAATGCAAATGTATATAAATACATATATAAAACTATATGTTTGTACGTTTGTAAAATTTATTATACAGGTAATACTGATAATATTGACCGCAATGCAAAATATTGAAATGGAACTGTCCAAAAGAACATATGTATAAAAAATCTGTTTTTTATACTTTAACTAATAGATCAATAGATACTGATATGTAGAGTTAAAGCATTTAGAGAAATTTATCCGGATCTTCCTTCCTAATCTTATTGTATTTTATTAACTTTTTATTATTTTTATTATTTTTTTTAACTTTTTATACATATTTAATAAATCTTAGAATTTCAAACAAACAATTATTAAATGCATATTTTTTTATATTTGAAGTGCATATTTAATATAATTAAGTGCTCATAAACCCTTTTTATACCCTTCGCCTTCGTTAGAAGGGTAATATTTCAATTGTGGAAGTAGAATTTCACCAAATTTTGACTTTTGGAGACAAAAACAATGATTAAATGGAGACAATTTAAGGTCCATTGACCTTAAGTATCCGGTTCTAGTATTTATCCACTAGATATCTATTACTACTTTTATACGCACGGCTTATTCGCAAATAAAACTATTGCAATTAGAAAAAAATGCCGCATAAACAGTGAATTAATTTTTAATTTTGGAATAGCTAACTCACGAAAACAATTCCTGATTAACGACACTATTTGCAAATAAGATTTTAAGCATTGCCATATGTTTTAACGCTTTTAGTTTATTAAGACGTTTTTTAAATATTTCATTGCGTTTTTGAATTACTTGGATAGCAAGACGGACAAGAATTTTTAATTCTATAATTTTTACATTTAAAAAAATAATATCATATTTGATTCAATAAAAGAGCTACCAAATAATTACATTTTACCATCCGGCATCTCATAAAAACAAGAATTTTCCGTAACTAATGTGACATATAAACAGTGAGTTAGTTAATTTCAAATAATTTTTATTTGCGAATATGCTACGTATAAACGTAGTATATTTCTACTACTCTATCATGCCACCGTAATTTCAGAAAATTAAAGCCCGGAAGAAATCATTGTTAACCTTACAGCAAAATATTTGTCTTCGGGAAAAAAATATTGATGTATCATACTTTAATATCATAACTGCCTTGCTGAAATACTTCATATTAGGGGGTGTACGACGAACTTTTTTTTCCTGTAAGGTGGTACACTCTAGTGTAGAGTAACTTCGGGTATTGTGGACTATGCGTCTAATGTGGACCAGTGTCTTTTTTCAGAAACTATTGAAGGTATGATAAAACTGATTTGTCGTACATTTTACAATTTGCTTGAAACGACAATTGCACATTTGCTTTCATGAGTAATTGATATGTTGGCTTTTTATTCTTGTATTGAAATTAATGCGCGTGCTCAACATTTTTTTCGGCTCAAGTAAGAAACAAAATTTGGTACAGTTACTTGGTAGAATTTAATGTTTGGTTGTTTTATATAGTTAAAGTGGACACATAGTTTTGCATATATTTGGTAAGAATTTAAGCACATTTAGATTCTTAGGTAAAAATAATTTTTTACCACTGTAACCCAAGTTCGTGTAATGTGGACCACTTAAATTACTTGATTATGTACTACTGGTCCATATTACCCGACAATAACTATGTACTTTGTAAGCAATTTATCAAATATATTGAAAATAAATTTTTTAATCATTCATGATTAGCTGGTTCATGAATTTTATCTATTAAATACTAGTCCACATTACCCTCATATAATGGTCCATATTACCCTCCAATTTTTTTAATGCTGGTTTTTGGGTTCCTTACAATATTTTCACATAAATTTTTTATCCTTTGACGGAAAAAATTTTCAACTGCAAAAACAATTAGAGAATACATTAGCTAATTTATTGCTTCACATCTTTTTTAATATCCATATATATTGTGGCCAAAATTTAGAAAAAACAAAATGGTAGTCCACATTACCCGAAGTTACTCTATATGCTTATACACTATTGTTTTATTGAGAGGGCGATATATAAGTTTGTCATTCCGTTTGTAATTTCCACAATATAATTTTCCGACCCTATAAAATATATATATTCGGGATCCTTATAGATAGCGGAGTCGATTAAGCCATGTCCGTCTGTTGAAATCAACTTTCCGAAGCCCCCAAATAACTTACATATACGATTCATTTAAAATCAAGAAAATCGGAAACATATAAGGAAAAAAACAGGACAATATCGATTTTTGACCTATATCTAAATTACTAAGTAATTAATATAGACCATATTTATATCTAATGATAGATATATCAAAGACCTTTTCAACGACGTATATAAGACCATAGTAAGTTGGACCTACAATGGGTCAAAATCGGAAAAAATATTTTTAAACCCGATTTTTTTTTTTAACCAAAAGTTTTTTATATAAGATTCGGCACTGTCGAATATAGCTGTCTTACTTTTTTTTTAGTTTTTGTATACATATATTTACAGAATATATATTGTTTTACTATAAAAGAAAAATCTGCCATGTACAATAAATTTAATTTTATTTATTTAAATATGAGGGATTGTAAAGGAAAAATATTTGGTTTAGTGTAAGAAATTAAAAGAAAACATAACGCATATCACGATTCGCATGTTTCTACATGTACCTCAAAATTATTTCGCTCGATATTTTATATAACAATGTTTAACAAGAACTTATTATTTTTTTTTAAATATAGTACCCTCTGAATGGCTCATAAATACCAAATTATTTTCAGATACTCTTATTTTTGCAAAATCTATTACGCTTTATAGGCGTAGAAATGTCAAGTACGATGACATGATCATATATCTCAAAGGCCACTTTTTTAAAAATATTCTTAAAATTAAATAATAATAAGCCAAGGTCTTTTGTATATTTGAGCAAATCTGAATCCTACAATTTCGGCTTCTAGTGTTTTTGAAAAAAAAACATGATTTGGTTGTGTAGTAAATTTTATATTCATCGAACAATTATTCGTAACAATTGTTCGATTAATCGAACGATCATTATTCGAATGGATAACCTAGTAGGTACACATAAACAAATTTATAAAAGAAAATTGTTGAATTATATCCACTCCATGTATAAGTATTTTGTGGAGACTAGTAGGCATATAGTACCAGGGATATAAGTCTACATATATTTTGGCTGTTTCTGATAAGTATAGGCGAAAAGCTTCAATATTTATCGTATATCCACAGGATATTGTGCTTAAAATGATTTGCAGTCTCTTTATTAAAACCTCGCTTACTCCAGTTACACTTGACGCTAAGGACGATTGACTAAAAAATCGTCTAGCCGTGTTTCCGTGCTTTGTTCAATGGACAAAAATCAAAAACAAAATCATGTCTTTGATGTTAATGAAATTTATATTTTTCAATAGACAACTAAATAAGTCATTCGTGTGAAAAATACTTTTTTATAAATATCTCTTTTTGTCGTCACTAGGGGTCGCTAAAGTTAGTACATTTTCAACATAATTTTTATGGAGAAAAATATATTTTTTTATGGTTAACTAAAATCATTGTTAAAAGTTCGTTTTAAAATATATAAACTCGCGATTGGCTGCAAATGAAAGAATATGAATGTTGACTTATGGGAAATTACTGTTTTTGTCAAAAAAGGTTTAATCTGCGCAATTTTTAATAATTAACATTTTTTTTATTGTAAGCCTTAAATTCTAAAACTTTGTTGGAATATTAGTAAAATATATGTTAATCTATTTTGATTGTGTTTTACTATAAAATAGCCTTAAGTATTATCTATAAGAAAATGTAATCATTAGTTGTCCTTTCGTATGAAAACTATTAAAATTTTGTTTTTGTTTGAATGTATAAATTACCATTTCATAAATTTTCAATTTGATGGTTTGATGGTAGCTCCAGATTTTTGGATTTTTATAAAATAATACCATTTTTTCTTTTAAATAACTAAGAAATATGGCGTTATTTAACAAAAGTAGTTTAATGGAATAAAGTGTATTAATAGGTCTTTATTTGGTTCTTGATGTTGTATGTTTTTTTGCTGAAATCAAAAAAAAATTCTAAAGTTTAATTTTGAAAAAAAAATGTTAATCAATTTTAATTTTTCTAATGCCTATCTCTTATTTATTATAATGTGAAATCATTATTTGTCCGTTTTGACTAGAACTTTTAAAAAAAATTGTTTTTGATGGCACCCATAAATAATACATTTTTACCATAAATGTAAGTAACTCAATAATTGAATATAACCTACATATCCTTAGGTTTAGATAGTAATATGAGCTTCTGTTGATATTAGGAACACTTAAAGTATAGTCCAAAATCCAGTTTCACTTGAAAATGTCCGTCCATCCGTCCTTCCAAATTTAGAAAATATATACAATATTTCAGTATTTTTTAAAAAAAAGGATATATGGCAGTTATGTAAATCCATGCTAGAATTGAAATGTTAATAGCTAAATTAATCTGATATTATAAGAGAACAATAATTTCTGAAAATTAATAATTTTATTCAGGTTTATAGGCCACCCGAATCCTTGCTGCGATTGTAATAAAAATTTTCACAAACAACAATAACTTTATTAAAATGATTATAACCAAATTGGTTCCAAAATAAGAAATGATTTTTACGATTTTTTTTTAAAAAATTAGATGTTTTATATTCTTCGAACAATTATTCGTAACAATTGTTCGATTAATCGAACGATCATTATTCGAATGGATAACCGAGTAGGTATACATAAACAAATTTATAAGAATTGAGTCTTATTTTAAGGTAATTCACTGTTTTCACATTCATCCATATGTAAATGTGTATGAACGTGTAGTGCGTATAAGTATATAAAATAATATGTATTCCCAATACTATTTGATATATTCAAGTTAAGTATATGTACATTAGACCGATCCTTTAAACTGTGAGAACTCTTTAAAAATGATTTGTTTGCTCTTGGATTAGAAATATTTTGTTGATAAGCCATTTAAAGTACTATACAACTGCATCCACAATTTGAATTACTTACATTCTGAATTACTTACATTTATTTTTATATAGTTAAGTATAAACAGAATTGTGTCCACCATGTTATTTTAAGAGCACATCTAATGTGCATCCATATGTATTGTATATATATATGTATACGGAAACACGCATCCACACAAATGTAAAGTGCCTACTTATGTATGGATGTATATTAGAGTGACAATCAGTTGTATGGAAAAAATTTTTTGTTAAAATTTTGAAGAGTGCCGGGTGGAATATTGTGACACTATGCCTAAAAGTTAAGTGCTGAAAATTTGAGCCAAATCGGTCAACGATTTCTGGACGCGCATCGAGGTCAAAGTTCAGATATATGCAAAATTATACTATTTATATGGAATAAATAGGTGAAACTCGTTAAATTTCTGCATTGTTTTCTAGAAATGTATAGATTTATTTATATTAATGAATATTACATTAAAAAAAATTTTTTGGAAGTTAACCCTGCATCTCCTTTGGGTCAAAATGACCCAAAAACTGTATTATTGCCAAAATTGAGGAAAAATGCAAATTTTTCAGATATTTTAAAAATTTTGCTACTAAATAAATACTTTTGCAATTGAATGCAAAATAATCGAAATGTGTACGTAATTATCGTTGTAATGAGATATAAATGACAAAATTTGGTTAAAAAATGTTAAAGTTATTACAAATTCGCCAGACCATTAACGTGTTTCAGGCCACTTGAACAAAAAATTTAGGAAAAAAAATTAACATATTTCGAGAAAAATTAAAATAAAAGCTAATTTTTATTTAAAATATGTCCGTATTTACTTGTGTATGAGTTTTTGTCTTCGTAGGATACCGTTAACCTATTCGCAGGTATGGCCAAAAAAAATTTTTTTTTTAACGGCTGTTTCAAATCTCCATTTTCAAATTTTTAAAAATTTTGTTAAACAAATTTCAGAATTTTTTGATCATCACATTGGGATTTATTGAGATCAAAATAGGGAATAAAAATATGAAAAAATTATGTCAATACCTCTTCCAGTTTTTCCGTACCTGCGATTTAAATTTTGCGATTTTCAAGAAAAACTATTTTTTTGTCCATATTTAGGCGAATGAGCCCAATTTCCTTAATGTTATAAATTTTAATTAAAACCTATTCATAATATTATAGTCCCTGTAATTTTAAATATGGTCTGAAAGTTTTACTAAAATCGGAAAACGATTACCTTAAATCGTGAAGGTCAAAGGTCAAATTTTTCAATATTTTGAATTTCTAAAGAAATGTTATATATTTTTGGGCCGATTTTAATGAGACTTGAGGAAAGCATAACTTAAAGTCCAGAATTTAAAATAACGGCACAAAAATGGAATTTAACTCTTAGCAGCACTTGGGGTCCAAATTACCCTCAACATTTAAAATCACGAAAAACACAGCCATTTTGACCCCAAGTGCTCTTAAAGGACTAAATCCATTTTTGCACTGTTGTTGTAAATGTTAGACCCCAATGTATATTTTGCTCAAGTTTCATTAAAATCGGCCCAAAAATATATAACATTTCGCTATCTTTTCTTTAGAAATTCCAAATATTGAAAAATTTGACCTTTGACCTTCACGATTTAAGGTTATCGTTTTCCGATTTTAGTAAAACTTTCAGACCATATTTAAAATTACAAGGACTATAATATTATGAATAGGTTTTAGTTAAAGTTTATAACATTAAGGAAATTGGGCTCATTCGCCTAAATATGGACAAAAAAATAGTTTTTCTTGAAAATCGCAAAATTTAAATCGCAGGTACGGAAAAACTGGAAGAGGTATTGACATAATTTTTTCATATTTTTATTCCCTATTTTGATCTCAATAAATCCCAATGTGATGATCAAAAAATTCTGAAATTTGTTTAACAAAATTTTTAAAAATTTGAAAATGGAGATTTGAAACAGCCGTTAAAAAAAATAATTTTTTTTGGCCATACCTGCGAATAGGTTAACGGTATCCTACGAAGACAAAAACTCATACACAAGTAAATACGGACATATTTTAAATAAAAATTAGCTTTTATTTTAATTTTTCTCGAAATATGTTAATTTTTTTTCCTAAATTTTTTGTTCAAGTGGCCTGAAACACGTTAATGGTCTGGCGAATTTGTAATAACTTTAACATTTTTTAACCAAATTTTGTCATTTATATCTCATTACAACGATAATTACGTACACATTTCGATTATTTTGCATTCAATTGCAAAAGTATTTATTTAGTAGCAAAATTTTTAAAATATCTGAAAAATTTGCATTTTTCCTCAATTTTGGCAATAATACAGTTTTTGGGTCATTTTGACCCAAAGGAGATGCAGGGTTAACTTCCAAAAAATTTTTTTTAATGTAATATTCATTAATATAAATAAATCTATACATTTCTAGAAAACAATGCAGAAATTTAACGAGTTTCACCTATTTATTCCATATAAATAGTATAATTTTGCATATATCTGAACTTTGACCTCGATGCGCGTCCAGAAATCGTTGCCCGATTTGGCTCAAATTTTCAGCACTTAACATTTAGGCCTAGTGTCACAATATTCCACCCGGCACTCTTTGAAATCTAAGAAAAAAAAATCGGCTGTCACTCTAATGTATATGTGTAAGTGATTGTGAAGTTTTATTCTGGTCTGCATATCAATTGCGTGTGTGCACTTGTGTTACACTTCCGTACGCATATAATTCATGTGCGTATATGCAGGTTAATGTGTTTGTACACTAGGGTGGCTCTTATTTTGAACGTCTGCGATATTTGATGCTCACAAGCTGAAAATTTGGGAAAATCGGATAAAGTTTAGAGGTTCACATTTCATTTGAAGTTTCAAATATCGGTCAATGTAGCAATATTTAGAAAAAATTACAAAATTCTGATTAAAAACTGTTTTTGAATTTCATTTACCCATAGATGTTAAAATCTATAGCGGTATTCACAATGTAGACTACTTGACCTGGTAATGTAGTAAAAGAGCACAATATCAATAAACTAAAAACAAAATACATTAGAAATATATAGAAATGTTTGTTAATGAATAGCTTTTCTACTTTTTTACTAGGCCAATTACACTTTGATGTCACCACTAACTGCGGAAACGGGTATACCGATTTCAACCAAAATTTCAGGGTGGTCTGTGGATGGTTTATTTGAAGTCTGCATGAAATCGGCCCAGTCGTTCCAAATATTTGCCATTTGTATATATACATTAGAGTGACAGCCGATTTATTTTTTAAACTTCAAAGAGTGCCGTGTGGAATATTGTGACACTAGGCCTAAAAGTTAAGTGCTGAAAATTTGGCCAAAACGGACAACGATTTCTGGACGCGCATCGAGGTCAAAGTTCAGATATATGCTAAATTTTACTATTTATATGGAATAAATAGGTAAATCTCGTTAACTTTCTTCACTGTTTTCTAGAAATATGTAGATTTATTTATATTAATGAATATTACATCCTTTGGGTCATAATGACCCAAAAACTGTATTATCGCCAAAATTCGGGAAAAATGCAAATTTTTCAGTTTCTGTAAAAATTTTGCTACTAAATAAATACTTTTGCAATTGAATGCAAAAGAATCAAAATGTGTACGTAACTATCGTTGTAATGAGATATAAATGACAAAATTTGTTTAAAAAAATATTAAAGTTATTACAAATTCGCCAGACCATTAACGTATCTCAGGCCACTTGAATAAAAAATTTAAAAATTTACGAAGACAAAAACTCATACACAAGTAAATATAGATATATTTTAGATAAAAATTAGCATTTATTTTAATTTTTCCTAAATTTCTTCTTCAAGAAATTTGACCTCGATGCGCGTCCAGAAATCATTGTCCGATTTGTCTAAAATTTTCAGCACTTAACTTTTAGGCCTAGTGTCACAATATTCCACCCGGCACTCTTCAGAATTTTAACAAAAAATTTATGTGTGTTCCGTATGAACTCAAAAACGGATGGACCGATTTAGATGAAATTTTAAGGAAATCTTCAGAATAACCAAGCGGTTAACAATGTAAAGTGAGATTTTCGGTCTGTGGGCGGAAGGGCGATGCAAAATCAAATTTTTACACATTTTGACATAAAAAAAGAAGATTATTGTATAATTTTTGATTGACCTTTTCTTCATTTCTTATAGATAGTTTATTTAGTTTCCTATATACAGGCTTTCTATGTCTAGAGGCGCAGAAGCGGAAAGAGAACGAAAATCACGGCTTCAGCAAATGCGTCTCAGTGCATCTTCGCCGAGAGCTGCAGAGACACCTCAACAGCATATCGAAAGACTAGAAGCCAATCGCTCCCGAATGGCTCGATCGATAAGTACTGATTGGCGCAATGAACATGTTTGTTCATTGCTTATATTGCAGCGTTTTGAAGTTCCCTAAGGAATCCCCGGAAATAACTTTACCGTTCAAACGGTAAAGTTATTGTGCCACCAATTATTTTGCAGCTTGAACTGCTTCTAAGTTACATTTCTTGCGCCAATCCTATTTCCAAGCACTTCTTTCCAATGATTATCCTTCTAATTTATTTCACTGGAAATGAAGCTATAGAATCCGAACGCTATCGACGAACATGTGTGTACATTTGCTGCCGAAATATTCTCAAAACAATTGTTGGACATCGGAAATGGAAAAATTCCAATTGATCCCGCCACAAATGCGATTTCGCACCCGCCAAACATCTGCCAAATGCAAATGAATATTCTAGCCATTATCGGCAAGTCTTACAACCAACTACAAAAATTGGCTGTGAGAACGTGCAATTTTGGCACCAAAAAAATATGATGTTAACAAGCTCAATGACCAAATTCAATTGCCACCACATGTATTAATATTGATGGTTGGATCACCGATTTTTTTCGACACCGTATATTAAAATCGAGATCGATATGCAATATAAAACAGATATTTTCTAAGGGCCAGCAATAGTTTTAAAGGAATACATAGTTACAGTTGGATGAAAAAAGAAAATATAAAGCCGATAGGTTTTAATATAAAAATGGAAAGAAATGTAAAATATTTTTTTTATTTTCCCACCCCAAATGATTGATCTGTGCCTGATTGTTGGAGTAATTAAAATACGAAATTGCTATAAAAATTGTTCAAATAATATCGAGCTCTTAGCGCCAAATTATCGTAAGCGACAAAACACAAATTTTACAAGAGAAGGTTTTTTTTGATTATTTTGAAATTTATACATAGAATTAAAAATGTTATGATGCGATATAATATAATTTCGTTCAAGCTATTTGTCTATTTTTCAAAAATATTTATAACTTTTGATAATTAAAAATTCATGGAATACTTTATAGAAAAATATGACAATAAATGTTTTTTATTGAATTTTTGCATACAGTGAGCCCCAAAAGTGAGTATACACCAAAAATTATTGGATATTTTTTAAGATAATGAAAATTCTAAAATTTATCCATCGATTAAAATTTTAAAGTTTCGGTTTGATAGAGATTGGCTTGAATAATATCTTTGGTTGTGAAAAATATAGATTTAAGTCGGACTATAATGATTTTCATGATCTTAAAAAAATCAAAAAATTCGCTGCTGTTTACTCACTTTTGAGGCTCACTGTATATACAAATTTTTCGAATTGAAATTAAATTTTTATTTATAAATAGTTTTTAATGAAATTTCACAGTTGTTTTTAGTTTTTTTTCGCTATAATATTCACACCGGGGTTGTCGGGACCCTTTACAAAATAATTAAAAACATATTGAGCCACCTATAATCGGTTACTATATTTTGATATCGGATACGCGATTTGAGAATTTTTGCCCTAAATTTTTATTTTACCCTCGGTAACAACAATTTTGAAACTTTTTTTTCCTTTAAAATATTTTATGAAAACTTAGCTTTCAGAAAGTAGAAATTCCTTATACATCCTCTTAGAAATTTTTTGCGATAACTTAAAAAGAAAAAAAGTTATTTTTTCCCAAAAAATTACAGGAAAATCACCTTTTTTAAAATTTTTAAAATTCAAATGCATATAACTTTGTACTTAGTCATTATTTTTAAACTGTTCTTTTTCCATTTGACACTAAATGTGTTGTTAGTCCAATAAAGGAAAACCGGAGAAAATCGGGAAATATTTGGATACGCTGTTATCAAAAAACTGGATTAGGGTTTGTAAAAATGTTGATAATTTAATTTTCAAATGCGAATATCTATAATTGGTAGCTACGGCGAAGTTTTTTGTAGTGCTCGATGAGGAGATTATATATGTATAATTTTTTGGAAATCGGAATTCAAACCAAGAAATAATATCGTTTAAAAAATGTAACATGAGGTGTTCTACTTTGAGGGCCCTTGATCGCGCCCCTGGTGGGCCCATGAGGTCCATGTTCAAAACTTAAACTCGGCAAGACTTCTTCTTTGCGCATGTGAAATTTCATTTAAACCAATCTAACCATTTAGAAGTTACAGATTTATTTCCCTCTTTTTATACCCTACACCACCATAGTGGGGAGGGTATTATGCGTTTGTGCAGATGTTTGTAACGCCCAAAAATATTAGTCTAACACCCACCTTAAAGTATACCGATCGACTTAGAATCACTTTCTGAGTCGATTAAGCGATGTCCGTCCGTCCGTCTGGTCGGCTGGCTGGCTGGCTGTCCATATAAACCTTGTGCGCAGAGTACAGGTCGCAATTTTGAAGATATTTCGATCAAATTTGGTACATATTATTTTTTCGGCCCAAGGACCAAGCCTAATGAAACTGGCTGAAATCGGTCCACTATTTCACCTAGCCCCCATACAAATGTCCTCCCGAAATTGGACTTTATCGGTCATAAATGTTTAATTTATAAATGTATCTCCACAAATTCCGCTCCAAATAAGTTTTATATACACAAAATTCATGTCACCAAATTTTGTTACGATCGGTCCATAATTAGTCATAGCTCCCATATAGACCCGCTTCCGAAAATCACTTTAACGTGCATAAATCGCTTAAAAATGTTATTAAACACACAAAATTCAACATAGTTAACTTTTATATAGACATAAATCACACGACCTAATTTCATGGTGATCGGTCCATAATTGGTCATAGCCCCCATATAACCCCACTTCCGAAAATCACTCAAAAATATAAATTATTGAAATTTTAAAAGAAAACTGTTTTTTGCTCTTTTACTTAGTGTAGGGTATTATATGGGCTTGCCCGACCATACTTTCTTACTTGTTTTTCTATATACCACTGTGAGTCGCTTACGATACAATTTGTTTACTGTAAAATATAAACATTGACTTACGATAAAATCTTACCCCCTATATTTTTGATGTTATTAAAAATTTTGATATTCTGAGAATGCTAAAACATCAGTCGGTCCATAAAATTTTAATTTCTGCAATAAAACAAAAATTTTAAAAATGTCGCTTACGATAATTTGGCGCTAAGGGCTCGATATATTCCTTTCTTAATATTTATATTCCAAAAGATTTCAAAAATCGATCTTAAGGTGTTTATAGAAGGCAATACTGAGTATTAATATTTGTCAAAAACTCAAGTATCATAATATTATTTCATCGTCTAAACCATAGACAACAACTAGATAGGTAACTGAGAGCCAAAAACCTAATTCATGAGTCGTCAATATCAAAGATCGCGTTGCTAAAAACTCAAAAAGAACATGGCATGAGGACACCTAAACTCTCTTCTATAGTCGTGCAATTAGTGCAATTAGACTGGATTAGTTCACAAGTTATAAAGAAAAACGTTATTAAAAGTACGTTTTTTCAGATAAATTCATATAATTTAAGCACCTGTGCTTTACTATATACATAAATTGAAATTGATTCAACTGCGTTCTATTTTCTATTTGCTTAAATTTTTATATGAAAAAACGTACTTTTAATAACGTTTTTCTTTATAACTCCGGAATTAATCGAGTCTCCATCTAAATTTTTTTGCATATAGTAGAGAGCTTAGGTGTCCTCATGCCATGTTCTTTTTGAATTTTGATCTTTGATATTTTTGACATTGAAATATATACTCCGAAAATTGACCATTAACCTTTTGGAAGTAAACAATTTTATTCACACCATTTCAAGGACAATATCTTTGCCTTTAAAATGGAATCAAAAATTATGTTGGACTTTGAGTAGTTTCAATGTTATGGGCAATTATGTGTATAAAATGTTTGACAAATTTAACAAATTTTTCAATTTTCCAATCGCGATATTTTTAAAATGAAAAGGGTTTCCGATGAAAAAGTCATTGTTTTGAACACTTTGGACCCGTAATATATGTGGTAAATTTCATTAAAATTGAAAAGGTCAAATCCGAAAATAGCAGTTTTAGGTCCGTTTTGATATGACATTCCGAATCCTTTCAAGAATATTTTAATTTTGAAAAGTGTTAATGCTCAGTATTGCCGTCTATAAATACCTTTAACAAATAAATATCATCTATTTGATATTTTTAATAATTTTTAGGTAAGAGGTCTAACTTTGATGACTTAGACCCCAGATATAAAAGTGTAAGCAACCCAAGTTCGAAATTAAATATTAGAAAATTAGCTAGGAGATGTATTTTAACGAAATAATTTTAACAAATTTGTGACCAAAACTGAATTTCCTCCGAATCCTCCTAATACAAGTCGGTATCCACACTAACCCATAATAGGTGCACCTCTTTTTATTCATCATTAAGCGTTTAACAATTTTTGAAAATGTAAAATTTTTAATTTGAAATATGCATGAAAATTAATGATTTTTAGGTTAACGATGTCAGAAAATTTTATATTTAAACATCTATGGGTAAAATAAATGCAAAACTATTTAAAATAGGATTTGCTTTCAACGTTAAAATTTGAAATGTTTTTTTTTTTGGAAAATATTGCTACTTTGACCTGAAACTCGAAACTTCAAATAAAATGTGCAACCTCTTAATGTTATCCGGTATTGCTAAAATGTCCAGCATTTGATTTTGAGATGACGATGAATCATTTTAGACTTTGGCAGCATCGAAAAATAAGGGCCAGCCTAATGTACACACACACATGTATGTTGCATGTATTAATGTGTTTGTATGTACATAGTACATCTGTGTATATGCATATGTATGTCATATATATTTTATAGTGTAAATCTGATATCAAGCAGGATGTTCAGAGGTCCTGCATCATCATCACCAACAGCTAAAGCAACAACAATGACAAAATCAGCATCAACATTATGCGTGCGATAATGCAACTCATTTTTCAAAAAAGTTTTCGATGTGTGTTTGTGTGTAGGCGATTGTGTGAAATAAAATAAAATAAAAAAACTAAAACAACACAACTGCATATAAATATGTATCTGGCACATACCTATACATACTTACATATATTTGTTTATGCGTGTGTGTGTGTCTTTATAATAAAAAATTAAATTAAAATTTAAAATTTATTTGAAAAAGTTTTTCTCATAAAATATGCATAATAACAGTCAGAGCCATTGTTTATGGTACACGGTTGAGTGTAGATGTATTTTCTATAATATTTACATATTGTATATACATACAGTCTCAGTCAAAATATATTGAACAATAATTGCTTCTATGATATTTCTATAGTTTGTTGTTCAAAGCAAAAAATAGATTTTACGAAAAGTTGCTACCCCGTTTTAAATAACTGAGTAAAGCTACGTTTCCGCATACACCGTAATCGGCACCGAAAACGAAATTCCATACATTTGCACCGAAATAAAGTTCGTTTCAGAACATTTTTTCGGTGCAAATGTATGGAATTTCGTTTTCGGTGCCGATTACGGTGTATGCGGAAACGTAGCTTAAATGAGCAAAGACATTTATCTTTTAAAATTTCAATAATTTATATTGGTGAATGATTTTCGGAAGTGGGCCTTATATGGGAGCTATGACCAATTATTAACTATATGAAACATATATCTGTAGAATTCTATATGGATACCAACATATTTAAGAGTTTTGAGCTCGTTAAAGTGATTTTCGGAAGTGGTCCTTATATCGCAGCTATGTCTAATTATGGACCAATCATCATAAAATTAGGTGACATGACTTCCGTATATTAAAAACTAATTTGGAGCGAAATTTATTTAGATACCTACATATATTAAACATTCATTGGGCCGACAAAATGCGTGTGCCAATTTTGATCGATATATCATCAAAATTGCGACCTGTACTTTGCGCACAAGAAAGTGATTCTGAGTCGATCGGTATACTTTAAGTTGGGTGTTAGATAAATATGTATGTTTGTGCGTTACAACATCAGCACATAATACTCTTCCCCATAGTTGTCTTGAAGAGTCAATAGCTGTTATGAAAATGTAGGTAAAATCGCCTTTCGATATGATCAAGAAACTTGGATGTAGTGGTTCGATCACATATTTTTTGTATTTTTATACCCTTCGCCATGAGTGACAAGGGTATATATTGTCCCCTTAATAAAACAATAGTGTATAATTTTTTTTGCCATTTCGAAATAATTGAGTTTAAAATTTTTGTGCTAAGTAGTAGACATCTGGAACAAAAGTAATATTTCAATTGATCTTTTGACCCACTTTGAGGAAGTAGAATTTCACCAAATTTCGACCACATATAGAATCAGTTATGTAAATTCTTATTATGCAATAAAATAATAATGGTATATATGCTTATACACTAATGTTTTATTGAGAGGACGATATAAGTTTGTCATTTCTTAATTTTTACATTTTTCATTTGCGACCCCACAAAGTATATATTGTCTGTATCGTTATAGATAGCGAAGTAGATATAGCCATGTCCGTCTGTATGTTGAAATCCGTAGCCCCCAAATAACTTACATACCTGATTAATGCATCAATATGTCGGGAATTCTTCCGGCTAGATTGCTATTTAAAATCGGCCCACAATTGGCTGAGGTATAAGGAAAAAACCGGCACAACTACGATTTTTGCCCTATTCTTGATCTATAACTGGATTACTAAGTCATTAATATACACTAATACACCGGTTAGCGTCGCTAATTGGGCCTGGAGAAACGCGATGCAAAACGAAGCACTATTTTCCATACATTTGTATTGATTTTCATTTGATTGGTTCCTAGATTCATAAAAAATTGATTTTTCAGTACAAACATTTTCATATTAACAACGCAAATCGAAGAACTAATGACGCAACTTCGAAGCCATGCGACGCAAATTGAAACAATAACGACGCAACTTCGAAGCCATACAACGCAAACTTTAGCAAAACCGACGCAACTTCGAAATCAAAGAGATTTTAAAAAGACGTAACTTCGAAACCGACGCAGAACGAAGCGACTAGGGTTTGGGGTCCGGGAATTCCCGCCCGGGAAATACCGGGATTTCCCGTAAAATTATTGTCGGGAATTCTCGGGAAATTTAAATTGTTTTCCCGGAAAAAACGGGAAATTTAAAATTAGTTAAAAATACTTTAATATATTTAAATATGACATTTCTGTTTGATGAATGGCTTGTTCCAAATATTAGTGGAGGTTTTAAACACCATTAAAACCATTTTTCTGATAGGCGATGCTATAATGAAAACTCTTTATGAACAGAAGTAATCTAAAAATTCTACGATTTCTCAAAAAACGATTCATTCAATTAAATTAAACCTAAAAACTTCAACATTATAAGATAAATTGTAATATAAAAACACAATGTTAAACATTTATGGACAGCAAATGTATGAACGTATATTTGACCACAATGTTCCCTCATCTGTTCAAAGCGTTGATGATGGATGAGGTTTCCGAAATACAAATGGAGCAAAATTTTAAAAACCAATTAGAATATTCAATCAATATTGAAAAGGAAAGCCCTAAACATTTTAAATCAAATGCTGAAAGTTTTAAGCGGGAATTAGATTTATTTGAAGCAAGTAGCAATCGGAGAATACATTTTGATTGTCTTTATAATGCTTTAATGACGATAACGCCAACACATGTTTAAAGCGAAAGAGTTTTCTCGTCGAATGACTTATTGAATGCATTAGTAATTTTAACAAACCAATTTTTTTAAAAAAAAGGTTTTAGGACGGATATCTAACATTATTTCTATGATATAATAGCGGTATGCACAATGTAGAGTACTTTCTATAGCAAAGTAGCAAAAAAGCAGTTCAGCAGAAAACAAAATACATTAGAACTACTTTTTTACTGCTTTAATCTTTTTAAACTATATGAGGTAATTTTGAATTTCATATTTTTGTTTTGAAATGAATTTAATTTTATTTTAAAATATGTACATATATTTTATATAAAAAAAATATAACAGAAAAATCAAAAGAAAGAATCTAAAAAGTGCATTAAAAATCTCATTAATATTATTAATCGACTCGAATTATAAAGATACGTTCACAATTTATAAAATTGTGTGACACTTAATTGCTCTTTTACTCTACTATATCATGAATACTGCTAATATTTAATTTTATAGTAACAAGTGATCTCCAAATATTTTAAAAAACTTTTTTGGTTTTATGTGGGTACAATTGAATTGTAATGCATTGTTTTTCTTTTTTTTAATAAAATGTCACAATTTTATAAAATAATTTTCTTTTTTACTTATTTTTCTAGTTGAAAAAACATGAAATTCTTCATTCCCGTTTCCCGGGAAATTTAATTATACGGGAAACCCCAAACCCTAGAAGCGACGCAAACCGGGGAATTAGTGTGGACATTATGGATATCTAATGATAGATATTTCAAAGTCCATTGCAACGATGTACATATATAACGCTATAGTAAGTTGGACCTACAAAATCGGGAAAAATATATTTTAACCCGAATTTTTTTTTTTTCATAAAATCTTTTTTTTGTCATAAATTCTTTTTCCAAAAAATTTTTTTTTTAAAAATTTAAAAAATGTGGAAAAACTTTAAAAAAAAAATTAAAAAACGATTTGGAAAAACAAATTTTAAAAACAATTAAAAAAAAATTAATTTTGTTTTAAAAAAATATTTTTAAGTATAATTTGGTGATTCGACACAACCGAATATAGCTCTATTATTTGTTTTTTGTATTTTTAAGAGCTAGTTTTTATATTTTTATGTTTTAGAAACAATTAGAAAAATAACTCTTCTAGGTTGTTTATTTTATATCTTTTCCAGTATGTCAAGAAGTCTCTATGAAAATATTCCACAGCCTGTTCGGACCAGAACTCTAATCCATTGCTATTTAAAAATTCTACACAATATTTTATGTGCTTTAGCTTTGGCCAATATGTTTTGGCCGATACTGTGTGTACTATATATACATATGTATGTATGTATTTCTATAAAATATATATATTTCAACTTTAATACTAACAAGCTCACATTTTTATTGATATTTAACAAATTTTAAATTTAAGAATTTTACAAAACTTACATATATTTAAAGATTTGTATAGAAATTTATAGAAAATACTAAATAGCCCAGCCATTTATGGACTGATTAGTAATTTGCATACATAGCTTTAAAAATAAATAAAAAAAACATAGGTTGCCAATTGGTCAGCTGGTGCAATTCTTGTCCTTTTCTGGTCTTATTTGTAACATAATTCGGCTTGGGAATTTAGAACGTATAATGAAAATAGAAATATTCAAAATAGTCATCATGCGAATATAGTTACTTACAACTAAACAAATTATTTCAAAATGTTTAATTCTTTTTCAAGGTTTTCGATTGTCTCAACAATATGATTGAAATGGAAATACCTTCATGCTAGTTATGTCATTATTTGAGTAGTTGAAAACTTTATTCCTCAGAGAAGAAAAAACCAATCTTCGTTAATTTTTTTGTTTCAACATTTCTAACAAATGTATGCCTAAATAAATAACTTATAGTTATTTAGAAACTTCGCAACTTATAAAGACCTTGGAATTATAACATTCATTATGTTTTAGTACTTTAAAATTGGGTCTCAAATAAAAAAATATTTTAAAATATATTCTATAGCATGTCCAAGACAAATACCGTAGAACCCATTTAATAACTAAGGTTATCTGTTATGGCAACTTAAAAAATTTCATCCCACCACGTCCAACCTTTTATTTTTTTTTTCAATTTTTAACACAAACGATTTAAAAGTATTATTTAAAATTATTTTTATACCATCAAAAACGAAAAATTAATTTTTTCATTTCTATTGTAACACATCAGTAAATACCTTGAGTCCTCATAAGATTCTGTCTGTCTCTTGAAAACACGATAGCATGCAAACAAAAGGACCTAGGTGGCTGAAATTATCCCAAATATTCTTTGTTGAAATATTCTTTTTTTGGTATTGAAGATTGTCAATATCGGTACGGTCGAATATAACACTCTTACTTGTTTAGACTAGTTTTTAATAAATAGTTAATTTAAATATCTATACTTAACCTTTATATCTTCTCTCCTTCTCAAAGTGAGTCACAAACTATATTATCGCTAAAATAGTTTAATATTTTTTGAAAATAGATCTTGTAAAATATCAAAATTATATCCGAATACAAAACTCTTTAAATTTTTTTTTTATTCAAATTTTTTTTGGAAGTTCTGTCTTCATTTTCAAATATGCCTATAGACATCTGCATCACTAATTTTTCTATTCTTTCGTACTAACTGATTGTACTAACTGAAAAAATTGCTGTAAGTTAATGTCTAAGAGAATTGTTATTGTCAGAGTTACATTGTGGAATTTTATGGGGATAATTTTTGTGGAATATCTTAATCCTCTAGCTCCTCTCTTTAGGGGTCAATTTGACCCTTTTTTCGAGAAAATCAAAAAAAGGACATTTAAGGATTAAAATATTCGACAAAAATTTTTGCCGGAAAATTTCAGTGGGGATCACCAAAGATACTAAAGATGTAAATAAAGCACTTTACTCTTAATTAACAAAATTGCATGTCACCTTGGGTCTCACATTTTTAAAAAATCGCCAAAAATCTATTTATGATCCAAATAAGCTGATATTTAAAATATAAATTGTTCTATAGATTTTGTTTTGTAGATCTTCTCTATAGAGAAGATCTACAAAAAACGTACATACATGTAGGTTATCATTTTTAAGTCAAGATTAATTTAGGTTTATTTATTTATTTTTTTTTAATTTTGCTCGATCTTTTTTTTAGTTTAAAATATCATCTATATTTGCGATAAAATTTCGAATACTGCAAAAATAACTTGCTAACAGTTATCTCGTCCATATTAAAAGTTACATGCATCCAAAGTTGGAACATGTAAAAATGGCCGTATTTTTACGTTTTTTCCAAAACACATCTTCCATGGAATATATAAAAAAACGTTAATATTTTTCAAAACGGAGCAAGGTTTGTGGAACTCCTGATGAATAAATACAAGCTTTTTGCATAAGTAGTTGTGAAAACCTTAGGACTTGAAGATTAACATTTTAGTGAAATAAAATAATTTTATGAATTTTTCGGACGTCATTTACCTTAAAAACTAAAAAATTTTAATATATGGATTTTCCATGAACAAAAATATAAAATTTGAATTAATGTACATTTTTAACGGTTAAATATATTATAACAATATTTGGAAATATTGTATATCCAAATATCCTTAAATCAATGGCATTATAATTTTTGACAGTTTTTATTTCAAATACCAAAATTCCTAAAATGTGATCCAAAAACTGAGTTTTTTTTAAAAAGGGCCTACTGTGATGTTATTTACTGTGCGATAGTAAAATAACTTCGTACGTATTTAAATATGATATAGGGCTATACAAAAATGGAACATTTTCGAGGATCTGTGTTTTTCCTTATTAGAATTTTTTTCTAAATCTAAATTTTTTTTAAATTGGCGAAGTTTGGATAGGTCTGGAGGCGACTAGGTTCGCTTAAGTTAGCCAAGTTTTATTTTCACCGCTCTTGCATTAGGTTGTTTTTAAGGATCGTATACAAATTGTATATAGTCCCCAAGAAAATTTTTTTCTACAAAAGAAAAAATATAAGGACTTTTTTGGGAAAAAAATACGGTAATTTTTATATCTTCCAATTTTGGTTGCCCGGCGTGTAATTTTGCTAATTAAGCGTAAAGAGCTTTATCTACATCTTGGGTATCTGAAATACTGAAATTTTCCGTCAAAAATTTTCTTGGAATATTTTAACCCTTAAATGTCCTGAAAGGATTAAAAGGAATTTGATCCCTTTTTTGATTTTCTCGAAAAAGGGATCAAATTGACCCCTAAGGAGAGGAGCTAGAGGGTTAAGATCTTCCACAAAAATTATCCCCATAAAATTCCACAATATAACTCTGACAATAAGAATTCTCTTAGACATTAACTTACAACATTTTTTTCAGTTAGAATAATGCTCCCTTCGATCAAAAAATGAAAACTTTGACCCACTGTAAAAAAAAATTCAGACCAGCTGGACTATAAGTTTATTCTACAAAAATTATCTACTCAAGATATCCTTTCAGAATTATAGGGTCGCTATTCTGTTCCAATCAAAAATTTTCAATTTGTGTAATTAATAATTTTAAAATTTCATACAAAAACTCGATTTTCGATTTCTCCAATTTTCCGACTTTTCCGGAGGGATTTTCCAAAATTTTCTTCCGTAAAAACCATATCCTCGAAAATACGAACAACTGACATTTTATGAATTACTATACATTTTTTACACCATTTTTATATACATACATACATACATGTATATAGATTGATAAAATTCCATGGATTTTAAAACTATAAAAGTGTTTTACATTTTGATATTTAACTTCGAACTTTAACCGAGGCAAGACTGTTGATAAAATACGATGTTCAATAAAAATCTAAAAGTCAACTTATTAGAAAGAAAAAACTCCATTACAAGAGGAGGTATTTTCTTTTTTAATAAAATTATTTTTACTTTATATTTGTAACTCCTTTAGAATATTTTATAAATTCATAACAAAGATTCAATTTATTTGCGGGAATACAATAAATAGTTTAATATATGTTTAAAGAAACTAAATCAGTTAATTATGTACAGAAAAATAATTATCCAAAGTTTTATTGTAAAAATAAAATTTAAAACTTTAAAGTGAAATTTATTTTTATTCATATTTTTTTTTTTGTAGGAAATTATGAATTCGCATAAATTTTAATGTGTAGGTTCTGTGTATACATACATCCATACATACACACAGAAACACACATATACGAAAAAAAATATAAACATACATACATGTGTACATAAATATAAATTTAATATGTTTGCTTTAGTAGTTGCTGCTGCTGCTGTTGAAGGTGTTGTTTTTGTTTTTATTTTGTTTTTCATTTATTTTTTCTATACAGTTTTTTTTTAACATTTAAAATATTTCATTAAAATTTAGTTGAAATATTATTTTAGCTCTACCATAAATAAACACAATGGGTAAATAAGCAACCACTGCTCTACGGCTACAACAATAAAAACAACTACAACGTCAGCTACTGACTGCCACTGCTAGAAAACAAACAGTAGAAAAGAAGAAGCATACTTTGTGGCGTTTTAAAGCCTTAAACAAACACATTGAAATGTGTACAAAATGCACGCATGCATGTGTATTTGTACACACACACACACACTAGCAAATACAGTATGTAGGTGTATATTTATTTATTTATTTACATGCATACACACTAGGGTGGCCCATATTTTGCTCTTGTGCGATTTTCGAAGCTCTCAATGTCTAAAATTGTTCTTTGTCATCCAAAAAACAAATGATTAAATTTCGTAGCCTATTTTGTTATACATATTTGATTACATATTTTCTGTGAGATCGTTATTTACGATTTGCAATTTCAAATTTCTAGAACATAATTAATCCTTTTATATCCTTTATAGCTGTCCATAGCAAAGTTAGATCTCTACACCAAAAATATTCATAAAAAACTAGATGACAACTACACCATTTCCAATTGTATTCCTGAAGTTTCTAGTTGCTTTTCAGAATATTCCAATTATACATATGTATATCAAAAATTTCCATTTGTATTTCAAAAATTTTAGTTTATTCTAAAAAGATTCTAATTGATTTCAGAATTTTAGAATTGTATTTCAGAAATTTCCATTGGTATTGCTATTAGAATTTTCTGAAATACAATTGAAAAATTCTGAAATAATGGAAGTTTCTGAAATACAATTATAATTGGAATATTCTGAAATTCAATTAGAAAATTCTGAAATATAATTGGAACTGATAGGTAACTGAGATCAAAAAAGTCTGTTGTCAAAAACCTAATCCAAAAAAAAAAATGTGTTGCAATATATTTTTTTATTGGATCACACATATTTTCGAAGCAAAAAAAACTTATTGTTTACACTATACTGTTTAATAGCTAAGTTAGAATAAATGTCAGATATGTAACCTTCAAAATGACATATAAGTTATTAAAAATAAAAACGCGTTCAAAAGATACGCCATCTATTATATACAATATTTAAAGTCTAATTGATATGTATTCGAAATTGCTTTCAACACTATTTTTGGCATTGGGTTAACATGGGTTAATGAAAATATAAAATTTGGGATTTGAGATATGCATGCAATTTTATTATTTTTTTAGTATCAAGTTCGAATAGGTTATCGATCTCAGAAAATGTATATAAGTATTTCAAATTTAAACATTAAAGGGGAAAAAAATACAAAAAGGTTACACTTACAATATGACTTTAAGTCATCACTTAAAATCATGGTTTTTTTGTATTAGCAAATTGTGATATTCTGCTTTGAGCTCTTCTCTTATTGGTTATTGATACGATTAGATGCCAAAAGAGGCAAACATGGTTTACAAAAAAAAACAAAAAGGGATTTTCCTAGGGATTTTAAAAGAGAAACAAAAAAAGACATGGCTTTAAATCAAAGTGTAAATGTCGCCAAACTATTTGTAATTTTGTTTTCAAAATTTAATTTTTTTAAGAAAATATTTTTAATTTGACCCAAAACAAATCGAATAGAAGCAAACAACAATGTAATATAAGGGCCACCCTAATATTTATTTATTTACACATACATATGTACGTACGAGTGTGTGTATGTTTATTTATTTATATTTGTATGTATTAAACAAACAATGTTTATATACATTTAGGTTTATGTGGTCCCTTCTATTGGAAGACTACATTGAGGCCAGTATATAAATAGGGAGAAAACGAGACTAAATTGTAAACAATTCCAGAGCTATCGAATTTCCGATTTGATAAGTTATTTTAAAAAAATGTCAAACATTTTGCATTACTTTTAATTTTAGTAAAATACAAATTTATTTTAAAAACCTTATCAAGGAAACTCGCTTTTTGTGAAAATTTAGATTTAAATACAAAACGTTAGAATAAGTAAAAATACACAGATTGCTTAAAAATCATTTTCAATTAGATTAGTTTACGAGGTTTATGTTCATAATGTAAAACATATCGCACTCGTTCAACAATACTGTATTAACTCAAAATTTTAAATTTTTGAGTAAAATTTTAAAATTTTGAGTAGAGGACAAAAATGGTTTGTGATTACATTTTAAGAGAATTTGAAAATCCGAATACATCATAGTAAACAAATTCCATTTGAAAATAAATTTACATTGTTTTTCTTTAAAATTTACCATATTTCTGGAACTTCTCGATATTTTTTTGTATTATTTTATCAACAAAACAGTATCAACTCAAAATACAACCAAATTTAAATAAAACAATTTGATTATTTTTAACTTGAATAAAGGCTCAATTCAAAATAATACATTTTTTTATGTAAATATACGATGTATTTATATTTAAATTTTTGTATTAACTCAAAATAATACCTTTTTGTTGATACAAGGTAGTCACTAATTATCACGAAAATGGTCTCAAATGTGGTTTTCAAGATGAAGGAGTAATCGGAATACATTGAAATTTTTACAGAAGATAGATATTGATGTTGTTAGTTGATTTCTTGCAAAAAGTGAATTTTTAAAAATTTTGAGTTAATACAGTATTGTTGAACGAGTACTGTTTTTATAAATATTTTAATTTGTTTCCCTCAAGGCAGTCCAACTATGTATATAGTCTTCCAACATATGCTGGTCCAAAAAAACGCATTCAAATCCGGTACTGTGGGGACGATTGTAAGAAAAGTGGTAATAAATCTGTATATTCTAAACTACTGGACCGATTGAAAATTGATGTACAAACAAATCGTAGAGGAATGAATTGTGTTACCACACAAAATACAGGGAGTCAAAATTGCAAAGCTTTGTAAAGCTCTACATTTGATAACAATTAAACTTCATGTTTTTTTCATTTTTCTCAAAGATTCAAAAAAAAATTTAAATATTGGTCGGTATTCAGGCAATGATCGAAAATAGTGATTCACAAATACTATATATAAATAGGCCACACATTTTTTTATGGTACACTTTTAAGTATATTACTGTCCACCAATATTGATGAAACATACATATATGGTTTAAAAGTTTATTTTCTCTAGATGTGCACAATATAAATTTTTTTTTAAAAAATCTTTCCATAAAAATGGTAAAAAGCGATTTAAATTTGCTTGAAAAACAACAACAACATGTTTATGCACATCTAAATACACGTGTATTTGTACACAAATGTGAAAAATATTTTTACGTATACTCAAAAGTAACTATATAATTTCGTTATTAGTGGTCGAATTTTGACCACCAGGCGATCCTAGTTATAATAACTATACCAGTATTTATTATTATACATCTTTCATTTAACTGTTCAAAATCGTATTTAGTAGAGCAGATTTTGAAAAATAGTAAAATTTTATATTCAATTTGTCATTTCGTTTGCAAACATCGAATTATTAGTGTACACACACGAAAGTATATATATTTTGGGACTTTATAAAATTATAAGACGATCAGCCATGTATATTTTTCTGTTGAAGGCACGATAGAGCCTAAATTATTCTTGAAAATATTTTTACTTAAACAAAATTATTTTTTTTTGTAAATTGTTTTTAAAATTTTTTTTTTTTACAAATTTTTTTTTTTTTAATTTTTTTTTTCCAATTTTTTTTTTTAATTTTTTGGAAAAAAATTGTTGATGAAAAAAAAAAATTCGGTTAAAAAAATAATTTTTCCCGATTTTGACCCATTGTAGTTCCAACTTATATACATACATACATCGTTGCAATGGACTTGGAAATATCTATTATTAGGTATTCATATTGTCTATATTAATGACTTAGTAATCCAGATATAGATCAAAAATAGGGCAAAAATTGAGGTTGTCCCGGTTTTTTCCCTATATCTCAGCCATTTATTGGCCGATTTTAAATAGCAACCGAGCCGGAAGAATTCCCGATATATTATAGATGTGTTGAGAAGGAGGAAAGAGGGAGTAGTGTTTGTTGACGTTTGACATGAATTGATAAATATTATATTCCGCCGGAAATACGTTGACAGGTAGTAGATTCCACATACGAGTGGTTCGACCAAAAAAAGAGTTTTCCCTATAATGTGTCGTGCGGTCGGTACTCAAATTAATAGCAAATGGGTGCAATCTGTGTGATAGTCGTGTGCTCCGAATGAAAGTGCGCGTATTAAATATGAGATTACTTATGTCTACTGAACAACACCCGTGATAATATCTTTCGCTTTCGTGCTTTGTCCAATTTTGTTTGTCTAAAATTTAAAATAAAAAAATGCTGTAAGTTAATGTCTGAGAGAATTCTGGTTATAAGTGTTATATTGTGGAATTTTATGGGGAATCTTTTTCGAGAAAATCAAAAACATCCTTTCAAAAAGTACATTTATTAAAATATTCCTCGAAAATGTGTGCCGGAAAGTTTCAGTGGGGGGGGCCACTACAAAAAAGAGGGCGTAGAACACCCATTTTTACTCAAATCGAATATTGTGACAGTTTATTTTGCATACTAAAATTGGAAATATTTTTTCCCGCCACTTGGGATTTTTCGGCACACATTTCCGCCACTTGGGATATCTCACTATTCAAATATATTCATATCAGATCTATATGAAGATGATAAATGAAATAAAACACATTTAAAAAAAAATAACAGATAGAGGAATTTACATTCAGTAATAAGAATTGGATAAAATGGAAAAGTAAAAAAAAGTATCCATAAAACTGGAGAAAAAATATTTTTAATTCAAATTAAAATAACACTGTACAACACAAACAAAAATACAATAAGGGTCCTCATGTAAACGCTTATATGTCTCGCAAACTGTGCAATCTGTGCATTTTTACACTCTCGCAAATGAACTGTCAAAAAATGTATGGAAATTCGTTTGCACAACTCCGATAAGTTTGCGCGTCACTTTAGACTCGCAAACTTGAATTTATTGTGCATTTGATGAATCAGCTGCTTTTGTTTATTTTTATTTATAAGAAATAAAAATCAAAAAATATAAAAATTTTGTACATGTGAAAATTGTGTAACTTTGGAACAGAATGATTAAATGGCATTGTGTCTGAAAACATTAACCAACAGATAGAATATAAACAAAATCTTCCAAACTATGTATACCACCATTTGTTCCAAAGATTTAACTTTCATTCAACATTTTTCAAATTAAAATGTATGCAATTTGAACAAATTTTTTTAAAAGCTTTTGTTGAATTTATTTTTATTTGACATTTTTATCAAATATAAATTTTCTGTATAAACTTGCACAAAATTGAAAAGGTGAGTTCATGAAGCACGTCGCGCAAATTTTGCACATTTGCACAAATGGGAAACTTAAGCGTTTAAATGTACCCTTAATAACTTTTGATATATTAGACAAAAAAAGACACGTGTATCGGCGTTTTGAAAATTTACATATGAATTTCATTTGAGGGGGGTTAAAGTTTCCCAACACTGGCACATTCTTATTGTTAATCGGCACAAGAAACTATGTGATCCTTAAATTTTAGGTATAAAACAATTTTTTTTTCATGCTAAATTTTTGGGGTATTTTAAAATAAAATTCGTAATAAATGCGAAATTAACCCTATGCTCTCCTTTGTTGTGTCTTATTTCTGACTTTCTGGTTGAATTTTCCGTTTTGGAGTATTCAAGGACTTATAGTAAAATTTCACGGATAATATTTTTGTGGAACATTTTAACCCCTTAAATCCCTGTTTTATTTTTTTTTTGCTCATTTAAAAAAAAAAACGACAAAAAAGACCCATGCTTTGAGGATTTAGAGGTTTAACCCCTTTTGGACCAATACTTTAAATCGTTGAAAAAGTTTTATTTTTTTTATGAAAAATTTAAAATAAGGACTTCAGAAAGTTATTTACAAAATTTTAACTTTGTGGAGGACCTGCAAGGAACTGAAAAGGACCTGCAAGGATCCGAAAGCGACCTGGTACCGTTTGGTCAGCATCAGCCAAAAGATAAAAAATCTCATAGAATTTTGTTTAAATTTTATTAATATATTGATTAGTTTTGTAACTTTTATAATATTTTCTATTACAAGTCTATTTTATGGTCCAACCTTGTAATTTTGGAAAAAAAATTATTGTGTTGTATAGTGTAATCTAAAGGTTAAAAAATATTGACTTAAAAATAATCTTAAAATATATTCATACTTTTGTTCATATTTAAAAAAAATAGTAAAAAAAATCACGATTGCAATTATTTGTTTTTCTTACTTTTTTCATTTTGGTTATTTTTTTAAAAGAACTTGGTTACAAATTTATTGAGGTTGTGGCAACACTGGTTCCCCCTAAAAAACTTGAATATGGTGAGGACAAGAAACAACTTAACCTCTTCAAAATAAAAACAGAGGATTATTTATCCATCAATTTCCCTCATTTACATGACATGTATTTGTTACAAAGTGAAGTAATGATAGTGTGTGTGCACAAAACATGAATACAATTTTACATATAAAAGAATGTCAACATTTTATTTTGAAGAGTTGCGGACAGATGCACAAATGTATTGTATTTACTCGTATGTATGTATTTATGTATGTACTGAAACTGACATTTTCCTAAGAAAATTCAGATTCTTCACTCTAAAAATACAATAAAAATGCCCATAAAAAATAAGAATTTCTACGGAAACGTTTTTATTTCTCAGTAGGGTGAATTCCAAATTATATTCATGATCTTGTCATATTTTTCTCGTTTTTAGTCAATAGACTTTAAAATCAATAATTCATGTTTTTGCTGTGCACTCAGTGTAGTGGTCAGTTATGTATAAGTGTGTGTTTATGTGTGCGAATGAGAGTGCGTATGTGTGTGATTGGGATTGTGAGTGTTTTACTGCATTAATGAACGCGCAACAGTGCGTATGCAGAATATTTTGTTAAAAAGTTTGAATTTTTTTGTTTGAATGCTTGTACGGGGATTGTATCGCAAATATTTTAGTCCGAGCAATAAATTGTTTTAAATCAAAATAAAACTATTTATTTGGTTTTAAGACATGTTTAGACTCAATCAGATAATTTATATCAGATGAGATGGCAAATACGTGTTGTCTGACAAAAGTACTTAAAAAGCATATATGTACAATGTTCTTAGTGAAATGAGACTTGTTAGAATGAAACTTGTATAATAACGATGACATTAGAAACAAAATTTAAACATCCTGCGTAGATTCAGATTTTTTCAAATAAAGTTTTTGTTCAATATACTTATATATAGAAAACTTCACTACAGATCTCGTTATCATCAAAAGCACTAAAATCAACAATATTTGTGTAAAAAAACATTATTATCGTTTAGTTTAGATTGTGGCATACACATTGAAAAATAATTTCTTATGTAAGTAATAAATTAAATTATCACACGGACTTGTTAAATCTTATAAATATAAAAAGTCAAAGCAAACGAAATTAATATACATATGGGGGATTTCATGTCAAGTGAATCAACTTTTGAAATCGATGACACAATTTTTCAACAAGATCGGTGAAGAACTGTCTGAGTTACAGGGGATCAAACTTTTACATTTTGCCCAAGCAGGTGTTTCTTCTCATCCATGTAATTTATTATCTACTGTTCTTAGCAAAATGTGTCCCAAATAGTTTAGATAGCTATTCGTCAATAGTTAGAAAACAATTAAAAAAAAAATTAAAAAAAATTTGACTTTTTTTCCGAAATCAAAAACATTTTTAACTTTTATTTGGCCCTTTTTTCTCAAAAGAAAGCTATTTCCTTAAAGACCTCTTTGGTCGCTTAGCACAGTGCTTTAGAAAAGTTTTTTTTTGGAAATAGTAGTTCGGTTTCTCGGAAACTATTACAGACATTGTTACGAAATGTTACATGGATGGAGGTGAAGTGTTTTCGAGTTGATTTACGTTTGGTCCTAGCGCTAATAGGGACCAGTGGGTAACCCCACAAATGTGGTCACCTCGGGTCTCAATTTTTTTTTAAAAAAATCGATAAAATTCCATTTATGATCCGAATGAGCTGAGATTTTAAATATAAATAGTCCTTGGGAAGATCTACAAAAATCTAAAAATATGCTTACATGTGTAGGTTATCTCTATTAGTTGAAGAGATATTCAGGTTTATTGATTAATTCTTTTTATTTTTGCTCGATCTTTTTATGTTTTTTTAGATATGGCGGGCCGACCTATAGAGGGTTTAAAATATCACCTATATTGGCGATAAAATTCTAAATAAAATAAAAAAAACTTGGTAACAGTTATCTCGACCATATAAAAAGTTATTCGCATCCATAGTTGGAAAATGTAAAAAGGGCCGAATTTTTTACGTTTTTTCCCAAAAAAGCCCATATATTTTTTTCTTTTGTAGAATCAAATTTTCTTCGGGTCTATATACAATTTTTATATGATTCGGAAAAATAACTTAATGCAAAAGCGTGTAAAGTAAAATTTGGTTCACTTAAGCGGACTAGAACTATCCAAATTTTAAAAAAAAAATTCGGTTTGTGTAAAAGATTCTAAAAAGGCAAAGCACTCATCCACGAAAAAGCTTCATATTTGTATAACCCAAAAATACTCTACCCTATAAGCTTTCAGATTGTGCTTGAGCACCCATGAAAATAAGAAAAATAACTTTTTTTGGGACACACTAATATATACATATCTAGTATAATATTACAATAAAAAATATCAAGTTTGTTTACTTTAAACATTTTTTTTTGTTGGTGTACTGTTTCAGGGACTTACCCATCCATGTATAGATTATGAATGTTCAAGACATTTTCAGAGACGACCTTATATGGGGACTAGAGACAAATGTTGCCCGATTTTCGCCAGACTTTACAGTATAATTTCAGAGTATTATCAAAATTGCAGCATAATCAATACATTTATGACTACTTAAACAGTATTCCGGGACGAGATTTTGATGTTGGGTTAAAAATTATTGATTCAAAGGGAATTCAGAAATCAATGGCTCAATTGCAGAATAATATCGAAAGGGTTAGTCTATATTTTTGATAATTTAGCTTAATTGGGGGATTTCATGTCAAGTGAACCAACTTTTGAAATCTATGTCTTCCAATCGGGATGAAATTTCCAGTAAGGTTAGTCCTATTGAATAGTATACACAATTTTTCAACACATTCTTAGCAAAATGTTTCCCAAATAGTTTAGATAGCCAGTTATTTCTTCAATATTTCCAAAAAAAAATATATACATATATTTTTAATTTATAACGAGTTTCCATATTTTTCTGCCCATACTTTAGTGTACATATTTTTATAGTGTACATTTGGATAAAAATTTTCACGTCAGTTTCATATTTTTATTTAAATTATACTACATATGTATTAAATATATAAATTTATTATTATTTTAAAGATTTTTTTTAATTCAACATCAATTTTAAAATAAAATAAATTTTAATGCATTTTTTTCATTATTTACATTTTAGATTTAACTAAAGCTTATATTTATGCATGTACAAAATTACATATATACACCCTAGATACTCGTATGTATGTGAATAATGTATGTATGTATATATTCACAGTTATGTATACATATATGTATATTAGGCCCGTCCTTAAAAATGCATTTCTCTTAAATGGCACTAATTATATTATTTTGCATCTAATTAAATTTAGAAAGCAAATTTTTTAAAAAAAAATTTAATTTTGTACCCTATTTTACAAATATTCATTGATTTTGGGATAGGGGATCAATCACTTTTTAATACAATAGAAAAAAATTATCTATTTTTTAAGTACATGTATAATGTACATAGTTATATATGTACATGTGTACATACATATATAATATCACATACATATATAATCATACGAAACAAATAAAGATTTGTGGTCGATATTGGTCTTTATGCAGCAAAATGCGTTATATAATTGCAAACATCAGAAAATTTAAATAAAAACTATATTAAATACAGATGCGCTATATATACATAACTATACATGCATACAGACATATAGTACATATTTATAAAAAATAACAAACATTACATACGCATGAAAAAATAACAAACTCTATTGAGATTCACTTAGACGATTTTTGAATTCAATTATATCAATCTATTTTTTCGATTCTAGTTACTAAAAATCTGATTACTCGAACCAAAATTGTTCATTCACAACAAAAAATTCGTCTCTTAAGACTGAATGATTTGATTAGCAATATATTCGCTCACCACAACCTAAAACAGCTGTCTTAAGGTAACCTAGACTTGCCAACCGTCCAGTTTTCGTCGGGACAGACCAGTTTTAGAGTCGAATGTCCCGTATCCCGACGATACTCTGAACGGGACGCCATTTGTCCCGTTTTGAAAAAACATAACTTTTTCATTAATTACCACCAAAAATATAAAAAAATCAAAAATTGGAAACACCTATAGACAAGGATTCTTTATTTTCTGAAATATAGTATTTTCTAAAAACTGAATATCAATATTAGCAATATACTTAGTGCATTAACTTCTATGAGTACCGAAAAAACTCATCAGTAATAATTTTTTAACATTCATGAAAAATAAATGGCACGATACTCGCTCTAGGATGTTTCTACCTTAAGTTAAAGCTGAGTTGTTGGTCCATTTAAATGGACTGAGTTTCTTGAATTTATTACTTCAAATAATAATAAAAAAACTGATAAAAGCGATTAAAATTATATATTTTAAATTAAGGACTGAAATAATTAAACTTTATTAATTACTAGCTTAAAAAATAAAATAAAATAAAAAATGTGAAAGATTTTATAAACCATTTTTTTAATGAAACAAATTATAAAAAATAAATTTTTAGACAAAGTTATAGAAAGTTCCACACCCACTGTTCCGATCCTGACCATTTTTAGCTAAACTCCGTACAGTGCACTATGGTCCCAAAAAAATTTTTTTTGCAAAAATTTCAAGATAATCAAGAAAATATATTTAAAAAAAAACAATTGGCAACACTGCTGGTCTGCTAGGCTTTCAAAGTTGAAACTTTAAACACGTGTTCTTAAATAAGTGTTAAAACAGTGTTACAATTGTATAACGAGCAAACCTTAAAAAATAAAGTAGCCCAAGTAGTGTTTATAAACCGGGTTTTCTTCGAAATCTCGGTTTTTTGCAAACCGGTTAATTTAAAATGTTGATTTTTGGTTAACCGGTTTATCCGGTTTTTATCAGTCGGTTAACCGGTTTTTAAAATATAGGTCTAAAATTAAGAAATCTCATGATTTTTTGCATTTTTTATATTCATTGTACACACATTATTGGTCTGATTTGAAACCTAAACTGCTGATTTATAATACAATCCTATTTAATATGATATTTTTAAGAATTACAATGATTCTAAATAGTAGAGGACGATGAGTTTACTTAAAAAAATCTTCAGAATAAATTGCACATAATGAAACTATTAAAAATTAAATCTTAATAATTGAACATTATAAACTTAGTGATGATTTTACCAAACGTTAAGTTGAATTTGATGTGCATACCCTTCATTCAATCAATTTGACTTCTTTAGTGTGTTTTGTTCTTAAAATTTTATTTTATTAATCATTTCGTTAGCTTAGTGTACAAAGTCCTTTTCAGAAATATTACAGGAGAGACAAAAAACGTTCTAAAATTCATGATTTGAAATATTTATGAAATCTGATAATGGAGTTTTATTACTTACATACATATTTGGTATGATTTATAATCACAAATAAGAACAGCTAAGAAGCACTGCTTTTGCATTTTATAGGTCCTTTTTTTGGGACTTGTAACATTTTCTGTTTCATATCAGAAAGTCTAGGTGATAATAAATTTCAAAATTATCATACATATATGTATTTAATTATAAAATTGATTTACATTTTTTGATTGAAATTTAATGAATAAACCAATAATAAAAACAAGTAAGAGTGCTATATTCGGCTATGCCGAATCTTATATACCCTTCACCTTTGTTGTGGATGCATTATTTTTTATAATTAGTATATATGTATGTACATTGCCCACTTTCAGCGTACAGCATCCTAAATTTATCAAGAACACAAAAAACAACAACAACGCCAAACGAAACAGAACACCAAAAGAAAAAACAAAATACGCAAGGCAATGAAACCAACACACATCCAAACATACGTTTAATTGTATTAAAAACAACAACAACGCCAAAAGAAACAAAACACAAAAGAAAAACAAAATACGCAAAGCATGCACATTCAAACATACGATTTGTTGATTTTTTGTCAAAAAAACCAACACACAACCAAACAAACGTTTAGTTGTATAAAAAACAACAACAACGCCAAAAGAAACAAAACACAAAAAAAAAAAAAACAAAATACGCAAAGCTTGCATATCCAACCATACGTTTTTTTGTTTTTTTGTCCAAGCATGCAATACATTGTGTTTTTTGATGAAATTTTCAGAGGTTGTCTCGGATTTTTGCTCATATCTCCGTTATTTATGGACGGATTTTGCTGATTTTAAATAGCAAAATTCTCGAAAGTATGTCTGACAGAATTGTTGAAGATTTGGATCCCGGAGATATATGGGGCCTTCAGAAAATTGATTTCAACAGACAGACAGACAGAGAGACAGACAGACAGACAGACAGACAGACAGACAGACAGACAGACAGACAGACAGACAGACAGACAGACAGACAGACAGACAGACAGACAGACAGACAGACAGACAGACAGACAGACAGACAGACAGACAGACAGACAGACAGACAGACAGACAGACAGACAGACAGACAGACAGACAGACAGACAGACAGACAGACAGACAGACAGACAGACAGACAGACAGACAGACAGACAGACAGACAGACAGACAGACGGACATGGCTTAATCGACTCCGCTATCTATAAGGATCCAGAATATATATACTTTATAGGGTCGGAAATGAAAAATGTAGAAATTACAAACGGAATGACAAACTTATATATACCCTTCTCACGAAGCTGAAGGGTATAACAAGTACTATTATATCGAGCCCTTAGCGCCAAATTATCGTAAGCGACAAAACACAAATTTTACAGGAGAAGGTTTTTTTTGATTATTTTGAAATTTATACATAGAATTAAAAATGTTATGATGCGATATAATATAACTTCGTTCAAGCTATTTGTCTATTTTTCAAAAATATTTATAACTTTTGACAATTAAAAATTCATGGAATACTTTATAGAAAAATATGACAAAAAATGTTTTATATTGGATTTTTGCATAGATAAACATTTTTCGAATTGAAACTAAATTTTTATTTATAAATAGTTTTTAATGAAATTTCACAGTTTTGTAGATTTTTCTATTTAAAATGGAAAAATAAAAACGAATTTTGAAATTTATTATCAGCAATCCCGCAATTCCCAAAAAAGTGTTGAAAAATTCCAAAAATGCCAGGGTCGGGGTTATCGGTACCCTTTACAAAATAATTAGAAACATATTGAGCCACCTATAATCGGTTACTATATTTTGATATCGGATACGCGATTTGAGAATTTTAGCCCTAAAGTTTTATTTTACTTAAAAATAGGTGTTTTTTGAAAGGACCTGGTCCCCTCGGTAACAACAATTTTGAAATTGGTTTTCCTTTAAAATATTTTATCGAAACTTAGCTTTCAGAAAGTAGAAATTCCTTACACATCCTCTTAGAAATTTTTTGCGATAACTTAAAAAGAAAAAAAGTTCTTTTTTTCCCAAAAAAATAGCGAAAAATCGCTTTTTAAAATTTTTTAAATTCAAATGCATATAACTTTGGACTTAGTCATTATTTTTAAACAGTTCTTTTTCCATTTGACACATACATGTGTTGTTAGTCAATAAAGGAAAACTGGAGAAAATCGGGAAAAATGGGTAAAAATTTTGAAAATTTAATTTTCAAATGCGAATATCTCCTAAGCTATAATAGACAATTGATAGCTACGACGAGGTTTTTTGTAGTGCTCGATGAGGAGATTCTACATGTATAATGTTTTTGAAATCGGAACTCAAAGCAAGAAGTAATATCGTTTTGAAAATGTAACATACCCGAGGTGTCCTACTTTGAGGACCCTTGGTCGCGCCCCTGGTGAGCCCATGATGTCCACGTTCAAAACATAAACTAGACAACACTTCTTCTTTGCGCATGTGAAATTTCATTCAAACCAATCTAACCATTTAGAAGTTACAGATTTATTTCCCTCTTTTTTTCTATACCACTGTATGTCGCTTACGATAAAATTAGTTTACTGTAAAATATAAACATTGACTTACGATAAAATCGTACCCCCTATATTTTTGATGTTATTAACAATTTTGATATTCTAAGAACGCTGAAACATCAGTCGGTCCATAAAATTTTAATTTCTGCAATAAAACAAAAAATTTAAAAATGTCGCTTACGATAATTTGGCGCTAAGGGCTCGATATATTTAGTAACATATTTATACTCAATTCCAAAAGTTGTGTTTGGGCCCGAACTTGCATGGAAGTTTAAATCTGGAAGTGTTCGCCAATGTTTGTATTTTGAGTGTATATTCATGTCTCGCCAGAATTTTTCAGAAAACTCCCACAATTGTCCGTACCGAAATGCTTTTGGATTGGACAACAAACGGGAGCAAATATGATGTACTAATAATGGGTTCTTCAAAAAATCAATAAAAATCTGATTAATAAAAAAAATATGGGTAGGGTATTAATTTTATTATATAAATTTATTTTTATGCCATGGACATTAAATGTGCTGAAACTAAAAGCTCTGACTTGATTATTTTAATTTATGCCATACAAATTCGATTTAAAACCATAGTGCAGTGAAAAGAATTTAATTTAATTCATGCAAAGTTTAAATACATTACAATTATAGTACTCCAGATATTTGAAAATAACTATTTACTTTCAAAAAATCCAATCACGCCCATTTTCAGCCAAACTCCGTATAGTGATAAGAATTTGATTTAAATACATTAAGTACATTACAATTATAGTACTCCAGATATTCGAAATTAACTATTTACTTTGTATGAGAGGTGCCACTCCCACTAACACAATAACATTTTCACCAAAACTATGTAGAAAAGTAAGGGTGATATTATGGAAAAATTTCAAGACTGCCAAAATAATAGTTCTCCAGATATTCGAAAATAACTATTTACTCTCTATGGAAGGTGTAAATTATTATAAAGAATTCAGTATCTCTTTAACTATTAGAGATATCGTAACGAAATTTTAAAGGTTGGAATCCTCGGGTCTCACATTTTTTTAAAAATCGCCAAAAATCCATTATTTAAATTTATATGGTCCTTGAGAAGTAGGTTATCTCTTCAAGTTCAAGATATTTATCTATTTATTTTTTTAAATTTTGCTCGATCTTTTTTTTAAATATCTGCCATATGCATCTAAAGACTATATATAATTTATATATGATCCGGAAAAAGAACTTAATGCATAAGCGTGTTAAGACGTGATGGTATTTTTGGACCTGAAAGGGTCTCGAGTCAAAAACTCTATGATTTTATAAACACTGCAATACATAATAACTGTGGTAAAATTCGTTAATATCGGAGATGATAAAGATTATTTTTGCAAAAAATTATAAAAAAAATTCGCATAAAATTGAAAACCTTTAGGCGTTTTGTACAAAGTCTGTATTTTTTGTTGCATTTTTTTAACAATTTCAATTGGCAAAAAATATATTCTCATCTTTAAGTAAAAGTTGGTTTCTACACAATATGTTCTACCTAAAAGTAACAACAAAAAAATATAAAATAAAAATTTAAGTAACAGTTGCAGTCACAAAAAGCTAACAATTTTTTTCTGCTGTATAACTTTTTGAGCCAAAATAAAATGCAGGTGTTTTATTAGTGTTGTTGTTTCGCTTAGAAAATACAACAACAGTAACCAGGCAACAACGTTCAAGAAATAAAAAACTTTAAGCCGTTGCAATGCAAAAACAATAATATCAGCCACTGATAGTCAATGTCTGCAGAAAGTCAAGCTTAGAGTTGTGTCAGTTGGTTGGTTGGTTGGTTTGGTTTCTTCGGTTTCACTGTGACTTCATGCAGCTGTCATGCTTTTTTATTTTTCTTGTCTTAAGTGTCGACTGTGTGTGAATCAACGTTCCGAAATATACAGAAACATTGTATTTACCTTGCGAATATTCAAAACCGCAATGGATTCATATGGTAAACTATTGAAATTTGACGTTTGTTTGTATGTGCATTAAAAATGTATCTAAATGTTTTCGTGCAAGTAGTCAAATGTTTTTTAACACAAAGTTATAAACATAAAATAGAATTTGTTATTTCTTTTGGATATACCAAATATGGAGGATTATTTATGAACCGCTCATAGGTCCTATATATACTCTAATCCGATCCATATATTTGCAAAAAACAAAATAAAGTCAAAGTAAAAAATTTTAACTAAAATATATGTACGTGACATAAATCGAAAGTAATTTTGAAGCACATGTAAAAATATGCGAAAAATTGCGATATGCGTTATTATTTCTTTTAACTTCTTACAATAAAACAAATATTTTCCATTACAATTAGGGTTACCAGACGGCCTGGAATGGCCTGGATTGTCCAGTTTTTTGTGACTTGTCCAGTTTCCAGCTAAAACACAATTTGTCCAGTTATAAAATAATTTCTTTCATTTTGCAAAAAATTTTTTTATTAATTATATTTTTTATTAATTAATATTTTGTACAGTTATACAATTGTGATTGCAAATGTATAGTCAGTTGTATTTTTTCCTTACAGAAATTAGTAGCGAGCAACCGACCGATTAATATATCCTTGGTCAGCAGTAAAGAGGTAAAAATACCTCTTCAAAACGCTTTTCGAAATGTCACATGGGAATTTGTTATAATGATGATGAGAATATATGGATGAAGGTTTGTCAGAGGCATATTTGTATTTTATGTATAACATAATGCATGAATTTAGACCTAGACCTTTACTATTATAGAACTGTACAGTGAGTAATCTTTTGAATTGCCTTAAAAATCGGTTAAAATATGGAAGCAAAGTTGTAACTATTTTAAAAAAGATTTCATCTCTCGAAACAAAACCTTTACAATTAAAAACAAATCAATGTTTAAAAAATTATATTGCGTACTTAGAGCAATGATATGATTTCGGAGACGAATCACTTTACAACAAAATTTAATTTTTAAATTTAAAACAATCCCTTTTATCGTGTGATAACTTATAAATATAATTGACGACATATTGCTTTTGCCGCAAGATATTCCATGTTTTTTTTTTTGAATTTTTAACACTGCGATCTTTGATATTTTTTACATTAATCCGAAAATTGACCTTTAACCTTTTGGAAGTAAACAATTTTATTTACACAATTTCAAGGACAATATATTTGCATTTAAAATGGAATCAAAAATTATCTTGGACTTTGAGTAGTTTCAATATTATGGGCAATTATGTGTATATAATTTTAGACAATTTTAACAAATTTTTAAATTTTCAAATCGCATTATTTTTGAAGTGGAAAGGGTTTCCGATGATTGATTTGAGGAACCCTTTGGAACCGTAATATTTACCACACATATTACGGTTCCAAAGGGTTCCTTGATTAAAATCGAAGGTGTCAAAATCAAAAATAGCTGTTTTCTGTCCGTTTAAATATGGATATCGAATCAAAATTTTAAAATTTGGATTACAATAAAACTAGAAATATATTCTATAAAAAAGTACACTTTTCTTTTATGATATGCGTCTTACGTTATTTTGAATTAATGTTTTCTAAAACCAAAATAACGTATCATCAATATATATTTGTATGAAAAAATAAAATCTTAAATAAAAAAGGAGTTTTTAAAGATACTTATTTAAATTAAAAAAAATTTACTTATTAAATTTTCATAAAAATTGCATAAAAAAATTCTATTGCAACAAATTTATTAAAAAATATAAGGAAACTATCTAAAATAGGGTAAAATACAATTTATTAATTCATTACTCAAAGCGTTAACGTTATATTTTGTTTAAGAAAATCATGCACTTGATGATACGTTGTTTGAATTTTGGTTATAATTTCGTTATTTTTTAAAGTAAAAGTTTAAAGTTTTTACACATACATATGGGGGATTTCATGTCAAGTGAACCAACTTTTGAAATCGATGTCTTCCGATCGGGATGAAATTTGCACCAAGGTTAGCTCTATTGGATAGTAACTCAGACACAATTTTTCAACAACATCGGTCGAGAACTCTCTGAGTTATAGGGGGTAAAATTTTGACAATTTGGTCAAACAGGGGTTTTTTCTTATCCATGTAACTTATTACCTATTGTTCTTAGCAAAATGTGTTCCAAATAGTATAGATAGCTATTTCTTCGATCTTTCGAAAAAAAATATTTAAAAAAAAAAATAAAAAATTTTTAATATTTTTTTTCCGAAATCAAAAACTTTTTTGACTTTTTTTTAAAATACGCTATTTTTTTTTATTTTTTTTTTTTCTTAAAATAAAGTTTAGATATTTTCCTTGAACACCTACTTGGTCGCTTAGTGGGATGCGAGTGGGATATCTATCAAAATAAATATTTTGTAACTCAAAACATAAAATTTTTGACTTTTTTTGCAAAATCAAAAACTTTGTTGACTTTTTTTTTTCAAAATGGACCCTTTTTTAATCTTTTTTTTTAGGTCAAACAAAAGCTTAGATATTATCCTTGAAGACCCTTTTGGTCGCTTAGTGGGATGCGAGTGGGATATCTATCAAAATAAATATTTTTTAACTCAAGACTTACAATTTTTGACTTTTTTTTTGCAAATACGATTTTTTTTCCAAATGGGCCCTTTTTTTAAAATTTTTTTTGTAGTCAAAAGAAAGCTTAGGTCCATTCCTTTAAGATATTTTTAGTCCCTTAGTGGGATGCGAGTGGGATATCTATCAAAATAAATATTTTGTAACGCAAGACATACAATTTTTTAATTTTTTTTTGCAAAATCAAAATTTTTTTCCAATATGGGCCCTTTTTTAATTTTTTTTTTTTGCTCAAAAGAAAGCCTAGGTCCATTCCTTTAAGATATTTTTAGTCCCTTAGTGGGATGCGAGTGGGATATCTATCAAAATAAATATTTTGTAACGCAAGACATACAATTTTTTAATTTTTTTTTGCAAAATCGAAATTTTTTTCCAATATGGGACTTTTTTTTAAAAATTTTTTTTGCTCAAAAGAAAGCTTAGGTCTTTTCCTTTAAGACCTATTTTGTCACTTAGGAAGATGTGAGTAGGATATCTATTAAAATAAAAATGTTGTAACTCAAGACATTCAATTATTGACTTTTTTTTTGCAAATTCGAATTTTTTTTTCAAAATGGGCCCTTTTTTAAAAATTTTTTTTTAGTCAAAAGAAAGCTTAGGTCCATTCCTTTAAGATATTTTAGGTCCCTTAGTGGGATACGAGTGGGATATCTATCAAAATAAATATTTTGTAACTCAAGATATACAATTTTTGATTTTTTGGCAAAATCAAAAACTTTTTTGACTTTTTTTTAAAATGGGCCCTTTTTGTAATTTTTTTTTTTGCTATAAAGAAAGCTTAGGCCTATTCCTTTAAGATGGTTTTGATCGCTTAGTGGGATGCGAGTGGGATATATATCAAAATAAATGTTTTGTAACTCAAGACATACAATTTTTGTGTTAAAACATTTATTTTGATAAATATCCCACTCGCATCCCACTAAGGGACTAAAAATATCTTAAAGGAATGGACCTAGGCTTTCTTTTGAGCAAAAAAAAAAATTAAAAAAGGGCCCATATTGGAAAAAAATTTTGATTTTGCAAAAAAAAATTAAAAAATTGTATGTCTTGCGTTACAAAATATTTATTTTGATAGACATCCTACTCGCATCCCACTAAGGGACTAAAAATATCTTAAAGGAATGGACCTAAGCTTTCTTTTGACTACAAAAAAAATTTTAAAAAAAGGGCCCATTTGGAAAAAAAATCGTATTTGCAAAAAAAAAAGTCAAAAATTGTAAGTCTTGAGTTAAAAAATATTTATTTTGATAGATATCCCACTCGCATCCCACTAAGCGACCAAAAGGGTCTTCAAGGATAATATCTAAGCTTTTGTTTGACCTAAAAAAAAAGATTAAAAAAGGGTCCATTTTGAAAAAAAAAAGTCAACAAAGTTTTTGATTTTGCAAAAAAAGTCAAAAATTTTATGTTTTGAGTTACAAAATATTTATTTTGATAGATATCCCACTCGCATCCCACTAAGCGACCAAGTAGGTGTTCAAGGAAAATATCTAAACTTTATTTTAAGAAAAAAAAAAAATAAAAAAAAATAGCGTATTTTAAAAAAAAGTCAAAAAAGTTTTTGATTTCGGAAAAAAAATATTAAAAATTTTTTATTTTTTTTTTTAAATATTTTTTTTCGAAAGATCGAAGAAATAGCTATCTATACTATTTGGAACACATTTTGCTAAGAACAATAGGTAATAAGTTACATGGATAAGAAAAAACCCCTGTTTGACCAAATTGTCAAAATTTTACCCCCTATAACTCAGAGAGTTCTCGACCGATGTTGTTGAAAAATTGTGTCTGAGTTACTATCCAATAGAGCTAACCTTGGTGCAAATTTCATCCCGATCGGAAGACATCGATTTCAAAAGTTGGTTCACTTGACATGAAATGCCCCATATGTAATATTATGAAGTAAATTGTAATCAATAATAAAATCAACTACGAATTTTTTGATGATACGTTGTTTTGCATTTTAGGTGACGATATGTATGTAGGACTGAATTTAACGTTTCTTTATTTTTTATTTATTTTTGTAAAAAAAACTTAACTTAAATTTAACTTTTTTGAACTATAAGCGCATTTTTAAATTGTCCAGTTATTTTTTAAAAATCCAGGTGCATTTTTCTTATGGTCCAGTTATTTGACTTTTGTGAACTGGCAACCCTAATTACAATCCGTTATATTTGAATAAAAACAATCTTTGGATGATTTTATAATAAAAAATAAAATTTAATATCGTACGTGACATACCATACGCGATATATATTCTGTAAATGTACTTGGTCAATTCACATGGTCATGTCATATTGTCATGATGTCCTAATATTTCACAATGGTTTTTATTGCTTTAAAAGCAAAAAATGTCCTAAAATAATACTAACCTGTATGCTTCTTTATTGTGTTATCGTAACCAACCAGCAGAGACCTGCGCCGAATGCCTAAGAGTCGGTTAAACCGAGCCGCAGAGTTGTGATATATTAGGACATTATGACAATATGACTGATAAGAGACCTTGTGGATTGACCAACTATGTATACAAAAACTAAAAAAGATATCTTCTGTTTAAAAAACAATAGCAAATATATACATTATTTAAATTTTTTTTAAAAGATAAGCCCAATTTCGGAATTTCGCCAATAAAGTCCACATTTGGTCCAGGGCTGACAAAAGTATAATAATGATTTATAATACATCGTAGTATATAAAACTGTTGCCCGTTTTCGAAGCCCATCTTTGGGATTTTATAACACTTTGCCTAAATGCAAAATGTCGATATAAAATATAAATATTCAACATATTCTAAGGCTTTTATAAATGTTGAAGCTCCTGTCTTGAAGGGTCTTTGGAGTCCGTCTTGTATAAATAAACTCAAATGCTCCTCTGCTATATCTATGTGAAATTCCATGCCAATCGGAATTAGAAATGGAAGATTTATTTCCAAAATATTTTGATTCTGCCCAACTTATTCTAACGTTTTGTATTAAAATCTCCATTATCATATAAAGTGGACTTATCACGTTTGCACACTAAGCTAACGAAAAGCTAATAAAGCCATTTCCAAAAAAAAAAAACAATTAAAAATCCCAATTTTACTCTCTCAATAATTTCACCCATAAAGCCCAGATTTGGTCCGGGGCTGCTAAAATAATAATATGAATGTTTCGGAATACATCATAGTATCTAAAACCATTTTGAAATCACAGCTTTGGTATTTCAGAACACTAAGCCTCGATGAAAAAAAATTCGGAGCGGACTTTGGAAACCCCCATTACCAAATTTAAAGAGTATTTTAATTATAGCCTTGTTAAAATAATTTTCAAAAAAATATAAAAGCGTTATAAGCTCTTTAATAACTTTTTATAGGAAGCAACGAGTAATAACAGTTTTTCTGGAATTACTCACGAAAATTCAACATTTTCAAATTTAAAATCGACTATTTTTGGACTCGTATTTTTGTTTTCTGTATTTATTGTTAAACTCTTTCAGCCACGCTATTTTGTGTATAAGTTTAAAATCAAAACAATTGCATTTAATCAAGGTTAGTTTATTATAAAAAGTAAGAAAAAATAAATCAAAACATGAATAAACCACCCCATTCCAAGGTTTTTTTCGAGTGAAGTGGTTAGTTTACTAACCACCGTGGTGGTTGGCATTAAAAATAACTATGATAACAATTTTTGTTTCGCATAAATTTTTTGGGAAATCGAATATTTTGACTAAATTTTGTCTGACAAACAACCGAAATATCAAAGTAATACTGAATTCGATGAACAATAAACACTTTGTGCTTTTTTTTATTGAATTCGTGAAAGTCTCTAAAACACCTCATTTTTACAATATTTTCAAATTAATATATTTATCTAACCAGAGCACCCTGACGTCAAAATTTTGCAAAAAATCATAAACGATGACTTCAAAAAATATAATTGTTTAGTAAAATTGCAATAGATGCCAATAAACTATGTTTTAAAGACTGTAGAAAATGTGGCTAGTAAACTAACCACCCAACCGCAAAGAGTTAACTAACATAATTTTATTAAAATAGATCATGGTATGGCACAATTTTTAATTCAATAACTAGAAGAAATAAATAGTAAATTGAAAAAAAAAATAAATCCGAAATTCCTCTTCTACGTCTCACAGGGGGATGGCTTCATAAATTTTTGTGCGAAAATTATAAGAAGTCACTCCACTCAAATAACCCAACAAATAAGATACAAAGACTCTATTCTGCAGACATTGAACAGTTATTAGCTGAAAAAAGAAGAGTTCGTCGCGAGTGGCAACTCTACAGATCCCCTCAACTTAAAACGGAGCTTAGAAAATGTCGCAAACGCCTCAGTATGCTTCTTCACAAACGCAAAACTGAATCGATTAATAAATATCTGGAGAACTTAGATGCCACCCAGTCCTCAAATTACTCTCTATGGCGAGCTACAAAAAAATTAAAAAGACTTGTTATGAGCAGAACTCCTCTACGTAATTCTAGTGGAGGCTGGGCGAGTAACGATACTGAAAAAGGAAACCTGTTTGTTAGTCATCTAAAGAATGTATTTTCCCCAAACGAGTCAAACGACATAATAGAGTTACCACCTACTTTACCCCATATTACTGCAACTGAACCACTTCGTTTTGAGATTTCAGAGATTGTCAAGGCTATTGTTGATTTAAACTCCAAAAAATCACCTGGTATTGATAAAATCAGTAACAAGATGCTCCTCGAGCTACCCCAAATTGCATTAAGAATAATCCTATTTATTTTTAATGCTATATTACGCCTTGAATATTATCCACCAGAATGGAAGGTTTCTTTAGTTACAATGATACCTAAGCCGGGAAAAGATCACAGTAAAGTAGAATCGTATAGACCCATTAGCCTATTGTCAAATATATCAAAGCTATTCGAAAAACTGTTAATGCACAAGTTAAAGCCGATAGTGAATCATTTTGATTGTATTCCAACTCATCAATTCGGATTTCGAGAAAAACATAACACCATAGAACAAACTCACACACAGGTTGGTAGAAATCATATCCAAGACATTTGAAGAAAAAAAATATTGTTCTGCACTCTTCATCGACGTTTCGCAGGCCTTCGACAAAGTATGGCATGAAGGATTATCGATAAAAATAAAACAATATTTACCAGTGAACACACACTAGCTTCTAGAAAGTTATTTAAGTCATCGAAAGTTCGTTCTTAAAGAGGGAGACTTCATAAGTTCACCACAGCCTATTGAAGCAGGCGTACCCCAAGGAAGTATACTGGGTTCCTTCCTATATTTGCTATATACTTGTGATATGCCTACAAGCAGTCGAACCCACATATCTACTTTTGCTGATGACACAGCTATACTAGCCATTCATGAAAACCCCCAAGAAGCATCTGTACTGTTACAAGACCATATACTCGACATAGAAAGGTGGTTAAAACAATGGAGAATAAAAGTAAACGAGCAAAAATGTATACATCTTACATTCACATTGCGTAGAGAATCGTGCCCTCCAATCCTAATAAATAATCATATAATACCTCAACAAACTGAAGTTAAATATCTAGGTCTGCATCTAGACTGACGTCTTACTTGGATTAAGCATATAGATACGAAATTGACTCAAATGAAGTTAAAATTACTACAAATTTACTGGCTAATTGGTAAAAACTCGAGATTGAGTTTAGATTGCAAACTTTTGCTGTATAGCTCAATAATAAAACCCATATGGTGCACGGCCTTAGCTTCTAATATTGAAAAAATTCAAAGATTCCAAAATAAAATATTACGAATGATAACAGCAGCGCCTTGGTATGTGAGAAATATTAACATTCATAAGGACCTAGGTGTCTCCCTGGTGAAAAATTAAATAAAAAAACAAGCGGAGTCATATTTTAAAAAGTTAGAAGTTCACCCAAACCCACTTGCACGAACATTAATGAGAAGAAGGAATCCAACAGACCTGCGCTAATGATAGGATCTATAAATTAAACAAAATTTTTCGTCCAACTGTGGTGGGACGTAAATAAAAAATAATATTTAGATTTAAGATTTGAACAAATTATTATTTTGTGAAGATACAATAAATAAAATATGAAATAAAAAAAATAAAAAATTGTATCTACATCGTCCACGATTTTTTGATATGTATTTCGATTATCATTTGACCAAAAATGTTAAGTTTTCATCCTATTCCGAAAACTTCCGATAACATTTTTTTAATCGAAACAAGAGCAGACTGTTCCTCAATATTTCACACATTTCGGAATAAAAAATGTGTTTTTTTGAAAAAAAATTCTCAAGAGCTTTTATTGACCGTTTTTAAATTCTTTATTTTGAAGTCAAGCGAGCAGAGATGGCTGGTAGTAAAAACGTAAAGTAAAATTGTCTAGCAAAACCGTTATTTTATTCATAAAAGTTATTTATTTTGGTAATAAGTTTATTGCAATATTTTAGAAACTGTTTTAATTTTATATCTTTTAATTGTAGTTTTTGCATTACTTTTTCCCTATTTGTTGCTGGCTGGTAGTTGATTGGTTTGTTGGTTGCATGTAACTTATAATTAACAGAAACGAGCCAGGCAACAAGCAAACGGGTAAGACCATCCAAGCGAGCCAGTTAACAACGTTGGTAACAGCAAATTTCAAAAAAATATATAACAAACTATGATTTTGACGTACCTATTATGTACATACAGTTGTACATAAATATCTACTATATATGTATGTATAGTAAATGGAAACTGAAAATAACAACAAAATTAAAGAAAAAAAATCAATACGTTTTTTATTATCATCTTCAGGTCTCTATTTATTCTCCGTTTATTTTTTATAAATTTTTCCTCTAATACAAGTAAATACAACACAATGTTGCATGAAGTGTTCGTGTGTCTGGGCGAGTGTTTTCATTATCATAATTTTGCCGCCCTCAAATGCGTAGCACTAACAATTTTGCAGTTGCAAGTACATACTTACATTAGGGTGGCCCTTAATAAACGAAAGTTGGATTTTGGCCATTCTCACCCCCCAGTTTGGTGAACATTAGTAAAAAAATCATCCTGAAAAAATTTTAGGTAAATCGGTTGGAGTTAAGACGTGCGTGCCGCAAGCCCTCTGAAGTTTTGAGATGCATTTACAAGGGGAAAAAATTAATTTTTTTCAGTTTTTGTAAAAATTTTGCCATTAAAAAATTACTTTTGCAATTTAATTTAAAAGAATCGAAATGTGTACGTAATTGTCGTTCTAATGAGACATAAAAAACAGAAATTGGTCAAAAAATTTTAAAGTTATTAAAAATTCGCCAGGCCATTAACGTGTCTCAGGCAAATAGAACAAGAAATGTAGGAACAAAATTAACATATTTTGATAAATATTAAAATACAAGCTCATTTTTACTTAAAATGTATCCATATTTACTTGCATATGAGTTTTTGTCTTCGTAGGATACCGTTAACCTATTATTAGGTATGAACAAAAAAATATAATTTTTTTAACGGCAGTTTCAAAACTCCATTTTCAAATTTTTAAAAATATTGTTAAACGAATTTCAGAATTTTTTGATTATCTCATTGAGATTTATTGAGAATATAATAGGGAATAAAAATGTGAAAAAATTATGAAAACATCTCTTATAGTTTTTCCGTACCTGCGATTTAAATTTGGAAATTTTCGAGAAAAACAAATTATTTGGTAATTTTTTGGCGAATGAGCTCTATTTCCTTACTGTTATGAATTTTAAGTAAAACCTATTAAGAATATTATGATCCAGATAATTCTAAATATAATCTGAAAGTTTTACTGAAATTGGAAAACCTTAAAACTTAAATCGTGAAGGTCAAAGGTCAAATTTTTCAATATTTGGAATTTCTAATTCAAAGATATAGAAATGTTATTTATTTTTGGTACGATTTTGATGAAACTTAAGAAAAATATAACATATAACAATATTTTTAAAAATTTGAAAATGGAGTTTTGAAACTGCCGTTAAAAAAATTATATTTTTTTGTTCATACCTAATAATAGGTTAACGGTATCCTACGAAGACAAAAACTCATATGCAAGTAAATATGGATACATTTTAAGTAAAAATGAGCTTTTATTTTAATATTTATCAAAATATGTTAATTTTGTTCCTACATTTCTTGTTCTATTTGCCTGAGACACGTTAATGGCCTGGCGAATTTTTAATAACTTTAAAATTTTTTGACCAATTTCTGTTTTTTATGTCTCATTAGAACGACAATTACGTACACATTTCGATTCTTTTAAATTAAATTGCAAAAGTAATTTTTTAATGGCAAAATTTTTACAAAAACTGAAAAAAATTAATTTTTTCCCCTTGTAAATGCATCTCAAAACTTCAGAGGGCTTGCGGCACGTCTTAACTCCAACCGATTTACCTAAAATTTTTTCAGGATGATTTTTTTACTAATGTTCACCAAACTGGGGGGTGAGAATGGCCAAAACCCAACATTCGTTTATTAAGGGCCACCCTAACTTACATACATGCGAGTATTTTGTAAAATTTCATATTGAAAGTTTTAAAAAGCGTTGTCAACTCAGTGCTTTTAGCACTTTTTTAGTGCTCGGCGCTTTTTTAAAAGCTTCGGTGACACTAAATTAAAAATTAGTAAAGCATTCATGACTTATTTTTAATATTTAAAATGTTTCATTCAAATACAAAAAGTATTTTTTATAATTAATGGCCTGATTCAGAATAACAAAAGGAAAACAATTTTAAAATTTTTGATGAAAATCACTCAAAAATTATTTAAAAACTGAGTGATTTTCATACAAAAAAAATTGTATTCCATTCGTGTTTCTGAATTTTGTTTTAATATTTTAAACTTTAAAACTTTTTGTTTTGAAATTGTATAATATACAATAATACAAAGTATATTGTTAAGTTTTTACCTTTTAAAAACGGTGGTTTATTTCATTTAAATAAACCTAAGTATTTTAATTGCAAATAAAAGCGGTTTAGTAGTTTAAAATTGAAACAACTCTTCATTTATTTATTAATATTTACTAAACAATTTAAATAGTGACACTCTTTTAATGCACACACTTAAAAAAAACTCACTGGTTGATGTTTATTTTAACAGCGCCAATGATAAAACTGACTGACTGACTGTAACCCGCTGCGACTATTTATATACACAGTGTCATATTCTAGTAGTTTCTTGAATTATATTAACGGACAAAACTAGAATATTATATTTCAAGATCTTTTAGCTGATTTAATATTAATGTTAGCAACTTTAACAGTGTGTTATAAACATTGCTGGTAAGTAGAAGTTTCGAACACTGGAAATATTTATAAACAAGAGTAATGTTGCAAGCAGTTACAGACTATTAAATTCAAATTGATGGTGCAATTTCGCAACAATATTTATTTTTTGAAATTAATTTTTATACCTACCATCAAAAAAAATAAGGGGTGTGATTTTTTCATCCCGTTTGTAACATATCGTTTAACCAAAAAGTATGTGTAGAGTGCACTCGCGATAATATGAACACCAATATTAGTTCATATTAACGCGAGTGCACTGTATATATCCTGTGTCCTCAAAAGATTCTAAGACGATGTAGCTATACCTGTCCATTTGTCTGTTGAAAACACGAAATGGTTCAAACAAAAGGAGGTAGCTGGCTGAAATTTTCCACAAATAATCTCTGTTAATAATGTTTGTTTGGTATTGAAAATGTGAAATAGCGATTTTTCCTAGCCCCCATACAAATATCCCCCGGAATACTGTTTGAGCAGTCGTAAGTATGTTGATTGTACGAAAAGTATTTAGGAAATTTTTAATTCTTTAATTGTATTTAATTTAATAATGTAATTTGATTATTTGTTAGAAAAATTAAGCTATCCATGATTCTGTCGAACACATGGTAGAATCAATAAAGTACTAATATTAAAAAGTACTTTTCAATTATACATTTCATACAGTGCGTTGCAACGTCAAACAGAAGATAATTAGAAAACATTAAAATGAAAATCAATTATTGTATCTTGATAGTTTTACCATAGCAGCAACATATTTGGATGAAGTTTGGTTATTTTTCATAAAAATTGTAACATTTATTTTTATAGCTTTTACGAAAATTACGACTTTTTTTATTATTTTTTTGTTCAGTGATTTTCGAAATTAAAAAGTCGACAACACTGGATTTAACCATCAAATACAAATAAATATTTTATACTCATTCTCTTTAATAAAACTCCACTTGTTCTCCAACATTGTCTACCGGTGTGGTAACCCTAACTGTACACCTACTTTTCTTGTGGAGCTGTTCTAAAACTCAAAGGATTCTGTTCAGTTTGTTTGTTGCAGTATAGACTTGTTTAGTATCTGCGTTGTCTGTGTTCTTTTTTTTCATATTCCATCAAACACTTGCAACCATACAACCATATCTCAAACTTGCAGTAAAAAATCTGCATTTATTAAAAACGCAAAAGAAAGCACCAAAAGTTTCAAGAAAATGTGAACAAAGTAAATGCCAAAAAACATATTTACAGTCCGGGATAACAGTTTAAAGGCCATTATTACAACTTGCCTTTAGAGTAAAAGTTAACTTTAAAGGTACCTTTTTGTAATGCTTAAAGTTACCTTTAACTATAAAGGCAAGTTGTAATAATGACCCTAAGTGATATTAATTTTGAGCTAAGTGTATGCTAAGTGTAGCAAAAACTTGAAGCCGAGAAACCTTGAAAGATGATTTTGCATACCCGAAATAATGTTTGAACGCTATAAAGGTAAATAATTTTTGCCCCAAATCATTACTTGCCTTGAAAAATGGATCCATTACAATAACAGGAAGTGTAAGAGACCAGCCGAATTACCGAACGCAACTGATTCGTTTGCAGTGCTCATATGAAGTTTTGACAACTTAAAACGCCGCACTAAATTATACTCTATTTTAATTTTATTGCGATTTATTTCCACTCTCTCTCAGTCATTAGCGGTATCAAAAATCTGACTTTACTGTGTTACCCGCTAGGGAATTCTGAAGATTCTCTGATTATGTTTGGAACATATCCCTACAAACTTCTATCACCGATGAAGAGGTTCACAATGGAACAAGAGGTCAGAGAGAAATCCATTAATTATGCTTTTCTTTGGTCACTGTTTTGTATGGATACGTTCAAGTCTTTAGATTTCGAAACAGGTAAAACTTCATTTATATTGTGGCTAATCTCATTTTTGCGGGCTGTAGTTAATGATCGACCTACCTTTCCACCATCACTGTAGTTTTAGTTTTCTTTAAAACTATCATTATTTTTATTTTGCTTATGAAGTAACCAACATATAAACACATACATGGGAATAAATATTTGCCAGTATACTCGTATTTTGTTTCATATTTTTCATAAAGTCCACTAGATACGATACGAGAGCATGAATTTTAACAAAAGTTTCTTGTTTTTTTTTTAATTTTTTGTTTCTTTTTTTCAAATTTCATTATTGATTGGTAACATCCGGATTGAATTTCACTCAAAATATTCATGTAAATTTTGAAAAACATACTCGTATGAGAGTGAACGCAGAAGAAGACAAAAGGATACAAGATGAATTATATTGTGGGAACTGTAGATTTTATAACAGGATTCTCACCATTGACAAATAAGAACAGATGATGTTTGACGAGTGATGACAGTTGGTAGTGACAGACAATGTCTTGCAGCATGATGTTTATGTCAATTATATCAATGTATGTATGTTTGTATGATGTAAGTATGTATGTAATTGAAATCTGTATTTAATATCATGATTTTAAACGGTTTGTTGAGATATTTAAAAACTGTGAAATATGGTTTTTCCCACGCCTACAGTTTAGTTTCAATTAGCCAACTTAATAATATAATAAGAGTAAGAGTAACTAAAAAATGTAGTCGAAGTGATAAAAATCCAGTTACATAATAGGTAGACAATAGATATAAAACTGTGAGCGCGAAATTTTATGTTACTAATATTTAATCTCTTAATATCTCTTCCTTTTTAGAAATGTATAAATAATTTTGTTATTCAAATTGAGAGCAAAGGTTTTTAATCTGAACAAAGTGTAAGCAAGAAGTTTTTAGCCAATGGTATCAATCAATCCAAACAAAATAGTCCATTAGTAACATCATCTGTTTAGCACCAATGTTTAAACTCTTCTTAAGCGTCTATGTTAATCAAAATATAGCAGCTCCCTTGCAAAGGTAATTCGATGATTCAGTAGTTCTACCATGTTGTTAATACTGAAGTACTTGATCAATTATTACTACGTTTATACGCACGGCTTATTCGCAAATAAAAATATTCCAATTAGAAAAAAATGCCGCATAAACAGTGAATTAATTTTTTATTTGCGAATAGCTAACTCACGAAAACAATTCCTGATTAACGACACTATTTGCAAATAAGATTTTAAGCATTGCCATATGTTTTAACGCTTTTAGTTTATTAAGACGTTTTTTAAATATTTCATTGCGTTTTTGAATTACTTGGATTGCAAGACGGACTCTTGTCCGTTTTTTTGATTCTATAATTTTTACATTTAAAAAAATAAAAACTGTATCATATTTTATTCAATAAAAGAGCTACCAAATAATTAAATTTTACCATCCGGCATCTCATAAAAACAAGAATTTTCCGTAACCAATGTGACATATAAACAGTGAGTTAGTTAATTGCAAATAATTTTTATTTGCGAATAGGCTACGTATAAACGTAGTATATACAGTGCAACAGTGGAAAAAACACACGGTCATGACAGTATAGGTTCGACTCTACTAGCTAAGGGTAGTAGAGTAACTTCGGGTATTGTGGACTATGCGTCTAATGTGGACCAGTTTCTTTTTTCAGAAACTATTGAAGGTATGATAAAACTGATTTGTCGTACATTTTACAATTTGTTTGAAACGACAATTGCACATTTGCTTTCATAAGTTATTGATATGTTGACTTTTTATTCTTGTATTGAAATTAATGCGCCTGCTCAACATTTTTTTCGGCTCAAATAAGAAACAAAATTTGGTACAGTTACTTGGTAGAATTTAATGTTTGGTTGTTTTATATAGTTAAAGTGGACACGTAGTTTTGCATATATTTGGTAAGAATTTAAGCACATTTAGATTATTAGGTAAAAATAACTTTTTACCACTGTAACCCAAGTTCGTGTAATGTGGACTACTTAAATTACTTGATTATGTACTACTGGTCCATATTAAACGACAATAACTATGTACTTTGTAAGCAATCTATCTAAGATAAGAACGCGACTTTTTAGTTTGTATTAATAAAAATATATTGAAATTAAATTTTTTAATCATTCATGATTAGCTGGTTCATGAATTTTATGTATTAAATACTAGTCCACATTACCCTCATATAGTGGTCCATATTACCCTCCAATTTTTTTAATGCTTTATCACACAAGACCGGCTTGATGCAATATATGAAAAAATATTAAAATGTTAGAAAGTGGGAAAGGTTTGTGGAGCTTCTAAAGATAAGCTTTTTATATATCAGGAGCCGCACAACAAAATGTACTTTTTCGATTTTTTTACAAATTTATTTTTTGGTATTTTTTATAATATTTGGGTTGAAATCTTCTAGAAAAAATCAATTTCCCAAAATTTTTAAATTTTCCAAAAAGTACGTTTTGTTCTGCGGCTCCTCATATGTAAATATTTGAAATTAGTGCAAACCTTATGACTTGAATATTAATATTGTAGTGAAATTAAGTAATTTTGTAATTTCGGACGTGCTTCATAAACTTAGGTTATTTTTTTTTCTAATTTTTTTTAAAATTAGCCAAGTTTAGACAGGTGAGCCAAATTCTACACGCTTTTGCATTAAGTTATCTTTCCAGATAATATAAAAATTGTATATAGTCCCGAAGAAATATTTTTTCTGTGTGTTTTATTTTCTTCAGAATTTTATTGCAAATATACGTGATATTTAAAAAAATATTCGAACCCCAGTATTCCCGTCATATCTAAAAACAGAAAAAAAGATCGAGCAAAATTAAAAAAAAAACTTAAATATCTCTTAAACTAAAAGAGATAATAAGACATGATATTCTACATTGTAGACCTTCTCAACGACAGTCTATATTTTAAATTTCAGCTCATTGGATCATAAATGTATTTATGGTGATTTTTTTAAAGAACTTTGAGGGCCACCCACTGATCCCCATTTCGCTTACGAAGCTGAACAACTGTAAATCAACTCGAAAACACTTCAGCAAAGTAAATAATATAGCACAACATAGAAGTGTGGACTTGATCATACTTTTTTAACAAAAAATATATTTGTCTTCGCGTCAAAAAATAGTAAAAACCGACAATTTTCAAGGTACAAATTGATCCTCCTGAGCTATTTAATGTGCCTAGACACGTTCAGATTGCATTAATATGTTTACAAGAGTTATTCGGCTTTACCGCAGCTACAACTTTGCTAAATATTGTTAGTGAAAATCAAATAAGACAGCTGTATTCGGCTGTGGCGAGTCTTATATACCCTTCACCAAATTATACTTCAAAATACAAATTTTAAATATTTTTAGGTAAACAAAATTTATTTTTCTTTCCCAAAAAAATTTTTTTGGAATTGTTATTTTAATTTTTTTTTAAAAAAATTAAAATAAAATTTGTTTGTTTTTTTAATTTTTTTGAAAAAAAATTCGGCTTAAACAATATTTTTCCGATTTAGACCCATTGTAGTACCAACTTACTATGGTGTAATATACGTCGTTGCAAAGGTCTTTGAAATACCTATCATTAGATATCCATATTGTCTATATTAATGACTTATGCCCAGTTTTTGACTTGTTATTTAAATACGTATTTACTTAATTTTTACTTAAAATTAAGTTGTATTTAAATACAGTTTGAGTTTTTCAGTGCTACATAATTTGTCTTATTTAAATAAGATAAAAGTATGGCAGCACTACTAAATATCAAAAAATTATCGATAGTTTTGCTTAAAACAGCTGTTCAACCAAAACAAAAATTGTTACATTTTGCCCAATAAGAAATGAAAGTTTATTAAACAATAAAATTATTGGTAGGAAAATGCACAAAAGAAGCTCCAATTGCCCCGCATCGGAATTGTAGTTTTTGCAAGACGCTTTTTTTAGCAAAACGCTGCAGAGCGCTGCTGTTTGGTTTTTTTTTCACTACAATAGAGTCGAAAAAAAAAACTAAACAACAAAAGTCAGCTGTCAAAAAAATATGGTAGTTTATGAAACTTAAATAGAATTTAAATGGCCAACGTTGGCCATTTAAGTATCATTTAAAAAAGCACTGAGAAACTCATTTTCGTATTTAAATAGAACTTAAATATAATTCATATTTAAATACGAAGTCAAAAACTGGCTCTTAGTAATCCAGATATAGGTAAAAAATCGAGGTTGTCCTGATTTTTTCCTCATATCTCAGCCATTTGTGAACCGATTTTGCTGATTTTAAATAGGAAACTTCTCGAAAGCATGTCTGACAGAATTATTGAAGATTTGGATCCTCTTCATAAAACAATAGTGTATAATTTTTTTGCCATTTCGAAATAATTGAGTTTAACATTTTTTTGTCTTTAGATGTCTACTAAATCTAGAACAAAAGTAATATTTCAATTGATTTTTTGACCCATTTTGTGGAAGTAGAATTTCACCAAATTTTGACCACATATAGAATCAGTTATGTAGATTCTTATTATGCAATACACTATTGTTTTATTGAGGGGACGAGCTATATTATTGCCATATATAATTAAGCGGTATCACCAAGTCTTAATTAGCTGTTGGCCAAAAACGTTGGTAGTAGAGCCGAAACTATACTGTTACGATCGTGTGTTTTTCCAAAAGTCTTCATTTGTTGCACAGTATTTTAAATTACAAATTCTCAAATATGTTTTTAAACATACAAAAGTCTTTTTCAGTAATTAGATATCCCTCTCACAGTTTCTAACTTACAAATTATATTCAACATAAATTAGAATCAAAAATAAATACCTTAAACTTTTACAAACTATAATATCTTTTAAATGATTACTCCAAAATACATGTTTTTTTAGTGATATCCAAACACTTTTTTGAATTATTAAAAATGTTGCGAAATTTCAATTTTTTTTTCATAATTTTTGTTAAAAATCGTCGTGGTATATCAAATTTTTTTATAAAAAAATAATTTTTTATTTGTATCCGGTATACCAGCATTTATCCACAAACACATTTTGCTTTCAGACGAAGGACTTACAACATCATAGTGGTGAGTTATACGGCAGATGTTTGTAACGCCCAAAAATATTAATTCAACACTCACTTTAAAGTAACTGATCGTTCTGAGTCGATTTAACTATGTCCGTCTGTCTGGCCATGTAATCAGGACGCAATTTTAACGATATTTCTATAAAATTCGGGACATAAATTTTTTTCGCCTAAATGATGAAGCATCCGAAAATCACTCACAAACAACATTATTGACATTTTAAAAGAAACGTGATTTTGCTCAGTGTAGGATATTATAGGGTCGGGCTAGACCGACTATACTTTCTTACTTATTTTTTTAAATTGCTTAACAGTAACGCTGATCATTGGTTGACAATATCCATTGTATATATGTTTAAATTAGAACAATTCTTCTCAGAACTGTGTAAGTATAAAATGTTCCCGTTTGCAGCGTTACAAAATCTATTATTTGAATTAGAATTAGAAAAATATCAACTTCCGTTTAATTGTATTTTCATTTGTATTCTCTTCAATATACATTTGTCAGCCGTTAATGCGTATGATAATGCTCGTAAAATATTCTAATGATCTTCTTTGGATTTGAAAATTAAATGAACTTTCGATTTTTTAAGTTACATTTTCATGCCTATGTACAATATGTGTATATTAAATACGTATGTATGTATGTATGTATGGATATTTGTTTGTATGTGTAAAATAAGTGTAAATATCATGTAATTGTAGACCCTGATATCAAATCCCCAAAAAAAGACTCAAAAAGAAAAGATTTTAATTGTAATCGGCATAAATATACAATTATCATTACATTTCATTTAGTTTGAATGCCTGTGTGTATGAGTGGATAGGTTTGTATATTATATTTTTGTTAATATTCGGTTGTATCAAACGATTGTAATTCAATGCACATTTTATTGTAAGTAGTAGAGTATTCGTGTAGTATTTGGTTTTCTTTCTTCTATTTTTTTCCTTTGATTCCTGTGAAACCCAGCAGTTAAGCAAGTAGTCAATGTGTCCCTTATAAACAGTAACTGTCACTAATGTCTGACACTTGACTGTCTCCAATTTATGTAATTTGGATCATTTGACACATACATGTATGCTGATTGCAGCGAGAAGTTAATTGGTTACTTTATACATCCCATGTAATCTAAAAGAAAGACAATTGTCACTTAAGTGTCTTTAAATAATCTGGAGTGTAGTCACTTCAAATTTTTATTTCGTTCCGCATTTTTTTGTGAGTAATAAGTAGAAACTGGATATATACAAATTGTATTGATATATTCTAATACAGTTTATTTTCTTTTGCTTAAGTATACCGACATTCCATATAAACTATCGTGAAGTTAATTGCATCTTTAGTGTCTCTAAGTAACCTAGGGTGTAGTCACTTTAAATATTTATTTTGTACCGCGGTTTAGAAAGTAATTTTTTACCCACCAGATGTAAGCTATTGGAGAGTTGTCGGAGGATGGTTTATTTACAAGTAATCGGTTACTAGCCGTATATGAGATGTCTTTTCAACGGATGGAGGAAGGTTTACCCAGCAAAAACTTACATTGAAAAGTAATGAGTCAATAAGCTAATATACATAACTACTCTTCACCACTTATATATTGGCTTTTTAACATATTATTTTTACACGGTGATATCATTGGAGGCAAGTACTTATCCCCTTCGCTTACAAATAGGGAGTTAAATAAGTCATTACCACGTTCGATTACAAATAGGGAGTTAAATAAGTATAACATACAAAATATTATTTTTCATCTCATTCATATCAATGTGCATATTTTTGGAAAATGTTTGAATGTTTTCAAGAAGGCATCAATTTGTATTAGATTTTAATAAACAAAAATTTAATCAATAAAACGTTAAAAGCGTTTTATTATGAAATAATTTCGTAAATCAGCTCATAAACAAGTACTTATATATCAGATTATATTCCAACCATTACTACTTATATTTAATGCATGTGATATGAAGTAATCATTGAAAAGTAATCTGTTCAGTAATTGCAAGTCATTACCAAGTATATACAAGCAATCGGTTACTGGACTGTCTTTGAGATGTTTTTTCAACGGATTACTTGAGGTCAATTAGAATCCTACATGTTAAAATAACTAGTTATGTAGCTGATCAAGTAACCAGTTAGGTAGCTAGTAAGATAACTGACTCTATGTAACCGGTATGTGAAGCTATTAGACAGCCGTTTCATTGTAATCAAAAAGGGTCAACTAAAATAACTAGTCATGAAATTACTTAGATAACTAGTTGTCACTAGTGTTAGGTAAAATCACTAGTTCGGGACAGTCACCAAGAACCGCTGGGAATTATGTTCATTTCAGACAACAACAAAAACTCAAATATCTTTCGTTATGTTTTTTATTTTTATACCCTACACCAAGCCAGATTCGATTAGTCAACTATGTAGCTTAATTAATAAGGGCATGTATAATTGACAAACTAAAAATGCGCTTATTTTCCATGAATTTCGTTGCTCCAAGGTCTAACATTGTTCTTAGTCATCTAAAAAATAAATGCTGCAAATTTAAACAAAATCAAACAAAAATTTATTTGAAGTTTCGATATTTTTTGATATTTCATTTAACCATAGATGTTTGAATACATATCGATGGCTTAATATAAAAAAGGCGTAACTAAATTTTTTTAAAAATTTCGTTTTTTGTTTATTCCGGTAAACAAATGTCAGCTGCACCTTGCCTCAAAATTTCAGGAGGATATTATTGCAAATAACAGATTTATAACGATTTCAAAAAAAGCCCTAAGTCAAGTCAAAGAGTTTTTGAAAGAAAAAGCCTTAACTCATTTTTTTTGTTTTGTTTGATTGGTTATCATTTTTATAAGTATCAAATTCGATTCTGAATCAGATTTTTGCACCCATCAGGAAATTTAACAGTTTATGTCGCTGAGTGTGATTCATGAAAAAAATTGAAACATAAAATTGTCCTATCAATTTTTTGCGCAATTATTAAAGGGATCAAACTATTCCATACTTAAACCTAGGCAAACATTAATAAAAAAAATCAGCCAAATCACTACAGCTGTTCTCACGTGATGTCATTACATACATGGACCATTTAATTTTTATATATATAGAGTTATTAGTAAACTAATAATTATTATAAACTGATGTTGTTGATTGGCAGCGGCTGGGAATCGAACCCAGGCCATAAATATCATATCATGCTTAATGATCAAACGCGCTAACCAATTAAGCCACAGCACCCTCAATTAAAAATTACAAAATCGTAATACTAACCAAAGAAACAATCGGAATTAAATATTAGATATGTTATTATCAAAAACTAAACTTCCTTGAAATCCGTCAATTTTAAATCGGTCTCCGCGTTAACCCATGATAGGTACAGATGCGGTTTCAATCCTCATTCAGCATTTATTAGAATCGAATTTTTTTTTTTTTTAAATTTTCGAAATTTAGTTTAAAATAAATTTTGAAAAAGTAAAATTTAGGATTTGATCCGATTAGTTTGAAGATTCAGATTTATTACAAATTTTTGTTTGCAATTGACTCCACTCTGCGATGTATAAAAATGTTTACTTTGATTCAAAACTCGAAAATTCGTATAAAACAATCAACCCCTAAACGTTATGCGATGCTGACATATTTATAGCATAGTTATTGTAGTTAGATGCCACAGAGCAATTATAGATCTTCGGAGCATCGATAATCTACAAAGTCCATTTATTTGGAGCCATCCTAATTCAAGGAATTTTAAACATTATTTGGATAACTTTGTATGAATATAGCTGGAGAAGCGCATATACGATTCGTTACAGCTGACTATTGCACATTTACTTGTTTATCTATTAAAGTCTTTCCAAGTCTGTTGCCGCCGTTTTGTTTTGGGGGCCTTCCATCCTACACGCGCAGGTTTATGTTACTTAAATTGTTCCCGTACAAGATTGTAGTTTGTACGCTGTCTTTACTGTTGCTGTTATGTTAAAAATGTTGTTATTGTGGCTGTTTTTGTTGTACGCTTCATATTGTTGCTGCAAGTCATGAATGCCGCCGCGGTCGCTGTTTGTTGTCTGATCACTGACGACGACATTTACAACGACAATGATGGTTTCAAGCATTTTGTTGTTGGATGTATTTGGTTACTATTCTATGAAACAAACAAAAAACTGCAGCAACAACTGCAATGACAAAAACAATGTTGTACGCCTTTGTTTTTGATTTCCATCTGACTTGTAAAATAGGGTGGTTTTTTAAAATTTTCGAAGAGTCCAACTCTGGAAGAGCTCTGAATTTTGGAAAGCTCTGAATTTTGGGAAAATGTGTTTTTTCAATTTTAGAAATTTATACAAAAATCATGATAAAAAATATACAATATTACAAAATCGGTTGGAAAATTATCTCTACCGTACATTATGTGTCTCAGGCCACATGTAAAGGAAAATTAAAGAAACATATTTAATCCTAACTAGTATAATATTTACCATAAATAATAACGTTTATGGTAAATATTATACTAGTTATAATACATAAGATTAATTTTTTAAAACAATTTCAAACATTTAAAAAAGTTGTTAACCAAATTCTAAAAATATAAGAATTGTATTTAAGGCAATGCCTCTCATAATTTTAGAGACATTTTTATCAATGATCAATATTTTGGAAGAACAATATACATACATACATATCGATGGTTCTAGGTTGACTATTCGCAGCTAACATTTTCCATGATGAGATAATGGTGCTAAAAGATTAGTCTATCAGACAAATTTTTCGACACATTATCTCATCATGGAAAACAACTTGTACTTTCGGGACTTGTCAACCTGTGCTCATCGATAAGATTGTTTTTATGAAACCTAAACAAGTTTTTGAATACGTCTTTAATGAATTAAAATTATAGTAGACTTATTTTTCTGTATTTTTTTATTGGAAAATATTTTAAATAAAATACATACGTAAATTATTTTATAAATTTACCTCCCGACCGCATTAAAAACATGAAATTTTATCAAAATCGTCCACGCCCAACGCCCACTGCCCATACAATCCAAATCGATTTTTTCGCATAAAATTGTTCCTATTCAAGCAAAAGTCTAGAAATTTGGTACATACATTTTCCAAAACGAACGCATGATAAATTTTATTAAATTCGGCCACGCCCATCGCATACCGCCCATGCAGTTGATTTGGATTTTTTCGCATAAAATTGTTCCTATCCAAGCAAATTTGGTACGGACATTTTCTGAAATAAGAGAAGAACGCATGCCGAGTTTCAATAAAATTGGTCACGCCCACCGACCATAGATACGATTTTTTTTTTATATTTCGTTTATCATTTGACAAAAAATTTTCCGAAAACTTCCGACAACTAATTTTACTTTTAATCGAAACAAGACACTCCTATCTTTCATTTCATTAAAACAACAGCTTGGGGGGAGTAGGGCTACATTATTTTTTTTGTTTCATGGAAATTCAAAAATAAAATAAATTTTAGAGGCTTATAGATTTGGACATACCTTCTTAACGGTTTATGATATCCCCATATTTTTTTTTTATTTATGGAGAAATGCTATATTTTTCAGATATGTTAAAGGTAAATGGTATTACATATCAGGAAAATTATACATATGGGGGATTTCACGTCAAGTGAACCAACTTTTAAAATCGATGTCTTCCGATTTGCACCGAGGTTAGTAATTCAGACACAATTTTTCAATAAGATCGGTCAAGAACTCTCTGAGTTATAGGCGGTCAAAACTTGACATTTTGGCCAAACATGTGCTTTTTCTCATCCATGTAACTTATTACCTATTGTTCTTAGTAAAATGTGTCCCAAATAGTTTAGATAGCTATTACTCCAATCTTTCGAAAAAAAATATTTAAAAAAAAAAATTTAATATTTTTTTTCCGAAATCAAAAACTTTTTTGACTTTTTTTAAATGGGCCCTTTTTTTGTCTTAAAAAAAAGCTTAGATATTTTCCTTTAAGACCTATTTGGTCGCTTATTGGGATGAATTACTATCCAATAGGTCTAACCTAGGTGCAAATTTCATCCCGATCGGAAGACATCGATTTTAAGAGTTGGTTCACTTGACGTGAAATCGCCCATATATTGAATTGCGGGAAAATATAAGTAAATTTTTGCTTAATGCCCTTCCATGGACTCCACTTAATTTTTTTAAAAATAAAATACAATTTTTCTTAAAACTATAAGTGCGTATTTCATCTGTAATCATTTCTCTACAAAACTACATCATTTGATTTTTAAAATTGAGCAGTCAAAAAATAGGGTTTTCGTCACCAATATCCCTCTGTGTGTCGCACTGACTATGTGAAATTTCGTTAAGATCTCCAATCGTTCGGGAGCTACCGAATTATTTCAAAAAAAAAAAAAAGTATATAAACCACTGTGCAGCTGTGCAGTTTTATTCAAGTCACACTCCTTAAAATTCAAAAAGTAAACAAAAAATAGTATTATTTACCTATTTAATATAATACATACTATATTCTAATTTCAAACCTGTTATATTCTTCAATACCTATAAAAATAAAGTTACTCAAAATGCAGCATCTTTTAATTGAGAAAATGTCTGCAGTTTCGACACACCTTCATAATAAAATTCTCAGAAATTCCATTGAATTTCCATATTTCATTATAATCCCAATATCCGTTAGATACACACAATAAACTTAAGCTTCAGCCATAAATGCTTCGACAAAACATTTGTAAGTATGTAATAATACTATCTATGTCTTAAGCATTTTCGTATTTTCACTTTTAATGCGTAGAGCAGCATCATTGTTGGGGATCATCGCTGAGGTACTGAAAGAACATAGAGAATCCAAACTGACATTCAAGTTGGTCGAGTGGCGCACAAGTAGAGTAGAGCCAAATGATATAATAAAACAAGTATTCATTCTTAGTTATGCGCTTTTTCCAACGAATACTTTAGTTAAATCAGTCTGACTAAAATACAAAAAAATGCACATTCAAAATGTTTCAATAAGAGAAACGACACAATGAAACTGCGAGGTATGCGGTATTGAAGATCGTCTCATCTCATGTTTAGTTTAACTTTGCATTTTTTTTATAATTTGTAAGATATTTTTTAGTTGTTGGCGTTGGTTTATTTCTTTGTATGTGTGTTTTTTTTTGTTGTTCAGAATTGTGTATCTGTTGGTTTCAGATACATTGTTTTTGTATTTTTAGAAATAACAACAGCAAATGCGTCGTTGTTGCCGCGAGTTTGTTTGGCTGAAGTGAGCCAGTATTTGTAATGGATGATTCATCGGTATTAAAAATAAAGCTTTGGTTTTTTCTCAATTTGTTGTGCCCTACATTGTTTTAGCGTGAATTGTAGATTAATGGGATTGTCATGTTTTTAGTCATGCTCCGGCTAAATTTCCGATTAAAATAAAATTAAATAACACTGGAAAGGGCATAAACTTATAGTCTAGCTGGTCTGAGTTTTTTTACACTGGGTCAAAGTTTTAATTTTTTGATCAAAGGGAGCATACTAACTGAAAAAAATGTTGTAAGTTAATATCTGAGAGAATTATTATTATCAGAGTTATATTATGGAATTTTATGGGGATCATTTGGAATCATGTGGAAGATCTTAACCCTCTATCTCCTCTTTTTAGGGGTCAAGTTTACCCCTTTTTCGAGAAAATCAAAAAAAGTCTTTCAAAAAGGACATTTAAGAATTAAAATATTCCACAAATTTTTTTGCCGGAATATTTCAGTTGATGTAAATAATGCTTAATTTTCAAAATTACACGTCACCTTGGGTCTCACATTTTTTAAAAAATCGACAAAAATCCATTTATGATCCGAAGGAGCTGAAATTTAAAATGTCATTAGACGTTGAGAAGATCTACAAAAAACATGCTTGGGTTTTCATTAGAATAATGATCGGTCAATTAATCGAATAATTTCTTATTCGATTTAAAAATTACCATTTTCGAATAACGAATAATTCGAACAATTTTATGTAGAATAATCGAATAAAACGAATAAATGTTCATATACATATATTTAAATTTATTAAATTGCTTAAAATTTTTCATAATTCCAAAATTTTATGTAATAATGACTTACAAAAATCGTATTGTTTCTGAAATTCAACAAATAACTAGAGATAATGGGAGTCTTTCGATCAGATTTTAGCTCCTTCTAGAAATACAGTGCACTCGCGATAATATGAACACCCCAAAAAATGAACACTTTTTACTTCCATAGGGTACTCTAAAATATGATCTTAGTGAACTAAGCTGCTCATATTTTAAAGCTTTTTAAAATATGAATAGTTTATTTTTTGTTTTTTTAACGTATTTTATCTATCTACAAAGAGTTGAAATCTAAATCAACAGGTTAGTGGCTAAATTCTTATTCAATTGCTTAATAATTTTTGAACTTCCTTAGCTGTTGATGGGAATTAGATGCCATTCGCAAATATGAACAATCTTGCAAAAGTGAACTGGCATGATTTTAATTAGTTCATATTATATCGAGTCTGCATGATTTTGGAATTGATTTCGAAACAGAAATTTTAGGGTCGTGAAATATTAGCACAATCGCAATTAATAATCAAAATATTAACTTTAATTAAAGTGGTAGCGAAAGTAATTTTGAAACGGTCCACGTTGGGTTCAAATGCTACCAAAGTGGCGAGTAATTGAAATTTAGAAATAAAGTTTTTATAATAAATTTTGGTATAGGGTAAAAGTAGATAAAATTCTGCATCACTAGCTGTAAAAATCAATCAACTAAGTTGTTTACTTTCTTTTCAGTGAGCAATCAAATTTAGCAAATTATTACTTTTTTTAAAAAATTTTTAGTATTAAATCTATTAAAAGTAAATCTTTAAAAATAGAACCTTCAACATCAGGTATTCAGGTATATAGTAATTTTTTCTTTAAATTATGTGTAAATTTTTTTCATAATTTTTTTAAAAAAGCTAGGGATAATTTTAACATTTATTGGGCCACAACTATTAAGTTTGTAAAAGTTGGAATAAGTTTTATGGATTTTAAAAAAGTATAGGATATTAGCTTATATTTAAAAAATAAAGTCCAGGCAATGCCCGGTTTTTTTTTACTTTTATTTTTTTAAAAAATTCTGGTTGTCATTTAATGAACAAGACCAGCAAATGATAACAACGATGAAGATAGTGATGATGATAATGATGAAGAAGATTATAATAATGATGATTAATTTTTACATTTACTGAATTTAGTGAATGCAAACACTGGATACAAATTTATACTAATAGGAATACATATTAATATCTTATTCTTTAAATTTATTTTGATTTCAAAGTTGCAGCGAAAATTATGTTTTTTTTCGAAAAACAAAAAACGCCTAACATAAAATTTTGTGAAAAACAAAAGTTAGATTTTAAATTAAATTAATACTAATATTAAAAACCTTTAATAAATTTATTATTTCAATTCTTTAATAGCACATTAAGTATGCGTTAATTTCCAATGTTATTCATTAATTTATCGCTTTCCATTCCAAAGTTACAGCATAAATTGTTTGTGTTTTTTTCCGTAAAACAATAATGCGCTTAACGGGTTAAACATTTTTTTAACTTTTTTTAATAAAATGCTGTGTTTTTATGTGCTTATAATAGGTTAGGTTACGTGGGTTGCTCGCAATTTAGCGAGTTCACTAGGAGACCGTATGGCCCATTGTGGTACCCTTAGAAATACTATTCCCTTATGCTGAAAATGTACTTATAATAACTCATCAATAAAAAAATATAATATTTAAAACTGGGTACCATTGAACCCACTGTGCGGTCGTCGAAAGGGATATTTAGGATGATATTTATAATGATTACGTTCAAATCGATGAAGGCCATGATCTTAATATATATATAAGCGATGTTATTAACCGAATACGTAAGCGTTGCAAAATATTTAATATACATACATATATAATGATAAACACAAAATATTTCACACTTACGTAATGTTGCAAGAAAAACATGGAGTTCGTCTTGTACATAATGTTAAATATCGTTGGAAATCTTTGTCTATGGTAATAAAATTTTGCGTATTTATAAATGCGTCAATCATGCACTCACTGTTTGACTTTAAATTAGCCACGTTCACTGACAATTCCCTAAGACCACTTGAAAGATTCGGCAATGTTTATAGTGCAATTTGTTATAAATAATTTAGAAAAAGTGAATAATTCATTTACTAAAGAATTAGTTACTCATTTTAAAACCCGAATTAATGAACGACGTAAAAAACATCTTAATACGTTTATATTGTACTTGAATTGTGGATCATGTCCAACTAGCTCAAATTTTTTAAAGCATAGCTCCAAAACGGAAACTATAGAATTTGCTAGTCAATTGTTCTGTAGATTGTTCGGAAGGGAATCTGATCAGAATATTTCCAATGAAAATGTTTTTTAACATTTTTCACTTTCACGTTATTTTTTGTTTTTCATTAACAATAAAATACTTCAAACTTCATTATTTACTTAAAAAAAAAAAAAATAATTATTCGATTAATTTTAAACGTGTGATCAATAATTCGATCAAGTTAAAACTCTTATTCGAATTATTCGTTTTATTCGAACAAGAGAAAAATCAAATAATTTGAATACCATAACATGTAAGTTATCTCTTTTAATTCAAGAGATATTTAGGTTTATTTATTTATTTTTTAAAAATGTGAGAACCAAGGTGGAGTGTAATTTTGCTAATTAAGTGTAAAGAGCATTATTTACAACTTTGGTATCTTTGGTGACCCCCACTGAAATACTCCGGCAAAAATGTTCGTGGAATATTTTAAATGTCCTTTTATGAAAGAACTTTTTTGATTTTCTCGAAATAGGGTTAAGATCGTCCACAAAAATTATCCCCATAAAATTACACAATTTAACTCTGACAATAAGAATTCTTTCAGACATTAACTTACAACATTTTTTTCAGTTAGTATAATGTTACCTTCGATCAAAAATTAAAACTTTGACCCACTGTAAAAAAAAAACTCAGACCAGCTGTACTATAAGTTTATTCTACAAAAATTATCTACTTCAGAATTATAGGGTCGTTGTTATATTCCAAAAATGCTGTTGTAATTAAACATATCGACCGTAATTAAAAAGTGATTAATAACGGAAATGTTTGCATAGTTTTTAAGGGACTGGAAATCCCGGGAATTGCGCAAAATTTTCAATCCCGAAATCCCGCGGAAATTGTGCGAGAATTATTTTCCTTTGTTTTATGTTGTATTTTTTGAACTTGATTTTCTCTAAAAGATACCAAAACATATGCAGAAGATTCATACATGAAACAGATTTAACCAAAATATACGAATAACAAGTTCATTACTCAAAATATTGCAAAAACTCGTGAATGTTCACGGCTGTCACAGAATTCATTTCCGATCGAAAGTGGAATTATTTTAGTATTTAGCTTTTTCACAAAGAGTAAAACTAAAATTTTTGGAATAAAACCATCTTCCGTTGAATTGAACATTGTTTAATATTATTGAGTTTTCTTAATGTTTTAATTAACATTGATAATTAAAAAAAAATAAAATAATTATTTTTTTGCAAATTAACAGAATTAACTGGAATCTAACGAAGGTAGAACAAAACCTAATGGAAATTGAAGCCATTTCGATACAAATAACGAATGGTGACAGGTTTGTATCCCGGGATCCCTGGAAATCGGGACTCATTTTGAGAAAATGAAAAAGTGCGGGAAAAGAAAACTCTAATTCTATCTTTTTGATTTTGATTCTACTATTTTGATTTAATAGGTAATCAGAAGTTGATATACAAAACATCACACTTTTGTTAATTAGTTTTGATCACGTCTATAAATTAAATTGCCATTCCTATGTATCTTATTTAAAGTTCCTTTTATAATTTGCCAATATTATTCTATTGGTTAAAATTCTGGGCAATTAGATAGGTTGTTTCCTTTTTTTGGGGGATTTGGGATTTTCTACAAAGGTGCACTTAGTGCGGAAAGTTCTCTGACTGTTATTCACTTGGGAGTGACCAGAAACGATTCCTTTGTCTGATTGTCCAAGCAGCTCACTACTTACGATCTTAGACCAAGTATTTCCCGGGCAATAGCTCTTCAGATTCCTCTGATAGCTAGCTAGAATGAGAAGGCGCTCAGTCATGTAGCCTGAATGGTTACAGTATATCTTAACGTCTCAGGCAAGTAGGTAAATAAACAGGAAAATTTACTGAAACATGACTACATTGTGGATACAGTGATTAAATCCATGTCTACTGCCCGCCTGGAAGCATTGATGGCAGGCTCAGCTCCAGGATCGGATGCTTTAGCCCAATCAGCTACGCATCTTAAATTTGAAGATTACAGAAACCGCAACAAATGATGTGGCCCTATGCTCCTTATAGGAACTACGGGAACTTATTTATATATTTCCTTTTTAATAATATCAAATACATAGTTTTTTGAAAGAGAAACAATATTATTGAAATATTGTTAGATTTAAAAGAGGTCGAACTGATAAATTAGTAGACACATTTTATATTATGTGACAGTCATTGTTTTTAAATTAAGTTTAACAAATAATGTTTTGAGAAATGTTACTTATACAAGGTGGACTAAAAATTCTTGCCATCTCCTTGAAATAAAGTTAGGTTAAATAGGTCACTCTCAATTAGCCAGATGTATTTAGTCAAATATAGCAGATACGTCAGTGATACATTTTTGTGGAAGTCCAAATCACGAAAGGGATATTAGTATGTGTTTCTATAGATATATCCTAGTATGCGCTGATGTGAAGCGGTGGAGTTATATAAAAACAGTTGTATCGATTCTTCGATCGATATCTTAATTCAAGAAAACATCTTCGGTCTATATAATTTCTCAAATGTTCAGTTTAAGGTCCAGTTTAGAAAATCACTTTATTGTAATTGGTGTATGGTACTATATGATCGGTTTAGTTCGACTATACTTTCTTACTTGTTTAAAGTGAATTTATGAATATGTATCTATATATCTGTGTCTGTGTTTTTTCCCTATAATTTATGTGCATCCAAGTAAATTTCTTTGAATTTTGTCTACCATTTGCGGTTTTGATTTCTATACAAAACGATTCTTCGAACATTTTTATTTTTCTAAGATTAAATTGAAGCTGATAGATCGATCTCATTTTTACAACACATTTTACAGTTGTTTATAACAACAACACTAAAAGAGCACAGAGCAAGAAAGAGAAGTCAATTGCATATTCTCTGAGATACAAAACTTGAAGATAAATCCGAAAAAAGTACGTTGTGTTTGAAAGAGAGCTGTTAGTTTTTATTAAGTGTGGCTTGAATCTTGGGAATCCAGCAACCAACATTGACTCTTTGCAACCTTAAGTTTTTTTTTCTTACAATAATTTTGCCTGATGTTTTTGTTTGGTTTTGTTTTGGCCTGACGTTGAAGTTCAACTCGTCGTTTGTAGTTGTTGGATAATGAATGTTTCAAATGGTTAGACAAGACCTTGAAATAATTTTCTTTTTTTTGTTTTCATTATTACTATTATTGTTGTTATTGTTAGTGTTTGTTTTGCCTTTTTTATGTATGAATTTATATGTTTGAAATTTTATTGTTATTATGTTAGTTGTTTTGTTTTCAAAGTGCACGATTCGTAAAATTGTTCACTTAAAATACAGAAATAATAAAAAAAAGAAACTATACGAAAAAAAAAATGTTTTGTTCTTTTCAACGTCATAATAACTCAACATGACATACTATACGTAGATACCATTCAAACATACATTCAGTATTTTTGTTATATTCACTCTAATCAGATCTCTAAAAGAAATTACTCACCTTCGCTAATCCGAGCGATTTTGTGAATATACTGGTTCCTATTAGAACCAACAGATACTTCTTTAAGACAGTACAAATCATGGAAAAGGAATGTATCAAGATGTCCGCCAGTATCCAGTAAATATATGTACCTATTATAAGTCTAATCGAGTTTCTACCAAAAAGAACAATAGTCGTGGTCCCATCTCATAGCATTTTGGATATTCTGCAAGTGGTAATCGTATACCACTTTTCTCTCTCTTTTAACTCCCATCCAACAAGTTTTTATCCAAGCTGTGCCAGGGATTAAATGCAATTGAGACCACATTTCGACAATATTACGTTGGAGAAAATGGTACATCGAAAACCTGATTGAAACCAGGTTGAGCAGAGTCAATTCCCCAGCCAGTGCCTGTTTCAGTTATTGAACAGTTAGTGTAGACTGAGATCTCGACCTATTAATGTTCGGTCTACGGACCCAAATGTATTTACATCGATTTTTTACACAAAGCATTTGGAAGCTGAAAGGAAACCAAAATCTTTGGCAAGTCATCAGACTTTACCCGTGCCTATATTGTTAAAACTTGGTTCACAGGTTATTTTTGATCATACAGTTTAAAGAGTTTCCTCAATTTTAAGCCAAAATCTAAAGTAGGATCATTAGGAGATCGACAAATAGATAATATACATTTAAAAAAATTACCTAATATTTCGAAGAATAATCAAAAAAAAAAACTTAAAATCTCTTCTTTGTAGGTAGTTGTCCGATTTTTATTAGCTTAGTCTTATATAAATCGTCCCAACGATTTCAGTATAAGTATAACCAAAAACAATTTTCCGAAAGAAAATTATAATAAATTTAAAATTAATCATTATTTTTTGCGGAAAAAACCGTAACTCAAAAAAGGCTAAGCTTGATAAATACTATGATAACACAGTGCAACAGTGAAAAAACACACGATCATGACTATATAGGTTCGACTCTACTACCAAAGTGTAGTAAAACCCTGTACTCAGTTTGTCCATTTTGGTGACCGATTTTTTTTATGGGCCCCCAAAGTTTCTGAAAAACAGTGGGGCCTCTAAAAAGATGTCATCAGTTTATGGTTAACAGCTAATTCAGACTTTGTGATACGGCTTAATATATAAAAGTTATTCAGATTTACCGTAGCTACAACTTTGCAAAATATTGTTATTGAAAAATTAGGAGTCCCTGGAAGTTATTCTAAAAAAAGTAAAAAAAAAATTTTGGAAAAAAATGTTAACAAAATTTATTTGGCGGACTCTTAGCTATATTATTGCCATATATAGTTAAGCCGTATCACAAAGTCTGAATTAGCGGTTAACCAAAAACTGATGACACATTTTTAGAGGCCCCACTGATTTTCAGAAACTTTGGGGGCCCATAAAAAAAAATCGGTAACCAAAATGGACAAACTGAGTATAGGGTTTTACTACCCTTTGGTAGTAGAGTCGAACCTATACTGTCATGATCTTGTGTTTTTCCAAAAGTCTTCATTTGTTGCATAGTGTAACTGTGCACCATCAATTTCAATGGTAAAAAAATGGTTTACTGAATTCCGTTGTGGCCTTACAAGCACGGAAGATGCCGAAAATTCTAAACGCCCAGTTGAGGTCTCCATACCCAAAACAATTGAAAATAATCACAATATGGTGTAGAAGATTGTGGAGGCAATAGTCATCTCATATGTGGTTCAATTTTGAATGATCACTTGAGTATGAGAAAACTTTCTGCAAGATGGCTGCCGCATTTGCTCACAATCTGAAACAATGGCAAAAATCCATGAATTAGGCTACGAAATGTTCCCTCTTACACCCTATTCTCCGTATTTATCCCCGAATAACTATTTCTTGTTTCCAAACCTGAAGAAATGTCTCGCTTGAAAGAGATTTAACTCCAAAGATGAAATCATCAAAAAATAAACTATTTGGATGACCTCGACGAATTTATTAAGTTGTGATGTGTTTATACACATATAAGAATTCTATCCATATCAGGGAGTATCTCCATTAAGAGTTGAAGTGCAATTGATATTATATGTAGAATGCAGAATTTAAACTTCCAAAGTCTTCGGAAAATATCAGAAAACTCTGGAAAAATGCAAATATTCATAAAAATACTTACAAATGAATTTCCATGTGAATGGTAAAAATTACTCAAAACCATTGGCCTGGTTCCGTTCAAGGTGTTACGAATGCACAAAAATTACTTATCTGATCGTATTCCTCAATATAAATATGATAAAACGATTTTATACAAAAATATCTTTAATTTAATTAAAATATCACTGTCCAACAGCATTTTTGGAACAGAATTGCGACCCTATAATTCTGAAAGGGATGTTGAGTAGATAATTTTTGTAGAATAAACTTATAGTAAGTCCAGCTGGTCTGATTTTTTTTTACAGTGGGTCAAAGTTTTAATTTTTTGATCGAAGGGAGCAGTACACTAACTGAAAAAAATGTTGTAAGTTAATGTCTAAGAGAATTCTTCTTGTCAGAGTTATATTGTGGAATTTTATGGGGATCATTTTTGTGGAAGGTCTTAATATAACTCTGACAATAACAATTCTGTTAGACATCAACTTACAATATTTTTTTCAGTTAGTATACTGCTCCCTTCGATCAAAAAATTTAAAACTTGACCCACTGTAAAAAATTCAGACCAGGTGGACTATAAGTTTATTCTACAAAAATGATCTACTCAACATGCCCTTTCAGAATTATGGGGTCGCTATTCTGTTCCAATCAAAAAGTCTCAATTTGTTGGACAGTGTATTTAGAACCATTGAGAATAGACATAGAACGGAAACTCTCCAGTCAAAGACCTAAGTCTGTTGTCAGAAACCTAAGTGGTGAACCATACCCACAAATCGGTCCAGAAATGTGCGGTGTAGAATTCGAATAGTTTATCAAGCAACCATTTTGAAAGCTTGTACAGTTGTTTATAAATCTCAAAAAAAACTGCTTAGAACTGATATATCTAGAATTAATAAATGCAACTATTTATATAGTTCTCTTGATTGCACTCTTTGCCAGCCCTGAATGTACATTGTACATATATTTATATATACATATGTTGCTGTATCGTATACTATATAGTACGGATGTTATTTGTTGGTTTGTTTGTATATTTTGAATAGTGGAAGTCAGTTGTATCTCTATGAACTCCGCATGAAATTTTAGTTTGTTTTATGGGGTTCGTTGAAAACACACAATCAAACAATGAAAGAAACAAACGGACAGACAGACAAAAATACGTATTTCATCAATTTTCTATGAGGTTTTTTCGCTTTTTATTTTAGAATTCAAAAGCACAAGGTCATTTTATGTCATATTTTGAAGTCCGAAAATCATGCACACATTAAGTATACAAAAATATTTAGAATAAATACATAGACGTACTTATTCGTACTTACGGATAGAAAGAAGTCTTTATAATATACATAGAACGTATGTAGTATGTACTTTAGTATGAATTGAGATACACTTTGTTTTTTGTATTAAGTGCTAATGATGTCATAAAATTTCATTGTGATCTCCGACTGAGTTGAAAGAAAGCAGATTGTAATCGAAATTTGTAGCACTTTTAACTAATTTACACCCAATATTATATGATAAGATATTATTTTTAAGATGTTTCAGAACTCATTCATGAATTGAAGATTTTTAATTAAAAAAATAAAATGCCAATTTAAAGTTTTATTTGAACTAATAATATGAACATGAACTAAATATATTACAAAGGATTGAGATCGAAACAATTTTAACATACATATACATATGTTAATAAAAATGAAACCACTGAACATACAGTTTTGAATCTTTTTTTATTTGATTGAAATTATTGTTACAATTTACAAAAAATAAATTATTTTTATAGTTCTAATCACTAATGATGAAATTTTGAACCTTTTTCGAAAACCCTTCCATTATGGTTTTTATAGTGCTTTATGTCACTTTGTTCGAACCGGTTGTCCATCTATGTTTAAAATCGACCACTCTTTTGGACACCTTTTTTGTGCTCTTCAATTATCTTTTATCAAGAACCCAATGGCAATATCTCTACACTGGCCTCAGCTCCAGGCAGTTTGGAGGAATTGCCTCTATTGGCACAAATACCACATTATTGTTCTTGTACCACTCAAGACCTTTCTTATCATAAGTGACAGATGCCAAATCAGGACAAAAATAAGTGGACACATTAAGAAGTCCTTGATGTAAATTTCGGTATTTATAGAGCCCTTTGTAACAAATGTTTGGTTTTTTTGACGCAACTGCATTTTGCATTTTTCCAAGAACTTTTTTGGAAATTTTGTCTGCTTTTGGGTCCTAAACTTTTCTTCAATATTCCCTCGAGCATCTGCAACATAAAAAAATTTACCCAGAAGCTGCGAAAAGTGTTCCATGCGTACATTTCGTCATCCATCATGCAGCAGGTATATTTTTTTTTTGTATAAAATTTGACTTCAATTTCCGTGCTCAGTCTTTGGCCTCTAAATTTTTAGCAGAGTTCCTGTCAGGAACATTTTGAGCCTTGTATGCTTTTAAGTCTGCATTGGCTTTTACTTTTCGTACCAAATAGTCCGAGTACTGACCTAACCGGGCTGTTTTCTTACCGGAGGTGTTGGAAGCTATTTTGAAAATGCTGTCTATTTTTGTGGCTTTAGAAACATCATGTGGACCATTCCTTCTACCTGAACCAGGTGCTCTATAGACGGACAAGTTCTCCCGGAACATTGGAAACAGTTTAAAGGTTAATTGTAATACTATTTAATCTTCAGGCCTCTGAAGGTTCATCAAAATCTTAATCTCATCTCAAAATTTTAATATCCTGGTGGTAAAAGGGTTTACGTTTTCGATTTCAGGAAAATCTTTGGAATATACTTTATAAAGTTTGAGTTATAATTAGAGTATATCTTTTCTCGCACTTTTTCATTTCCCGGGAAATCGGGATTCATTTTGAAATTTCCCGGGATCCGGGAGTTCCCGCCTAGAACAAATTATTCAATTTTAGGAATGTAGATTCGTTAAAAAAATACAAAATGTCATTGGTTTTAAAATGTAATTGGATACAAATAAAAAAATCAAATAAAAATTTAATATAAAGAGATAAATTGACTCGATTTCTAATTTTTGTTATATACAAACCTGTCACCATTTGTTATTTGTATTGGTTTGGCATCAATTTCCATTAAGCTTAAAGAGCTTTATTAACAACTTTGATATCTTTGGTGACCCCCACTGAAATATTCCGGCAAATATTTTCAATCCTTAAACGTCGTTTTTTAAAGGATTTTTTTGATTTTCTCTCAAATTGATCCGTAAAGAGCTGAGATAGAGTTTTAAAATTTTCCACAAAAATGATCACCATTAAATTCCACAATATAACATAATAATATATAAGAATTCTCTCAGACATTAACTTACAACAATTTTTCCAGTTAGTACTTATAATGCAACCTTCGATCAAAAAATTAAAACTTTGACCCACTGTAAAAAAATTTAGACCAGCTGGACTACAAGTTTATTTTACTCAACATGTCCTTTCAGAATAATAGTCTCAATTTGTTGGACAGTGAAATTTCTTAAACGTGTATTTTGAAGATTCTCAGCGCGAGCTAGGTTTTGATTTTACATCCATACTTTCTTTTGGTAATTTTCTTAGAATTTTGTGTAGATTCCGATTTTGCTGTACGCCTGTCACGTTTTTTCACTCCCGAACAAATTGACCCACCCTAATGTACATATCTTCATTAGTGTATCTTGTTCTTAAAATTTAATTTTATTAATCATTTCGTTAGCTTATTGTACAAACGTGCTAAGTTTCTATTCAGAAATATTACAGGAGAGACAAAAAATGTTATAAAATATTTTTGAAATCCGTTGATGCAGTTTTATTACTTATTTGGTATGATCTTTAATGACAAATAATCACAGCTAAGAAGAAATGCGTATGCATCTTATAGGTCCTTTTGTGGGACTTGGAACATTTTCTGTATCAGAAAGTCGAGGTGATAATAAATTTCAAAATGATTAAATATTTAATTAAAAAATTTATGATTTACATTTTTTGGTTGAAATTTATTGAATAAACCAATAATTCAAAGAAAGTATTATATATTTAGTAACATTTTTATAATTATGTACAAATTTTAAAGCTATGTATACTGTATTGTTTGAACTTTTAAAATAATTACTTTCAATGTCTGTTAACCGGTTTAACAGGTTTTTTCAAAGTCGGTTAACCGAAAAACCGGTATTTTTAAAAGCCCAATTTTTGGTTAACCGGTATTTTAAAAACACAAATTACTTGAGTTATTAAAATTCGGTATTCTACAATATTTTTTAAAGCAACTACTGAATCTCACATATAATTGGTTTTGCATTATTGGGGACTTTATGATAGATAGAGGGTTTTTCTTCTCAAAATATTCAATGTTATATATGAAAATGATAAGATAGAGGATTTAGCATTTTAATAAAATAAAATTATTTTGATTTCATTTATGCAATGTGTCAGTTTTTAACGTGATTTATTTAAGACAACGGCTAATAATACAACATAAGATAAAAAATGAACAATAAACAATATTAAACAAAAAGTTATAGAAAAAAATTTTTTTTTTTGCTTTTTTATGATTTTTTGAAGTTTGATTGGTGTAAGTTATCGTAAAATAATAGATAACACTTTAAAAGTAGACACTTTCTTAAGCAAACTCCAACTTTAACCATTATATTTTCCAAAAACAAAGAGGTAAAATATTTTCATGGTAATTCAATTCAGAATCGGAATTCGCTATTTTGATAAATGATTGAAAAATGTAAAATTCATGTTCAGCATGCAAAAATTAGTAAGAAAACATGAATTGCAAGAAGAAATTACCCTCCATCTAAATATGATGGTATAAAAACTGAAATAATATAATAATTGTTAGAAAGACTAGTTTACGCAGAAGATATTTTATTTCAAATGTGCAAAAAATTGTATCTAATTCAGCAATTTATAACTGAAATTCCTATTAGAACGTATGAAATCTAACAATTTATATACTTAATAATTAATTAATAAGTTTGGATCAACATTTTTCCCTTTTAACCTCAAGTGAAGAATTGATACAAATTACTGATCGGTGTAAAATTTTGGTTCAGTATAGATTATTTGGGATATTTGTGCAGGTTAATGTGTTGTCTTGAAGTGGTTCTTATATGGAGGTTATGACCAATTATGGGCCTATCATCATAAAATTTGGTACATCGATTTTTGTATATATTGAATAAATTTGTTTTGAATTTCAACCTGATAACTACATTTGTAAGAAATTTATGAGGATTTTAGTGATTTTCGGGAGTGGACCTTATATGGAAGCTATGGTTAAATATGGACCGATATTCACAAAATCCAGAAGTATGATTACTGGTTACAAATTACTGATCTGTGCGTAATTTCATTTTGATATCGATATGTTTTTAATATTTTTTAAGGTTAACATCTTTTTTCGGAAATGGGCCTTGTAGGGGAGCTAAGACCAATTATCGGCCAATCTGCATAGAATTTGGTGCAGTGATATCTATATATATGAGTATATTTTTTTTAGCATGATAAATGTATTTATAAGAGATTTATGAGTACTTAACTGATTTTTGGAAGTAGACCTTATATGGAAGCTATGGTCAAATATGGGTCGATATTCACAAAATCCAGTAGTATGATTTCTAAATATAAACTACGGATGTGTGTGAAATTTTATTTTGATATTGATATTTTTTAGATATTTATGTAGGTTATTGTGTTTTTCGGAAGTGGTCTTTATATGGGAGCTATAACCAATTATCGGCTGATCTTCATAGAAGTAGGTACAACGATTTTGGTATATATGGGGATTATTTATTTCGAATTTTAACTTGATAGCGACATTTATGCTTATTTAAGAGATTTTCGGAAGTGTACTTTATATGGGGGCTATGGGCAAATATTGGCCGATCCACGAAAAATTTTGTAATATAATTTTTTTTACCACAAACTTATTTTTGTTGAATTTTCTATGGATAGTGCTATTCTGTAGGCATTTATAGACCATAGAACCATATTTCGGGAAGAAATTTGAATGACCGATTCTTATAATTTTCACCAGAATTACTCCTTTTATTATAAAAGTAACGAGTGCAAAATTTTATGATATTAGCTGCAATATATTTACAAAAAATGTCCAAAAATATGTGAAAATTATCAATTTTGTTTGATGTTGTCCCACATTTTAATTCATAACTTTGGTTCCACTGTACCGATTTCGCTGATTTTCAATACCAAACTGCAATAATAAACGCTTTTCTTGCAACTCTACTAAGTTTGTTTGAGTATTTTGGACGTGAGCGTGTTTTACACAGACGGACAGACAGACGTACATGGCTCAATCGACTTAGAATTTCATAAGGATCAATAATATATATACTTTGTTGGGTCTCAGATGAATATTTCTCAATGTTACACACGGAATGACAAACTTATATATACCCTCATTCACCACTTATGGTGGTGGAGGGTATAAAAATGCAAATAAATTCACACCATAGGTGAGGGCTGTTTTACTGAACATTTTACCATCAAAAAGCCATTTTCGTGAAAATCAAAGATATAGGGTTTTGAATATAGACCATCGATATATACAATTTTCCGAAAAGAGTAATGCTTTATATTTGTATTTTCTTTGTCATTTGGCCTTGGTGAAATTTTAATAACATGAACATTTTAAACCCGATTCTTGAATTTTCAATATTATTAGAAATATATGTAGTAATATAATATAATAAGAAATATAACAATAACGCTGATTTCAGTTATTTCGATAAGTTAAGCGGTAACGGAAATTAATGTTTTTTCGGTAACAATATTTTAAGGATAATGTAATATTGATCTAATTAAAAATACTAACAAAATTTACCAACGTTGAAGTTGCATATTTTGAAATAAGAATATTGCTTCGATTTAATTACAGATTAAAATTCTGACAAATTCAAAATATGTATTTAAATGTAAAGTGTCCCTTCAATTCCCAATACTTATAAATGTAAATGATGATACTGTCTAATACGAGTACAATTTGTAGAAATGCCAGCTTTTGTTAATCGTTAAGATTGTCCTTTATCCAATTTTTGCATTTTCAATGTCTGTCAAATACTTTTTTAATTTGTTTAAATAATATAAAATATTATACTCGTACACTAGCACTTGTAGTAGGTACTCGTTTTGTCTTCGTCTCGTGTATGAAAAGGGGTGTTATATTCGTAATACTGATTTATGGCTCAAAACGAAGAAAAAAAATAGGAAAACTCAACTGAAATTTCATTTAGCATTGATAACATTTGGCTCGTTATGTTAAAAATAATGCCACAGTTATGCTGAAAATAATGTAAAAGTTATTGAGTTTTGTTCATCTTATTTAATTTTTAAAATAACCTATTTGGTCGACAACAGACGTTGAGTATTTGGAGGTCTATCCAATATCCTATTCCTATCTACTAGAATTACTTTATTCTGTTTTTGATGTTATGGTTGTCATGGACCGACAAGTTTGTCTTAAGACAATAATAGGTTATTTTAAAAATTAAATAAGATGAACAAAACTCAATAACTTTTGCAATATTCTGGATCGAACATCGAACGGATTTGAAACGATGCCTCACCACAAAATTAGAGCGCAACAAACTTATGATTACAGTCGAAGGTTTTCAATATTATTCCTAAGCATGCTAGAATTTCTAGCCACACTGTACATTGATTGTCTGCATATGAGCCCATTTGATATGAAAACTCGTAAGTTTTCCAACATTTGACTAAAACATTTAGGGGTGCTTTTATTTTTACTTTCTACTTTCTTTGCCTTTAATTTATCAACGAAATTTGGACGAACGTTCAAAGCAGATACTAAAAGTATTTGCAGATACACAATCGTACACATCCATACATTACGTTACGAAAGCAAAAATACGATACGACGATAAACATTAAAAAGCGTAACTTATATGAAACGAATTTTCAAATCGATGTGGCACTTGCTGCATTAAACTGCAAAATAAAAGTAACACACACACACTAACATTTACATACTTATTTACACACACACAGCCACACATCTACAAAATAAGAAGAACAAAACGAAATAAATTCAAGCCCAGATGGATACGCACGGACAGTGTCGGTAAAGAAATATGTTAGGAACTGGGGTACAGGGTGTTTTTATTTTTAATTCTCCCCAAGTAACTACAACAATAACAACTAAAACAAAAAAAAGTACATACTAGAAAAACAACTACAACAACCCTTCAGTTAATGAAAAGTCAAAGAAAACATTTTTTACAAAATTTTTGCTGCTTTTGCCCTGCCACGAGAGTATCGGCTGTTGTATCTCGTAGACTGAAACATTTGTTTTGGTATGAAAATTTCATTTCGTTACGAAATATTTTACATAGCGATTTTGAAGGTTTGTTTTGTTGCTGCTGTCGCTGTTTCTTTTTTTTTTTTTTGTAAATTTGAAATTTTTTACAATAAAAAAAACCAACTAGCAGCAAGTAGAAAAATACAAAAAAAAAGAGTTAAGATTGCGTGACTACAAACATAGATTTGCAAGTGAATTTGTATAAATTCATACATTAAATTCTGGTATTTAAAATATCATAGAAAAAACGAAACAAAAAAAAATCACCTTGAATTAGTCAAGTCATGATACATAATCCAGCGTAACCCAAGAGGCGTTATGTGGTCCCTTGTCTGTCCGTGAATTTTTCAATTCTAATACCAACTGATATTGATTGTGGTATGAAGTCTATGAATTCCACAGCACAATGGGATTATAGGCAAATCAATTTCGTCTAATATTTAGCTTTAATTTTCACTTGATGATTGCGATCAATAAAACTAGTGTTCGTATTTATTAAATCATGCAAACACAAGTAAGAAAGTAAGATCAAGCCCTACTACCATAACTATAATAAACTACACTGAGTATCAGAGTGACAATCAGTTGTATGGAAAAATTTTTGTTCGAATTTCAAAGTGTGCCGGGCGGAATATTAAGACTTTTGAGCCAAACCGTACAACGATTTCGGCAAGTGCATCGAGGTCAAAGGTCAGATATATGCATAATTTTACTATTTATATGAAATAAATTTGTGAGACTCCTTAACATGCTGCATTATTTTACAGACATATGTAGATTTATTTATATTCATGAAAATTACAGTATCTTTCTTTTGGAGATTAACCCTATATCCCCTTTGGGACAAAATGACAAACTGTATTATAGCTAAAATTCGAAAAAATTTAATTTTTTTCAGTTTTTGTGAACATTTTGCTACTAAATAATTACTTTTGCAATTGAGTGCAACAGAATCGAAATGTATACGTAATTGTCGTTGTAATGAAAGGTAATTTTTACTTAAAATATATCCGTATTTACTTGTTTATGAGTTTTTATCTTCGGAGGATACCGCTAACCTATTCGCAGGTATGACCAGCAAAATTTAACTTTTTAACGGCAGTTTCAAATCTCAAGTTTTTAAACAAATCTAAGAATTTGTTGATCATCACATTGGGATTTATTGAGATTATTATAGGAAATAAATACCTTCTAGAGTTTTTCCATACCTGAGATTTTCGAGAAAAACTAATTTTTTGGCCATCACAAAATTTAAATCACAGGTACGGAAACACTGTAGGAGGTATTGATATAAATTTTTCATATTTTGAATCCCTATTATAATCTCCATAAATCCCAATGTGATGATCAACAAATTCTTAAATTTGTTTAACAAAATTTTAAAATGGAGTTTTGAAACTATCGTTAAAAAAATTAAATTTTGTTGGTTGCGAATAGGTTAGCGGTATCCTGCGAAGACAAAAACTCATACACAAGTAAATACGGAAATATTTTAATATTTTATTAGATCATTCTGAAATTAGGTCAATAGTTTGTATGAGATTTATGCTCGCTAAAGTGATTTTCTGAAGTGGGCCTTATATGAGAGATATAGTCAATTATGGACTGATCAAAAAAAATATTTTAATTGTGATTTTCTTTTATATAAATCTTATTTGTTGGGAATTTGTGCGGATACTTATATAAATAAGACACTTATGGCAACAAAGTCCTATTTCGGGAGAACATTTGTATGGAGTCTAGTTGAAATATTATCAATCGGATATTATCAATCGACATAGATTCTGAACCCATCGGAATGTTTTAAGGTTGGTGTTGGACTAATATTTGTGGACAATGGTGGTGTAGAGTATAAATATTAAATTATTTCTATTATATTTCGAAAATAGCATTATATATTGTTATAACTTTTGAACTATTTTATTGATTTTTTTTCTTTTAATAACACAAGTTTACAAGAAAAGTGTTTATTTTTTGTGTTCTTAAATGAAACATATATATTTTTTTAAATTGGCAAGATACTGTAGTTTATTAAGTATTTTTGGTTTACCAAATATACGTCATAATTTTAAGAAAAAATTGTTTTTATTTTTCATCTACCCTCATATTTATTTTTTGAATTTGAAAGCTCATAAAAAATGTCCGTTATGGTATCTTAATGAATAATAAAAAAGATAAACTTTAGTATAACTTTTATGCATTTGAATTTGCTACTAAAAATGTTGACATATATTCGATCATAGCCATGGAGTACGTTTATGGCAATTTAAAAATGTATAACTACACCATTTTCAATTGAGAACATTATACATGATATTGAGAAAATTCCAAATGAAATTGAAAATTTCCATTTTAAATTGATAAAATTCCAATTGAAATTGAGAATTTCAATATGAAATTGAGAAAATTCTAAATGCAATTAAGAAATTTAATTTGAAATTTAGAAAATTTAATTTTACTCTACATAAGTAAATAATCTATATTAAACAAATATGAAACAAATAATATATTATGTTCTAGTGTTATTGACCAACAGGCATATCTTGCAATTCCAAAGAGCTTTTGTGGAATAATGTTGTATAGCTCTACTGCAATCTCCAATAGTTATACAGGACTTGAAATCGTTAATTAATTCTTCAAAATAAAAGACCCTCTGCTCTCTTACATTACCAGGATTTACGGTTGGTATATTCATCCTTGACTTCACAATACTTTTGATTTTGGAGCAAATTATTTCAATAGGGTTAAATATTGGTGAAAAGTTACTTTAATTGTCGAAAATTTCATGTAGACGACTGGCAGAGAGTTCAGATAACTGACTGCACAATTCTTGCCACCTATCAAGAATCCTTTGACCTATTCGTTTACACGATTTTACATAAAATACGTTCTGATTCTGGCTAGGAAAGTAGGTATCAATTTGACCTAATTGATTTTCTCAATTTAAAGTTGAAATTCTCAATCTAAATTGGAATTTTCTCAATTTAAAATAGATATTCTCAATATCATTTGGAATTTTCTCAATTTAAAATGGAAATTCTAAATTTCATTTGGAATTTTCACAATTTCAATGAAAAATGGTGTAGTAATTTTTGTAGCTTGTTCTTATCAATATTACAATTTTTTTTAAATACTTGAAAAAAAATAAAAAAAATAAGTTTAATTGTCATAATGTATATTATTCATACCCATTTACAAATTTTGAATTTGATTATTTTTCACGACTATGGGAATTGAGATTTTGGAAAAAAAAGTTTATTAGATATAAAATAATTAATTTAGAAAAAGTTGTTGACAACTCTTACGAAAGATATTTGCGAAAAAACAAAATAAAGACAATTTACAAATCGAAAATTTCAAAATTGAAACTTAAATATCTTTAAAGTATAAGATATGCCTTGTAACAAAAATTCATTAAATATCGCTCGGTATTTGTATTTTCCATGGCGCCCCTAAACTAGATTTGTATCCATTCAATATTTTTAAAGAACTTCCGAATGGTCTAGAAATTTTAAAGCTAATACTTCAGATCGCATCCCTTACCCCCTGTCTATACCTGATACATTTTTATCATGATAAACTTCAAAATGTTTATCAAGATAAAAAAATATCAGGTATGGTCTACATTTATTAGTATTATTGCTTCGTTATGACAAAACTGTTAGTGCTTTTGCTCAGACAACTTTGTCTTGACAACAAACGTCATTAATTGTTATGATCAGGGAAACCGGAAATATGCTCTAAAAAAAGAGTTTTAAGCGCTTTAAATATGCAGTAAAAACTTTAAAATATGCTCTTAAAATTTAAAAAATATGCTCTTAAAAAAACAATATTTTACATAAATTTTAACCAAAAAAAATTTACTTAAATTTTCAAATAAAAATCGTTGTATATTGGATCTGAAAACATTTTTATACATAGAAAATGTTCTTTCGACATCAACTGATGTTACAGGAGCAAATTTAAAAGACAATATTTCTTTAACACTTAAAACGGTTAAGTTTGAATTAGAACTAAAATTTGATATTTAGATGGCGCTATTATTAAAATAGTGCTTATTTTATATTAAAACAAGTAAGAGAGCTATATTCGGCTGTGCCGAATCTTATATACCCTTCACCAAATTATACTTCATAATAAAAAATTAAAATATTTTTAGGTGAACAAAAAATTTGTTGTCAGTTTTTTCATTTTTTGGAAAAAAAATTTTTCGAATTGTTTTTTTTAATTTTTTTAAATTTAAATTTTTTTTAAAATTTAAAAAAACATTTTTGGTTTTTAATTTTTTGTTTTTTGGTGAAAAGCCATCTATTTTCAATTTTGAATTTTAAACAAAGGAAGTAAAAACCTGTAACACAACAACGAAAAATAAGTAAGACAAAAGTTGTTTTTGATAAAGTTAAAATATGCTATTAAACAGTAAAATATGCTCTAAAAACGCATAAATATGACATAAATATGCTCTTAAAACAAATATATGCAAAAATATGAATTTAAGGGTAAAGTATGCAAAAATATGCACTAACAAATCGATGCCAAAATTCTTATATAGTTCTGAATCGTGTAAATATCTTATCCATGTGCTCATTAGACTCACCAGAAAAAACATGCATTTGCATATTTTGGTTTCCCTGGTTATGATAAATATTTGTCAAGTATAGACAGGGAGTTATTTCCTTTCTTTCGCAATAAATAATATGGCATTTAACTTCTATTATAGACATTTTTGAAAACTTCATTTTAGTTTAAAATTTTGATAAAGTTGTACTTATAAATTCTTTAATAAAGAAAACATTGATACTGCGCAAATCGGTGTGTTGAATGCTTTAAAATAACTACTTATGTATTAAAATAACTATGTATTAATAAATTTGCCCCAGTTAAATTTCATTGGAAAAAAATTAAAAATTGTATTCCCATTGTGCATTGTGGTATGAATATGAATATTTGGTGAGTTACCTACTACGAGTACAAACATCTAGAATAATTTCAAAACATACAAACATGTGCATTAGGGTGGCTCTTATTTCGGACTTTGAAAATTTTGTATGCTCCGTCATCTAAAAACCAAATGCTGAACTTTTAAGCAAAATCGGATAATGTTAAGAGGTTGCACTTTTATTTGAAGTTTCGAGTTTAAATATATATATTTTTTGTTTGCAGAGTTATTCGAGTTCATTTCGATATTCATTGAATATCATCATTAGGGATTTAAAAAATTAGTTTATTTAACAATAAACATAATAATTTAAATTAAACAAAAAACGCATAAGGAACAGTTATACTAAACTGTTGTAAAACAATATTAAATATGTATACTCAAAAATTTGATTTGAGCGTATCATCATTTTGCGAAAATAAAAATAATGGCGTCCTTTTTTTTGGAAAATTTTCACTCCTAGTTGTGATTCATCGCACCTAAAGGCGCGCATTCTGAGCACATTCGATTCTGAGCACCAGTCGATTCTGCATCAAAAATTAATACAATTAATGTTTTTTGAATCCTTAAAAATAGTTCCAAAAACCCACAACAGTGGGCACATATCTCATAAAAAAACGATGAAAAGGCATTTTAATCTTAGCAAAACGGTACCAATATTTCCTAAATAAAATAATGTGCTAGGTAACCACCAATCATTACAAAATAATGTATGTGGTAACTAGTTGCCATTACCAAAATTTTTGCCGGGATTGCAATGCATGTTCTTGAACTTGAACTGACTTGTTCTTGAATAAAATATTAATAAAATTTATAAAAATTTTTAGTATGAAAAAGTGCAATATTTTTGAAGGACGGATTTTAAAAGTGACGTATTTTTGAATCTAATTGAGATATTGACTTTAAATGTTTTTGTAAGACCAAAAATTATCTTATCTAAACAAAAAAATTAGTTCGGAATAAATGTGGACCAAGATTTTGCTAATATTTGCAAAAAATTTTGATACAAATTGTAATTTTAGAAACTCAATAAATATGTAATAAAATCTTTATTTATTAAGGAAACTCAATGAAATTTTCAACGTTTTCTAAAGGTCTAAAGCTACTTTCCGTTTTTTGATCCCAGGTTTGGGATTTTAGAACATGTGGCCCAAAGTTGAAATTTTGATAAAAAAAAAAGTAGGCCACATTCCAAAGGGCGTATTGGCGACATATTCGAAAAAATAGGACATGTTTTTTATACAAAAATATTCTTCGTAAAGATACCTAACAGAAAAACAGAAAACTGTTATATGTTCTTAAATAAAGTTTTTTTTACTAAAAAAAAGAGTAAAGTCAGCTTTTCCCCAAAAAACAGCAAGAATTTACTATTTATTTAATTTTTAATTTAATTTAAAATCGTTTATTTTTGGATCCACAATTGATATTGCTCTAAAATCTTTTGTGTATTATTGGAAATTTAGTTGTCTAAGTAAAAAAAAAATCGGTCCAAAAGTACGCAATACATTTTTAAAAAATTTTAAATGCTTATAGCCGAGCGCTTTACAAAATTATAAAAATATTTGAAATCGGGTGGGAAACAACAAAAATGGCACGTGTTTAAAAATTTTACATGTCGAAGGTACCCTACTTTGAGCACCCATAGCGCCGCCCGTGGAACATTTTAATAACTGAAACTCGAATACGCCTTGGCTACGCCTACGTCATTTATTTTATCCCTATCGGAAATGCCAGATTTATTTCCAAAAAATATTGATTCTGCCCCACTGTGTATTGTCAGATGTTTTATTGTTAAACATTAGAGTATTCAAAACCGAAAACCGGTCAACCGGTTTTTTCAACTTTATAAGCTCCACCGGTTTCGGTTATTTTAATTTTTCGGTTTTTTAAAAAACCCGTTTTTGTAAGACGGTTACCGGTTTTAATTAAATATATTTTCTAAAGCTCATTCAAACAAAAATATTGATTTATTTTATTGAAAATTGTAGCATTTGACAATATTTCGTAAAAGATATAAAATAATTGCATAAAGATAGAGCCTTAAGAATTCAAAAATTTCCGAAGATTTAGTACACAATTCTTAACAAATTTTCTATAATACATTTCTAAAAATAAATTTAAGGAAACCTTTTTCATATTAAATAAAAATTTAATATAACCGGTTTATATATAACCTGTTTTTTTTAAGACAAAAGCCGAAAACTTTTAATCGGTTTTTTTAAAAGACAATAATCAAAATCTGTTTTTTCAAAAACACACATTTTCGGTTAAACCGGAAACCGGTTTTTTAAAATTGCCGGTTTTTTGAACACTCTATTAAACATCTTAATAATTCCTTTAGAAAAGTAAATTCCTACAACAAAAGCATTTTTTTCTGTTTTAAACAAACATGTTCCAAATGACAAAAGTTTTCTGTTGTAACCGAACAATTCAAATCGGGTACGATGCTAACCCATATCAGGCACAACCGTTAACATTTTTATTTTTAAACTATATTTAGAATTTATTAGAATCAAAATCATTTGCAATTTTTGAAAATGTAAAATTTTGGATTTGATATACATATAAATACATGAAATTTTAAGATTGTTTTTTTTTCAAGTACTAATTTAATTAGATTTTATTTTCAAACAATTATTTAAATTATTTTAAAAATATTGGTACTTTGACCCAGAACTTGAAGCTAAACATTTCAGCATCTGATAATCTTGAAAGCAGTGAAAATGGAAAAAGTGCGACCCTAATATACAAACATATGTTTACTTGCTTTGTTTGTATGTATGTATGTATTTATAAAACTCATATGAATTACTTTTGGGCTGATCATTATTATGGCCTTTTGTATGGCTTTTGTTCTTTCTTTCATTCCTGCTTTTATTTTGTTTTGTTTTCGGCTAAAAAGTATCGATGCCAAGATGTGATAAGAAACAAAAAATAAGAAACAAAAAATAAGAAAAAAGAACTGAATAAAAGGTTTCTTTTATAAATGATGTGTACCATGTATGTATGTGTGAGTGTGAATATGTGGGTCTCTTGTCTGTGCACATGGATAAGGAATGGACTTGGAGGTTTGTACGTTGATTTTCATTTCATTCATTTGTTCAGTAAAATTTTAGTTGGATGGTTGGTTGGTGGATGTATTTTTATTTTTCTTTTTTTTTTGTTTAGTTTTAATAAAAGTTCTAACCTTTAGAAGTTATCCGTGTTTCATTTTTTGTTAGAAGGTGCATTTTATATAAAATATTACCAGAATTTTATAATACGAGGGTTAAGTGAGCAGTTTCTGAAATATTTATTATGATACAGTTTCATTTATGTATTTTAATTTAGCACGATAACCGATAATTTAAATAAGAAGTCTTTTAAACATTTATAGATCATGTTTTATAACCCATGAAGGATAATGATACACCTCCTGAGTGAACATTTCAAACCTACATACAGTGTCGGTCAAAACACATTGGCCAAAAATTGCTACTAAACTATTTCAATAGAGAAAAAAATTTTGCTTGTTAACTAGAAAACAAAAAATTCTAAATATTTTTGCACTTAAAAAGTAAGAACAAGAATAAAACAATAAATTGCATCTAAGCAATCCTACTAAACAAGCGACAAAACATATTGGATAAAACTGGTTATGTATGACAAACAAAATAAAAAATGACCTTTACAATTTTTCAATAAAAATTTCAATTGAACAACATTCTTAACATCACGTTAAAATAATATCAAGAACAACTGCAGTGGTTATCATAAAACATTTAAATATGAGGAGCCGCAGAACAAAGGGTACTTCTTTTACAAATTGATATTTTGGTATTTTTATAATATTTGGGTTGAAATCTTCTAGAAAAAATCAATTTCCCAAAATTTTTAAATTTTCCAAAAAGTACCTTTTGTTCTGCGGCTCCTCATATATAGAGATAAATTAATAAATGGTATCAAAGTTTTTCATAAATATGAAAATATATTTCATTAAAACCGGTTTTTCACAAAACCGAAAAGTTAAAAATCCGAAACCGGTGGAGTTTACAAAGATGAAAAAACCGGTTGACCGGGTTTCGGTGTTGGATACTCTATTTTTGTCTCTTCGCCAAAGTTATTAAAATGTTTTTGTTCATATACTCGGTGTACGGTATTGACCGGGCTTGACCTTCTTACTTGTTTTATTTTAAAATGCATTTGTTGCTTGTAAAAACTTTACTTTTTTATAACTAGAATTTTGTCCTATATCTTTTGAGCGATACTGTATATAGACATGATCTTAAATGTCTCTTAGGTTGTTCTTCCAAACTAATTACTGCAAAATTTGAGGTCATTGGAAATCGACAGAAAGTGGAAGAATTTATATGTACACAGAGAAAACAGATTCCCAGTGGCAACCGAATTTGTTGCCAATCAAATGATTCGGTTGCTCACATAGAATTTTTCAGTTCTAGCAACAGAAAATCAGTTAATAGGGAAGAGTTTCGGTTGAATCAATCAAACTTTTGTTACCGCTTCTAAAATTTTGTAGCCACAACTGTAAAATTCGATCACCAAGGCAGAATCATTCGATTGGCAACAAATTCGGTTGTTATTATGAATCTGTTTTCTCTGTGTATGTATATTTACTCAAATATTGGCCCAGTTTGTCATCAGTACTGTTAGCTGATATGACGTTTAAAATTCTGATAGTAAACTATCTTCTTAAACTATAAGATCGATCGTACCTAAATAAACACCAGAGTCTAACACTAGAGCGAACAAAATGAGTCTAGTGAATAGACTCATTTTGTTCGCAACAGAATCACCTACTGATTTTCAGTGTGTTTCATGTATTTCTCTTCTATATTAGATCGTTTTTTAATAACTCTGCTCTCAAACTACTTTTCACTTGAGCCACTCATCTATTTTTTTTTATAAATACAACAAATCACTGTTGATTTGGTTGTTGTTATGTTTTGCTTTGTTGTTGTTTTACATTCTTAGTTACCCATTTACCTGCTTCCTTTGCCGGTGCATGCATGATTTTTTTTCACAAAAAAATATTGTCAGACAGACCATGCATTCTTTGTTCTACATCTAAGACCATGAATCATTCGACTTTAAATAAAAAAAGGTATTTTGATAAAAACTAATTTTAAATAAAAATTATAAAATAATATCATATGAAACCTTAATAGTAGGTACTTGTCAACCAGTTTTAATAAACGGGTTTTTTTCATTTTAAATACAAGCAGCAGTCTTAGACTAAATAATAATTTGGTTTATTAAGAGCAATATGAATTTAGGGCTGATTTAAACGATCTTCTCCTCTACAAATATGTGGAATCTGATTACATGATTGTAGCTGAAAAATTATTTTAGTAATTCAGTATGTTGTTTTCACTTTTCATTTCCAGAATTTTTATTTTAATTTTTAAAATTTAATTTGCATTATATAGAAGTAGTTTAGTAATGGCTGATATATAATCTGATACATAAATTCTTATTTGTGAGCTGATTAACGAAATAATAATATGCATTTATTGATTACATTTTTGTTGATTCAAATCTAATATAAATTGATGCTGTATTGAAAACTTTCAAATATTTTCTTGATTCTTTAAATTCCTACAGATTGCAAAATAAATTTCAATCAATTATTCGAGTTTTGTTTTAATCGAATAAAAGTTCTAATTTTTTATTATTCGAGTAATCGATTAATTTTTTTTAATAATATTTAGATGTAATTAGCAATAAATTGGAGCAATTTATGTAAAGTTTCGCTAAATATTTTATGAAATTGTTAATTGTTTGATTGTTGATTGTTAATTGAAAAACTTTAGATTCCAAAGCATTTTTAAATTCGTATAAATTATATCTATGTATATTTGGGCTATTCACATGGTCTGCTATTAGTCATATTGTCATAATGTCCTAATATATTATAATAGTTGTTGTTGTGTTTTAAACAAAAAAAGTATTATATTATGACAAAACAATAAACATAGTTCAAATAGTGTTATTAGTTTAGAACTTTTTTGTTTGAAACACAACAAAAATTTGATTAAACTATCAAAATATATTAGGACATTATGACAATATGACCAAATAGTAGACCGTGTGAATACCCCAATTGTTTTTTGTTTATTTGAAGTTCGTATTAATAATGTTATGTATGATATTGCAATATATTGGTCTGTTAATCCAAAGTAGATTGGAAATTTAATATAGAAAGTCGTTTCTAATAATATTTTCAATGTAATTTCAACTTGAAAATAAATTTAATCGATTATTCGATTCCTTTTTTAATAATTTTTTATTCTAAATTAAAAAATCTTACACATTCGAATAAAAATATATTTTTCCTCAATTATTCGAATAATTTTTATTCGAATGACAACCTTAGTACTTACATATGGGCAAACACACAATTTTTTTTATAAATAACAATAAGTCCCTACTTCAGCGTGTAAAATCCGTTGGTGTGAATTACTTGGGTGAGGGGACTCAAAAGTTATCACGTTTTAAAAAATATAATTTTTTTAATTTATTATTTTAAGTAAATTTAAGAGAAAATTAAGTAGCTTCAATATCAATTTTTTTTGGAATTTAGCTGAATAAAAATATGTTTTTAATACCCTTCACTATGAGTGTGAAAGGGTTCATTTGTTCTTTTGTAACCCCACAAAGTATATACATCGGAAAAAGAACCTTTTGTTATAAAATAAAGAAAAAGAAGTACGTTTTGTTAAAAACAAAATTAAAAAGTATGTTTTTATGCGTTTTTTTTAACGATAATATTTTAAATGAATGTTTCTAATCCTGATCTAATATATAAACAAATTAAACATTGAAATTAAATACATTTTTTTTCCTTTTATACTAGTGTTCTACGTTTTGTTAAGCACAAATTTTTTTAGTAAAAAAATGTTGCTGACTTGATTGTTTCTAGAAGATTTCAACCCAAATATTATAAAAATACCAAAAAACCAATTTTTGAAGAGATGCGAAAAAGTACCATTTGTTCTGCGGCTCTGTTCTGGATCGTTATAGATAGCGAAGTCGATATAGCCATGTCCGTCTGTATGTTGAAATCAACTTTCCGTAGCCCCCAAATAACTTACATACATGATTCATTCATCAATATATCGGGAATTCTTCCGGCTCGGTTGCTATTTAAAATCTACAAAATCGGCACACAAATGGCTTAGATATAAGGCAAAAACCGGTAAAACCTCGATTACTAAGTCCTTAATATAGATAATATGGATATATAATGATAGATATTTCAAAGACCATTGCAACGATGTATATCGGGAAAATATTTTTTAACCCGATTTTTTTTTATCAGAAAATTATTTTGTATAAATTCTTTTTCAAAAAAAAAAATTTAAATTTGGAAAATTTTTTTTTTAAAAAAAATTAAAAAACAATTTCGAAAAAACAAATTTTTTTAAAAATTTTGATTCAAATTTTGAAAAAAAAAAATAATTTTGTTTAACTAAAAATATTTAAACAAATTTATTTTAAAGTTTAAATTGGTTGAAGGGTATATAAGATTCGGCTCAGCGGAAATAATCACTTTAAGTTTTAAAAGAAATTATATAGAGTAGCTTTTTTATATTACGAAAATTTTAGGATAATGTTTGTTAAAAGATTATTATTGCATACAGTTTTGTGAACTTTCTGCAATGTTCTTGAATGTGCCCCAGTAAAATGTGTTGGGGTAAAAGCATATCGTTTTTCGCTTATAAAAATTTATGGAATCTATTTTCAAATAACTGAGTTGTTATGGACAAAAATAACATTACGTTTAAATTTTATTACATTCTAGAGGCAGCAAAAGTTATTAGAATGATGATGCAAGGAGTAACCAAATATGTAAATGGGAATTTAAAATTTCTCTTTTCTTAAAACTCCAAGGCTCATACTGGAAAATTCAATCTGGTTCAAGCGATTCGTAGATTACTAAAGAAATATAAAAGTCAACAAAACCAATATTTTAAATTGTCATCAAAATGAATAATTGATGCACTTTCCAAAACAATATGTACTCTTTACCAAAAATAACACATATAAATATATTTCATTTCAGATGAGGCAACAACTTTGTGACTCACTGTACTGGTTTCACTACAATAACAACCAAAATAAAAACACCAACGATTTCTTTATATGTTTTTGTTTTAATTTTTACACAACAACAAACTTTTTAACAACGACAATGACAACAACAGCAACAACAAAAACAAAAACGAAAAGTACAACGGCTCACTACTGATAAGATAAGAAGTCTATTTAAACAAAAAGTTCTATAACATTAGCAAAACACCAGCAACAACAAGAACAAAAACAACGACAAAAACGCATAAACAAAAGTGGAATGAACTAAATACGAGCGAGTATCAAACAAAGTATTCAAAAGTGCATTTTCGAAATTGAGAAATCAAAAACACAATCAAAATAAACTAAAATAGATTACTGAAATGAGAATGAAACGATTTCAAAAGAACCATAAATTATGGACAAAATATCTATCGGATACGTTTAACAAATCAATTCACTGTAAAAGATTTTCGAAAAACAGTATCAAAGAATTTATTTAGAATTAAAAGATTTTAGCAATATTTACAGAGCAACTCTTAAAATAAGTATTTAGATCAGAGATGTTGACAAGGTACAACATTTTGTATGGAAGGGTACTAAATGACATGGTATTAGTAACTGGGTGGCGGATATATATTTGTGGGGTGTTATTCGAAGAAAAATTATGCGAATAATCGAGTAAAAAAGATATGTACAATGTACATTGTACATATGTTTTTCAAAAGAATATTTTCTGAAACAAAACTTTTATTTTAGTAAGTTTATGTTATTCCACTGCATTATTTCCAGTTTTAAATATTATTTGGATAAATCCATTGAAATTTAGCTTAGGCCTTGTCATCAGGAAACCTTTTCCCAAATGGCTTTAGCAAAGCTAAATATTTTATACAAATTAAACTATAGAGCGAATGAGAACTATAGACACTCAAGCTTGATTTGTAAAAATATCAAAGCTTCGACACTCAAATGAATAATTTTTTTCAATTGAGAATAAAAAATTATTCGATCAATATTTGTCGATTAGCCGAATAATCTAATAAATTAATTTTTTAGTTAAAATTAAAAAATAAAATAGTTATACAAAAATTTTGAGGTAAATTTCTCAAAGAAACCTGACCAATAGTTTATGTTACAAGATATAGCCTATTGATGCTTCGAAATAGGGATCTATCTATGTTCCAAATGTCAATCAAATCTGTTCAACCGTTTAAGCGTGATTGCGGAACAAATAAACAAACAAACTTGCGAAGACATTTATATATTTATATGGATTCCAAGTTGGTTACCTTGGACATTTTATTAGAATTTAAAATTTGTCTCTGTTTTGATTTAGTTAAAATTCAAATCATATATTCTTAAATGCGCATTTTATGACATATAGACCATGCCCATATCATATATATTTCATATTTTATAGCCCTCTAAATTTGGACATCTCGAACATTTTTGTGAAACATTAGCAATGTTTAGGATCGAATAACTTTGGAATGCGTTATTCGATTTTAACAAACGTGATGTCTTTTAAAAGTATTCGGTTTTATCTTTACAAATATTGTATAAAAAATACATATCTTCCTAGAAAAAGTACCTCCACAATAGGAAATAGTCTTTTATTCTTGGATATCTCAAAATCGGATCTTTTTATTTTCTTATTCCAATTCCAATAAGTTCAAAAGTTATGGTAGTTTTTCTATTATAACTTACATCATAAGCCTATGTCTTACTGTTGATGATAAAAGCTACGATAAATTGTGGAAATTGGGTACTATACGAATTGAAGCTGAGCGACGGCCTTGAAATTCGATTTTATAATGTGAAATTCTGCTTGAACGCTATAAATGAAAATAATTTTTGCACCGAATCATTACTTGCGATGAAAAATGGATTCATTAAGATAAGTGATCGTTTGTACTCCGCATTTGATCGGACCAAAGGTATTACCTTTTGTAATGATACGGTTCAAAAAATATTTTCTTTTACAGCGTTCAAGCAGCATTTCAAACATACAACATCGTCTTTCTAGGTCTCTCAGCTTCAATTCGTATGGTCCGACCTTTTTTGGTCTATTATGTGCTGCTGAAATCTGGCGAGACCGTCATAGGGAACGTATACCGATCCTGATCTCCAATATTTCGCGTAACGTAAACTCAATTTATTGTAGCTTTTATCATTAAAATTAGCCCAGTATATGTCAATTTTTATTTCATTCCGCAATAAAACTATTATTTGACTAGACAATAAGTGTACTAGAACCCATTGAAATGACATTTTGAAATGTTCACACAATAATTATAATTCCATTGTGTATTTTGTTAAAAAAAAAGAAAAGAAAAATATCTGCTTTTGAGATATTCAAGGATAAAGGACATTTTCCTATTTTGGAGGTCCTTTTGCTAGGAAGATATGTAGCTTTTATAAAATATTTGTAAACTGTTAGATTCCATATATAGTACAGTCTTTCAGATCTTATCAAATACAGAAAATGAGGATCGTTTTACATTCAGAATATATTTGAGGCCTAGTTTCAAAATTTTCCAGCTGTGCGACACCTACTTTCGAAGGAGCGTGGCTTTAAAGTTGCCAAAAAAAAAATATTTCAAAGACCTTTTCCACAAAGTAGGCATCTTAGAACTTTTGATATACTATGGGCCAATTTCTGAAAATTCTTCAAAAAACCTTTTATAAGTAAATATCTAGATAAAGTATAGACAATGTATTAAACTTTAATTGAATGAATCCCAGTTTTGGGAATTTAGAACCATTTGCTTAAATTCAAAATTTCAATAAAAAATATAGTTAAAATTCGGAAGAGCCTATAGAAACCGATATTAACATATTTCAGGTATTTTCTAGTTTAGAGCTATCCTTGTTGAAATACCTTTCAAAAATATATAAAAGCTTTAGAAGTTACCTAAGAAACCTTTTGGGAAAAAAGCAAATGTGAAATTTAATGCCAATCGGATCAGCCATTTATTTCCAAAATATTTTGATTCTAAATATTAGCTTTTTAATTAAGTGCTCCAAACTACATACTTTATTGATTTCGTAAAGATTGCAGATAGCGAATATAAAAAGAATTTTGGATTATTTCTACTATATTTCCTACTATATTCATATTGTACATAGATTATCACTAATTCTGAAACAGGTCTCCGTATTGATATTAATAAAGTTCCGCTTTTGGAAATCTTAACACCAGGTTTTATTCATATTTAAGTTTCATTTATATTTCATTTACAATATAGTGAAACGACGGTCATGAATTCAAGCGATTCAAACTGCCGTGATCTGATCGAGAAAATATACTTCTTTAGATTAAAAAATAAACGCATCCTCTTTACTATTGCAGTTTGTGCATTGATATTACTCTTTTTTTTATACAAAATCTCTTAACAAAAAAACTTCTAAGAGAACTAGTTTTCCAACAATATTCAGCAACCACAAAGAGAGTTACTGAAACATTAGCTGAATACAGCACACTAAAACTCGTTGAGTTAAGGAATTTATAAAATATTGTGAATATTTGTATTCGAACTAAAATAGGTTTCATAAACTTAAAACAAATACAGAATATATTATTAAAAAGCATTTACTAAATGTGTATTGATATAACATATAAAATAAATAATATTTTGAAAATTTCCAAAAAAAATATTTTAAAACTTAATAGAGAGTATTTAATGAAATTTATTTGAAACTCAACATTTTAAAGGAATTTCTATATGTTTAAATACTCGCTCTACAACGAAATGCATGTGTCGTCATCATGGTGGTGCTCACCTATACTTTTGTAGCTTCAGCTCTCATAGATACGCACCCATACTAAGATAGATACATTAAATTTGCTTCTACAAGAGAGCACACATCTATGGATATGTCACCCACTCTTTGCTGCACATACTCCCATACAAAACTAACTCTCTCCACTGTCATTTGTAAAAGAACCGAACATCAACATCATTCACTCACTCACTCACACACACACACGCACACTCTCCCAGCACCACTCACCTCTCCCAGTATGAAATGCTCACCAAAAAGTACCCAGTTCATTTCACACACCTCTATGCTGTACGAAATACTCAATACTTTATGGCACAATTTCAACCATCAGTTCCAAGATTATCAAACACACTTGGGGTATTCATGAAATACTCGATACTTTTTGGTGGTGGTCGTACCAAAAAGTGCCTAGTTTGTCGTACAGCAAAATGTCTGTCTCGAAAATTTCAAAACTTGATGGTACGTCGCACCATAAAGTACAGAAAAATGTCAAACTTGACGCTTCGTGCTGGAGTTTTCCATACTTTATGGTACGTTTGAACGGGGATAGAGTGCGGTCCATAAAGTATTAGATTCCTTGTAACTTGACTGCAGTGTCTGAATTATTTGATACTTTTTGGTGCGCTGGTTGTATAGTCATGGTAGTGTTTTCTTGAACAACTATACGAAGGAAACTATAGGGCCTACAATGAAAATCGCTGGCATGACTATACAGCAATGTGCGCTCGTATATGTCACACTGGTACAATCACTATACATACAGATACACATAGATACATACGTATACACTTACATACAGACAGACATACTTTCATACATACTAGTACGTTCGTACTTTATGTCAGGGATGAAATGGTTGGTACAATTTTACTTCTCTTTTTTTTGGAAATTTCAACCTGAAAAGTACGGCACAAAGCGTAATACAACTTCTGATCCTCTTCTGATGTCTTCAACATACTTAGTGAGTAGCTGTTAACGAGTTCCCATTTACCTCAACAAAAATCTTATAAAGTAATAAAATTTGTAAAGAGCTGTTAGTTTAAATTCATGGGAATTATACGTGAGTAATAAAAATTGCCTACCTATCTCGGAAGATTATGGTCCCCTTGAGAACCACCGGAATATCTGAGAAATTTGTGTAGATCTGTCAGTGGTACATCTTAGAAATTGTAAAGATCATGAATGTGATACAGTGTATTTTACTCTCTTTGACACTTTCAAGATCTCATTTCTTCAAATTATATTTCTTAATCGATGATTTTTTATTTGATCATCTTTTTGGTTCCTAATTCATCAATTAAGATCCAAATATTTTATTAAAAAATAAATGTAGAACAGTCACAAAAGAGGTTTTGCATCGATTGCTCCTCTTCTTCATCCAGACAACTTTTTTGATAGCTATTTTGGGTTACCCATACCTTCTGATATACATATATACAATCATACAGTGTCCAGTAAGTGTTCCTATAAGAAGTTTAATTGAGTTTCGCCAGTAAGGTCCAGAACATTTTAGATATTCTACAAGTTTCGGCCAATGACGACCGGTTCGTTGCAAATTCGTCCGACATTTTATTTCAGAGGTGCGGATGTCGAGTTATTATGTGTTCCAGAACGTGAGCAACCCGTACTTACTCCACAAACTGTCTAAGTTTAGACGACATTTCGATATTTAATTCTCGGATGATTCACCATCGATAGCGTAAACTTCAATCTCCATTTCAGCGCAGAAAATTTCCGAGCCAGTGAATATTAATAGATAGTATAGAGTAAAATCGCATTACTCCGAAGGACAACCTATATGTTCTCTGTAATCATTAAAAGTATGCTGCTCCAATATTGGACCCTTTGTAAGTTGGTGTGATGACCTATACGGCCATGCTTCAGTCTGCCAGCTTTGAGCCGACTTAGCAGAGATACATATAAATGTTCCTATGTGCCACAGTGTCCTTCAAGAATGAACCATTTGTTGCGCATTCGCCAGCAACTTTATTTTCCCGGATGCTGTCATGTCATGGAACAACAACATGTTGTTGTATAAGCTGGAACAGGGAATAAATGCAGTTGAGAACACATGTCGACCAGCGTTGTCAACTTAGTGCTTTTAGCACTGTTTTTAGTGCTTTTAAAAATGTTCGACGCGAAAATTTTTCGAGTTAGTGCCCAGTGCTTCTTTTGAAAAACTTTGATGGCACTAAATTTAACGTCGAAACTGTAACTTTTATAATATTCTTTTAGGAAATGTTCAACAACATGATAAACGTGAATATATTCTGAACATGATATTTTGCAATTATCATTGTACCGGTACATTCGTGGTTCAATTCCTTAGAGATCTGTTATACATAAAAATAAATTAATATTTTAATCAATTTTTCTATATCAAGGAAAATAAATTTATTTAAATTTTGATTGGTTTTTATTTTATCACATTTTTTTAAACCGGTTCCAAGAAGTTGTTTCGAAGCTAATATATGTGTCATTGCTATTGATGTAGTAGGGAACTAATGTATAAATATTACCAAAGAACTAGTTCCTTAAATATTATAGAATCACAACAATGTTTCTTGAAAAGTTTCCAGAAGTAATTGTGATATCACTAGTTCCAAGGTTGTTTAATTGTATCTGTTAGCACCGGTTCTAGATCTACTTAATTAACAACAAATTCTTAAATTATTCCTGGAATTTGCTTTGAAAATTGGAAACTATTTTTCTTAGTGCTTTTTTACGAGAAATATGCGTTTTTTTCATGCATTTGGTGCTTTTTGAAATTTTAAAGTTGACAACGCTGATGTCGACTGTATTACTTTGAGATCGCTGATTGATTCAAGGCTGTTCATGTAGATACGATCTATGGATTTTACGGTAATGCATCAGTCAGTGTATATATCATTGTGTGGTATGATCAGAGGGGTGGCATGTCACAGTGTCCATGGACATTATGTCATTTCGGTAGTGTCATAATGTCCATGGACACTATGTCACTTTGCTTATGGATATTATGACACTTTTGAAAATGTCATAATGTCCAAATTTTGTTTAGAAAAACTAATTTTTATAAAATTTTTGATCCTAGTAACAGTTTATATTTTCATATATTAGAAAACTTCATGTAGCGAAGCCACCTGCCGCGTTCCATGGAGGAGAAAGCCTCTAAAAGCGGCCGCAGGCCGCCAATAAGAAATACCTTTTTCTGCGATACCGAATAGTAGCTCGCCATGCTACTGAGTGCATGAAACTTGTCTTTGTAAATAAAAACTTTCTCCTCCATAGAACGCGGCAAGCGGCTTCGCTAAATAAAGCCTTTCTTGTAAATAAATTATTAAAAAGTATTTTTTTTGAAGTGAAAGTTCTTAAATTTTTTATTGAACTTTCTTTTTTTTGTCAAATTTATTCCTAAATTCATATTTATATTTTACATTACCCATTTTAATACTTTTACTTTTTTAAACTTTAAATTTGTGACGTCTGAACTCCACAAAATTCAGATAACAGATAACTAAAAATCGCAGCTATCGTCTTATTACTACTTTAAATTTGCAACGGTAAATTCGATAGAAGTTAAATTAATACTTAAATTATTTTTTAAATATCATGGACATTATGTCACTCCAAAAGTGTCATTATGTTCACGGACTTTATGACACTTTACACATGGACATTATGACACTACCAAAATTACATAATGTCCATGGACATAATTTCATCTTTTGGAGTGACATAATGTCCATGGACATTATGTCAATGGACACTGTGACATGCCACCGATCAGAGGCTGTCAATTGTCATCGCCAAGACGGCTGATGACATGATTACCGAACTTAGTGCGCAAAAGTTCAGCAGATACATTCATGGAGAGTGTTTTCCACTAGCAATCCAGTTTCATGAACTCTTTGCAACGTTGCAATATTTCCCAACGTTGTCCAAGCGTAACCCGACTCCTTTTGATTCGCTGAGATATGATACTGACAGATAGTCAATATTTCGAATAGAAAAATCTATCAGTGTCAAAACAACATATGATTTAAAAAGATACTTGTATTTGAAATACCCACCTTTCTTGGAACACCCTCATTTTTATTGCAATAGATATGAGAAAAATCTGACAAATCTAAAAATAGTATATAGTTTTTTACCAACGGTTGCAAGTTGTATCGTAAAGTTGAGATGTCAAGCAATAATTATTTGCAGAAATTAATTATTAACAGAAGTATTCGAAAATGACGACAGAACACACTTATTTCGACTTTAATGATTTGGGAAAATAATATTATACCATATTCAAGGACGAATTTTTATATTTATAAATATTTTTTTTAGAAGTGATATACCTTGTTGCAAAGGGTATTTTTTCCGTATTTTATCTTTGTAATGAGTTTTGTATACATTGTTAGCAGATTTGAAATTTATTCATTTAAAATATATAATGTTCTTTGGCTTACCTACGCAACTAGTTTTTTTAATCTAGTTTTAACATAGAATTAAAGATCAACTTATTATCTAGAATATATCAAAATTGGCTGCTTTTTGCTGCCTATAAACAAATGGGATGCAAAAATTTTGAGCAACTCAGAAATTTAAGAAAAAAAATTATCAACTTTTTTTGATTTTAGTTGCTTTCCATAGCTCATTTTGCTATGATAGCTTATACAAATTTATAACTATATATAAAGTAAATTTATTTCTTAATAAAACAGTGTTTTAATTTTTTTAACCGGATGAAAATTGTTAAAGTGATTTAACTTTTCATTAACACCTTTTATAATGTTTACTCCCTCAGCGCATATGTAAAAACTATGTATAAAAAAAAAATGTTGTACAATTTTTAATTTACAAGGTCAATTTGTTCGAAAATGTTTAATAACTTTTGCAAATATAAACCGATTTTAACAAGTATTATCTCATTTTTGTCTATATAAAATTATCTTTAAAATATTGTGCAAAAAATGGGTTTTCATAGAAAAAAATTAATATGTATAACTATTGTAGAATTAGAAAAATTACGAAAAAAATAGAAAAATGATAAACTTTTTATAAAAAATTTCATGAAATATTCAGACATTTATGAAAGATTAATTACTTTTATACAAAAACTCAAAAAATATCAAAAATGTATTTTTAACCGTTCATAACTTTTTTTTAATAATTCGATTTTTATGATTAAAAATACATATTAGATCTTAAAGTCCCACCTATTCTTACAAAAATCCTCATAAATTCAAATGTTACAGATTTTTGATCCGAAAATGACCAAAATGTGCAGAAAACAAGGAATATGTTGTTATGCACTTTATTTCCCTGCTGTAATCTGGCCAGATATTGAAGTTTTTGTTTCTTATTTGATAATTTATATATTATAAACCTCTTTGACATTCGTGGTGTTTAAAGGTAAAAAATAAACGATCGACCGGTAAAATTCAAATAAGTTATGTTTCGTTGGTTAAGTTTCATTGTACATTTTTCAAGTACATTTTTCAAGTACATTTTTTCGATTTCTTTGGTACCAATTGTAATATTCAATGCACATCCCTGCTGTATGTCATGGCAGTGCCAGAAAAACTCGACATCGTATAGCAAGTAGATATGTGTATGTTTGTATGTCTGTAAGTATGTCTATAAGTCTGTAGTATATACATTATACGTATGTATGTAAGATTGTATGTCTCTCGTTATGTATGTCCGTATGTATGTATATATAAATAGGGATGTATAGATTGTAAATATGTAAGTCTGTCTATATGTACGTATGAATGTATGTATGTACTTATTTGAAAGACTGCTGGCTGCACGTTCTTCGTTGAATTTATTTTCGTAGACATCGTCTTCGTTGTCAATACAGGGTCTTTTAATTGTGTGGATTTTCAGTTGGAACCAACTTAAAATCAAAATTTTTTAATAGAAAAAGAAGAACACTATTGTAAAACTTGACCTAATTCCTAATAATTATTTTTATGTATAATTTTGCAACACAATTCTTAGTTTATATTTAACCGTTTTAAATATTTTTTTTTCTTCCAAATGATTCACACTAAAAACTATAAGTGGAGCAGTTCCGGTGACACTTTTTGTGGTTTAAATACCTATACAAATAATATTTATTAAATACATCTGAAATTTACTTTTGTACTAAAAATTTGTTAAAGTACTTTCTTTCAGTGATTTGGTGTCGATTTAGTAGATGCGCTTTTGCAGTCGTTAAAGTACATTTTTATATTTATTTTTCATATTTTACTACAATTGTTTATGTAAAAGTACTATTATTATCTATAAGTTCCATTATTAAATATTTTTACATTATTTTAGTGTTATTTTCTATCTTAATATAAATGGGGATGAGAAATGATTAGTTGGACATTTTTTTAAATTTAATAGACCAGAGAATACTAACTATTGGTTATTATTTCGAAATTAACCCTTTAATGTACTTAAGGTTCTAAAAAGCTCAAAATTCTTATTAATAATACAGTGATAGATAAGTGAACGAAAACAAGTAAAAGAGCTATATTCGGCTGTGCCGAATTTTATATACCCTTCACCAAATTATACTTGAAAATACAAATTCTAAATATTTTTAGGTAAATAAAATTTATTTTTTTTTTAAGTTGTTTTTTTAATTTCAAGGTTGCCCTTGGTTTTTCTCATATCTCAGCCATTTGTGGACCGATTTTGCTAATTTTAAATAGGAAACTTCTCGAAAGCATGTCTGACAGAATTATTGATGATTTGAATCCCGAAGATATCTGGGGTCTTCAGAAAATTGATTTCAACAGACGAAGGCTAATTTGTATATATTGAAAGAATTTGTTTCGAATTTCAACCTGATAACTATATTTCTAATTTTATGAGGGTTTTAGTGATTTTCGGGAGTGGAACTTATATGGGAGCTATGGTTAAATATGGACCGATAATCACAAAATCCAGTAGTATGATTACTGGATACAAATTACTGATCTGTGTGTAATTTCATTTCGATATCGATATGTTTTATTAAAGTTAATATCTTTTTCGGAAATGGGCCTTATAGGGGAGCTATGACCAATTATCGGTCAACCTGCATAAAATTTGGTACAGTGATTTCTATGTATATGAGTATTATTTGTGTAGAATTTGTGTCGATAAAGGTATTAATAAGAGATTTATGAGTACTTAATTGATTTTTGGAAGTAGACCTAATATGGGAGCTATGGTCAAATATGGGCCGATATTTACAAAATCCAGTAGTATGATTTCTAAATATAAATTACGGATCTGTGTAAAATTTTGGTTTGATATTGATATTTTTTAGATATTTATGTAGGTTAATGCGTTTTTCGGAAGTGGTCCTTATATGGGAGCTGTATCCAATTATGTGCAGATATTTATAGAATTAGGTACAGCGATTTTGATATATATGGGGATTATTTATGACGAATTTCAACTTAATAGCGATATTTATAAGATACTAGGATCGCCCGGTGGCCGAAATTCGACCACTTTTATGGGAAGAATTTAAAAAAATGATGTTCTGCAAATCTAGAGAAAATAACCTTTTAAACCATATATGTTTCATCAATATTGGTGGACAATAACATACTTAAAAGTGTACCACAAAAAAACGTGTGGCCTATTTATATATAAGATTTATGCTTATTTAAGTGATTTTCGGAAGTGAACTTTATATGAGGAGCCGCAGAACAAAAGGTACTTTTTCGGATTTTTTTACAAATTGAATTTTTGGTGTGTTTATAATATTTGGGTTGAAATCTTCTAGAAAAAATCAATTTCCCAAAATATTTAAATTTTCCAAAAAGTACATTTTGTTCTGCGGCTTCTTATATGGGGGCTATGGTCAAATATGGGCCGACCCACATACAAAATTTCGTGTTGTGATTTCTTTTAGCACGAAACTAATTTTTGCATATTTCGGGAAGAAATTTCTATGGGGGCTAGGAGAAATCATGGACCGATTCTAATAATTTTCACTAGAGTTAGTCCTTTTATCATAAAATAACGTGTGTAAAGTTTTATGGATTTATATGCAATATATTTACAAAAATAACAAAAAAATATGTGAAAATTATAATTTTTTTTTTTAGGTTGTCTTACATTTTGGTTCATAACTCTGGTTCTGCTGAACCGATTTTGCTGATTTTCAATGCCAAACTGCGTAGGACAACAATAAACATTTTGCAAGTTTTGTTTGTCTATTTTGGACGTGAGCGTGTTTTACACATACAGACAGACGGACATGGCTCAATCGACCTAAAATTTCATAAGGACCAATAATATATATACTTTGTTGGGTCTTATATGATTATTTCTCAATGTTACACACGGAATGACAAACTTATATATACCCTCATTCACCACTTATGGTGGTGGAGGGTATAACAAGTAAGAGAGTTATATTTGTCTGTGCCTAATCTTATATTACCTTCACCAAATTATACTTTAAAATATTTTTTTTTAAATATTTTTAGGTAAACAAAATTATTTTTTTTTAAATTGTTGTAATGGACTTTGATATCCATATCATTATATATCCATATTGTCTATATTAATGACTTAGTAATCCAGATATAGATCAAAAATAGGCCAAGATTCGAGGTTGTCCCGGTTTTTTCCTTATATCTCAGCCATTTGTGGGCCGATTTTGAAAAGTAACCGAGCCGGAAGAATTCCCGATATATTGATGTATGAATCATGTATGTAAGTTATGTTATGTTGATATCAACATACAGACGGACATGGCTATATCGCCTTCGCTATCTATAACGATCCAGAATATATATACTTTGTGGGATTGCAAATGAAAAATGTAGATATTACATACGGAATGACAATCTTATATATACACTTTCCACTCATGGTGAAGGATATAAAAATAGATTACGGAAATACTAAAGCAAAATACTGCCAGTTCTGATTTTTGTTCTTAAAAGAATACGCAATCATTTGTATGAAATGCTATCTTTTTAATTTGTATTTACTTACGTATATTGGAAAGCTACTTCAGTATGCTTTTTCAGTAAAATAAGAAAAACAAAGTTATTGCCTCACAATCAACTTAAACCATCAAGAAATTTTAATTTGTAAAAAAAAAATGCGTTTTTTAAACTTCAACGATCCTAACTTAGCTATTTTATAATCGATTTACATAAAGTGTCTTCTGTCATAAGTCAAAGAAATATAATTTTTTAGATTTTAACAGACATATTTTTTTTAATTTTTTAAGGAAAATAACATTATGGTCCAATTTGGTCAGATGACATCTGGTTAAAACGTTAATATGAACACACAAACTCCAACGCACAACTAAAATAATACGTTAATGCATGTAATGAATGTTATGAATTTAGGGCAAAATGCTTCTATGGAGATCCTGCATGTAATGTTTCCGAACTCTATGGACTCCAATAAACCACCATAATTAATGACATATTTTATATTTCACTTTTTCTTTTAAAACTGCTTTTGCTTATTTTGTAGGGTATTCGAATTATTCGATTTTTCTCTTGTTCGAATAAAACGAATAATTCGAATAAGAGATTTTAACTTGTTCGAATAATTCGATCACACGTTTAAAATTAATCGAATTATTCGAATAATTTACATTTTTTTTAAAAAATGTAAAGAATGTAGTTTTGATGTCGGTTTTTTAATATTTTATAGTTAAAGAAAAACAAAAAATAACGTTAAAGTTAACAATTCAAGTATTGATAATGTTAAAAAACATTCGAAAACAAAGTCCATCATTAAATTTTCAACAGAAATATTCTGATCAGATTAACTCCAGAACAATCTACAAAACAATTGACTAACTAACAATTGGAACCTTTTAGTTTCCGTTTTAGAGCTATGCTTTAAAAAATTTGAGATAGTTGGACATGATCCTCAATTCTAATACAATATAAACGTATTAAGAACTTTTTTATGTCGTTCATTAATTCGGGTTTTAAATTGTGTAACTAATTCTTTTGTAAATTAATTATTCACTATTTCTAAATTATTTATAACAAATTGTATTATACATCAAGCTCTATCATATCTTTGCTTAATAAAGTGGTCTTGGGGAAGTGCACAATAAAGGAAATCTGTCCAAAGTTTGATATCATTGTCAGTGAACGTGGCTAATTTGAAGTCAGGCAGTGCATGATTGACGCATTTACAAATACGCAAAAAGTTTATTACCATGTTAGACAAAGATGTTCAACGATGTTCAAAATCATGTATAAGTCGAACTCCATGCTTTTCTTGCAACAAAACTTTAGTTTGCAATATTTGTGTTTATCATTCGATTTATTAAATATTTTGCAACACTTACGTACGCGGTTAATAACATCACTTATATACATATATTTTAAGATCATGGCCTTCATCTATTTCAATGTAATCATTATAAATGTCATCCTCAATATCACTTTCCACGACCGTTTCAAAATCACATTCTCCATCACATTCAACTCCACTTTAATCTAAGTTAAAATTTTGATTATTAATTGCGATTCTTCTAATATTTCACCAGCTAAATAACAAATATTTTATTTCATAGGTTCAAGTCTGAAGCTAAAAATTTTGAAAGATTTGTTTTTAGAATTGTAATTTCTTGCAGTAATATTTATATATTTATAGAAGGAGCTATCGGAACACTCATCTACAGTGATCGAAAGTATATTTCATTCAAAATGGATCAAGTAGCCCAATAAATATGAACTTTGAACCATATAAAAACCGAACAGAAGCGAATTTAGAAATTCAGGATAACTTTAAATTCTGAATGGTCATGGAAAACATGTATTACTAATATTATCGAATTCATAACACCGTACAACACCGAACAAAATTACAAGGTCCGACCAATAAATTTTTATAGAGTAGACAAAAAAAAAGACACTTAACAAATGCGAAATTAACCCTAAGCTCTCTTTTGTTGTGTCTTATTTCTGACTTTCTGGTTGAATTTTACGTTTTGGTGTATTCAGGGACTTATAGTAAAATTTCACGGATAATATTTTTGCGGAACATTTTAACCCCTTAAATCCCTGTTTTAATGGAGTTGTTTGTTCATTTTTAAAAGAAGGACAAAAAAGACCCATGCCTTGAGGATTTAGAGCGTTAACATATTCTACAAAAATGTTCTCCGTAATATTTTACATAAAATTGCTGAACAAATGAAATTCAGATGTAAAATTTCAAAACGCCGATACACGTGTCTTTTTTTTTTGTCTCCTCTATCAAAATTTCAGTGGTGAGAATAAAATTTCTCTTGTCGATCCATATGTTATTCGGCATAGCTTTTTATATATTTTTGAAAGAGTATAAACATTTTATTCCTTCTTCCCTTCTTCAATATGCAGTAGCTTTCAAAATTTGTAAAAGTTTTGTTTTAATTTCGTAGAAAATATTGAATCATGATAATTTCAAACTTAAAATAAAATTCCCCCAAAAAATATTATTTTACAGTACGTAGTACATAGTATGTATGAATGTTTGTCAATAGCGATGTATGGAAGTATGTATGTCTGTCTGTTGGTATATCTACTTCAAGTTTGTATGTAACTGTATTTTGTATGACAGCAAAAACATATAAAGCAGTGGGTCGCAAAGTGCAGCGTATATAAGCCGTTAAATTTTTTTTCTTTTAAATTTAAAATTTTTTTTTTTTTGTTTTTTAAATTTTTTTAATATTTATCGAAAAAAAAAACTTTTGGTGAAAAAAAAAATTCGGGTTAAAAAATATTTTTTCCGATTTTGACCCATTACTTGCTATGGTCTTATTGAAATATTTATCATTATTGAGTTAGTAATCCAGATATAGGTCAAAAATCGAGGTTGTCCTGGTTATATCTCAGCCATATGTGGACCGAAGAATTCCGGAGATATTGATGTATGAATCGTGTATGTAAGTTATTTGGGGGATTCGGAAAGTTGATTTCAACAGACAGACAGACGGACATGGCTTAATCGACTCCGCTATCTATAAGAATCCTGAATATATAAACTTAATGGGGTCGGAAATGAAAAATGTAGAAATTACAAACGGAATGACAAACTTATATACATATACCCTTCTCACGAAGGTGAAGGGTATACAAATATTTTTTGGAAATATATGGGTCAAGTATGTATAATTATAGGTTTTATTATATAAGTGGTGAAATTAAACATTTTACAATGGATTCGAATTTATACACAAAGTGTAGTTTTTGAGATCTTGAACGAATTATAATTATAATAAAAAAATTATATTTAAATAGAATGTTGCCACCCGATAATCTGGTTCTTGCTGTTATATTGTATTTCTACATTTAACATAAATATTTTCTTGTGATCTTATTAAAAATCGATCTATTATGATATTGGTGGAAACGAAAATGATTGGGAAGCACTGATCTAAAGAAACATTTCTATGTAAGGCACACGCAAATTTGTTGTACGAGGGCATGTTAATAAGTTCAAAACATTAGAAAACCACATTATATAACAGCGCATATATGCAAAATTAACTTTTTTTACCTTCCATATTCAGATTAAATTCAACTATACCTCGTTTATATGTTTTATTTATTACAATTCTATTTCCATTTTTTTTAAAATCCCCACTATGCGGCGTTACAAACTTTATGTAGATACGACATAAATATCACAGCGATCGTACAATTTGACTTTTTTTGGATTTTCTTCTATTCCAATAATGCACAAACTTGTACTCTCAAATTCAATATAACTATCGGTGAAATTAAGCCTAATCTATTCTTCGAAATCATCAAAACTGAATCGGGTATGTGACCAAGCGAAGCCTCGAAGATATCATATTTCTTACATAATGTCATTAAATCATTGAAATAAGGGGCAAAATTAAAATATTTTGGAAATAAGTATATCTGCATTTCTAACTTGTTGATCCGATTAACATGAAATTTCACATAGGCGTAGCAGAGAAGTTTCTGTGGTTTAGACTTATACTTAATAGTTCAATTCAATGACAGCTCATTTTGGTTCATAGTTCAAAAATTAACTAGGTAGCTCCTCTAGTTCAATCGCACTTTTTGACTTTTGAACTACCAATTTGTAAAACAATAAGAAACGAGCAAAATATTTAAAAATTTCTTATAATAAAATATTGTAATTTCTCTCAGTTTTGAACTAAAATAAACAGATATGATACTAGAGCTAAAGTTCTTATTAGGTTTTTAATTTCGTTGTCGTATAATTACGACAACGGATTCCATCCATTAGACCCTTACTTCTTCGACACAACGGGAACATGCATTTAGTTCAGAGCATACATATAGATCGTTTTAGTTTATAGTTAAAAATTTAACTAAATGAGCAAACGATATGAACTAGTTCATTTAGTTCAAATAATTGAACTAGTACGTTCATGAACTACTCTGATATATTGTAAAATTGTTTTTTATTTGGTCGTTTAGTTTTCATGGGAGAATAGCGAGAAGTTTACCAAAGCATGGCTCTACAGTTGTATGGCTCTGAAACGCCCTGCGCAATTGCGCGAGTTGATTTTCATAAATCGTATATAGCGTTTAGTTTTCATGGGAGAATAGCGAGAAGTTTACCAAAGCATGGCTCTACAGTTGTATGGCTCTGAAACGCCCTGCGCAATTGCGCGAGTTGCTTTTCATAAATCGTATATAGCTTACTCAGTACACTACACATTGGTATGAGGAAAAAAAGGGAAATAATTCTGTAACTTCTAAGGCTGTGTTCCGATTTCAAAACCATTACATATACATATAGAATCTGCTCATCATTATCTCTTATAGCTTGGGAGATATTCGCATTTGAAAATTAAATTTTCAAAAATAACAGCGGGTCCAAATATTTCCCGATTTTCTCCACTTTCCTTTTATTGGACTACCAACAAATGTATATGGCAAACAAAAAAGGAATGGTTTAAAAATCGCGACTGACTCCATAGTTATATGCATTTGAATTTAAAAATTTTAATTATCTCTTATTACTTAGGATATAAGATCGTTTTAAAAATTGTCCTACTTTGGGTAACCATGACCGCACCACTGGTGGGCCCATGCGGTCAAAATTTAAACTCGAAAACACTTATTCTTTGCGCATGTCAAATTTCAATCAAATCGGACTAAGGGCTTAGAAGTTACAGATTTATTTCCCTCTTTTTATTTTTCTCATACCACTGTGCACTGTTCAAAATTTCATGCGAAGTGCTGTCAAACAACATATGAAATAATTGCAAAATAATTTCGCAAATGCAGTACTCTGTTTTTATTGCGAAAAGCGACTGAAATACATCTGACAACCTTATTTTTCAATTACGAAATTATATAAGCAGCACTTCATTCGCACGAAATTAAAATCAACAGTTGATCAAGCGGTCAATAATATATTTTCATTCATTTTAATTAATCAAAGCACTGAATATTACTTAAAATTTTTGTATTGTTTACCCATATAAAACGAGCAATATACTCTTTTAAAATCGCAAGATAAACCGCATTTGTTGCATATCAAAATTTTCGCATGAAAAAACCATAATTTTTCACAAATATGAACAGAGTACTAGGCTTAATATGCAAATATATAAAAGTTTACCGACCTTTTATTGAATATTAGGTATTTCTAAAATGCAATATGTTTTTTTAGTATGGGAGACAATTCCATTCCGACTATTTTATTAAGAAAAAATTCTCCCATATATGTCTTTTTTAAAGTTGAATATTATGGAAATTTTAAATTTGATTGAGTTTTTGTCATAAACCCACATACAAATCTCATTCACTAGAAAAAATTGTATATTTTAATATTCAAAACAGTGCAATTTCACTTGTATTATTTCTCTGACCCGTCATAGAGTATCTGCTCCATTTGTTCGCTACGCTAAAGTGACAGGTTTCTTTCATAAAAAGTGTTAAAAGCACGGGACCATTTCTTTGTCTGTTCTCTTCCCTCTGGAGAAATTAACAGTTTAGGATTTTGAAAGAATTTTTCAAAGTGACCTCGTATTTGTATAGTTTGTGAGCTGTGTAGCTACTGCTTCGCAAGTTTTAAAGCTGGAAGCTAAATTTATTTTGAAAGAATACTACAGTATCGACAATGATACTTTAAAAAGTTTGTGTATTGGATTTCGTATTTGTTTCTAGCTTAGTTCAGTCCAGAGCAGAAACAGTCATCGTAGTCGTGGCTTATTGTAGTTCGTGAACAAGTCACTACATGTTTGTAGTCTGTCTTGAAGTTTTAAGCTAAATGTTATGTACGTTCAAACACTGTTTGATAATACGTGCGCCTCTTTATTGCTGTCCAGATTGTTTGGACTAAGAAACCAAATGTGGCACAATTATTGCATTGTTTTTGGACTTATAGTTATAAAAAGAGGTTTTAAATTGCATTCTCTGTTAAAGAGTAGCTCAAATTAAAGTCCGGATGACAAGCTGTGTCTTGCCGCACTGAGTAAACTGAAGCAGACAAGTAACCAAGCCGGCTGCTATCCAGCCAGGCAGCCAGTATGAATATGAAAATAAGAACAAGCACAAGAACTACAATAGCAACAAAAACATGAATAACAACAAAAAAAACGACATGGAATTCTATACAATTCTTTACTTATTCCTACACAACAGCAACAAAAACAACACACTGACTGACATTCAACACACAAAAAATAGAAAACAAAAACGATTGTGTGCACATTTAACTATACAACTAACCAGCAGTTCATGGAGACTGTCCCGTACTAGTGATATTACCCATTACTTAGGGTGAGAACTAGATACATAAGTATTTACGTCATTTTAACACTCTTTTGGACTTCAATGAGACTATCGATAGCTGGTTACATAGAGTCAGTTACCTTGCTAGCTACCTAACTGGTTATTTGATCATCTACATAACTAGTTATTTTAACATGTACGGGTGCTAATTGACCTCAAAATGTCAGTTAAAAAGTCATCTCATAGACGGTCCAATAACCGATTGCTTCTAAACGAACTTTCCTCCGACAAATCTCCAATAGATTACGTCTGGTGGGTGAAATAACTACATTCTAAAGAGCAAAACTTGTTAGAATATCTAGTCACGTAACTACTTATGTAACTAGTTGTCACCCAAAATGATAGGTAAAATCACTAGTTCGGCACAATCTCCTAGAACTGCTGGGCACACATAGATACATATACATCCATACGTAGTTACTAACACATACTATTAACAGTGTTGCCAGGAATTAGAATTTTAAAAAAATCAACAAGAGTTAAATGGCGCAACAAATAACAAGTAAGAGAGCTATATTCGGCTGTGCTGAATCTTATATACCCTTCACCAAATAATACAAATTTTAAATATTTTTAGGTAAACAAAATTTATTTTTTTTTCAAAGTTTTTTTTTAATTTTTTTCGAATTTTTAAATTAAAAAAAAAAAAAAAATTGAATTTTTTTTTAAATTTAAAAAAAAAAATAAATTTTGTTTACCTTATATACGTTTTATATACGTTATTGCAAAGGTCTTTGAAATATCTATCATTAGATATCCATATTGTCTATATTAATGACTTAGTAATCCAGATATAGGTCAAAAATCAAGGTTGTCCTGGGTTTTTCTCATATCTCAGCCATTTGTGGACCGATTTTGCTAATTTTAAATAGGAAACTTCTCGAAAGCATGTCTGACAGAATTATTGATGATTTGGATCCCGAAGTTATCTGGGTTCTTCAGAAAATTGATTTCAACAGACAGACAGATTGTCCCTATATGTAGTCGTAATGAGAGGCAAATAGTAGATATTTTCAATCATTGGTAAAAAGTGAACATCGGTATATATAATTAGGGATGCTCCTTGTCCATGATTCCGGAACATAAGACCGCTCAAGACAGACCTTATAATTCCAAATCAAGCATGGCATAATAATGCATTAAACACATTCAAGACAACAGGCTACACGACTGCTGGTTACAGTTGTAGTCGTGTGGCAGCTACTGAATTATTTTAAAGACGACAAGACGACAGCTACAAAGTAAACAGCTGATTTATAATTCAGTGGTGCCACTTTAATAAAAAATAACCGTACAAAATTCCAAAGTAATTAAGATTGAAACAATTATTTTGAGTAAAAATATATATATGGTTATAATTAATTATGTACCTGTTATTAATTTGTTTCAATATGGTTATTAAGTAAAAAAAATATATTTTTTTAAGCACTAATTTGATCTACATTTTTTTGTTATATTAGCAACACTATTTCTGTTTTGTAGTTGACAAAAATAGAAATTAGCCTAATTCGGCATGAGTAGTCGTGTGGCCGTGTAGCTGTGCTGTCGTCAAAATAATCGTCTTCATATAAACGTGTGCATTTTATTTTTGACAGATTGAAGTTGGTAGCCTGCTATCTGTGTTTAATGCATAAGTGTTGCATTATGATACAAATCCGCCTATATAATACCGTCAGGAGACGGCGATCTAGAAGTATATCATTAAGATATGCCATTAAAAATTTACTTGAAATCTCCGAAATAATTGATCTTTCAATAATTTTTTTTCGCGTTCAAACATTTAAAGCAGAAAAATTGTGAACAATTACACGTGTCTCGTTTAGTTTGTGAACGGTTTAGTTTCTTGAATAAACTGAAAAAACCGAAATTCCGCAATAATATATGTGTAAAAAAAATTAGGAGCGTATATTCATTTTCCAATTTTTAATGTCGTTTTAAAAAACAAAAATTTCGAAATTTTTATAAAAAAGTAAGTTTTTGTTTGCCCAAAAAATATAATATTTCTAAAATGACTGCGAAGATTAAAAACATGTTAAGCCTTTCTTAAAGGTAATTTTATTGCGGAATTTCTGTTTTTCAGTTTATTCAATAAACTAAACCGTTTTTGAGTTATGCGAATATATGTTGTGCAACCTCCTCCATTTTCGAAATAACGGTATATCTCGAAAATACGAGCTAACTTAAAAAAACGGTTAGCACCACTGAATTCAGCGTACCCGAATTAGTTTAACCCATCGGGTGCTCCGCTTGACAGATTTTTCAACTAGCACAGTGTTATTAATCATTAAATGCGGATTAATTTTAATATTCAAGGTAATATTGAAAATGAATGAGTCTCAAAAAGTCTCAACTGGTAACACTGAATCTTACACACCAACGTACAAAATAGCTCGTAAGCTGCAAGGATGGACGTAGAAATAGAAGAAGCGAAGAATAAGTGTAGTTGAAGGAACATTCATACAAACGAACAAGTACAAAGAGTCATAAATACATACGAACATGTTCGTATTCGCACTCTTTAATACAATTCACATAAATTCCCTTATTGTAATGTATGTGTTTGTATTTTCGTATGAATGGATGTATGTATATGTAGGAGTTGCCATGCATTTAATTTAATTAATGAGCAGGGTATTTCAAGTAATATGAATATCGATATGAATAATTATGTCACAATAAACCATTAAATATTAAATCCAATTTTTGTCTAACTTTCTAAATCGTTCGTCAGATCATCATTCAGTTTTTATGACCTCGTTTCCCCTTAACCTGACCTTGTGTCCACAATTTTACTATCTCATAATCAACAGTTCTGAAGTGGAATTGCCTAGAGCTAAAACAATGTAAATAAACAATACTTCCTATCCAAATTTGCTATCGAAGGTAAAATAATAGCGATATTTGTGATTTTTTGATAAATTTGAACTATTTTTTTTATGCTTAATTTTGGGGTACTTTAAAATTAAATTCTTAATAAATACGAAATTAACCCTAGGCTCTCTTTTGTTGTCTTATTTCTGACTTTCTGGTTGAATTTTCCGTTTTGGTGTATTCAGGGTTACTATAAGTCCCTGATAATATTTTTTGCTCTTTTCTAGGTTAGGCTAGGTTCAAGCAGCTCAATTGGGTCCATTCAAAACTGATCCCGTTGTGATACCCAGGGGGTAAACATCTTGGTATTAATTATACGTCCGTTTTTTCCATGCTAAACCAACCAGATTCTCTGATGAAAGAGTAGATTCGTCTAAGACTTATCCTTGCTAGCTCATCTAAGCATGATAGGAATGGTATTCCGAAGATACGTTCCCTCAGGTTTATCAGAGCAGGGCATTGACAGAATAGGTGCGATATCGTCTCATCCTCTTCTTCATTATGGCAGCTCCTACAGTAGTCATTATACCGTAGGCCCAATCTCCTAACATGTGTCCCAATTATACAGTGTCCTGTAATGAAGGAGACAATTAGCCTTATTTGCTCACGACGAAATTCCATAAGTAGATTCGTCCTGCTGGCATCATATACGGGCCAAGTAGACCTCGTTGTAACACAGGCAGACTCATTGGTCCACCTGCTTTGTGCAGATTCATATAGTGTCCGCTGAACAGCCATCTTGCATATAGCAAGGGAGATACCAGAAAAGGGGTCGATCTCATCATCATCCATCATCGCACCCATTTTGGCCAGTTCGTCAGCTATACAATTACCCTGATTACCATCGTGGACCCATATAAGCGTTATCCTAGAATGTCTCGCTATCTCATTAAGGGATACCCGGCATTCCTCGGTTAACCTAAATGTCGTAAAGACACCCGTTATTCCGTTAACTGTAAATATACATATATCACCAGATATTTGATAAAACCTCAGCCAGTTGGATGCACGTTTAATGGCCGTAACTTCCGCCTGAAGAGCCGTACAAAAGTTAGGTAGCCTGAAATAGGATTTAATCCCATAGTTCTCAATAAAGAAACCACCACCGACCCTATTGCCCCGCTTTGAGCCATCAGTAAATACCCTTATGACATCATCAGGGGGTAAGAGTCCGCGCTGCCATGAATCCCTATTCGGGATCTTAATATGGAAATGCCTATCGAAAAATGGTTTTGCGATGCAGTAATCGACATTACTATGTAAGTACCCATAGTAGTTCAGTATCTTAGAGTGCCCATAATTTTTACCAGACCACGAACATCCAGCATTCAGTCTCACAGCAGAGTTGAGAGGCATTTGTATCACCATCAAATCAACTGGTAACCAGTTTAGGAGAGTAAAATGTGCCTTATCAGTATTGCAATAGTCCTGAGAACTCGTTCCACAGCCTTACGGTAAGTAGCATTATCCAAGGCGTGCCACCACACCAACACTCCATAGAACAAGATGGGTTTAACAACTGCTTTGAAGATCCAATTGATACCAATTGCCTTCTTACAGGAGTAGATGGCTACATAAGCCTTGTTAATCCTGTTTTGAATATTCAAATTCCAGGACAGTCTTTTATCTAGAATGATGCCAAGATACTTCGCATTATCCCTAATCTCAAGACTGATTCCATTCAGTCTAGGTGGTCTGAAATCATCGATCTTATACCTCCTAGTGAAGAGAACCAATTCCGTTTTTTGTGGGTTCACACTAAGTCCACTTGAAATACTCCACTCACTCAGTGTACTTAATGCTGATTCCATACAACTAGATATTGTATCCAGAAATTTACCAGATATAAAAACTGCAACATCGTCAGCATATGCGACTGTCTTGATCCTTCTGTTGTCCATCCTGATCAACAGGGATTGCTCTTTTCTAAAAGAAGGACAAAAAAGACCCATGCCTTGTGCTCCGTAACAGTTTACATAAATTTGCTGAACACATTTTATACCTAAAATGTAAGGATCACATGGTTTCTTATGCCGATTAACAATAAGAATGTGCCAGTGTTGGGAAACTTTAACCCCCCTCAAATGAAATTCAGGTGTAAACTTTCAAAACGCCGATAGACGTGTCTTTTTTTTGTCTCCTCTATCAAAATTTATTGGTCGGACCTTGTAATTTTTATGTGTAGAATATCACTTGGGTATATCGGTCTTATAAATATTAGCCTATCTTCCTCAGACGTGAGTGCCTCAGTCTAGAGCTATGTATGTTTAATCCCCAACTTCTTACAAAAAACTCCACCGTTATTAAAGACTCCAATACCTTTAATATTATTATGATTCAATGACCACCAGTTATCTGCTGGCGGAATGTTTTGGATGATCTCCTTTTTCCAATGGAACTGAGATGTTTTATAGCCTTTATGGCTTTAGAATAACATTTTAGTTTCTTGCCTTTCAATCGTTTAGTTTTTCCTTACAAATCCTGCAATTTTGGCCTAAAACTGTTTCCATTTTGAGAATTATTTTCTTTTACATTGCTACCCACCACTCTGAGTATCTTAGAAAACAGCATGCGGCTCAGTTGGTGAAATATATATGTATGTTCGTACGTACAAATACTATATACCGTTCATACCAACATCCACATAAACATAGACATTCTTATGCATCCATTGTTGCTGATGTCCTGTCAGAACGTTAGTGTGTTTGTTTGTATAAACAGTATTTGTATGGGACCCAGAAGAAAAGTTTCTTAAAATTTTTATTTTTTGCTCTGCTTAGTTCAGCAGTTTTTTGTTCGTGTTCTTTTATTGTTGTAATTTTGCTGTTGCTTTAGTTGAAAAATTTAAATTCTTATGTGGCATTTAAAGATCTTAAAGACTTTAAGTTTTCGTTTGCCATAAAGAATTTAAAGATTTTTACGTAAATCTTTAAAAAACAATAACAATTTAAAGATTTTCTGAATGAACTGAATGAAATAAGTGGAAACATTTGATATTTCGTATCATTTAGAGGCTTAAATCGCTACTACTACTACTATCTTATTTTTAGTTTAAACTTTAAAGAGTATGTTTGTTATTTTGGTGTAGGTTATATTCTTGTTGATTTCATTCAAAAATTATTTGGAACTTTCGATTTAATTTTTTGAAATATCCCTTTGGGATTGAGTAACAACTACGGCTTTTGTAAGGATGCTGAAAGATTTTGTGTGTGAGTGTATAAATTTCTAGCGAAATATAGAAAAATAAATCACAGGAAGTGCTTGTCTTGTTTATTTTTTCTTCTCTTCTAGCTGTATTTTATAATTTTTGTTCCTTGTTCTAGCAATTTTTAACTCAAAAATACACAAGTACGTATGGATGTGTGTGCAATATATCTATCGTCTGTAGTATCTGACACCATTTCAAAATACACATTGTCAGGATATGTTGAATTTTATATGAATTTTTATTTTTTGTTTGCCCCTTCTCTCTTTCTCTCTCTCTCTTTTCTACAAAACACTCTTACATTTTGTATAATTTTCACGAACATTTTTTAAACATTTAAGAATTTTCATTGTATTCTGCTGTAAAAATTGTAGACTTTAAGATTGTTACCCTACTACTAACTCATTGGTAAAAAATACCGAATGTTTTCTTATATCGTATGAAAGGGGTGAACACGTGTGGAAATTATTTTTTTGTTTAATTCAAATGAAACTAAATATGTAAATATTAAAGAATTTAATAAACCTTTAAAAACTGCTTTTAACAGCTTGTTTTTGATCTCCAATGATAAAATTTATTTTGTTACTCTACATTGACAAAACTGCGGAAAATTTGTCCCATGACATGTGAAAAGAGATCTTGAATCGGTCCCTATAACTTTGAAACTAGTCACGTGACATGATTTATGTTAGTTCTCTTCCCCCTAGTGGGTCCTTAAATTTAACTTTTTCGATATTATTCACTGTCTTCTAAAAACTAAATGCTGAAAATTTAATCAAATAAAATAGATTTTTCAATACAAACATTTTCATATTAATGACGCAAATCGAAGTACTAACGACGCAACTTCGAAGCCATGCGACGAAAACTGAAATAAAATCGACGCAACTTCGAAATCACAGAAATTTTAAAAGACGCAACTTCGAAACCGACGCAGAACGAAGCAACGCAAACCGGGGTATTAGTGTATTTATTTATTTTTTTTAATTCTGCTTGACCTTTTTTTGGTTTTTCAGATATGGCGGGCCTACGTATGTTCGAAATTTTTTTAGTCGCCCCCAGATCAATTCAAATTTCGAAATTTTTAATAAAAGTAGAGGTTTGAGTAAAAAATTCTAAAAAGGAAAAACACCGATCCTCGAAAAAGCTCCAGTTTGTATAGCCATATATCTTATTTAATTACGTACAACGTTATTTTACTATCGCACAGTAAATAACGTCACAGTAAGCACTTTAAAAAAACACAGTTTTCCCCCTTTTAGGAATTTTGGTATTTGAAAATAAAACCTGTCAAAAATTATAATGCAACTGATTTAAGAACATTTGGATCTACATTATTTCCAAATTTTGTTATAATATCTTTAACCGTTAAAAATTTACATTAACGTCCGAAAAATTCATAAAATTAATTCATTTCACTAAACTGTTTATCTTCAAATCCTGTTCACCTGTTCACTTATACAAAAAGCTTATATTTATTCATCAGGAGCTCCATAAACCTTGTTCCCTTTTGAAAAATTTTAACGTGTTTTTATATATTCCATGCAAAATGTGTTTTGGAATAAAACGTATAAAATACATGTTCCAACTTTGGATGTGTGTAACTTTTTATAGGGAAGATAATTATATTTTAAATATCAGCTCATTCGGATCATTAATAGATTTCTGGTGATTTTTTAAAAAAAATTGAGACCCTAGGTGGCGTAAAGAGCTTTATTTACAACTTTGGTATCTTTGGTGACCCCCACTGAAATTTTCCAGTGGAACATTTTAATCCTTAAATGCCCATTTTAAAAGGACTTTTTTGATTTTCTCGAGAAAGGTCAAATTGACGCCTAACGAGACGAAATAGAGATTTAAGATCTTCATAAAAATGACGCCCATAAAATTCCACAATATAACTCTGACAATAAGAATTCTCTTAGGCATAAACTCCCTTCGATCAAAAAATTAAAACTTTGACCCACTATAAAAAAATTTAGACCAAGTGGACTATAAGTTTATTCTACAAAAATTATCTACTCAACATGCCCTTTCAGACTTATAGAATAGCCATTCTGTTCCAATCAAAAAGTCTAAATTTGTTGGAAAGTGTAATTTTAATAAATTAAAAACTGAAGACTTTTAATTAAATTTAAACTTTGTACATATATCATTCGATAACTCTTCATATGAAAACATATTACAAATATAAAAAAAAATACAGAAGTCTTTAATGAATAATTTCAGAAATATTATCAATTTATTTGGAAACTGAATTTGTAGTTACATGAAACTTAATTTTTTAAAAATACCAACAATTAAATCGTTTTATAGGGTGATTGATTTTTAATGTTATCACGATCAACTCTACATTCAGATGCAAGTTAGTATTCTGTGCGAGCCCTAAAGTAATCATAGTCACACTCTTGTCCCACACTTGTCATTCTTTATTTCCGAGAAAGCAATTAGAAAGCAATTTATTTTTCAATTGACTTTTTCTACAGACAGCAGATACAAAAACATGCAACAAATACAACAACCATTTAGCACTTTCATTTTAACAAAATACAATAAAAGGAACGAAATGCAGATTGATGCACGCATACATTTGTTCATATTAATACTTATACGAGTGCAGGCTGAAAAGTTATCTTAAAATAATAAGAAAATATTAATTTTATTAAAAATTGCGAGCAGTACTTTTAACACATTAGCTAAATACATTCAGAAAATTATTAATTTATCAATTCAATTTCAAAAATAATCACCCTAACAACAAAAGCCTTAAAAGTCGATTTTAAGTCCCTAAAATTGACTATTAATTTAAATTTCGTACTATAAAATAAATTTCCAATATTTACATTTCAAATATTACATTTACATTTTGTTATTTTTTGTAATTTTTTGATATTTCATTTTTTTATTTACATTCACTGAAAAACATTTTCATTTATTTGAATGTATGTATTGAAAAATGTTTCGAAGGCTTTTTTAAAATATTTCTTATGATACGAAAAAAACAAAAGTCCTATTTTAAAATAGAGTCGACTTTAACAAAAATTAACTTTAAAATTTATTTTATTTTTGTTATTATTTATAATTAACGCCAGAATCAATATTAAATTGAGGGTAAAACTTGCAGCATATTTTCAGGGTTTTAGGGCAACATTATTAACCAAAAACACGTTATATGTTTACCAAACTACATTTTTTCAGAAAAGAACACAAAGAAGAGTAAAAGGCAGAATAAAGGCATCATTTGTGCTAGAAAAGAAAACGCCATAGTTGTTTATAAGGGGACCTTTTATTTTTTTCTGAGCATATCAATATCGTTTTGTATGAACAAAAGGTAGTACTTCAGCGAGTGAAATCCGTTGGTGTGAATTATTTTTTAACACTATTGCAATCAAATATTTCTATTTACGTTATTTACCACCATAGTGGGGAGAGTATATTGGATTTGTGCAGATGTTTGTAAAGCTCAAAAATATTATAATTACTCAGAATTACTTTCTGAATCAATTTAACGATGTCCGTCCGTCTGGCTGTCCATGTAAACCTTGTGCGCAAAGTACAGGTCGCAATTTCGAAGATATTTCGATATTTATTAAATTTGGTTTTCGGCCT